>NW_024066984.1:0-600000 GCF_015039405.1 Cantharellus anzutake | reverse complement strand
CTACTTCCACTCCTTCTCCACTAAACCTCAGAGCTCCTGTATTCCGCAACCCCCTCGGTACCCCTCGATGGTCACCACCCCCTCCTTTCAATTTATTACCTACGCCTCCCTAAGTACGGAGCCCCGAAGGCTTCTGGACAGCTCCGATGTCCGCTAGCACACTCCTGCCTCCGCTGGACAATACACTCACTTGCCCTGCAAAGCCCACCTTCGGGCCTATCCCTCCTTTCCGTTTCTGGGTTATCGCCTCCCTTTCCGCTAACCCCGTAACCCGACTCGTTGGTAATATTCAATTGGCTAATGTCTAAACCCCATTAGCTCCGCTCCGCTCGGCTCTGCCATTTGCGGACCCGCCCTCGCTGTAACTATATATACTTAACTTGTACATAGGTTACACTCCAGTAATAAAATCGACTAGAGTTTACCCTCTTCAGTTCTGGTTGCCAGTTAGTAAGTTAGGGCACGGACGTGTTTACTTGGCACAGTGCTCCTGGCATAAGTCACTGAGGCCGAAGCCCTCTGTCACGGAGACACTCCCTCGTCTCAACCTGGTCTCTGACAGAAGCGGACAGAAGGCCCGTTTGGGTTTGAGTGGGGCCCACACCCACTATTCAACTTTTATGCAGCCAAAACGCCAGCAAAAGCACGGAAAACTGCCCATCTTGAAGATTTCAACCACATTGATCGAGAGGGAGATGAATTTTGAGTTAACTGACATGGATGATCGCACGGAGTCATTGCATCTCCTGCATCCGTACCTGTACCACGTTAACCACTTGTCTCGGAAGCGAAAGCATGAAGAGAGATGGGGCACGGTAGGTGATCAAGGAATCAGGGTAGCTCAGTCTCTGAGTGACATGAACGCTAGGGTGTAACCAGGGTGAAAATCCAAATCCATCAGACACACTGAGTGATCGGAATGAGACCAAGCCTCGGAACCTGTGTGGATGTCCATAGTGACAAAGGAGAGCACACCTATCATGAACATTGTGGATGGCTCTCCATTGAGAGCACAGATGGCCATGGATTGGGAATGGCCCAGTCGGGTTTGCATCCCTGCAGGCATCAGAACGATGTCAAGCTGTCAAAGTCCGCGCTAAAGCCAGCAAATGAGGAGGGCCAAAAGGGTGGGAAAAAACGAGGGGAGCCAATGAGAGAGTGAGAAAGGCGAGGAAACCAATTGGAGCGCTTCGATCGTAACTCTCAGCTGTTAGGGGATGGACTTGGTTTGACAAGTTGAGGGCCTACACTAACAAACTCTCTGTCATTAGTTACAACTCAGCTGTCGTCCAAGAGCATTAAAAGTTCTCACAGCTGTGGCTATGACGGTTCTGGGTGAGTTGCTCGCCCAGAATGTTCCCACAGCTGTGGCTATTGTCATATCCGTGCATACCCAATCCTGACCCGACTCCCGGACCTCCTTCTTCACCACCTCCGGAGTCCTACCCTACCGCTGTCCGTTCCGATATTCACCTTCGGCCCTGACACCACACCTCCTCTCACCCCTCATGCCACCTCCACTCCTCTGTCCTTCTCCTGTCCTATCTCTGTCCGCTCCAATACTCACCTTGGACCAAACACCACTCCTCTTGCCACCCTCCTCCTACTCCTCCTCCCACTCCTCCGCTTCCTCCTCACCACACCTCCACCCTTCTGTCATTCCCTACCCTTCACCCGTCCGCTCCGATACTCACCTTCGGACCTGACACCTTTCCTCTCCTCCACTCCTCTCCCTTTTCCTCTTTCCTCTCTCTTCCCTCTGGCCCTCTTCCGCCGACCTTCCACCAAGTTATGACCTCCACCACTGTCCCGTACCTTGTACCTGGACACCGCTTGTACCTTCACTCTGAGACTCTGTCATAGTTCCTACCTCGGACTTTGACCCCACCTCGGCTTTAGTCCATTGCATTGGTGACCTCATACTACATAAACACCATTGCCAATATTCCTCGGACTTTCAACCCCACCTCTGTAACCTCCATAAGCTCCATAAGCTCCACAACCTCCGAGCTCCACAGATCATCTTCGGCACTTTTGCCGCTTGTAATGTATCTTTTGCGTCTCCCCCTCATCCCTATTTGGACTGCTGCTTCTTCCCATTCTAGCCAGTTAGTCATCATCCCCACTTCCCCTCATCCTCCTGCCCCTCTGGGCTTCGCCCTCCTTATCTCCTTTCGGATGTACCACAGGTTCAGCCCTATGACCTTCAGTACCACTCCGCTTCTGTCATCCCTTTGTTCCCATTCGGACCCCTTCGTTCTGATTCGGACCCCCTTTGTTTCCTTGTGCTTTCCCCCTCTCCATATATATATCGGCACTTGTACATACTCATTTTAGGCCTTAGTCTAAAATCGACCTGAAATGCCCCCTAGAGACTTCCTGCTCGCCGCCTATGAAATTAAGGACCAAATGGACAAACAGCAATGGCACAGCGCTCCGCTTGAGTTGCTGAGGCCAAGGTCCCTCCTTGCTAAGTCTCCGGTTCCCCTCCAGAATCGTCCACCCTCGCCCAGTTCTAACAGCTATGACGGTTCTGGGCGAGTCGCTTGCTCAGAATGTTCCCATCAGTCGTGCGCACCCTTATTTGCCTTCCACATGTACTGTCATATCCATGCATACCCGATCCCGACCTGACTCCCGGACCTCCTCCTTCACCACCTCTGGAGTCCTGCCCTACCGCTGTCCATTCCGATATTCACCTTCGGTCCTGACACCATGCCTCCTCTCACCCCCCCATGCCACCTCCACTCCTCCGTCCCTCTCCTGTCCTATCTCTGTCTGCTCTGATACTCACCTCAGACCGAACACCCCTCCTCTCGCCACCCTCCTCCCACTCCTCCGCTTCCTCCTCACAACACCTCCACCCTTCCGTCACCCTCCTACTCTTCCCCCGTCCACTCCGATACTCACCTTCGGACCTGACACCTTTCCTCTCCTCCACACCTTTCCTCCTCCCTCCTTCCTCTCTCTCCCCTCTGGCCCTCTTCTGTTGACCCCCCGCCAAGTTATGACCTTCCACTGCTGTCCCATACTTCGTACTCGGACACCGCTTGTACCTTTGCTCCGAGCCTCCATCATAGCTCCTACCTCGGACTTTGACTCCACCTCAGCCTTAGTCCATTGCATTGGTGACCTCATACTACATAAACACCATTGCCAATATCCCTCGGACTTTCAACCCCACCTCCGTAACCTCCATAAGCTCTGCAACCTCCGAGCTCCATGGATCACCTTCGGCACTTTTGCTGCTTGTAATGTATCTCTCGCATTTTCCCCTCATCCCTATTTGGACTGCTGCTTCTTCCCATTCCAGCCAGTTAGTCATCATCCCCACTTCCCCTCATCCTCCTGCCCCTCTGGGCCTCGCCCTCCTTCCCTCCTTTCAGACGTACCACAGGTTCTGCCTTATGACCTTCGGTACTGCTCCGCTTCTGTCTTCCCTTTGTTCCCATTCAGATGCCTTTGTTCCGATTCGGATCCCCTTTGTTTCCTTGTGCTTTTGCCCTCCCCATTATATATATCGGCGCCTGTACATACTCGTTTTAGGCCTTAGTCTGAAATCGACCTGAATTCCCCCCAAGAGACTTTCCCTCTGCTAGATCCGAAATTAGGGACCCCCAGGACAACCAGCAATGGCACAGCGCTCCACCTGAGTCGCTGAGGCCAAGGTCCTTCCATGCTAAGTCTCCGATTCCACTCCGGAGTCGTCTGAATCCACCCATTCTAACATGTACATATCTTATACTTGTGAGCTCAGCCATTTTATTGGTATTAAAGTTATTAGAATATCAGTGATTTACACTAGCATGTTATGCTCAGTCAATCGATCGTTGTTGAACTAATAAGTAAATAGAAACTAGTTACCTAGCGTGTTACAGTAGGACTGGGCACTGTCTTCATGACATCTGGAGGACTGATTGCATGGACTTCGAAGAAGCAGGGCACTATTGCCCTCACTACTCTGGAGGCCAAATATGCTGCCATCAGCCACGCTGTTCGGCGGAACTAGCACACGATCCCCAATTCCATGGCGGCAGTAAGCATATCGATATCTGTCATCATTTTATTTGCTACCATGCAGAGCATGAAGACAATTCTATTTTACATATTCGCTCCATCCCTTGTTTACTAAGTTTGTTTCTTCATTGACAGACGATGTCATGACTTGAGGGGAGTGAGCCATGACGACATGCCGGTATGTTTTGTCTCATCATGTTCTCCTACATCTTTTGAATGGCTGAAACAAGGCATACATATAAGTATTGGTAGGGCAGCCACATGGAATCATACTTACCTGGGAGCTGTATGCCACTTACGGACCGATTATGGAACACCAAGTAACATGTGCGTACCCTATGAGTGTAGATATTGAACATCAATAAAGAAATCCTCCCCCTCAGACGAACCTGAGGGAGAGGTGGTCCAAAAATTTGTTATATAAATTGCCTCCAAACAAGAGTGGCAGGGGTTGAAAAATTGATGACCACGAACGATATACTCCAGGCCAATCTGCAACAGTTGGCGTGCCTCTTGACTCATCTCCTGTGTTGAACATCTAGCCATGAAGTCTCACGAAGGTCAAGGCCCTGGCTGAACGCCAACGCTGACACATCATGGCCAACATCAGCATTCTGGACGAACAAGTGGAAAAGAGTGGCATGGGTGCAAGATATACTGGCCATGGAGACATGGGGGCACCTATCAACAGACTTGTCCGATCCGTCACCTGACACACCCCGTTCCCTCCCAGTGAAGCTCTGCTGCTGGCCCGCAGTGTCCCAGGAGAATGACACAGGAGAAGGTTATTGACTTAGTTCGCATACCATGGCTAACCGTGTCCCATTTCTTGGGGTCTCCCACCAAAAACATCAGAGCATAGCGGCAGGCTTCTCCACAGGGCCAGGGAGGTTTTGTGACACCATCAGTGTTCTGGACAAGTGAACCCCAGCGAACGATTGCAATGCATGAGGTGAGTGCAAGTTGGGGGGGCTGCAGAGACAACGAGTCGAGGTATATATATCCATGCTTGCTCCATGAGAAATGGTTGACAAAAAAATAGGCTGTCCACTTGCTCTGTGCCAGCAAGGACAAGCAAGTGGAGATGTCCACTTGCTCCGTGAGAAACATTTGACTAAATAGGCAAGGATGAGCAAGTGGACATCCCCACTTGCTCCGTGAGAAATGTTTGACTGAATAGGCAAGGACGAGCAAGTGAACATCTCCACTTGCTCCATGAGAATAAATAGGCAAGGACAAGCAAGTGGACATGTCCACTTGCTCCATGAGAAATGTTTGATTGAATAAGCAAGGACAAAACATGTACACAAAAAATGTTTGACCAAATCCCCTCATGGAGATGTCCACTTATTCCATGAGGAATTTTGATGCACAGTCGCATCTACAAATACTCAGTCAGGCTGTGGGAGATGGCATCCTCGATGTTTTCCCCCTTTGAGTGCATTAACATCCTTCTTGCATCCATGCTCGTCACTGATGTACCTGGTAGGTTCAAACAATGCCAAGACAGCCTTCTTCCCTCCAACAAGAAAAGTGAGCATGTCGTTGCCAATGTCTCCCTATGTGCTCATTTCTTTGGCATTTAGGATGCATCACAAAGAGGGTGGCCAGTGTCCTTCTTGTTCAGAGACATTCAGCAGTGAGGCTCGTTTGCAGATGCATGAGGCCAAGTGCAACAAGGGAATCGTCTTAGTTCCGGACAACGATAAGGAGGAGCTCTCCAACTGCCAGGTGCTGCATTCAAACGATCTAATCATCCCCCCGAGTTTCATCATCTCCAGCTGGGGATCGATCCTTGCTGGAAGGTTATCGTGTGCCAGGGATGTAGAGTGGGTATCAAACCTGAGTATCTCACGAATCACATAAACTCCAAGCATAACAACATTGGCCAATACCTGCCAACTACAAGGATATCCTCATCCAGCTAGGCGTCCCATTCACTGTCACTCATCCAAGGTCCAAGGTGCCCCCCATCCAATCTATCCCCATAGTCCCTGGCTTCATGTGTTCCTTCCCTGGCTGCGGATTTGCTGGCTTGGCAAGAAAGTCGATGATAAGTAACCATCACCACAAAGAGTGTTTCAGACTCATCGAGAGCTCAGTCCAAGTGATACTGAAGGCAAACAAAGGCCATCAGGTGTGGCCTGTCGACGAGAATTATGTGTCTTGCAGCGTTTTGGACCCCGATCTACAATCCTTCTTCATGGGTCTCTTCCAGGAAGAAGAATCCAGATGGAACCCAACCACGATGGATGTTTCCGACGACCCACGCCATGTGAACGGTTTCTTAGCCACCTTTGGGTGGCTGAAGCTCACTGAGCGTCTCCCTTTTCAGGAGTTGCACGAGATCACTCTAGCTCAAGTGTCGACTGATCCCCAATGGTTGCAGCCGCTTTCTGGTCGGGTGGCAGGGTATTTCAAGAGGATTCATCCACTGATCGAGATCACATCACCTATCATTTTAAAATGGGTCAACAGCATGGCCAAGTGAGTGCTTGCTCTTTTTCTTGTCGTCTTTAGATTGATGCGTGCATGCAGCGCCATTGTTAGAACCGGGCGGAAACAGACGACTCCGGAGTGGAATCGGAGACTTAGCGTGGAGGGACCTTGGCCTCAGCGACTCAAGCGGAGCGCTGTGCCATTGCTGTTTGTCCATTTGGTCCTTAATTTCACAGTAGGTGAGCAGGAAGTCTCTAGGGGGCATTTCAGGTCGATTTCGGACTGAACCAAAATGAGTATGTACAAGCGCTGATATATATAATGGAGGGGGCAAAAGCACAAGGAAAACAAAGGGTAACTGAATCGGGCTGAAGACGTCTGAACGGGAACAAAGGGTAGAAGAAGTGGAGCAGTACCGAAGGTCATAAGGTAGGACCTGTGATACGTCCGAAAGGAGGTAGGGAGGGCGAGGCCCAGAGGGGCAGGAGGATGAGGAGAAGTGGGGATGATGACTAACTGGCTAGAATGGGAAGAAGCAGTAGTCCAAATAGGGATGAGGGGTAAACGCGAGAAATACATTACAAGCAGTGAGAGTGCCGAAGGTGATCCGTGAAGCTCGGGGGTTGCAGAGGTTACGGAGGTTACGGAGGTTACGGAGGCGGGGTTGAAAGTCCGAGGGATATTGGCAATGGTGTTTACGTAGTATGAGGTCACCAATGCAATGGACTAAGACCGAGGTGGAGTCAAAGTCCGAGGTAGGGACTATGATGGAGGCTCGGAGCAAAGGTACGAGTGGTGTCCGAGTACGAAGTACGGGACAGCAGTGGAAGGTCGTAACTTGGCGGGAGGGTGGCAGAGGAGTACCAGAGGGAGGAGAGAGGGGAAAGGCAAGGGAGAAGGAGTGGCGGAAAGGAGAGTTGTCAGGTCTGAAGGTGAGTATCGGAGCGGACGGGGGAAGCGTAGGAGGGTGACGGGAGGGTGGTGTGTTGTGAAGGAGGAGTGGAGTAGGAGGGTGGCGAGAGGGGCAGTGTTCGGTCCAAGGTGAGTATCGGAGCGGACGGAGATAGGGGAGGAGAGGGGAGGAGGAGTAGAGGTGGTGTGAGGGGTAGAAGGAAGTGTGTTGCCAGGACCGAAGGTGAGTATCGGAACGGCAGCGGGAGGGTATGACTCCGGAGGTGAAGAGGGTGGAGGTCCAGAAGTCGGGTAGGGGTTGGGTATGCACAGATATGACAGCCGTCGAGAACATCCCCTTCTCTCTACCTCAACACGCCTCAACGTCGATCTGGTACGAGCAATTGGCTTCACGGCTGGTCACCTTTGTTCTCAGATACTGTCATGTCAACGAAGAATTCCCCCTCCACATCATCCTCACCGATGGGCAAAAAGGGGATATAGCAAGGCTATATGAGGCCCTCTGATCGCCAGTGGCACTGGACGACAATGATGAATGGGACTTATTGATCCATTGCCTCCTTCACTTGCTCCTCTTTTCAACCCACCGAAAAATCTTACAGGAATCCAAAAAGGATCCTGTACTCATCTTCCTCATGCTATTGAACCTGGATCCCAACAATGGGAGGTTTGCATCCTGTTTGGCAATATGTGGCCGGATGTCAGGGATGCTCCATGTCTTCCGGTTGGTGGCGATCAAGGAGATTCGTATAGCAGCAATCACTGACGAGGGATCATTGGTGGAGGATGTGGTGAAGAGCAACGAGTTCATGTAATTTTATTTTTATTTTACCTCTCATCTATGACCTCTAATGGGGGGTTTTTTTTTTCCAAAGGACCTGTATGGAGCTATGCTCCCGCTGGCTGCGTTCCAGATTTCCCAGTCCATTCGATACAGTGTTGTCTGCTGACCATTATGCAACCACCATTGCCATGAACGATGAGGAGGGGTTTTCAACAGTGATGTGGAACGACGATAACAAGTCCATGATGGTCAAGGGCCAGCGAATCCAATTGGGGGATGTTCCCACCCTCTACAATGGGATCTTGGGGCTCATCAAGGAGAAGATCCAATGGCTCTCCCAGGGAGTTGAGCTCCAAATGCCTTTCCAAGAATGTTCTGGGATCACCGATGACCTCCACAATAGAATCCCCAACTATAGCTTTCTCAGCGACCCGTGCATCATGAGTGTCAGACGGGATCTGCTCATTGCCCTTGGAAAGCCCAAATGGTTCGTCACCAACCCCGATGGTGGGATCGAGTGGAATCAGTTGATGTTGTCCAAGTGGATGGACATGGCACAGGAGATCAACACCCTGTTTCTAGTAGCCATCCATCTAGGTGGTGGGCAACCAGCAAGGGGAACTGAGATTTCCAGCATTCTGATAAGGAACTGCCAAAATGGCCACAGGAGCCTGTTTGCATTGGATGGTGGATTGACCAGTATTATTGGTTATAATAAAGTGAGTGACAGTCATGAGTGATGGTCTCGGTTAATAACATATCGCCCACCAGACCACTGTGAGGACCAGGCGCTGCAAGCACATCTTATGTTTCCTACACAAGGGTCTATCGGAACTGCTGCTAAAATACCTGATATTCATCAGGACAGTAGAAGAGGCGTTGCTGCATTCCTTTGGGGGGAGGAGGAACAAAATCACATGCACTATTATCTCTTCTACTCGTTGAAGGGAGGTATGGTCAGCACTTCTGATCTGAGCATGAGCCTCCATGCGCAAACGACATGTTACCTCAGAGCAGGTCTGGACGTGTCTGTCATATCCATACAATCCCGACCTCCGCTCCGGGCTCCCGGAACCCCGAAACGAACTCCAGAGCCCTACTTCCCTTCCATCACCTTCTCCTTGCCGACTCCCAAGAGGTTATCCCACCTCCGGCTCCAACACCACCTTTGGTCCGACTCCGGAACATTCCGGGTCCGACCCCAACCTCGACACCTTCCAGACGAGTACGCAACACCTATGCTCCCGACTCCGGACCTCCGCTCCGGAATCCCGTTGGCGTCTCTGTCTCCGGAACCTCCGGTCTTAGCTCCGACCTCGGACTTTGACCCCACCTCCGCTTATACCCATTGTATTGGTTAGCTCATTCCATTTAATTATGTTTGCCAATATTCCGGAGTTTACTCCGAGTTCAGACTTTCCGGACTTACTCCGGACCTTGCAACTATTGCATTGTCCATTTCAATTTCGCTATTCTCCCTCATTCCTATTTGGGCTGCTGCTTTGTCAGCTAGCCATTCCCGACTCCCATCCTCCTTCCTTCCTCCTTGGGCCTTGGCCCTTCATTCCTCCTTTGGGAAACACCATTGAGTCAAACACTTGACCCTCGGTGTTGTTCCTCTTTCCATCTCCCTTTGTCTCCTTTTGTCCTACCCTTGTTCCTTTTGATTCCGGACCCCTCCTTATATACAATGTACCTAGTAACTTGTAACCTCAGTCCGAAATCGACCTGAAATGCCCCCTAGAGACTTCCTGCTCACCTACTGTGAAATTAAGGACCAAATGGACAAACAGCAATGGCACAGCGCTCCACTTGAGTCGCTGAGGCCAAGGTCCCTCCACACTAAGTCTCCGATTCCACTCCGGAGTCGTCTGTATCCGCCCATTCTAACAGTGTCCACGTACAGGCATATGGCTGCTGTGATCAGCCGACGTTTAGAGGTTGGCATCATCGATCCAGAGGAGGACGAGATGACGACAGGGATGGATGCCCAGGCAGGGTGGCTCACAACGACGTTGGAAAAAATCTATGGTCTTCAGAAGGATGAGGTCGGTGGCATCAATGATTGTGTCATCACACTCTTCCATGCAACCAGTCGCCTGTGGCATGACAAGGTGCTTGGGCTCCCTGTATGTGGTCGTGTGGTTGATCTGAAAACGGTCTTGGACCATGAAACGACCATGAGCCAGCTTTGGGGGCCGAGAAGGAGAGCGAGCTGGATCTCAGTCATGCTGGACGATGACAGTCAGTGGCGGCAGCAGTGGAACAACTGGATATCTTGAGCATGGTACGGAACCTATTAAAGGAGGCAATCGAGCAAGATGTGATGCCTCAGCTCCTTGGTATGGAGGAACATCTCATGGCTCGGCTAGGGGTTATGATGAGTAGCGAAGGCAAACCACCACCTCCTGCTGTGACGACAACCTCCTCCATCACTTCACTCCCTGAACGGAGTACACACCACCCCTCCACCCATTCCCGACGCATCTACTCCTGCAGCCATAGTGGATGATGAGTTCGAGTGGGAGGAACTGCCCTCGGGCAAAGCAATGGTATGTTCACTAACGTTTTCTGACTACACATGATTCATGGGAACCTTGTCACGTCAGGATAATATCCATGCCTCACCTGGATTGAAAAATCCACTGAAACAAGAAGAGGACGATGGGCTCTGGTACATCAAACACAGCCAATGGAACCCTGGAGTGGGCAGCGCCACAGTGGTCAACCAACAACAACGACCCCAACACAATCATGTCCAACCAGGGGATTCGGAGACAGGGAAGCAGCAGCAGCAGCAGCAGCAACAACGACAGAAACAGCAACAACAGCAACAGCAACAACAACAATGGCAGCGACAACAACAACAACAGCAACAGCAACAACAGCAACAGCAACAACAGCAACAACAACAACAGCAACAACAACAACAGCAACAACAACAACAGCAACAACAACAACAGCAACAACAACAACCTCCTGAAGAAGAGCTTCCTTCCCATGCAGCCGCTGATGAAGGTAAGCATCCTCTGAAGAAATTTCACGTTGCCCCGCGGGACTTACTCCGTGAGATCCAACTGAATGATACAGTTAAGGTCACAAGACAAGGACATAAAATCATGGACAAGCCTGGCATCGAAACCAGGACCTCTCAGTGTGCTACCATTACACAACTCGCCCGTTTGACCATGCCAGTATAGGCTGTTAAACTCTATACCGATGGGAACAGATATCCATTCTCCAACATCCTCTCTTTCTATGGAGACCTAAGCCAAGAAGTTCCCTCAGAGTCCTCAACCCCCCTACTCCCCATCATTGTCCCCCAAGAGGTAGATGGCAATGAGTTATCAAGGCTATACAATCCAAAGGCCACTGACAAGCTTCGAACCCCACTCAGGGATCAAAAAGCAACCTTTCGGTCCCCTGCACAGTAGCAGGTCTACTGTGAGATCATGAAGAGGCAGCGTCATTGTCTATATGTTGCTGGCTGTGGCGCTGGTAAGACATTACCGTTCATGCTTGCTGCCATGTCTTGGGGGATCACCAAGCAATCGATCTTGGTGTTGCCCTACCAGATCCTCCACCCGGAAATGCACAGGCGCTTGAGCAAATCCAACATATCCAATTGCAAATGGACGATGGAAACTCCATCTCCTGGGGAGCAAGTGGTCACTGTGGCCATCGAGTCCTTCAGCAACAACATATTCATCAATTGGCTTGCAGGAGTGGCGAACAATGGAAGGCTGGGATGCATCATGTTCAATGAGGCACATGGGATCGTAGAAGATCAACTGTTCCGTCCAGCCTACCTCGATGCCGTCCGGAAGCTCATGCAGCTGCAGAATGCCCCCATCCTTTTTACATCGGGCACGATGTCGTGGGGTTTCACTTGGAAGTTTTGGAAGGCTGCTGACCTCCTGTATCGTCCAGACCAGTCTGCGGTGGTGATCCACACGAGGACCCAATGGCCACAGATCTTCTACCAGTTCGTGGTACTGGGGATGGGTCAAGAGCCTTGCAAGACGGATCTTCCAGACGTTGTAACGGGTCTATCAATCTAGACTCGTGGCTCAGGTCTAGGGGGGGTAGGTCTCTCTCTATCACTCAGGGTAGATGTGGGTCCTGCGAGTACGGTGCGATACTCTGTCTAACCTCTAACTAACTGTCTGTACAGTTGTCATGGAAGAGTCCGATACAAATAGAAAAGGAAAGTCACATGCATGAAATAGTAAAGATAATAAAGAACATGTCATATCTCCTCAACAACCCAACCAAATCCAACGATCTTGGACTCGTCAGAACCACCTCCACAGTCTCTACAACTCCTACTATTACCACGACTCACCAATCTTAGTCCCTGATGCAGTAGGGGGTGAAATGTGTGATAAGGGTTGGTTTGACCTGCACGGACTTGTCCCCACAACAACGTCAAGATGGCCTGGAACATGGAATGGCATGCATGGACGGTTGAGGTCATCCGCCAGGTGGAGGAGGGTCTGAAGGGCGATGAACGGGGGTTGGTGTTCTTCGTGAGCAAAGAGGAATGCATGGAATGGGCCATGCACTTGCACTGCTCATACATCACTGCTGATGTCCCATCCGATGACTGTCGTTGCTGTTTCGATGATTGGTGTCAAGGGAAGCGACAAATCCTGTGCCTCAACAAGGCAGGCTACTATGGCTTCGATTACCATGCTGTAGCCTTTTCAATCTTCGTTGGGCAACCTTTCTCTGTGAACAACTTCTACCAGAGTTTGGGGAGGGTGGCTCGAGGTGTTAGACACTGGTCCGGGGTCGGCACCGAAGGTCACCGTTAGCGGGCCGCTATAGGCCGCGATGGCTGTGATGCCACGAACAAGGCCCAAGGGTAGGGCATTTGGCCTCAGCGACTCTAAAGGAGCGCTGTGCCCCCTAGCTGTCTCTTGGCCCTCATTTCAGACTTACTGGGGTTGCCTTGTTGGGGTCAGGACTTAGGGGTCATGGTCAAATCGATATTAGAGCTAAAGTACTATAATGTAGTATACAGGATATATATAGGAGGAAGGAATGAATGGAAGCGGACCCAGGCCGAAGGCCGAAGGGTCCGGAAGCAAACAAGAATAAGGAGCGGGGTTGGCCGCATAGCGGCTGGCAATGACCAAGGGTCAAAACAAACAATAACAGATAAATAAAGGAAGGAGTGTAGGGCCGCAATAGTGGCGATGGTATTGTAGCGGCGCTGGACTTGGAGTTGGGCCGGAGTCGGGCACGGGAATGGTAGCGTCCCTGTAGGGGCCAAGTGGGCGGGGTAGAGGAGTCGCACTGGGCACAGTGCTGGAGGTGGACTCAGGGTGGGAAGGTTGGTGTGGCTGTGGGGAAGTCAGCCAGGTGCAGGGGAGCCTAGGGGCAAGCAGGGGAGTGAGCAGGGAGTCCTCATGGAGGATAGGGCTGAGGTTGGGGCTTGCACTCACGCTCGCATAGCGGGAATGGGCTTGGGCAGCATCGGGATGGGCCGGGAACAGGCTGGAATGCACAGCCATGACACAAGGTCTGCAAGTTGGAACGAGCCTTGTGTTGCTTCCAGCTCCTCCAAAGTGCTTTTCCGCCACACAGGAGTGTTTTGAGGGTTGTGTGGCCATGATGAAGGCCGTTCAACAGTACATGATGTGCCATTGGGTCATGCCTTCGCTGCATCTGGATAGCAAGGGTGAAAACTGTATGGGCCTTCGGGAGTCAGAGCCAGGGATGGTGCTGTGTGTGGCGTGTTACAAGGACAAGAAAGGCAAGCTGGATGACTATGATTTTGATCTCCGCTGGGGTAAACCTTTCGGTGAGTCTCTCCCTTCCTCTCTCCCTCTGTGTTCCCTCTGACGTGGCCCATCTAGAATTGAGGGCAGCAGTGGATGATAGCGATGAGCCCATGGTGATAGATGGAGGTTCGCAGACATCGATGCAACTGCATGGATCTTGGACACCTTCTTCCACCGATTGATTGGCTGGCACTTCAAAGAGTGGGCCTTCAGCCTTGGAGATCAACGCTTCGCTCCAGCTGTCCAAATCCAACGCTTCTTCTGCCGTCCCCATTCAAGTGGAAAAATGTCTCTGGGAACTCAAGGGCAGGTGCTTACTGTGTTGGTTGCACGGTACACACTGCTCACACCTCACATCATGCTGTCTTGGCACCACCACATGACAGGGATGGCAACAATATCAGGAGGGATATCACGAGTGGAAGTGGAAGCGTGGCCTATTTTGCACCAAGGGGGACGGTAAGGACATTGAGGGGTATTGTTGGAAATGCCTCCTCAACATGGACTCTAGTTTGGTGCACACTTGTCCAATGAAGGACAGGTGCAAATTTCCTGATATGATTCCTGAAATGGCCTGGATGGTCCTAGGCTCGGAGGCGCTCCATAAGGGTCTGGCCAACTACATTGGTGATCCCAAGGTAGAAACCATATGTGGGTACGAATCATGGCTGTTGGGGAGATGGGAGGGCAATAAGAAATGGTGTAACAGTTCCACTCTGCTTGTACTCTTCTTTTACCGATGTTGCTCATCAAAATAGTAATGTGCCCTTGTGTCAGGTGGTGAGATACCTAGCTCTCCTGCATGTATGCGCTTTGGTGCTTTTCTTTCGTGCGAGGACATTGCCACTCAATGACGCTGGGTATTATAAGCATCTCCCAATAATAGCTTAGACAACATATCATTAAAGATGTCACATGGGTCCATGTGTGTGCTCTCAGGTGTATTGTGATACCTAACTTCCTCCTCGCATACTGGTGGGAAGTTTCTGAGCGAGCAGCTCACCCAGAAACCATCACAGCCACAGCTGTGGGAACCTTCTGGGCGAGCTGCTCACCCAGAACCTTCCCACGGGGGAGTACCTATTATGGGGGGTCAGCCGGAGCTCCAACAACTTCCAGACGCCCTCCCCCAGGGTTGTCACTGAGACTGAACCTGACATGTACATGTAGGGAAAAGGAGGACTCACATAACCTAACATGGTATTCTCTTGAGTTGTTTTCTCTATATAAATTTTTATCATCTTTTGGTACATACTCTCTGTCTTGCTTGCATTCTGTTGGACGCTTCGATGTTCTTCACTGCACATCAATCTGCCTTCCACTTGTATCGTTTTTGTTCCCAGTTCAATTTACATCCATAACTGGTCCTTGGCATCTGTTTCTTTTTTCGCATTCTTCCAGTAATCTTGCCTACTTTCCTTGGTCGCTCAACATTGCTCAACGAGGCCTCTGATGTTTGTGCCACACTAACTTTGTTGCTGCTTGCCTGCCTGTCGTGCACAAATCGGTCTTGGCCATCACAGGGCCTGTTGCTATTTCGAACTTTCTCCCACGCCTATCACCGCCTGGATCCCTGATATGGTTGGAATTTCAAATCGTCTGTGGTTTTGGTCGCAAAGGTAGGCAAAGTACAAGGTACATGGCTGTTGGCTGACTTTTCTAGGTGAACCCAAACACCGATATCATGCTCATAAGCCCAAACCAGCCAGATATAGGGGATCGTTTGTTTGTTTGTGTTTGGTTGTTCAATTGTTTTTGCTTCCTTGTTGCGTTGCTACCCTCCCATCATCATTCTCTCATGCTTGGCTTACGGTATGGGTTGGTGTTGCCATGTAGATCTCGCTTCCATAGAATAAGCCGGAGCTGCTCAATACAAACCCAAACTTCCATTCTCAGGAACAGTTGATTTTGGCTGCCGTCTTCACTCAGATGCATGTCCAGTGTAACCGAGCTGTCAGTGCCTCTGGAAATGCTTAAATACTGCCATCAATCCATGAGGATCCTCCAATAATGGCAAGAAATATGTGGACCGAGTTCAGCGACTACCGAGATTGGATGTACAAGGGCTCTGCCATCGTAAGTGAAGTAGTTATGCTTCCCATGCACATTCACTCATACACACCTAGGTTCCTCTCCGTCAACTGGTCGATCTGGAAGGCAACTGCCAAGTAGATGAAGAGTTTGTCGCCAGGTACCATGAGACTTGGGGGGGCAGCATCGACCCCTTGATGCACGAGATGATGGGGTTGCTTCCTGATGACGATGGGTTGGACCTCCAAAGTTTTCCTGCAGACATCCAGGTACAGGTCGTCCATGGCCAGCACCGAAAGAGGGTGCTGGAAATGCATATAAGGACTCTGCTGCAGCAAGAGCATGAACTTGCACATCCTGATGAGGAAGTGTCCTCACAGGAATTCCCGATAGAGGCAGTGTATGTGCATCCCTGCGCATTTTGGAAGGTGAAGCTCTATGGGCAATGTGAGAAGATCCTCCTTTCTGTCTCATCATGTCGTTGATTTCATCATCAGCTCTTCGAAAGAACCATGAAGTCATGTTCCGTGTTTGGCTGGCCAAAGATAACAAGATGGAGGACAAGGTGCCGAACAAGTGGCACTACATGTTTTCGGTCATGCATGGGGTGATCAAGTCAAAGAATCCAGCACTGGCTACGATGGAACTGGGTTCAGCCTGGAGGGCGGTGGAGGAGAAGGAGATGTTGCCGTTGCAGGATGTATGGAGATCGAGTGAGCTGGCAGAGGCCATTGGGGACCTCCTCACGATCCCATGCTGGAGGGAATGCGAAAAAGTGCCATCTAGCATGGAAAGGTGGACTCATTGTGGGATGCATCAGGTGAGCGACATGCAGTTTCGTCATCTTTTTGTCTGACACCTCAGAAAGCTCTATGCACAGCTGATAAGAACTCACATCACGCAGCTGAGTGCCCTGGTGCAACCACGGGGGGTAACATCAGTGACTGTGTTGGACCTTGCCCTTTCGTGGTCCATCAACTTCCAGCACCCTCCTAGGTGGACCACTGTGTTGAACGACAAACCCAATGCGATATACAGCCAAGGGGTGATCTCGGAGGCGAAGAGGGTTCCAGATGGATACAGGAATGCCCTTCAGGACTGCAAGTTGAACACTTGGGGATTCCTCCCTGATGATGTGAGCTTTTTTTTTCCCCATTCCTTTCTTTTCTTGACGTCTCTCCAAGTTCCTACATCCAGCCTATCTCCAGGCGAACAACTCGCGAGTTAATTTGGAGATGTCCAAGATACAAAGGACCTTCATTCTCGTAAGTCTTTCTGTCCTTGTTTGGTGTTGTTCATTGAAGCCCTACATATCAGTTGGTCTACATCGTCTTTGGGGAGAAGCAGGCCAAGAAGATGATGAGTCGGATGAAAGGGCATGGTGGAAGAAGGAAGCAAGAGGATGTGGATGCATTCCATTTCACTCAAGATAACGAGGAGCTCTTTTGGGACACTGTGCTCCCAAAACTATGCGTGGCTAAGGGTCATAACACCGATGGCATAAGAGTACTCTTGCTGTCTTCTTGTCCTTTTTTTTTTTTCTTTTTTCTCATGATGCCGTTCAGTTACTGGAAGAGATCTTCCTATCTCACCTGATCCGTCAAGGCACAGTGGATGCCACGTTCAAGAAACAGGATGTGGACGAGACGAGTGACAACTTGGACAGGTTTGATGTCGTTCGGATCACAGACATGGTCAGGAGAAACGAAGGGTGGTGGGCCTTGCTGAGACGGTTCGCTGGATGGGAAGATAAAGCCTATCATTTCATCTCTGGGGTAGTCATCGAAGCGGCTTCCCCAGACCGCTTCCAGGAACTTTGACAGGTGTCAGAGGCAGTCGTGGAGCAGCTGGATGGTGCGGTGGACAAGTACTACGACAGTATCTACCACCTTGGACAGCTGAGTTCGCACTGTGACGAGGTGGAAAAGTCTAGGGAGATGGTGCAATGCAAGCAGGTCAAGCTGGATCGGGAGGAGAGGGAGCTGGATCACCAGCTTCACAGTATAGTGGAGGATGTGCTTCAAGAGGACTCTACAGCTATGAATTGGGCAAAGGCCAGGTACGACGAGCTTCCCCCAATCCCACCCCCCAACAACATTGGGGACACACAGGGTTATGGATTGGAGCAGATGATGGCGTCTCCTTTGTGTCAGGGTCATGCGTGCTCGCAGTGAAGGATGCCCCAGGAACCTAATTGATATCAAAGCTGGGGGACATGCCCATCCCAGCACACGGTCATATATACACAGTAGAGGCGGTAACTAGTCAACTAGCTAATAACCGGTAGTATTGGATCAAGAATGATAGAAGATCATGTGGCGTCATAACCGACAGCTGCAGATCAGATCAGATTGGAGATGAAGAAGAAGAAAAGAAGTAGAAGCTGAGGGAGATATGGGTCATGTGGCAATGTGCTACTTACGCTAGCGACCCGAAGGCGTGCCCTGACACTTTGCCACCTGTTATAGCTTCGTCGTTGGATACTACATCTTCCCCCCCTTCCCATAATTCTGGCCATGATGATTCTCTCCCTTCCTTGGTGCCCCACAGTGACGTCGACCTATTCCTGGATGACCTTCAGTTCCAAATGCAAATAATGTTTGAAAAGGATTTGCCCAGCTATGATTGCTGGAACAAGGCCCACTGAATGAAGGATTTCCTCTTCCGGATGGTGCAGGATCCCTTGATATCTAGTGCCATCATGGATGGCAAAGTCACTGCCAAGGACATGATGAGCTTGGCCAGCATCCCCCCACCAGCACAACCCATGTCGTCATCATCATCACTGCAAACAACCCCTGAACAATCCTCAAGGAAGAGAAGATGGTCATCGTCTGCTTGTCCAACCTCGAAGAAACTCAGAAGGGCCTCTGACCAAATCGATGACAGGGCAGTCGTGCTGAGACCCGATCGCTGGCATCAAGTGGCAAGTCAAGCGTGGGTGGGAACCCCTCCTTTGACCATAGGCCCACTGCACCGTGATCACCAGACTCAAGGTACTGCTCCAGTGGGAACACAGCAGGATGACTGCGATGAGGATGCAACAGAGGATCCATCCTTGGATGAGCCAGATGCTGCTGGATCCATGCTGGAGGAGTTACCTGATGCTGCTCTTCCTCCCTTGGATGCATGCCAGGAGGATACACGTATGGTAGACGATCTGTACTCTCAATGCCCGCTGAAAGAGCTGCTCTCTGATGGGTGGAAGTGGGATGCTGATTCGATGCCAGAAGACCTGTGGATGGGACAGGATGGACCGAGTGGGGGTGTGACGGTAGTAGAATCACAGGGTGTTGAATATGAACAGCAAACATCGCAACACTCTCAAGTGCCTGGTACTAGCAGCAACCACACTTCCCAGTTGGACCATCTGCTGGGGACCCCTGATCACACGATGCTGAATCGTTACATAGGATATCAATATTGGAGCCAGGGATGGCAGAATGAATAGTTGTGTATTTATTCCTTTGTTGTCAGGGCCTGAGCATGGAATGCTATTGAAAAAAAAAACCGCATTGCTGTCTGACGCAATGGTGTGTGACAGCGTCCCACCAAGGAAGACACACCTTCCCAAGTGCCGGTTGGGTATCTGTCAGGAATGCATATCCAGAGTGTCCATAACGGTTGCATGAAATCACCTGGGCTCATAAGGTTGGAGGGGTGGGAAGTTAGCTTCAGCAACTCGGGTGGAGTGCTGTGCTCGTTCTTACACTGGTGCCCCAATTTCGGATGGGAGCCTTACAACAAGAGGTAGAGACGAGGGGGGAATGCTAGTTGATATATGAACTGAGGTGCATCCAGTGTAACCTACACAAGTTATAAGTACAACTAACTAAATAGGACTGGAGTGGGCGGATCAAGAGACAATATGAAGAATAAACAAATGGTTAATATTAGCAATCAGGATCAACGCTTTTGATCTTGTCTTAACAGCCACTTAAACCCACCCCAAACTCACTCCCAACATCCTCTGGATTAGGCCCAGTTTAGTTCCTGAGTTTAGCAATCTAGCCAACCATGAAACCCCCTAATGAACGGCTTGTGTGCATGCCAGATGAGACACAACAGAATAGCGTGGCAACAGTCCCGGCCAATGCCAGAACCTCTTGAAATTGAAGATGGGAAGCCAGTAATTAACAGGCAGGAGACCGGGGATGGAGGGTAACACGAAAAACAAGGACAATGAGGAACAGGAGGAACAAGAGCAGAAGTTACAAAGAACAAGGAAACAACTGAAGATAACGAAACCTAGAAAAAACCTGAATAAGCAATCAGGATCCCACCTGCCGAGAGTAACCGAAGGTCACAACACCTCCCCCTCAGCGAGACCGAAAAAGCTTACCGGAAGCAAGGAAGAGTAATAAAACTTGGACGAAAACACAGCTTGCAGGCCAAAGGAATGAGACTAAGGAAGAAAAAAGGGAAAAGCAGAGGACGAGGTGAAAGTGGGCCAGAGCCCTGTAGTATAGGCGGACAAAGAACACGCACAGAATTTGTCTGGAGAAATCGATCCAGGAATGCAGCGGCAATAAACCTGAATCGGCATGACTGCAACCTTGGAAGGCACAGTATGTGTAAGGCCAACAGCAGGTACAGTGCATAAGATGTAGCATCACCGGGGAATGTGCCAAGCGAATTCAGACCGACCACACACAAGTCTATCTCGTACCTCCATTAAATAACAACAAAAAAAACCTCTTGGAGGTGCCATAGAGACTCTTTGGGACCGACTATCTAAGCAGGAGGAGAGTGGTCAGCCCTATGAAAGCAAGGAGGATTGGGAACTTTGTTATTGGTTGAGCATGGAGGGTGTTTCACAAGGAGGGATTAATTGCTTCCGAAAGCTTAAATGGGTGCGTGAGCCTAACATTCCAGATAAATGATCGCTACCAGCTGTGTGATTAGGTGACAGACCATCTGCATCCACCAAGTTGGAAGGATGCAGCTTCAATGTACAATTGGGTGAAGATGATGCCAGGCCCACCTTCATGGAGGTCCAATACAATAATCCTCAAAGAAGCGCCCAATGAGCCACAAACACTCTACTGGCATGATCCCATGGAATGCGTGCACTTCCTATTCCAGAATCCAGACTTTGATGGGGGTATTGCCTATGCGCCCTCATGGGTGTATTGTTTGGATGGAACACGGGTTTATTCAGAGATGACGATGGCAAACAAGTGGCACTTTCAGCAAGTAACTCACATCATTCCAGTTAGAGTCCTCAAGCTCACAGTGATGTTTAGTGATTTATTCATGGCAAGATGGATGCCATACATTTCAGGTATCATCGGTGGCATGGTGGAAATCTACATGGATGACTGTCAAGCTACTCACTACATTCCTGGTTTGCATTGGGGTGATCAAGATGTCAGAGTCAACGTCCTTGGTAAACTTGAAGCTAATATCTCAAAAGGAAAGTTTAGCTTGGGTTTAGTGCTTGTAGACTTGGGGACACAGCTTTGCAGGAAGTACTGCTAGCTTGACCCAGTGTCAGTTGTAGGTTGAGTTAGTTGGGACCGGGGCCTCAGTGAGTCCAAACCCCCAGGTGCCCTTGCAATGGGTGGAAGGGTGGATGGTCCGATGATGATAATAGTCAGTGGCACTAGGGCGGGTTGGCGGAGTTGTGACAGCTCTTTGCCAACTTTCCGTAACTGGCACCCCCCATGGGAAGATTCTGGGCAAGCTGCTCACCCAGAATCTTCCCATGGTTGTGGCTGTGATGGTTTCTGGGCAAGTCGCTCGCCCAGAACTTTCCCACAGGTCTGCGTGTTCACAAATGCATGGATGCGCTTTCCTTTCACTGTCAACCACGGCTGTAGCAACTGTACATTCATATTTCACTTCCTCAGAGTGCATGATAGTGTAGCAGTTATTACTATTCTACAATGTGAGAGTGTTGGAACAGCAGGTGCCATTGAGAGGCTCTCAACATGTTACAATGCTTGGGTAGTTTCCAACAAGGACCATTTGGGGGCTCCTCAAAATACTCATCCTAGGCGTCAGGAAAGCCTGGGAACTGTACAGTTCTCAGCTCTTTGCAGACTTCCCATAACAGGCATCCCCCATGGGAAGGTTCTGGGTGAGCTGCTCACCCAGAAAGTTCCCATGGGTCCATGTGCATGTGGGGTCAAGGGCCATACCTTGACATAATGGTTATGTGGGGTGCCATGTACTGCATGCAGCAAGAGCAGGGAATACAGTGTCTGTGAGAATAAAAGCAAGTGGACATCGTCACTTGCCTGCTGTGAGAAAAAGAGCAGGTGAACATCTTCACTTGCTAGCCATGAGAAAAAAAGCAAGTGAACATCTTCACTTGCTGCATGAGAAAAAAAGCAAGTGGACATCTCCACTTGCTAGCCATGAGAAAAAAGCAAGTGAACATCTTCACTTGCTAGCCGTGAGAAAAAAAGCAAGTGGACATCTTCACTTGCTTAAATCCTCCTATGCACCTGCCTTTTCCATTCAATCCTACTATGACTGTAGTAGAGACACTAAGATGGCACCAACATCCTACTATGCACTGGCCTTTTCCATTCAATCCTACTATGACAATAGTGATCTTCACTTGCTAGCCATGAGAAAAAAAGCAAGTGAACATCTTCACTTGCTGCTGTGAGAAAAAAGCAAGTGGATATCTTCACTTGCTTGCCGTGAGAAAAAAGCAAGTGGACACTGTCACTTGCTAGCTGTCAGGGCACAGCCCCTGACCCCACACACCCTCAGGTACCCTTCCCCCATTTTCTCCTATTTTTCCCTTCACTGTTCCACAATCCCGCATGCATGCAGACCGTGGGAACTTTCTGGGCAAGCAGCTCGCCCAGAATCTTCCCATGGGGGGGTGCCAATTATGGAAAGTCGGCAAAGAGCCGAAAACTGTATAGTTCCCGGCTCCCATTTGTAGCAGCTTCACAGGAGGTTGAGAAGGTTACCCTTCATTTCCTGTGAAGGCTGGGGCTAGCCCCCTCATTGAGTTTGAAGATCTCAGACTGGGACTAGATACCCCAGTGACTAGGAGGATCCCCCTGGGTCTGTCATGGAACGAGGGCCGGGCCCTGACACTAGCTGTGAGAGAAAAAGCAAGTAAACATCGTCACTTGCTAGCCATGAGAAAAAAAGCAAGGGAACATCTTCACTTGCTTGCCGTGAGAAAAAAGCAAGTGGACATCCTCACTTGCTAGTGGTGAGAAAAAAATCCTACTATGATGGTAGTCTGTCATATCCATACAATCCTGACCTCCGCTCCGGGCTCCCGGAACTCCGAACTCCGACTTCCGGAGCCCTACTTCCCTTCCGTCACCTTCTCCTTGCCGACTCCCAAGAGGTCATCCCACCTCCGGCTCGGACACCACCTTCGGTCCGACTCTGGAACATTCCGGGTCCAACCCCAACCTCGACACCTTCCAGACGAGTACGCAAAACCTATGCTCCCGGCTCTGGACCTCCGCTCCGGAATCCCGTTCGCGTCTCTGTCTCTGGAACCTCCGGTCTTAGCTCCGACCTCGGACTTTGACCCCACCTCCACTTATACCCATTGTATTGGTTAGCTCATTCCATTTAATCATGTTTGCCAATATTCCGGAGTTTAACTTCCGAGTTTGGACTTTCCGGACTTATGTCGGACCTTGCAACTATTGCATTGTCCTATCCCTCATTCCTATTTGGGCTGCTGCTTCCTTTCTATTCAGTCAGCTAGCCATTCCCCACTCCCAACCTCCTTCCTTCCTCCTTGGGCCTTGGCCCTTCATTCCTCCTTTGAGAAACACCATTGAGTCAAACCCTTGACCCTCGGTGTTGTTCCTCTTCCCATCTCCCTTTGTCTCCTTTTGTCCTACCCTCGCTCCTTTTGATTCCGGACCTCTCCTTATATACAATGTACATAGTAACTTGTAACCTCAGTCCGAAATCGACATGAATTCCCCCAAGAGACTTTCCCTCTGCTAGATCCGAAATTAGGGACCCCTAGGACAACCAGCAATGGCACAGTGCTCCGCCTGAGTTGCTGAGGCCAAGGTCCTTCCATGATAAGTCTCCGATTCCACTCCGGAGTCGTCCGAATCCCTGCATTCTAACATAGTCGAGCCACTTGACTTTCAGAACCAATTCAGTCCTTTCCATTCAATCCTACTATGCTGTGGGATAAAATCAATTCAGATCATAGTAGACCTACTATGATGGTAGTAGATCCCTTGGACTTGCTGAACAAGAAATGGTCAGTGTTAGAACTGGGCAAGGGTGGACGATTCCGGAGGGGAACCGGAGACTTATGTTAGACACTGGTCTGGGGTCGGCACCGAGGGTCGCCGTTGCGGGCCACTATAGGCTGCGATGGCTGTGATGCCACACACAAGGCCCGAGGGTAGGGCATTTGGCCTCAGCAACTCTAAAGGAGCGCTGTGCCCCCTAGCTGTCTCTTGGCCCTCATTTCAGACTTACTGGGGTTGCCTTGTTGGGGTCAGGACTTAGAGGTCGTTGTTAGAATGCGCGGATTCGGACGACTCCGGAATGGAATCGGAGACTTAGCATGGAAGGACCTTGGCCTCAGCGACTCAGGTGGAGCGCTGTGCCATTGCTGGTTGTCCTAGGGGTCCCTAATTTCGGATCTAGCAGAGGGAAAGTCTCTTGGGGGGGAATTCCAGTTGATTTCGGACTGAGGTTACAAGTTACTAGGTACATTGTATATAAGGAGGGGTCCGGAATCAAAAGGGACAAGGGTAGGACAAAAGGAGACAAAGGGAGATGGAAAGAGGAGCAACACCGAGGGTCAAGTGTTTGACTCAATGGTGTTTCCCAAAGGAGGAATGAAGGGCCAAGGCCCAAGAAGGAAGGAAGGAGGATGGGAGTCGGGAATGGCTAGCTGACTGAATAGAAAGGAAGCAGCAGCCCAAATAGGAATGAGGGAGAATAGCGGAATTGAAATGGACAATGCAATAGTTGCAAGGTCCGGAGTAAGTCCGGAAAGTCCAAACTCGGAGGTTAAACTCCGGAATATTGGCAAAGGTAATTAAATGGAATGAGCTAACCAATACAATGGGTATAAGCGGAGGTGGGGTCAAAGTCCGAGGTCGGAGCTAAGACCGGAGGTTCCGGAGACGAGACGTGAACGGGATACCGGAGTGGAGGTCCGGAGTCAGGAGCATAGGTTTTGCGTACTCGTCTGGAAGGTGTCGAGGTTGGGGTCGGACCCGGAATGTTCCGGAGTCGGACCGAAGGTGGTGTCCTAGCCGGAGGTGGGATGTCTTGGGAGTCGGCAAGGAGAAAGTGATGGGAGGGAAGTAGGGCTCCGGAAGTCGAGTATCATACAGGATATATATAGGGAGAAAGAATGAATGGAAGCGGACCCGGGCCGAAGGCTGAAGGGTCCGGAAGCAACCGTGAATAAGGAGCGGGGTTGGCTGCATAGCGGCTGGCAATGACCGAGGGTCAAAACAAACAATAACAGATAAATAAAGGAAGGAGCGTAGGGCTGCGATAGCGGTGATGGTATCAAAGCGGCGCTGGACTCAGAGTTGGGCCGGAGTCGGGCGTGGGAATGGTAGCGGCCCTGTAGGGGCCAAGTGGGCAGGGTAGAGGAGTCATGCTGGGCACGGTGCTGGAGGCGGACTCGGGGCGGGAAGGTTGGTGTGGCTGTGGGGGAGTCGGCCAGGTGCAGGGGAGCCTAGGGGCAAGCAGGGGAGTGAGCAGGGAGTCCTCAGGGAGGATAGGGCTGAGGTCAGGGCTCATGTAGCGGGAATGGGCTCAGGCGGCATCGGGACGGGTGGCTAACGGGCCGGAATGCACAGCCATGACAACTTAGCAAGGAGGGACCTTGGCCTCAGTGACTCAAGTGGAGCGCTGTGCCATTGTTGTTTGTCCATTTGGTCCTTAATTTCATAGGCGGCGAGCAGGAAGTCTCTAGGGGGCATTTCAGGTCGATTTTAGACTAAGGGCCTAAAATGAGTATGTACAGGCGCCGGTATATAATGGAGAGGGCAAAAGCACAAGGGAAACAAAAGGGGTCCGAATCGGAATGAAGGCATCTGAACGGGAACAAAGGGATGACAGAAGCGGAGTGGTACCGAAGGTCATAGGGCAGATCCTGTGGTACATCCGAAAGGAGATAGGGAGGGCAAAGCCCAGAGGGGCAGGAGGATGAGGTGAAGTGGGGATGATGACTAACTGGCTAGAATGGGAAGAAGCAGCAGTCCAAATAGGGATGAGGGGAAAACGCAAAAGATACATTACAAGCGGCGAAAGTGCTGAAGATGATCCGTGGAGCTCGGAGGTTACGGAGGTAGAGTGACAGAAGGGTGGAGGTGTTGTGAGGAGGAAGAGGAGGAGTGAGAGGAGGAGGGTGGCGTGAGTGGTGTTCGGTCCGAGGTGAGTATCGGAGCGGACAAGGATAAGGTAGGAGAAGGATGGAAGGGTGGAGGTGGCATGAGGGGTGAGAGGAGGAGTGGTGTCAGGTCCGAAGGTGAATATCGGAACGGATGGCAGTAGGGTAGGACTCCGGAGGTGACGAAGATGGGGGTCTGGGAGTCGGTTTGGGATCAGGTAAGTATGGATATGACAGTCAGGGGAGAACGACATGGAATCGTTCTGGCAGTGGTTCACAGAACTACTGGGATTCCTCGCCTCATGAGGATGCAAAGGCCCCCAATTAGACGAAATCCATCTGGACTGCTTGATTCGCGGATTAGGGGGACCCACGTTCGACCTCGGAATAAGACTCTGAGACGAAACTCTCCTCAGAGGAGATGAGGGTATGTTCCTTGAAGTTCTCAACATATTGATGAGAACATTCATTAAAGCCTCTGCCACGTTGAACACGACAAAGAAGTACCACAATGTTAAATATGAAGCAGAAAAAGGCCTAAAACAGTTCTACTTAGAACTGTCTAAAGCAGTGTCCCAGATGGTGACACCGCCAGACCAGGCATCCTTCAATGCCAGGTCCCTAAACTACATTCCCCTCGAATGGAAGAGGGAAATGATTGCTCATGACAGAATCAGAGTGGACTTCTCCTCAAATGAGGAGATGTTGAAAGCAATATCTCATGTGGACGAGATTATTGACAGACTGAAGATGTCTTCAGCCTACCAATCGGGATATTATACCTGAACAACCACCACAGCAACCACAAGCCGTGGTAGAGCTCTCCCATCAGGAAAGAAGGCTGAAGAGCCGAAATCCAGATGGAAAGAGGATACATCCTCGAAAAACTCGAGGAAAACTGACCAAAAGTCAGTTCCAATTTGTGGCAAATGCAGCAAAATAGGGCAAACAAAAGATTGCCCAAAACACAATGCAACTGTTAGAACTTGCGGATTCGGATGACTCCGGAGTGGAATCGGAGACTTAGTGTGGAAGGACCTCGGCCTCAGCGACTCAGGTGGAGCGCTGTGCCATTGCTGGTTGTCCTAGGGGTCCCTAATTTCGGATCTAGCAGAGGGAAAGTCTCTTGGGGGGAATTCAGGTCGATTTTGGACTGAGGTTACAAGTTACTATGTACATTGTATATAAGGAGGGGTCCAGAATCAAAAGGAGTGAGGGTACTCCGGAAGGAGACAAAGGGAGCTGAAAGGAGGGGCAACACCGAGGGTCAAGGGTTTGACTCAATGGTGTTTCCCAAAGGAGGAGTGAAGGGCCAAGGCCCAAGGAGGAAGGAGGGAGGATGGGAGTGGGGAATGGCCAGCTGACTGAATAGAAAGAAAGCAGCAGCCCAAATAGGAATGAGGGAGTATAGCGGAACTGAATGGAGCAATGCAATAGTTGCAAGGTCCGACATAAGTCCGGAAAGTCCGAACTCGGAAGTTAAACTCCGGAATATTGGCAAATGTAATTAAATGGAATGAGCTAACCAATACAATGGGTATAAGCGGAGGTGGGGTCAAAGTCCGAGGTCAGAGCTAAGACTGGAGGTTCCGGAGACGGAGACGCAAACGGGATTCCGGAGTGGAGGTCCGGAGTTGGGAGCATAGGTGTTGCGTGCTCATCTGGAAGGTGTCGAGGATGAGGTCGGACCCGGAATGTTCCGGAGTCGGACTGAAGGTGGTGTTGGAGCTGGAGGTGGGATAACCTCTTGGAAGTCGGCAAGGAGGAGGTGGCAGAAGGGAAGTAGGACTCTGGAAGTCAGGTTTGGAGTTCCAGGAGCCCGGAGCAGAGGTCGGGATTGTACGGATGTGACAGCAACGAGTGATGAAAAACCAAGGCACATAGCTGCCATGGAGATCACGAATGCATCAGAGGAAGAGTTGGAAGACTCTATCAGATGAAAAACCAGAGAACAACTCTGGTAACTCCGGAGCATCAAGCTTCAAAGTAGAGGACCCATACGAAGGACCTCAATACTCACCCAACTCAGAGGGTGAGGAAGTCAATGTCAGGACCATGAGGATGGGCCCAATGTCAGTCATCGATCATGACAACATAAATTATAAAATCAAACTGGCTGTAGCGTGCCAGTTAGAAAACACGGCAGATGAGAAAGTCGCCGAAGCCTTGGTGGAAGCACCAAGAAAAGACGCCTTGGGGAAATACACCAAAGTACCCAAGGAAAACAAGGAGAAAGGGAAGAAGGACCAAAAGTCCATCGAAATTCCACATCTCAAAAGATGCAGGACAATACCCTGCAAACAGACCGCTCTCAACAAAGAGAATGCTGACAGCTCATATAAAAATAGCAGGCATAAAAGCCTACATGCTATTTGACAGTGGACCCAAAATGGATGCTATATTGCTGGACTTCGTCTCACGGTCCATATCCCAATTCTCCAATTGGAGAACCCTGTCGTCCTTCAAATGGGGATGAAGAACACTACTTCGATGTGATTAACATCGATAGATATGGCACCATATTTGGCACCCCCTGGTTAAACAAAAACCAGGTAAGTTTAGACTTCCGGTCCCACAAAGTGAGAACAGTGAACAAGGGCAACATAGATACCCTTGGAGTCAGTGAAGACTGTGTGATGAGATCACACGGATGGAAAACTCGAGCAAGAGCTCGAGAACAACAAAAAAGAAGCCCCCCTGACAGGGAGGCGGGATTAAAACACACCTCAGGGTAATCGAAAGAAAGTACCCTGAAGGTTGGCCCAATCCTAGTCCAGTGTCATATCCGTACATACCCGAACCCGAACCGACTCCCAGACCCCCATCTTCACCACCTCCGGAGTCCTACCCTACTGCCGTCCGTTCTGATATTCACCTTCGGACCTGACACCACTCCTCCTCTCACCCCTCATGCCACCGCCACCCCTCCATCCTTCTCCTACCCTTCTCTGTCCACTCCGATACTCACCTCGCGCTGAACACCACTCCTCTTGCCACCCTCCTCCTCTACTCCTCCTCTACTCCTCCTCTTACTCCTCCTCTTACTCCTCCTCTTACTCCTCACGACACCTCCCCCCTTCCGTCACTCTCCTACCCTTCTCCTGTCCGCTCCAATACTCACCTTCGGACCTGACACCTTTCCTCTCCTCCACCCCTCACCCCGCTCCTCTCTCCTCTCTCTTCCCTCTGACCCTCTTCCACCGAACCTCTGCCAAGTTACGACCTTCCGCTGCTGCCCTGTACCCTGTACTCGGGCATCACTTGTACCTTTGCTCCGAGATTCTGTCATAGTCCCGACCTCGGACTTTGACTCCACCTCGGCCTAAGTCCATTGCATTGGTGACCTCATACTACATAAACACCATTGCCAATATTCCTCGGACTTCCAACCCCGCCTCTGTAAGCTCTGTAACCTCCAAGCTCCATGGATCATCCTCAGCACTTTCACTGCTTGTAATGTATCTTTTGCATTTTCCCCTCATCCCTATTTGGACTGCTGCTTCTTCCCATTCTAGCCAGTTAGTCATCATCCCCACTTCACCTCATCCTCCTGCCCCTCTGGGCTTCGCCCTCCCTATCTCCTTTCGGATGTACCACAGGTTCTGACCTATGACCTTCGGTACCGCTCCGCTTTCGTCTTCCCTTTGTCCTGTTTGGATGCCTTTGTTCCGATTCAGACCCTCCTTGTTTTCCTCATGCTTTTGCCCCCTCCATTATATACCGGCACTTGTACATACTCGTTTTAGGCCCTTAGTCTAAAATCGACCTGAAATGCCCCCTAGAGACTTCCTGCTCACCGCCTCTGAAATTAAGGACCAAATGGACAAACAGCAATGGCACAGCACTCCGCTTGAGTCGCTGAGGCCAAGGTCCCTCCTTGCTAAGTCTCTGGTTCCCCTCCAGAATCATCCGCCCTCGCCCAGTTCTAACATCCGGAAGGACTAGAACTTCCAGATGTACCACGTCTGGAAGGTCTCTCCATGAACAACCCCGAGTTTGAAATACTCAGGGAGTGGTGGAGAGAGAAATTTGAAACTGTAATGGCGCCAGCACCATTGGAAATGCCTCCCTTGAGGGAGGTGAACCATCGAATCCCATTAAAGGATCCAAACAAGAAATTTTGGGAAAACACCCTGAGATGTCCTGCAGCACTGTGTCAGGGCATACACCCTGACCGAGCCCATACCTGCATCCACACCCGCACTCGCACCCGCACCTGTGCCCACACCCAGCTGTTGCACTTCCTGCACGCACCCTGTGCCAGACGCTCAGTGCAACCGGATGGCCCAGACCTCGGGTTTCGGGTCTCATGTGACTTCCGGATATCTCCAGAAGTTTTCAATCTATTGTGGCCACTGTGGGAAGACGAGAAGTTAACTTCCTTCTCATCTCTGACCCACAGTAGGTTGTGCCCTGGATAGGGCTGGTTACACCAGAGATTGTTGTCAGGGCACACCCACCCAACCCAGCTCCACCCGCCCTCACCCGGTATCCCACCTATCTCCATTTCCCCACCCTCCATCACTGTCCTCCATTTCTTATCCTTCTTTCCTTTTGTTCTCTATTCTATTTCTATCTACACGGACGACCTTTCCCCATTCTATGTATCATTGACCCACCCATGACGCATGCATGACACACCCAGCCCCAGATGACCTGGATGGCTTCACGGTGCAACCCAGCACCTGCACATGCAGCACACACCCTTGGGATCTCCCACGGGGACACCTGGGTGACTGCGGCTGTATGCAGGGTGACATGGCAACCTCATGTGACCCAAGCTGCATGTACATAAATGTACCTGGAGTGGGAACTAAAGAAGTAACCTTCTTCTCACTATTCCCACTTCAGGTAAGTAGCTTAGTTTTCCCCTTTTAATAATAACCCACTATTCCCACTTCAGTCTGAGTGGCCAGGGACCATTGTCCGCATCGGGCCCGTCAGTACGCATGCCTGCTCCACACCCCGCAAGGGCCTCATTGCCAGGCATCACATCCGGGCCCCGATCCCGGATGCATCCCTGACAATTGTGGACCATAGGGGAGGGTCGTGGGGACCCGGGAGTCATCCCCTGACACACTGCAGGAAGCACTAGCGACCAAAATAGATCGCTATGTAAAAGCAGGATGGTGGTATCCTGTGAACAGCGAGCGAGCATGCCTGCTACTGTGTATCTGCAAAGCAGATGGATCTTTGCACACAGTAATAGATGCGAGGAATCATAACTCAAACATGATCCTCAACATCACACCAATGCCAGACATGCGACTGATCCAAGAATCAGTTGCCAGAGCACCATACTGATCTAAGATCGATATGTCAGATGCGTATGAACAAATACGTGTGGATCCAGATGACTGTCATATCCATACAATCCCGACCTCCGCTCCGGGCTCCCGGAACTCCGAAACCGACTCCAGAGCCCTACTTCCCTTCTGTCACCTTCTCCTTGGCGACTCCCAAGAGGTTATCCCACCTCCGGCTCCAACACCACCTTCGGTCCGACTCCGGAACATTCCGGGTCCGACCCCAACCTCGAAACCTTCCAGACGAGTACGCAAAACCTATGCTCCCGACTCCGGACCTCCGCTCCGGTATCCCGTTCACGTCTCGTCTCCGGAACTTCCGGTCTTAGCTCCGACCTCGGACTTTGACCCCACCTCCGCTTATACCCATTGTATTGGTTAGCTCATTTCATTTAATTACGTTTGCCAATATTCCGGAGTTTAACCTCTGAGTTCGGACTTTCCGGACTTACTCTGGACCTTGCAACTATTGCATAGTCCATTTCAATTCCGCTATTCTCCCTCATTCCTATTTGGGCTGCTGCTTCCTTCTATTCAGTCAGCTAGCCATTCCCCACTCTCAACCTCCTTCCTTCCTCCTTGGGCCTTGGCCCTTCACTCCTCCTTTGGGAAACACCATTGAGTCAAACCCTTGACCCTCGGTGTCATTCCTCTTTCCAGCTCCCTTTGTCTCCTTTCGGAGTACCCTCGCTCCTTTTGATTCCGGACCCCTCCTTATATACAATGTACATAGTAACTTGTAACCTCAGTCCGAAATTGACCTGAATTCCCCCCAAGAGACTTTCCCTCTGCTAGATCCGAAATTAGGGACCCCCAGGACAACTGTTAGAATGGGGCGGAAACGGACGACTCCGGAGTGGAATCGGAGACTTAGCGTGGAGGGACCTTGGCCTCAGCGACTCAAGCGGAGCGCTGTGCCATTGCTGTTTGTCCATTTGGTCCTTAATTTCACAGTAGGTGAGCAGGAAGTCTCTAGGGGGCATTTCAGGTCGATTTCGGACTGAAACCAAGATGAGTATGTACAAGCGCCGATATATATAATGGAAGGGGCAAAAGCACAAGGGGAAACAAAGGGTGACCGAATCGGAACGAAGATGTCCGAACGGGAACAAAGGGTAGAGGGAGCGGAGCGGTACCGAAGGTCATAGGGCAAGACCTGTGATATGTCCGAAAGGAGGTAGGGAGGGCGAGGCCCAGAGGGGCAGGAGGATGAGGGGAAGTGGGGATGATGACCAACTGGCTAGAATAGAAAGAAGCAGTAGTCCAAATAGGGATGAAGGGAAAACGCGAGAAATACATTACAGGTGGCGAGAGTGCCGAAGGCGGTCCGCGAAGCTCGGGGGTTGCGGAGCTTACGGAGGTTATGGAGGCGGGGTTGGAAGTCCGAGGAATATTGGCAATGGTGTTGATGTAGTATGAGGTCACCAATGCAATGGACTAAGGCCGAGGTGGAGTCAAAGTCCGAGGTAGGGACTATGACGGAGGCTCGGTGTAAGGTACGAGCGGTGTCCGAGTGCGAAGTACGGAACAGCGGTGGAAGGTCGTAACTTGGCGGAAGGGTGGCGGAGGAGTAACGGAGGGAGGAGAGAGGGGACAGGTAAGGGGAGAAGGGGTGGCGGAAAGGAGAGTAGTCAGGTCCAAAGGTGAGTATCGGAGCGGACGGGGGAAGCGTAGGGGGATAATGGGAGGGTGGAGGTGTTGTGAAGGGGGAGCGGAGTAGTAGGAGGGTGGCGAGTGGGGCGATGTTCGGTCCGGGATGAGTATCGGAGCGGACGGAGATAGGGTCGGAGAGGTAAGGGGGAGGTGTGTTTGCCAGGACCGAAGGTGAGTATCGGAACGGCAACGGTAGGTTATGACTCCGGAGGTGAAGAGGGTGGAGGTCCGGAAGTCGGGTCGGGGTCGGGTATGCATGGATATGACAACAACCAGCAATGGCACAGCGCTGTAAGCGTGCTAGGGATGTAGCCCAGCAGCAAACAAGAAAAGAAAAAAGGGGGCAAAGGAAATCTTACTACCGGTATGGCCGCACACGGTCCCGGTGCAAGTGCACGATACTAATAAATTCTTTTAAAACTCAGAACTCACCCTGGTCCTTCTTGGACAGTCATCAGGGAGTCAGACTAAGCTCTTTAATCGTATGGGAGGGTCGCTCAACACCACAGTCTTTGTAGCACAGATGAGGGGTCCAACAACTGTAAGTACAATGCAAACTGGGTGTATATATAGAAAAAAAAGAGAAATCAGAACAAAAAACAAGTAAAATAGCCGATGGATGGTGGCGATGGAAACAGGAAGAATGTTGAGAGCTCGGCTAAGAAACAATAAGGCAAAAAAAATGTCCACAAGGTAACAATAAGATCAATAATTGAGGCCCATAAGGTCAATATCAACCATCAATCTCGCTTCTCCACCGCATATCCGTCATCCTAACTCCCGTCCCGTCCTTCCATCCTCTCCTCCTGATCCGTCGCTGTCCTTCAAGCTCAAAATCGTGTGAATTGGTGGAGAATTGGTGGAGATATGGGGGAAATGGTGGATATCCGTGAATTTTGGGGAAGTGGCAATATGAGTCTTGAGAAAAAAAGCATGGAAAAAATTGGAAAAAATGGGGAAATGTGCCGTGGGCATTGTGAATGTGTCGGAGGCTTGAGGGTGCTCGTTGCAGCCTCGAAAAACGTGGTTCTGGCCTTGTTTGTGTGGTACTTGCTGTGCCCTCCTACAGTGCTCCACCTGAGTCACTGAGGCTGAGGTCCTTCCACGCTAAGTCTCCAATTCCGCTCCAGAGTCGACCAAATCTGCCTATTCTAACAATGACATCCATAGGATGACATTCTCTACACCCCACAGGACATACAACTCAAACATGATGCAGCAAGGAGACTGCAACACTTCCTGTACTTTCCAGCATGCATTGACCTGGGAACTACAAGGAGAAGTAGGCAGACGCCTACACGTCTGGTTCGACGATATATTCACCAGCACAAGCTTGGTGGAGAACCACAATAAAGCATTATTGTGGTTGTTTACTTGCCTCAAGGGGGCGAAGTTCTACATAAGCCGGAAAAAATTCCAGCCATTTGCTCCAATCCTAGACATTCTAGGAAACTGCATAGACGAAAAAGGCATCCACACTCAAGCAGATAAAATGGAAAAAATCCGCAACTGGTGAGAGCCAGTAGACCACACAGGAGTCCTAAGATTCCTGGGAATGGTAGAATACCTATCAATATTCATGCCAAACGTCAGTGGCTACACAGGGCCACTGGAAACAATCTGCTCAAACAAGCAGACATTCAGGTGGACACCACTCCACCAGAAATGTTTTGACGAGATCAAACATCTCGCATGCAGGGCTCCGATCCTGAAGTCCATCCAGTGGAATCCACCGGAAAGTCTCTCGGAAGAAGAGAGGAGTAAACTCCATGTCTGGGTCATAACAGACACATGCCCAGCGGGCATGGGCACACTAATTGGACAAGGCGAAAAGTGGCAGACTTGCCACCCAGCCGCATTCATGTCCAAAAAGTTCACCAACACACAATGTAGGTACTTTGCCTACCAGCTCAAGGGACTGGGCATCCTCGAGGCACTCATGAGATGGCAAGACGATCTCATGGGAGGCCGTGAATTCACAGTAATCATGGACCACAAAGCTTTGGAATATTTCAAAGCGAAAAACCACAACTCAGGTAGACACCTGAGATGGCAAGCCTTCTTTGCAAGCTTTAATTGCGAAATAAAATACATGGAAGGCCACAAGAACAAAGTGGCAGATGCACTTTCATGGTACTACAACTCGTCAACTGATGAGGATCTGCATTTCGACAATGTAACAGATCTATTGCCTAGACTCGAGACAGAGAGAAGGGGGAGGGTGGTAGTGTGCACGGGTGTGGTTCGTGGGGCTGGGTTTTGGTCTGTGGGTGCTACTGAGTCTGCAAAAACCTCAAACAAACACTCACCTACATCTCTCTTGGACGTCAAGGCTGAGTATTATGATGTGAGGGGTCTTAGACGTGAGCAACTAGCGGCGTTAGGGTCGTGGATGGCGTCTTTGCCACTTGGATGCAACTTCTGCTTGTCCCTTCACGGGTCTATTCAGTACTAACTTGTTATGTACAAGCTATTATCTAGTTTATATGAGTTGGAAATGGAATGAATGGAGTGGGGGGATGTAAACGGGCCGTTAGGCAACCGTAAATGATAAATATCCAATTGGGAACAAAGAATCAATAAAAGAAATATGAATGAATGGGGAAAATGTGACAACGGGTCCGAAATGGGAATTGTGAAGGTTAACTCCGCAACACTTCGCCGCAGCGCCCGCCTATCCTCCCGTCAGCAACCTCCTCGTCTCCAGTTTTCCAACGAGCCCTCATTCATCCCAATTGGTGCAGTACTTCTTGAGATGTGGCCATTGACAGGTGCTGTCAAGACCACGTAAGGCTATACACCATGCTGAGCCATCCGAATATGGGGTTGCCATTCTGGGAAGTGCTCCGGGGGTAAAGGAGGAAGGTATAGCATCACCAACGGGTAGAAAAATGGCTGGGTTGTATGTGTGGTTATGGAGATCTGGAGAGGGGGTGAAATTGGCGGTGTGGTTGGGCGTGGGAATTTGGTTTGGGGCTGTCGGAAATGATGGGGAAAATAAGGAAAAATATGGAGTGAGTGTATGGAGTGTTGGATAGTGATAGAATGAGTATCAGGAGCGTCAGCGGATATGTAGTGCATGTTGGTGACCAAATTCTGCAGAATCTGACTTTTTGCGGTACATGGAGTTGTCCCCACAACAACGACTATGTGTTGGCAGATATCCATCTGGATAAAAATGCAGAAGATATTATCCCCGACAGAATCGAGGAATACAAAGAACTGCTGCTAAGCAGTACCCTGAGTAAAAACTCAGAGAAAAAGAGACTTGCAGCAATACATGCAAGAAATACCCTAGAGGAAGCTCTAGGGGGGAGCGCCCAAAACCTGGAAGAAATCATAATTCCAGAAGAGAACCTTCGAAAACAATTCAAAGAAAAAGACCTCATTGAGGCAATAAAATCTGGATACTCGCAAAGCCAGATCCACTGGGAAATCCTAGAGGACCCAGGGAATTTCAAAAACTTCTCCATAAAAGACGGACTGATAACCCGACTTGGAGAAGGAGGAACGACCCAAATAGTAGTCCCGAAAGGGAACTACGAAAGGAAGTCCATTCGAGGAATAATCCTCAAAAACATCCACGAAACACTTGGACACTTAGGATCCAAGAAAACAGTGGAAACCCTCTGTTGATACTTCTGGTGGAAGTCGATGAGGAAGGACACCCACAAGTTCTGCAGGTCTTGTGGAACTTGTCAAACAACAAAGAAAAGCACCAGGAGAAATCCCAGACTGCTTCACCACTCCCGGCCCTGGAAACACCGTGGTTGTCAATAGCCATGGACTTCACAGGTCCATTCCCAACAGGCTTGGGATATGATTACCTCTGGGTAATCATCTGCAGGTTGACACCCAACGTCCACCTAATTCCAATAAAAACAACAACAAACGCATTAGAACTAGCATTCGTATTCCTTCACGAAGTTGTAAGACTTCATGGTCTACCACACTCGATCATATCAGATCGAGACTCAAAACTCACGTCAAAATTTTGGCATGAACTACACCGAATACTCGGTGTGCAGTTGAAATTCACAACTGCATTCCACCCACAAGGCGATGGCCAAGCAGAAAGAATGATACAAAAAGTAGTACAGATATGTACCACACGCAATGGTCAGACCAGATCAATGCAACTGGGCAGCGAAGCTGTCAATGGCAGAATTCGCAATCAATGCGAGCTTGAACACATCGACAGGATTTGCCCCATTTGAATTAATCGATGGCCACATGCCAAAGATGTGCCTGCAGGAGTAAACAACTTTGCCCAAAAGGTGAAGGAAAACCTTATGGCAGCACACGATGCGATAATACACAATTGCGCCGCTCAAACAATCCAAGCGAATAAGAAAAGACGCTGTCACGACTGACAAATCCTGGGGCTCCATCAGCGGTGAATCAATGCTGATAGGTGAATCTGCTGACCTGAAACCCGATCCAACCAGCCCTCAATCCGATGTCTGGCCCCCTGCCCTATCAAGTGAGACTTTGCCAACAATCAGACCCTAGACCCTGCTGGCATTCCGACTTCACTTCCAGTTCCCGAGCCTTTGGGCTCCCAGCATCCAGTCCCTCTGGTTCCTCCTAGGCCTATAGCACAACTCAGTCTCACATCCCTGCCTCCACATCCTCCGCAAATTCGCATCTTCCATATTCTGCACATCTTCCACATCCGGACCTCTGCCCACCTCTGCACCCTCTGCACCCTTGCCACTCCTGGTTGACCTCCACACCCTGTAGTCAGGTCAACACTCCCCTCCATACCTTTGCTGGCCATCATGCTGTCCTCATTTGTGACAGCACTGATGGACCACCCTCTGTTGCGGACTTATCAGCACCGTGCTGATTCCCACATCCCATTTTGCGGATTTGTGTCAGTGCCACGTGCCGACCCCGCTTGTCCTTTGGCCTTTTGCCACTCAGCAGTATTCATTCATTCCTTGCCGAGTGCCTATTATGTTCACCCCTTTCATTTGCTTAACTTGCCAATATTGGCACTTGATCCGTGTGCTATTGCACTTTCCTATTCATTCATTTAATCTGTCAATATTGGTACTTGATCCACTTTGACTTCATTCATTCCTTGGGTGTGTCGTGAGCATGCTGTGGGTGGGTCAATGGTACATTGATACAAGGAAAGGTCGTCCATGTAGAATAAAGAGAAAATAAAGAGAAAGTGAAATAAATAAAGAGAAAGTGAAATAAATGAAGAGGAAGTGAAATGGAGAAAGAAAGAAAGAGGAAGGAGGGAGGAGGTAGGAGAAGGCTGGGTGGCGGGGTACCGGGTGAAGTGGGGCCGGGTGGGGCCGGGTCAGGGGTGTGTGCCCTGACATTCTAATCTCAACTAAAATGTTACCCAAGTCCATCTGAGTGAATCCTGACCCCTTTCTACAAGATACCTCAGACACATGAAATACAAGGACTAACTGAGATGTAACAGAGGCACAGCACTCCCTCTGAGTCGCTGAGGCCACATCCTTCTTAGAGCCTCTTGTACCACCCAGCAGAACCGGGCTTCCTGGAGAAGCTTCAGTTCACTACCGGAGCTCTCGGATCCCCTCTAGTTGAGCCCCGCCTGCATTTGGACTCATGCATTTTCCCCCTATGATCCGGGTTTTTGACAGCAACTTGAGGACGTAGTTTGACATTGTAAGCGGGCTAGGGATCTAACCCAGCAAGCAAACAGGAAAGGATGGGGACTGGATTGGTATCCAACAGGTCTGTCATATCCGTGCAATCCCGACCTCCGCTCCGGGCTCCCGGAACTCCGAACCTGACTTCCAGAGTCCTACTTCCCTTCTGCCACCTCCTCCTTGCCAACTTCCAAGAGGTTATCCCACCTCCGGCTCCAACACCACCTTCAGTCTGACTCCGGAACATTCCGGGTCCGACCTCATCCTCAACACCTTCCAGACAAGCACGCAACACCTATGCTCCCGACTCCGGAATCCCGTTCGTGTCTCTGTCTCCGGAACCTCCGGTCTTAGCTCCGACCTCGGACTTTGTCCCCACCTCCGCTTATACCCATTGTATTGGTTAGCTCATTCCATTTAATTATGTTTGCCAATATCCCGGAGTTTAACTTCCGAGTTCGGACTTTCCGGACTTACATCAGACCTTGCAACTATTGCATTGCTCCATTCAATTCCGCTATTCTCCCTCATTCCTATTTGGGCTGCTGCTTCCTTTCTATTCAGTCAGCTGGCCATTCCCCACTCCCATCCTCCTTCCTTCCTCCTTGGGCCTTGGCCCTTCACTCCTCCCTTGGGAAACACCATTGAGTCAAACCCTTGACCCTCGGTGTTGTTCCTCTTTCCAGCTCCCTTGTCTCCTTTCAGAGTACCCTTGCTCCTTTTGATTCCGGACCCCTCATGTACATAGTAACTTGTAACCTCAGTCCGAAATTGACCTGAAATGCCCCCAAGAGACTTTCCCTCTGCTAGATCCGAAATTAGGGACCCCCAGGACAACCAGCAATGGCACAGCGCTCCACCTGAGTTGCTGAGGCCGAGGTCCTTCCACACTAAGTCTCCGATTCCACTCCGGAGTCATCTGAATCCGCCTGTTCTAACATAATCAAGATGATGAGAGTGGGGTCACTGGAGGATACAGGTAGCTCCGAAGCCGGAGTTACATATCCAAGGAATGTTGGGTGACTGTAAGGTGGGTGTCCTAGAACCCAGCTGTGAGTATCAAATATGTATGATTCACAGTGGGTAGGACGATAGTGACCTCCCTGGGTCATGTGACCCCTATATACATGGACTGTGACCTGACAGCAACTCCACTAAATGAAATGGGGATAGGAGGGGTTTAGAAGTATATCACAAGATGTCAGGGGTCTGATGGGAGGTGGGAGCAATCCGGGGGTTCCGAAGGTTCCAGCTTGGGACCAAGCTTCTGGAATGGAGGTGGCTAAGGGTGAATGTGCCGAAGTCCAGGCTGGAGCTGGAGCAGTTGGGATGGAAGGTGACATTGGGAAGTGTGAGGTCTTTGGGGTTGCTCAGCACACAAAGCCGTAAGTGATACAAGATGATGTATTTTACGGTGGTGTGTAAGCGGTTACCCGGAGGTTCCCGCTTGTCCACGTGACTATATCTATCTAGTTTACATGTGACTCGGGGTTCGGGGCTATTGCCCTGACATTCTCCCCCCTTGCGTTGCATATGCGACGCATACAAAGTTGATAGTGAATAAAAACAGAATTTTAATGGTTGGTTTACATTGAGTTTGGAATTATCAATGAGTGTTTCTGTTGTCGCCACTTTAAAGTGGGCGATTTTGTACATGTTGGTGAAAGGAAGAGAAGGGGTTTGAATGAGTGTGGGCTGTTACTTTGAAGTGAACGGCGATACATTGGTATCGCAGGGAGAGAAGAAAGAAGTGGTGGAGTTTGTCGAAAATGGATTTCGACCCAAAGGTTGTATTTCTTTGGTGTTCCTCACTTGTTCTGTGAGGGTTCGTGTGTAAGTGGTGTTTACACACGAACGGTGGTGGGTGTGGGTCTTTTGGCGGAGTGGAGATTTCCGCAATTGTTACTTGTGGTTCCTCGCATACAGTATTGTGTGCGGGGCCTCGAGTTGGGGGGGGGTGTTTTCACGGGCGCCTCGATGGCGTATTACCGTGTCACTCTCCCTTCTCTCAAGGGTGGATTCATTGCCCCGGAGGAGGGTTTTCCTCCAGGTTGTTCATCTGGACATCCGATTGCTGCGTCGGATGCGATGACGTAGCCTGGGCTACATTGTCGGGCTGTGGGCTCGACGAAGTGGGTGCTCCCTGGGTGGGGGCGGGTTGTTGTGTTCCTGAGCTGCTTGGCTCAGGTGTAGAGTACGGTAGGTTTACCGTTCTTCCCGTGGGGAAGGATGGTCGTTGGGCTGGTTGTCCAGCTCGGAGACTTGCGTCTCTTTCCCGGTATTTGGAAGCTTTCGCTTCCCGCTCCGCCGTTCTTGCGGCACGTTCCTCAGGAGTCCTGAGTGGTTTGAACTGGGACTTTAAGTAGGCAGCTTTGCCTAGACTTTCCCAGGAGATTTTTCCCTTGTTCTCCGGGGAATTATATTCCTCCGCGAGTCTTGCGATGCTCGGGAGTCCCAAGAAGTATTTCTCGGTTTCCTTCGCTTTTTCGCGAAGGGTTCTGTGTACCTTGCCGCTTTTGAAGGCGGCTTCAGCCTGTTCGTACCAGTGTACGAATTCTTTCCCACTCACGCTTGTCCACCAAGCGTATGCGGCGTCATGCGCCGCTTCTGACCCCGCTATCCTCCTCATGGGGAAGTTGGGGTCGATTGTTATGTCGACTGGAGCTTCGACTTTGCCGAACTCGTTGAGTTCGGCGGTCTCGTATAGCATGTGGACACTTCCCTGCAGGGTGGCTTGCCCATAGGGTGCTGAGGTACTCAGTGGCCCGCCGCCTCTGGCAGTGGTCCCCGTTTTAGGGTCTGCCGTCGGTTGCCTACCACTCTCCCTCTTCCCCTCGACATGGGTTTGCCCCTCTGAGGGCGGGCCTTTATGCAACCCGGACAGGGTTGCCTGCCCATGGGGTGGCGGGATAGTCGGTGCCCCACCCCTTGATGCGCTAGTCCCCATTTGGGGTCGCGCCTCATGAGGCCCGGAACCGTATCCCCTCCCCCTGACCTGGGAGGCCCCCGTCATGATGGGTTTGGCAGCGAGGTCTGCCAGTGCGCGTGCCTCTCTGAGCTCGCGTTTCAGTAATTCGATCTCCCTTTTTTGGAGATCGACTTCTCTCTCTGCGTCTTTCAGAGAGTCAAAGATGCCCTCAGCATCTCTTCGTGCTCTATTGTATTCGCGCCTCCAGTGGGCGCAATGGTCGCAGGCGTCTTCTGACGCCCTCGAGTTATTAGACCGTGCCCGCTTGGACGGTCTGGACGAGGAGCCGCTGTCGCTCCCTCGTCTCCCTCCTACGAGGGACTTCATTTCTTTCAGCTCCTCACGGAGTTGACCTGTCTGAGCAGCTACCGCTGACGCGATGGCTGATTCCCAGCCTGCATTTGGCTGGGGCGTTGTTGGACCTGGGCCGAATTGGCTAAACCAGGGGTTGATCTGGCCAGGGAAGTTCCCTGGGGAGTATGCCTGGGGCTGCAGCAGCAAATGCTGCCCCTGGAATGGCGCTTGTTGCGCCATCGGTGCAGTTTGCACCGCGTATGGTTGGAAGCCTCTTTGGGGAGGCTGGGGGTGTGCGATGCCTGTTGGCAACGCGGATGGTTGATGGTTCGCAGCACTCATTTGTGCTGCGTGCGTCGTGTAATCCATGGCGCTTATCTGCGCCTGGTGTTGTTGTTGTTCCGGGGAGCCTTGCTCCCCGGGTTGTCGTATTTCGATATCCGGCGGTTTGTTTGGATCGAACCGAGGGTTGCCTCCCCCAGAGAACGACATCTCGTCGTTATGTTACTCGTGGCGGTGGGAGGGGTCTTCGTTCTTGTGTGCGTGGGATTCGCCGCGGTTGTGTGTTCTTTTGCACGTGAGCCTGTGGTTCACGTGGTCTAGGCGAGTTGCTTGCCTAGCCCATGTGATTTCTTGTACATGGTGTGGCTGTCCGGGCGAGTTACTCGCCCAGAACTTTCCCACGCTCTTGGCTGTGGGCCATCGTCCCTCGGCTTTACTTCTTCCGCCTCCGTTTTTGGGGGCGTAATAATGCCGAGAGTTCCCTGTCTTCTTTGATAGGGAGTTTTTCTGGTTCCCTTACATTTTGTAAGGTGAGGTACTCGTCCAGGTGGACGAGGTCGTCGCAATTTCCTAGGGGTTCCCATGTGGTGTCCCCTAGTTCCCATTTAACCTTAAACCAGAGTTCGTTGTGAACCCACGCGTGGTTTAGGATTTCGCGAACTACTGCTTCGCGATCAGGGTCTTCCCCGAAATCGTAGAATATGTTTACTTCCCTATTTGGGAAGGTTTCCTGGTCATTCGGCTCGTGAGGTGCTAGCCGGGATACATGGAATCTTGGGTGGATTCCGCGTTGTTCAAGTTGTGGTGGCAACTTGAGGACGTAGTTGGACGTTTCTGGAAATGTTTCCAGGATTTCATAAGGCCCTATGTATAGGGGCTTTAGTTTTCCTGCCCTGCCTTTGGGTAGGTTCAGCTTATCTGTGGATAAGTATGCGAGCTCGCCTTTTTTCAAAGGCGGGTCCGGGCGTCTTTTCTTATTCGCCTGGATTGTTTGAGCAGCGCGATTATGTATTATCGCGTCGTGTGCTGCCATGAGGTTTTCCTTCGCTTTTTGAGCAAAGTCGTTTATTCCCGGGTAGTCCGAGAGTGGTGCTGTTAGGCACATTTTTGGCATATGGCCGTAGATTAATTCGAACGGGGCAAATCCTGTCGATGTGTTCGAGCTCGCATTGATCGCGAATTCCGCCATCGACAGTTTCGCTGCCCAGTCGCGTTGGTCTGGTCTAACCATCGTGCATAGTATTTGTACTACTTTTTGTATCATTCTTTCCGCTTGGCCGTCGCCTTGCGGGTGGAATGCAGTTGTGAATTTCAACTGTACACCGAGTATTTGGTGTAGTTCGCGCCAAAATTTTGACGTGAATTTCGAGTCTCGATCTGATATGATCGAGTGTGGTAGACCGTGGAGTCTTACAACTTCACGAAGAAATACGAATGCTAGTTCTAGTGCGTTCGTTGTTGTTTTTATTGGAATTAGGTGGACGTTGGACGTTGAAAGAGGGCTCGCGGCTCTCTATGCCGACTAAGCTCGTGGGGCCAAACTCTCCTAAACTCTCTACTTTCTCTCTAAACTTCGCTTGACTCTCGATCCTTAAACTCCGTGTGGGTTCTCCGGGATTCCGCAAGGTCCGGGCTCAGCGTCCACTACTCACTCATTGTGAGCTAGACAGCTGCCCTTATTCCTACTGTTGGAATTCCACACACTCACACCCTCTCTAGCGCGTCCTAGCACCTTAGAGAAAAATGGGGGAGGGGAGAACTTCTATTCCAAAATCCGGTATGTACAGGATTATAAGAAATAATTATTTTTAGAAATAATAGATGGGGAATATTGGTACCATATGGCACCTAGATACCTTATTAGGCGAAATAATAGAAAAGGGTAACAGTATCAATAAAAGAATATCAATCAATAACTGAAATGATGGTGAAATATGAAAATAAGAGAAAATAAGCGATATCTCAATGGATTTACGCAATTAAGAGCCTAAATTGGAAATGTAGCCGGAGATAACTCTCACGCAGCCGATGAGCATTTTTACCAATTTATTAGACGCCGTGGGAACGAGTGAGGCTGGAATTCTGGGTTGCCGCCTGAGATTCCCACGCCCGCACATACTCGTGACCTGCCATGCCTAACTTGCCCAACATAGAACTCCGTCAAATCTCCACCGATTGGGACGTTCTTGGTATCGTCAGAATCATACGAATTAGCACTATTTTTGGATACCAAATTCGTATCGAGTTGTCGCGTGAATGGAAGTGGTTTCTGAATGTTGGAAGCGGGTATCCGAGCCGGCTCTGCGCGTGGGCGATTATCCCGCCTACAACGTCAACCTACAGATGATTACCCAGAGGTAATCATATCCCAAGCTTGTTGGGAATGGACCTGTGAAGTCCATGGCTATTGATGACCATGGTGCCTCGGGGGTCAGGAGTGGGTGAAGCATTCCGGGATTTCTCCTGGTGCTTTTCTTGGTTGTTTGGCAAGTTCCACAAGACCTGCAGAACTTGTGGGTGTCTTTTCTCATCGACTTCCACCAGAAGTGTCGACGGAGGGTTTCCACTGTTTTCTTGGATCCTAGATGTCCAAGTGTTTCGTGGATGCTCTCGAGGATTATTCCCCGAATGGACTTCCTTTCGTAGTTTCCTTTCGGGACTACTATCTGGGTCGTTCCTCCTTCTCCAAGTCAGGTTATCAGTCCGTCTTTTACGGAGAAGTTTTTGAAATTCCCCGGGTTCTCTAGGATTTCCCGGTGGATCTGGCTTTTCAAGTATCCAGATTTTATTGCCTCAATGAGGTCTTTTTCTTCGAATTGTGTTCGAAGGTTCTTTTCTGGAGTTATGATTTCTTCCAGATTTTGGGCGCTCCCCCCTAGAGTTTCCTCTAGGTTATCGCTCCCCCCTAGAGCTTCCTCTAGGGTGTTTTTCGCGCGTATCGCTGCGAGTCTCTTTTTCTCTGAGTTTTTACTCAGGGTACTGCTTAGTAGCAGTTCTTCGTATTCCTCGATTCTGTCGGGAATGATATCTTCTGCATTTTTGTCCAGGTGGATGTCCGCCGACACATAATCGTCGAAATGCAGATCCTCGTCCATTGACGAGTCGTAGTATCTTGAGAGTGCATCTGCCACTTTGTTTTTGTGGCCTTCCACGTATTTTATTTCGCAATTGAAGCTTGCGAAAAAGGCTTGCCATCTCAGGTGTCTTCCTGAGTTGTGGTTTTTCGCTTTGAAATATTCCAAAGCTTTGTGGTCCGTGATTACTGTGAATTCACGGCCTCCCATGAGGTCGTCTTGCCATCTCATGAGCGCTTCGAGGACACCCAGTGCCCCGAGCCCGCAGGCGAAGTACCTACGTTGTGTGTTGGTGAACTTTTTGGACATGAATGCGGCCGGGCGGCAAGTCTGCCACCTTTCGCCTTGTCCAATTAATGCACCCATGCCCGCTGGGCATGCGTCTGTTATGACCCAGACGTGGAGTTTGGTCCTCTCTTCTTCTGAGAGGCTTTCCGGTGGGTTCCACTGGACGGGCTTCAGGATCGGAGCCCTACATGCTAGACGTTTGATTTCGTCGAAGCATTTCTGGTGGAGTGGTGTCCACCTGAATGTCTGCTTGTTTGAGCAGATTGTTTGCAGTGGTCCTGTGTAACCGCTGACGTTTGGCATGAATATCGATAGATATTCTACCATTCCCAGGAATCTTAGGACTCCTGTGTGGTCTGCTGGCTCTCGCCAGTTGCGGATTTTTTCCATTTTATCCGCTTGAGCATGGATGCCCTGTTTGTCCACTCGGCTTCCTAGAACGTCTAGGATTGGGGCAAATGGCTGGAATTTTTTCCGGCTTATGTAGAATTTCGCCCCTTTTAGGCGAGTGAATAACCACAATAGTGCTTTATTGTGGTTTTCCACCGAGCTTGTGCTGGTGAATATATCGTCGAACCAGACGTGTAGGCGTCTGCCTACTTCTCCTCGTAGTTCCCAGGTCAGTGCGCGCTGGAAGGTGCAGGGAGCGTTGCAGTCTCCTTGCTGCATCGTGTTCGAGTTGTACGTCCCGTGGGGCGTGGAGAATGTCGTCCTATGGACGTCATCTGGATCCACGCGTATTTGTTCGTACGCGTCCGACATATCGATCTTTGATCGGTATGTTGCTCTGGCAACTGATTCCTGGATCAGTCGCATGTCTGGCATTGGTGTGACGTTGAGGATCGTGTTTGAGTTACGGTTCCTCGCGTCTATTACCGTGCGCAAAGATCCATCTGCTTTGCGGATGCACAGTAGCGGGCATGCTCGCTCGCTGTTCGCGGGATACCACCATCCTGCTTTTACATAGCGATCTATTTTGGTCGCTAGTGCTTCCTGCAGTGCTGCGGGACATCTCGGGGTGTTTTCCCGAAATTTCTTGTTCGGATCCTTCAATGGGATTCAATGGTTCACTTCCCTCAGGGGAGGCATTTCTAATGGCGCTGGCGCCATTACGGTTTCAAATTTTTCTCTCCACCACTCCCTGAGTATTTCGAACTCGGGGTTGTTCATGGAGAGACTGTCAGGGCAATAGCCCCGAACCCCGAGTCACATGTAAACTAGATAGATATAGTCACGTGGACAAGCGGGAACCTCCGGGTAACCGCTTACACACCACCGTAAAATACATCATCTTGTATCACTTACGGCTTTGTGTGCTGAGCAACCCCAAAGACCTCACAACCCGTTAGCTCCGCTCCGTCCGGCTCCGCCAATTGCGGACCCGCCTTCGCTGTAACCATATATATATATCCCATTTGTACATAGGTTACACCCCAGTAGTAAAATCAACTAGAGTTACCCCCCTAGGTTCTAATTGCCAGTCAGTAAGTTAGGGCACAGACATGTCACTAGGCACAGCACTCTTGGCAGAAGTCGCTGAGGCCGAAGCCCTCTGCTACGGAGACATTCCTTCGTCTCGAATCTGGTCTCTGACAATTACTACCCAAAAACCCCATGTTCATGTTACTGTAAACTCAACTGTTGCAACACCTGTTACATTAACTGTAACATCTTCTCGATGTCACGGCCACTCCCTGCACCTGAACGCTATAGAAATGGGCTAATTAGGCCCCATTTTTATAACAGGTGGTCCCATTGCAGGGTGAGCATCCCCAACCACTTAGTCTGAAGTGGGAATGTGAGAAGAAGGCTACTTCTTCGGTTCCCACTCCAGCTGTTATTATATACATGCAGGATCAATCATGTGGGGAGCGCCATGTCACCCTCACATGCAGCCATGGCTCTCCAGGTGTTTCCATCGGAGATCCTGAGAGGGTCCGCTGTAGGCATGAGGTGAGTGCGGTGGCAGTGACGGCGATATAGGGAGGGTAAGATACAGGAGGGGGAATGGGCATGCGTGCCGGTGATACATTGAACAGTGGGAAAGGTGGTCCATGTAAGACAGAGAAAGAAAGAAAGAAGAAAGAAAGGGGAAAGGAAGAAGAAGCGGTGTGGAGTGGGGAAGCAGAGCGGGGGTTGGGCAGGGCATGTCAGGGCGTGCCCTGACACTTAGCAAGTGTTAGAACTGGGTGAGGGCAGACGATTCCAGAAGGGAATTGGAGACTTAGCAAGGAGGGACCTTGGCCTCAGCAACTCATGCAGAGTGCTGTGCCACTGCTGTTTGTCCATTTGGTCCTTAATTCAGAAGCAGTGAGCGGAAGTCTCTAGGGGGCATTTCTGGTCGATGTCAGAGACCAGGTTGAGATGAGGGAAAGTCTCCGTGGCGGAGGGCTTCGGCCTCAGCGACTTATGCCAGGAGTGCTGTGCCAAGTAACACGTCCGTGCCCTAACTTACTAACTGGCAACCAGAACTGAAGGGGGGTAAACTCTAGTCGATTTTATTACTGAAGTGTAACCTATGTACAAGTTGGGTATATATATAGTTACAGCGAAGACGGGTCCGCAAATGGCAGAGCCGAGCTAACGGGGTTAAACATTAGCTGACTGAATATTACTGACGAGTCGGGTTACAGGGTTAACGGAAAGGCAGGTGATAACCCAGAAAGGGAAAGGAGGGATAGGCCCGAAGGTGGGCTCTGCAGGGCAGGCGAGTGTATTGCCCAGCGGAGGCGGGAGTGCGCTAGCGGACGTCAGAGCTGTCCGGAAGTCTTCAGGGCTCTGTACTTAGGGAGGCGTAGGTAATAAATTGAAAGGAGGGGGTGGTGACCATCAAGGGGTACCGAGAGGATTGCGGAATATGGGAGCTCCAAGGTTAGTGAGGAAGGAGCGGAGGTAGACTGGAGGGATCGGAGGGACTGGAAGTCGATGGCCAGGGATGGATATGACAGCGAGTGTATTGCCCAACAGAGGCAGGGGTGCGCTAGCAGACATCAGAGCTGTCCGGAAGTCTTCAGGGCTCTGTACTTAGGGAGGTGTAGGTAATAAATTGAAAGGAGGGGGTGGTGACCATCGAGGGGTACCGAGGGGATTGTGGAATACGGGAGCTCCGAGGTTAGTGAAGAAGGAGCGGAGGTAGACCGGAGGGATCGGAGGGACTGGAAGTCGATGGCCAGGGATGGATATGACAGTCGATTTTAGACTGGAGGTCCAAAACAAGTATGTACAAGTGCCTGTATATAGTAGAGAGATGATGGCACAAGGAAATCACAGAAGGGTCCAAATCGGAACAAAGGCATCTGAACGGAGACAAAAGGATGACAGAAGCGGAGTGGTACCGAAGGTCATGGGTTGACTCTGTGGTACATCCAAAAGGAGATAGGGAGGGCAAAGCCCAGAGAGGCAGGAGGATGAGGGGAAGTGACTAACTGGCTAAATTGGAAGGAAGCAGTAGTCCAAATAGGGATGAGGGGAAATTGCAAAAGATACATTACAAGCAGCGAAAGTGCTGAGTTTGGTCCGTGAAGCTCAGAGGTTGCGGAGCTTACAGAGGTTATGGAGGTGGGGTTGAAAGTCCAAGGAATATTGGCAATGGTGTTTACATAGAATGAGGTCACCAATGCAATGGACTTAAGCTGAGGTGGAGTCAAAGTCCGAGGTTGGGACCATGACAGAGTCTCAGAGCGAAGGTATGGGTGGTGTCCAAGTATGAGGTACAGGACTGCAGCGGAAGGTTGTAACTTGGCAGAGGTTTGACCAAAGAGTGATGGAAGGAGAGGAGTGAGGGGAGGAACGAGAAGGGAGGTAAGAGGAGGAATGAGGTCAGGTCCGAAGGTGAATATCGGAGCAGACGGAGGTAGGGTAGGAGAGGGGCAGACAGGGAGTGAGAGGAGGAGTGTGGTGCAAGGAGCGATGTTTGGTCTGAAGGTAGATGTTGGAGTGGACGGAGATAGGGTAGGACTCCAGGGGTGATGAAGATGAGGGTCCAGGAGTCGGATCAGGATCGGGTATGTATGGATATGACAGCAAGGAAGGACCTACTCCAAAAGGAGACAAAGGGAGCTGGAAGGAGGAACAACACTGAGGGTCAAGGGTTTGACTCAATGGTGTTTCCCAAAGGAGTGAAGGGCCGAGGCCCAAGGAGGAAGGAAGGAGGATGGGAGTGGGGAATGGCTAGCTGACTGAATAGAAAGGAAGCAGCAGCCCAAATAGGAATGAGGGAGAATAGCGGAATTGAATGGAGCAATGCAATAGTTGCAAGGTCCGAAGTAAGTCCGGAAAGTCTGAACTCGGAGGTTAAACTCGGGAATATTGGCAAAGGTAAATAAATGGAATGAGCTAACCAATACAATGGGTATAAGCGGAGGTGGGGTCAAAGTCCAAGGTTGGAGCTAAGACTGGAGGTTCCGGAGACAGAGACACAAACAGGATTCCGGAGCAGAGGTCCGGAGTCAGGAGCATAGGTGTTGCATGCTTGTCTGGAAGGTGTCGCGGTTGAGGTCTGACCCAGAAAGAATGTTCTGGAGTCGGACTGAAGGTGGTGTCGGAGCCGGAGGTGGGATAACCTCTTGGGAATCGGCAAGGAGAAAGGTGACAGAAGGGAAGCAGGGCTCCGGAGTCAGTTTCAGAGTTCCGGGAGCCTGGAGCGGAGGTCGGGATTGTATGGATATGACACATGCTTGTTTACTATTTACCAAGCCGCATGTATTTGCCGACTCCGGCATACACTGTACATATGTATATAAAGTAGCATGGAGGGTAGACTGGCTCTACAGCCTAACTACTCCCCCATTGATTATATAGCTTCATACAGCACATATCTCAACGGACTGGGAACTAGGCCCTACACACGATTGAGCTACATGCTCCGGGTACATACTACCTGTGAATACACACTTACACTTTTTTGCACTCATTGGGCTGTATTTCAACCCTCCGCACTTATTTGATCGGTGCTGCCATGCACACTGATCACCTCTTTACCTGCCTTCTGTCACATGGAATCCAGAGGGGTGGCAGGTCTGCCCTCCACTTTGCAGGGGGCCAAATCTGCATGTTTTTTACATGCATGCTTCCATGATGGGTCTTGGCACCGATGATGCCAGTGCCGATCTGCTTGATCCAGCATCCATGGACGCCTCGGGTTCTCCCAGTACCCTGGTGCATCCAATTCTATCAGGCCAGTCCCAGCCTGGCCTTGTCTGTGTGCAGCCACTCCTGTGTGCACATCAATGGGTCTGCATGCACATCTGGGGCCTCATAAACCTTTTGATGTGCCTGATCCACTTGGGTTGCTGAAAGGCCCCAATTCTGTGCTCAAGGAGGCGTACAATGACTACCTTGCACTACCATGCATCAAATTGATTTCATCTGAGATCAAAGCGCTTTACTGCACTTTATCTTCTTACGCTGAGACTGCTGAACCAGCAGTCCTTTCCAAGTCCTCTCATTCCGAGAGGTCAGAGACGGTCTGTGCGACTGCCTCTGCACTGTTTTAAAGGCAGACTACCAGCAGCCCGACTCTTGCCGGCTGCCAGCTCACAGAAGCGCACAGCGCTTCTACTATCTCTGAGCCGCCACCGGCTCACATCACTACTCCTGGGTCTGGAACTGTCCCAGACCCACTCATACACCCTCCTCCACCCCATGAACTTCTGCTCTCAGAGTGGAGGAGGATGAGTTTGTTGAGATTTTCGTGTTTGCTGCAATCTGGCAATCACAGTCCCTATCCTACCCAGTAGAAATACTGGGCTTCACCACTTGCAATCAGCTGAGAAAGCCGATCAAATCTCTTCATATCTGAAGGAGAACTGTGAGTCCAAAGATAGGATCAAGTAGTGATCCTAACTCTGGGGTGGCAGACTTGGATGCAAGTCTGTGCAACTTTGCTGCCAGTCATTGGCAGCATTCCTCTCATGCTGAGAGGTTTCTGATGGTCCACCCAACCATCTATCTATAATGTCATTGGCCCCTTAGGCCAAGGAGCCACTGCTGTTTCTGGAAGCGCCCCGCACTTCCTTCTTTCTTCCTTCTTCTCTCTGGCTTTTCCCTATGGAAGGCCAATCTGCTTTTCTCTCGATCTGAGAGCACCGGTATTATAACTCTTTGAGCTCAGGAAGCGCCCTGCGCTTCATCGCATCCAGGGTTTTTCCCCTACATCCATTCCCCTCATTCTGAGAGGTCTAGAACGGTCCAAGCAACCGTATCCCCGCCCGTTCCACATGGCAATAAAGGCATCTCAGCATCTGTGAGTGCCAGCTCACCAATGCATGCTGTACATTGACTTTTCCTGGGGCTGTAGATCACCAGCCCCTATCTCTTCCTCTCATTCAGAGAGGCCAGTGGCTGTCCCTACGACCGCTTCCGCACCTGTTCCAAGTGAGGAGAAGTGTATACAAGCCTGGGCTGGGTGACAGCTCCTGGAGTACCCATGCAACTTGACCTTTTCCAGGTCAAATTGCCCAGTGGTTCTTGCCACTGTTCCCAGGTGACCCACTTTGCCTGTACACCCATAATCGATGCAGACAACATGTCCTATGTCGATTCCAGGCCACACTTCCCAGCCAGTGGTGAGCACTGGGCCATAGAAGTGCTTCGTGCATCAGGCCCCAACTTTTCCTTTACCCATCCTATGGGTAAAGGACCTATTCGCTCCCTAACAATCATTTAGGGAGGAGTGGCCTTAACTGGCCTAAGGTCTATTAATTGACCCCATCTGCTCCCTGACAACTGTCTAGGGAGGAGTGGCCCTCACAGGCCTAGGGTTCTTTAACCTGATATACATATTATTGAAAGGCCTAGTGTTAGACACGGCGGATTCAGACAGCTCCGGAATGGAATCGGAGACTTAGCATGGAAGGACCTCAGCCTCAGTGACTCAGGCAGAGCGCTGTGCCATTGCTGGTTGTCCTGGGGTCCCTAATTTCGGATCTAGCAGAGGGGAAGTCTCTTAGGGGGGAATCAAGTCGATTTCAGACTGAGGTTACAAGTTACTAGGTACATTGTATATAAGGAGGGGTCTGGAATCAAAAGGAGCAAGGGTACTCTGAAAGGAGACAAAGGGAGCTGGAATGAGGACCAACACCAAGGCTCAAGGGTTTGACTCAATGGTGTTTCCCAAAGGAGGAGTGAAGGGCCAAGGCCCAAGGAGGAAGGAAGGAGGATGGGAGTGGGGAATGGCTGTCACAGCCATGCATTCTGGCCCATTAGCCACCTGTCCCGACGCCACCGAGCCCATTCCCGCTATGCAAGTGTGAGCGTGAGCCCCGACCTCAGCCCTATCCTCCATGAGGACTCCCTGCTCACTCCCCTGCTTGCCCCTAGGCTCCCCTGCACCTGGCCGACTTCCCCACAACCACACCAACCTTCCCACCCTGAGTCCGCCTCCAGCACTGTGCCCAGCGCGACTCCTCTACCCCACCCACTTGGCCCCTACAGGGCTGCTACCATTCCCACGCCCCACTCTGGCCCAACTCCGAGTCTAGCACCGCTACAATACCATCGCCGCTATTGCAGCCCTACACTCCTTCCTTTATTTATCTGTTATTGTTTGTTTTGACCCTCGGCCATTGCCGGCCACTGTGCGGCCAACCCCGCTCTTTGTTCCCTTTTGCTTCCGGACCCTTCGGCCTTCGGCCCAGTTCCGCTTCCATTCATTCTTCCTCCCTATATATATCCTGTATGTTACTTTATTGTACCTTAGCTCTAATATCGATTTGACCATGACCCCCAAGTCCTGACCCCAGCAAGGCAACCCCAGTAAGTCTGAAATGAGGGCCAAGAGACAGCTAGGGGGCACAGCACTCCTTTAGAGTTGCTGAGGCCAAATGCCCTACCCTTGGGCCTTGTTTGCAGCATCACAGCCATCGCAGCCTATAGCAGGCCCGCAACGGTGATCCTCGGTGCTGACCCTGGACCAGTGTCTAACAATGGCTAGCTGACTGAATAGAAAGGAAGCAGCAGCCCAAATAGGAATGAGGGAGTATAGCGGAAATGAATAGGACAATGCAATAGTTGCAAGGTCCAAAGTAAGTCCGGAAAGTCCGGACTCGGAAGTTAAACTCCAGAATATTGGCAAGGGTAATTAAATGGAATGAGCTAACCAATACAATGGGTATAAGCGGAGGTGGGGTCAAAGTGCGAGGTCGGAGCTAAGACTGGAGGTTCTGGAGACAGAGATGCAAACAGGATTCCGGAGCGGAGGTCCGGAGTCAGGAGCATAGGTGTTGCATACTCATCTTGAAGGTGTCAAGGTTGAGGGACCCGGAATGGTCCGGAGTCGGACCGAAGGTGGTGTTGGAGCTGGAGGTGGAATAACCTCTTGGGAGTCGGCAAGGAGAAGGTGATGAAAGGGAAGTAGGGCTCCGGAGTCAGTTTCGGAGTTCCGGGAGCCCAGAGCGGAGGTTGGGATTGTATGGATATGACACCTAGCAGCCTTTATGTTTGTGACTTTAGACTGTTATACAATGGTTTTGTGAAGGCTTGATTGCCTTTACCTTCATCATTTTTTTAAGCCATTCAACAATGGTTTTGTAAAAGCTTAACCGCTTTTACTCCTTTTATTGTTTTTGCCTGTGAAGGTCTAACCACTTTCACCATTCCTTGTGCTGCATGTGATGGCCATCTTTAATAGCTATTTTTAATAGTTCTTTCAGCCTCTGAAACATGGGGCTTTTCCCTCCTTTGTTCTTGCCAGTTAATGACTGGTTTTTGTGAAGGCCCAACACTTCCACTAATTTCTATTCTTTGAGCCATCTGTAGTGTTGGTTCTGTAAAGGCCTAACTGCATTTACTCATTCAACTTCTTCTGGCTGTCTTAGAGATGGTCTGTGAAGGTCTAACCACCTTTGCCCCTTGTAATATCCACCATCCCAGGATGGTGCAGGCAGGCCCAACCGCCTGTCCATATTATTCATGCTGTCTTATGATGGTTTTGTGAAGACTTTATTGTCTTCACACTTATTTTACATTTCCATCCCTCTCCAGGGATGTATAATTTATATTTCTTGTTACATGTGTGAGCAGATTTCCTTGTCTTTGTATCTTGATGCGATATTGAGTATCGCATGGGAGGAGAGTGTAAGGCCTGAGAAGGCTGCACATGCTTTCCATTTCATTCCATGTAAGGTAGGCGAATTTCATACTTAATCACTATCCCGGAGATTTCTGGTAGTGGCAGTGCAGGTCACAAGCAGTGAATATTTTTTGGGATTGATACCCGCTCAAATCATGTAATAAAAAAATTACACAGTTTGTTTTTTGCTTGCCATAATTTCCTGAATAACTTCCCATGTTACCTCAGCTGGTAGCTGGTGGTGCCCTCTGTACTTTTTAACTGCACATGCAGCCTCACATCCATCTAGGCCAAGCTGATACCCATCCATATACTGTAGTGATTTGTTTGCAAAGTTATAAATACCCATGATCCCAAATGAAGCAGAAATTAAGGAGAATTCGTACCTGCACATTGTAACAATTGGAACTGATTCCAATGCATTGTGTGAATTGACCTTGACATCTTCAATGAGGGTGGGCATTCATGGTAAACCCACTTTGAATAACCCCAAACAGGTTCACTGAAATTCAGTTCACAATGGAACTTTGGGAGGAACAGGATGTCAAACCTGTCACATCCATACCAACTCTGCCTCACCTCTGCTCAACTCCGCCACACCTCTGGTCCACCTCCGGTCCATCCTCCCCCACACCTCTGCCATACCCTCCAGTTCACCTCTGGTTCACCTCTGCCTCCGATCTCTGGTACCTTCTCTGGTACCTCTTATCCTGTCAGGGCAATAGCCCTGAACCCCGAGCCACATGTAATTAGATACATATAGTCACGTGGGTAAGCAGGAACCTCTGGGTAACTGCTTACACACCACCGTAAAATACACATACTTGTATCACTTACGGCCCTGTGCACTGAGCTACCCAGAGACCTCACATATCCTCACCCTATACGTTTATTAATATTTCTACTTACCCAATATTACTATGGACCTCCTAGGACCTCTGCCCACTCCGCAAAGGTTTTCCCACTCTCCAGTAGCTGTCGCTAATTCCACCCTTCACCTACCTACTCCACAATGCTCGATAAGGCAATTCTCTCATGAGCTTGCTGACCTGACAAGTGGGTAAGTCCCCCTTGGGTTTTCCCCTTTGTTCCCATTTGTCTTCTATAAGTCCTGGACTGTAATTGATGGCACCTCAGTGCAAAATCGATGACTAGACTACCCCCCAGAGTTTGCACCCCCTTGTTCTGAAGTTAGGGACCAGACTCCTAAGTGTTACTTAACATAGGCACAGCGCTCCTCTCTGAGTCACTGAGGCCGCAGTCCTTCCACCTGTTCTCTACCTCCAGCCTCCTTCTGGGGAAAGGTCCAGGGACACTGCCCTCCTCACTGCATACCTGACAAAACGCAGCAGCCTCACAGTGAGTTTGCAGGAGTGATTTGACATTGAGAAAGTCTTCAGAATGGAAGAGAATATTGTGGCAGCAACATTGTGCTGCCACAGTACAGCATTTGAATTTATCACATTGGGCCTGAAGTCCAGAAACATCATAGCCTTGCTCCTCCAAAATTTGAGCCATCCCTTTGAAATACCCAGGATATTTTGGGTGATTATCTGGGTAGTAGAGGTACTGTGTCTCACCATTCCAAGTTGTATCTGCCATGCAACCCATCATAGTGCAAGGTTTCCCATCAGCTCTGTATATGACCCCTCCATTTTTGTCATGCACAGTCACAGGCACTCCCCACAGCTTAGGATTCCTTGGCATTTTCATTACTGATAATGCATCCACAGTGCACTTAGAATGAGTGCATGCATTGTCAAAGACAACGACATGCTTGTCATCTGGATAGCATGCCTTCAAGATTTCCATTGCCCTCGTCACTTGTTGAATCACATCATCATTCAAGAAATATCCATCTCGGCCTTTCCCTGGCCTGAGTGTAACCCACACATCACAACCATTGCCTTTCAACCACCCATAGTCTGCAGAGATGAAGTCGGCAATCATCAGTGATGCACCTTCACCCTTCAGATATGGCTTGGCTGTCTTGGAACAATGAACCCACCATATTTTTTGTCAATCATGAGCATAGAAGATCAATTCATCATGAAACCAGACAATCATGTGGCAGTCATTGGATTCAGTGAGTTGGAGTTCTTCCTGACCGTTTTCATCCCATTTTCACATAGATCTCTGGTATTCTGCCATTGCAGGCAAAAATACTTCATCAGCAAACCCAACCAGGAGGTATTAGAGCTCATAGAGCTCTCAGAGCTCTCAGAGCTAAGAACTTTGAAAATTGCAGGTCCCCCTCTCTGAGAGCTCAGGAAAGTAGCTCAAAGCTCTGAGAGCTCATAGAGATATATTTGCCCACAGAGGACTATTAGCTCTATGAGCAGCCTGAGCCCATGTTTAATTCACAAAATATTCAAAAAATTAAAAGCTTGACTAAAGTATCATGTGACTGGCCACAGTCAAGTCACTACCCTAGGGTCAACTGGACAACAGTCTACTTAACTTGCAACCCCCCATGTGGCACTGCACACCAAGGGCACACAACCCAATTAATATATACACTGAATTTAGGGTTATAGATAGGGTTAATCTGAAATTACTGAGGGGAAAATGGGGGGAAAATGGGGGGAAAAATGAGAGGGGAAATGAGGGGGGAGAATGAGGGGGAAAATAGGGGGAAAGGGGGGGGGAAAATGAGGGGAAAATTGAGGGGGGAATTGGGAGGGGGAATGAGGGGAAAATTAAAGGGGGGAAATGGGGGGAAAATGAGGGAAATGGAGGGGGCAATGAGGGGGAAATGAGGGGAAAATTGAAGGGGGGATGGGGGGGGAATTGAGGAGGGAATTGAGGGGGGGGATGAGAGGGAAAATGGGAGGAAAATGAGGGGGAACTGGGGGGTTTCTAAAAACTTGAAAAAAAGTCAGGGAAAATTAGGGAAAATTCAGAAATCTTGGGAAATGTTAGGGAGAGAAATTTCAGGACATTTAGAAATAATTAAAAAAAAATTGAAATCACCTTTCTATCATAAAATTTTTGCTATCTGAAAATTTCAAGGCAAACTCCAAAATCCAAAATTTACACTATATATTTCATCTCCTTTCTCACCCAAAACTCAACCAATTTTGACAATTCAAAAGGTTTGGTATGGATGTATGAACGATATCTGAAGGATACATCAGCTTTCTGTTTGCTTTATTGGGCTGTATTTTAAATTTACGCTTTTTGGGACACTTTTTAAAACTGATTTATACCCCACATAACATGCATGGTTACATTGCCACACTTAAGTGCTTTCCAATGCACATAGACAGAATCATCAAAATTGGATGAGTTTTGAGCAAGAAATGAGATGAAAGATAAAGTGCAAAGTTTTGAATTTTGGAGTTTTCCTCAAATTTTGCAAATAGCAATAAACAAGGTGCTGTATCTCAGCATATTCCATGGATACATCAGTAAACACAACAGGTCTATGAGGTCTATGAGCCTGCTGAGATCATAGAGCTCATAGAGCCTTTGGAGCCTTTGGAGTGATGAGGATGGCTATTTTCCACACATTTACAGAAACATATATCCATATTACCATTGCACTACTGGTGCCAAGATAATTCAGCAGATTCCATGGAGACATGAAGACCATTCATTAGTAAAAAAAAAACACAAAGCTCTATGAGCTCTATGAGCCCACTGAGCTCATAGAGCTTTTCGAGTGATGATGATGGCTATTTTACATGCATTTCCAAAAATGGATATCCATATTATCTTTGCACTTCAGCATCCTTATGAGAACAAAATCATATATATATTTCATTTTCTTGACTCTATGTGTAGAGGGTGCACAGCAAAAGACTCAATTTGCTCACAGAGCTCTGAGAGCTCTGAGAGGTCTGTACCAGGTTTGCTGATGAAGGATTTTGGCTATATTGTTTATTTGGGGGTACTTGAGGTCCACCGGGAGACCTGCATTTCAGGGGTCGTTTGTGGCGAACCAGGTTCCTAGTCCGGCTCTTGCACTCGTTTCCCTGTTGTTCATACACAATCCATCGGTGTAGACCACAATGTCCATGGGGGTTGGTGAGGGGAGTGTAAGTTCAGGGTAGTTTGGGAGTTGCTGTGGATTTTCTCTGAAGATCCTGAGGTAGCTAGATGTTCCCTGTCTGTCTTTTGGGAGGGCATTAATGATTTTAACTTTACTGGGGTCACCGAGGGTGTGGTGTTTTGCGCTTTCTGTTGCCAGTTGCGTGAGGATGGAGTTTCTTTTTATCTGTATGCATGGGTTGAACTCTGGCTTTAGGCTCGCTATTAACTTTCCTACTGTCTTATAGCAGGCCCCAGGGTGCTTGCACCCCATCGTTCTGTATTCTGATCATTTGGGGCATGGGCAGGGTCTGTCATTGCCTTGGATGTGGTCATCTTTCGCTGGTATTCCTGCTGTGTGAGTCTCAGACACTTCGCTGTGGGTGAGTTCTTGCTAATTTTGGTGTTATCCTTCTTTCCTACATGGTACCATTGTTAGAACCGGGCAGATTCGGACGACTCCGGAGTGGAATCGGAGACTTAGCGTGGAAGGACCTTGGCCTCAGCGACTCAGGTGGAGCGCTGTGCCATTGCTGGTTGTCCTAGGGGTCCCTAATTTCGGATCTAGCAGAGGGAAAGTCTCTTGGGGGGAATTCATGTCGAGTTCGGACTGAGGTTACAAGTTACTATGTACATTGTATATAAGGAGGGGTCCGGAATCAAAAGGAGCAAGGGTAGGACGAAAGGAGACAAAGGGAGATGGAAAGAGGAACAACACCGAGGGTCAAGGGTTTGACTCAATGGTGTTTCTCAAAGGAGGAATGAAGGGCCAAGGCCCAAGGAGGAAGGAAGGAGGTTGGGAGTGGGGAATGGCTAGCTGACTGAATAGAAAGGAAGCAGCAGCCCAAATAGGAGAATAGCGGAACTGAATGGAGCAATGCAATAGTTGCAAGGTCCGAGGTAAGTCCGGAAAGTCCGAACTCGGAAGTTAAACTCCGGAATATTGGCAAACATAATTAAATGGAATGAGCTAACCAATACAATGGGTATAAGCGGAGGTGGGGTCAAAGTCCGAGGTCGGAGCTAAGACCGGAGGTTCCGGAGACAGAGATGCGAACGGGATTCCGGAGTGGTGGTCTGGAGTCGGGAGCATGAGCATAGGTTTTGCGTACTCATCTGGAAGGTGTCAAGGTTGGGGTTGGACCCAGAATGTCCCGGAGTCAGACCGAAGGTGGTGTCAGAGCCGGAGGTGGGATAACCTCTTGGGAGTCGGCAAGGAGGTGACGGAAGGGAAGTAGGACTCCGGAAGTCAGATTCGGAGTTCCGGGAGCCCGGAGCGGAGGTCGGGATTGTATGGATATGACAGGTTCGATCACTAGGTTGAAAAGTAAGCAGGACAGGGGGTCTCCTTGCCTGACTCCATGATTTACATAGAAATGTTCACTGGTGACTCCATTTAGTATCACAGATGTCTTCGGGTTGGTGTACAGGGCTTTAATAGTCCTTATGGTGGGCTGGGGGATTCCCATTGCTTCGAGTGTCCGCCATAGGTAGTTGTGCCAGATTCTATCATAGGCTTTTTCTTGGTCAAGTGCGATGATGGTTCCATTTTGGCTGATGATTTCGCATAGGTCGATCATATGTGTTAGATGAGTGGGTGGAATGTCCAGAAGCGGAGGAGGGACTCGGGAGTGGAGGGACCTTGGCCTCAGTGACTCAAGTGGAGCGCTGTGCCACTGCTTGATGTCTAAGGAGGTCCTTAATTTCAGGTTAGCAGGGGGAGTCTCTTTGGGGGACAATCCAGTCGTCATGTTCATCGATTTCAGACTGGGGGTACAGGAAACTAAGTACAGAGTGTATATATAATAATACAGGAGGAGTCAGAGGATCCAAAGGGAACAAAGGGAACTGGAAGGAGACAAAGGGGGACTGGATGAGGGAACAACCACAAGGGTCAAGGGTTGGTGTTAGATACTGATCCGGGGTCAGGCACCGAAGGTCGCCGATGCGGACCGCTAAGGGCCGCGATGGCCATGATGCCTCAGACAAGGCCCGAGGGTAGGGCATTTGGCCTCAGCAACTCTAAAGGGAGTGCTGTGCCCCCTAGTTGTCTCTTGGCCCTCATTTCGAACTTACTGGGGCTGCCTTGTTGGGGTCAGGGCTTGGGGTCGTGGTCAAGTCGATATTAGAGCTGAGGTACTATGATGTAGTATACAGGATATATATATGAAGATAGAATGAATAGAAGCGGACCCGGGCCGAAGGCCGAAGGGTCCGGAAGCAAATAGGAACAACGAGCAGGGTTGGCCGCACAGCGGCCGGCAATGACCGAGGGTCAAAACAAACAATAACAGATAAATAAACGAAGGGGTGTAGGGCCGCGATAGCGGCGATGGTATCATAGCGGAGTAGGCGATGTCGCGGAGTCACGCTAGGTCGGTGCCAGAGGCGGACTCGGGGCAGGGAGGTCGGTGTGGCTGTGGGGGAGTCGGCCAAGTGTAGGGGAGCCTAGGGGCAAGTGGGGGAGTGAGCAGGGAGCCCTCATGGAGGATAGGGCTGAGGTTGGCGCTCGCGCTCGCGCTCGCATAGCGGGAATAGGCTCGGGCGGCATCGGGACGGGCGGCTAACGGGCCGGAATGCATGGTCGTGACAGTTGGAACTCTATGGTGCTTCCCAAAAGGGCAAGGCCAAGAGGGGAAGGAGTGGAGGGGGTTGTGGGGAATGACAGCTGACTAATATGGAAAGGAAGCAGCTGTCTAAATAAGGAAGAGGCAACAAGAGGATTAAATGACACCATACAGTAGAGACTGCAGGGTCTGGAGTAAGTTCCGGAGGTCCGGAGTTGGAAGTCAAAGTCTGGAATATTGGCTAGACGTAATAAATGAAATGTAATAAGGATTACAAGGAGATAAGATGGAGGAGGAGGTCAAAGTCCGGAGGTGGAGATGTGACTGGAGTTCCGGAGCTGGAGGTGCGATGGGGTTCCGGTACAGGAGTCCGGAGCTGGAGGTGGAGCATCGCAAGCTCTGGTCTGGAAGGTACGAGGTTGGGATTGGACCTGGAGTAAACTGGAGTCGGATCGGAGGTAGTGTTGGACATTGTGTTGGAGCCAGAGGTAGAGTGGGCTCTCAACAACCAACAGGAGGAGGTGGTGGTGGTGGGTGGGGAGTTCTGGAGGAGATGGAGGTTCAGAAACAGGAGTGGAGGTCCGGAGTTGTATGGATATGACAATATAGTTCACCAGGTTGATCTGGTGATGGATACTCCTTCCTTTTATGAAGGCTGCTTGGCATTTGTTTATTAGGGATGGGGCGAGTGGGGTCAGCCTGTTCATAATGGCTGTTGTCATTATTTTGTATTTGGCATTCAGCACTGTAACGGGTCTGTAGTGTTCAATTTCCCTTTTATCCTTTTTTTTTGTATATTGGGCATATCCAGCCTGCTGTGAAGTTCGGTTCTGCATGTCCTCTCTCTTCTATGTTGTTGTATATGCATTGTAGGAGTTTAAGCAGTGGTTATCATCCCCATTTGCCTTCCATCTTTCATTCAGTTTTTTATACAGTTCCGTTGGGATCCCATTTAGGCCTGGCACTTTCCCATTCGGTGATTGCTTGAGGGCATGTTTCACTTCATTGTAGCTGAGATGTGTGGTCATGGGGGCTGCTATCATGTCCGAGATGTGTGGGAGGTTTGACAAGTGTTCCTTTATTAAGGTTTCCCTCTCTTCAGGAGGGGTGTTCAAGTCCCTTTGTTGGACTGAGAGTCATAGTAATTTGCCGCTATTGTTGCCATTTCGGAGGAGTTTGTAGTGTAGTGCGGCAGGTTTGACTGGGGGACTTTCATTTCATATATCGTGTCCCTCGGTTTTTTCTCCTTTCCCCAGCTGTACCAGTATTTATTTATGGATTCAGCGTACACTCTTCTGTTAGTGCTTGCCATCATACTGTTCTTGGCTTGTCTAGTCCTCTCGACTTCTTGGATTCTCTCCATTAGGGCCATAATTTGATATTGTTTTTCCTCAAGGAGGTGTGACTTCACCTGTTGGAGTTTAGCTATTGCTTTCTTTTGCCTTCTCTCCAGGCAGGTCAGCGTTGAGCTTATCATTCCACTTTTCACCTTGGCTGTCTTGCATGCCAGGTTGGTGGTTATCTTTGTGAATCTTTGGAATGTGGCTTGGGTTTCCTTGCTTGTAGGGGGGTCAGTCCTTGTGATCTCAGTCAGGGCACATCTTCTGTGTTCCTCAATGGCTATGAGGAACTCTTGGTCATTAATTAGGTAGTTGGGGATGGCCCATCTTCCTTTGCCGATGTAGGGGGTTTTTTGGTCATGGATGGTGACTGAGACCATCTGGTGGTCTGCTGTCGGTAAGTTGGAGTTTGTGATGCCCCACACAAGGGACTTGTTGAAGAATTCATCTGTGGCATAGATCCTGTCTATGCATGATAGGTGGGTTCCTGTTGTGTGCCCTTGTGGGTGGGGGGTTTGTCTTACACCATCTGGCTATTAGGGAGTTGTGTCAGGGACTGCATGTCAGTTCATGACAATAAAGGTGTTCCCAAGAATCCTAGTCATTGTTAACGCTGAGGTGCCACCCTCAGTGGAGATAGGAGTTATATACATGGGTACCGCTACCCACTAGAGTGCGGCTACAACGAGAGAGAAGATAACCGATAGAATGACGACATGAAAAGATAGCTATTCATTCGGATAATCGTAAGCGAGGTGTGGGAAAGGGGTGACATGTGGACGGAAGATAGGAAGCAGGAGCTAAGCGAGAGCTAAGCGAGATTACCTGCGTTCTTCGGATCACTCCGGATCGTCTTATGGCAACTCCCTTCCGGCATAGGGAGTCAGGGTAGCCGGTTAGGCCGTGCCCTGACAAGTTGTCACTCAAGAAATCTCTCAGGGTGCATACTGCACTATCTGCATCCTCATGTGGGGGAAAGCGGTCAATTGCTTCTTCAACTACGTTGAGGTCACCAAGCATGATGTTGATGGGGGAGCAAGCCATTTGGGAGGCTAGCACACACCAAAAGTTTGTGCTCTCTGATCCGGTTCCGTTGATGTTTGGGGTGTAAATTGCGACAATATTTATCTTCTTTCCTGGGGGCCATTCCACTGTGGTTTTAAGGGCATGGCCTGGTATGAGGTTCGTCGTGTTTTCTGGGTTTTTATTAATTATACTCCTGTTCACTATTATTGTGACCCCATTTGCCCCTGCGTGGTTGGGGTCAAAGGAGTGTAGGATGTGGAACTTTTCACCATATCTATTATCAAGTTCCCATTCCTGGGAGTTGTCAGTGTGGGTTTCTGACACACACATGATGGCCGTTTTGTCAGGGCACACACCCTGACTAGCCCGGACCCGCTACACTTCCTGCACGCATTCCCACACCGCATGCTCTGTGCGCCACATGGTCCAGCCCCGGATCCTGCCTTCATGTGACTTCCGGGTATCCCCGGAAGTTTTCCTGGTATGGTGGCCACTGTGGGAAGATGAGAAGTTAGCTTCCTTCTCATCTCCTTACCCACAGTAGGATTGTGCCCTGGATAGGGCTGGCCAGACCAGAGACTGTGGACCATAGGGGAGGGTCATGGGGACCTGGGAGTCGTCCCCTGACATTTGGTGGGGGGTTGAGTTGGTCCATTTTCCGATCCGCAATGCCCATCACTGGGGTTATGTAAAACAGGATAAGCATTTCCCCCTCTGGGCGCCAAGGGCGAGTCTACCTTTGCCAGATTAATATTGACCATGTGTCAGGGCAATAGCCCCGAACCCCGAGTCACATGTAAACTAGATACACATAGTCACGTGGACAAGCGGGAACCTCCGGGAAACCGCTTACACACCACCGTAAAATACATCATCTTGTATCACTTACGGCCTTGTGTGCTGAGCAACCCCAAAGACCTCACACCATGTGATTGGGATTTGTTTTCTCTGTGTGTTTTTGGGCATTTTGTGTGGGTCCCTGGCTCAGTTGCCAGCCGGTTTTCCAGGGGGGGTTGTGGAGGTTATTTGTACTGGGCTTTCCTGTCGCCTAGGCTCAATAAGTTGGGCCCAGTACTTGTGGGTTTTTAAGGGTTTTTGCGGATTTAGCAATCATTGTATATACATGTGATTACATGATTGGGTAGCTAAGATGTAGTCATCAGCCATGCTTGTGGGAGGGGGGGTTGTTGTTGTTGTACTCTACTTTGTTACCCCATGGCCTTGTGTCAATGTGGCAGTGCAGCCATCCCAACTCGCTACAGCGTGTGTACATGAGGGGATCATCCTTACATGATATGGGTGTCTGGGTGGTGTCTTTGGGTGAGTGGGATCCTTGGGAGTTGTGACATCGGGGGGGAGTTGTCAGGGTGATGTGTGTATGTTACATATATAAAAATAAATATTTGTTGGTCAACTGTGTCACTCTACTCTGCATCCATCACTGTCTCCTTCTCCATTTGGGGCCTCGGGTCTGCTCCCATTGCCTCTCTTCTCCAGTGCTTGTGATTTCTTGGCGAACTCCACTAGTCTGAGAATGCCTTTTGGCTTGCTCATGAGGATATCGAGCCTAGACTGACACCTGCGGCCCAGTATGTGTCTGAATCTCTTAAATTTTGGGCATACCTGTAGGATGTGTTCTCTGGTTTGCATGTATGCACCACAAGTGCACTCCTTGCTCTCCACTTGGATGCCAAATCAGTGGTAGTATTCCCCAATGTGAGCATGTGTCAGGGCAATAACCCTGAACCCCGAGTCACATGTAAATTAGATACATATAGTCACGTGGGTAAGCGGGAACCTCCGGGTAACTGCTTACACACCACCGTAAAATACACATACTTGTATCACTTACGGCCTTGTGTGCTGAGCTACCCAAAGACCTCACAACATAACAAGTTAGTACTGAATAGACCTGTGAAGGACAAAGCAGAAGTTACATCCAAGTGGCAAAGATGCCATCAACAACCCTAATGCCCCCCTTGAGATTGTTGCTCACGTCTAAGATCCCTCTCATCATAATACTCAGCCTTTACATCCAAGAGAGACGTAGGTGAGTGTTTGTTTGAGGTTTTTGCAGACTCAGTAGCGCCCACGGACCAAAACCCGGCCCCACAAACCACACCCGCACACACTACCACCCTCCCCCTCTTCTCTGTCTCAAGTCAAGGCAATTGACCTGTTACAACATTGGAGCTGTCTGGAAGCCTTCAGGGCTCCATAGTTAGGGAGGTGTAGGTAATATATTGAAAAGAGGGGGTGGTGACCATCGAGGGAGGTGGAGGTGATTGTGGAATACAGGAGCTCTGAGGTTAGTGAAGAAGGAGTGGAGGTAGTCTGGAAGGGTCGGAGGTGGTGGAAGACAATGGTGTCAGGGCCCGGCCTCTGTCCAGGGGCGGCCCTACCTTAGAGCTGGACACTTGCGGTGTCCCAGGCAGCCAGGTGCTGGATCCTATCCCAAGCTCCTCAAACTGACTAAGTGGGGATTGAGTTGTCATGTATTATGGAAGGTAGCTACAACTTGCCTAAGCAGGGATTGAGTTGAGAAGAAGGGTAAGTTTCCCTATTCCCCGCTTGGCTGCTATAAAAGGGAAATGTACTGCACAGTTTGTAACGTGACTATGGGTAGAAGCCGAGCATGTTCCCACAATGCGGAAAAGGTGTCACATGGGTTAAGGCGAGTTGCTCGCCTTGACCCACATGATTTTTCCCACGGGTTTGCATGCGGGCTGTAGTTGGGAGAGGTGTGTAAAGGTGGGAGGATGAGGGAAGTGGGGGGAGGGAAGGGAAGGTGGTTCTGGGGTTGTATGGTCAGGTGTGGTTGCCCTGACAGATGGCCATGATGTTAACCACATGTATTGTTAGACACTGGTCCAGGGTCGGCACCGAAGGTCGCCGTTGCAGGCCGCTATAGGCCACGATGGCCGCGATGCCTCAGACAAGGCCTGAGGGTAGGGCATTTGGCCTCAGCGACTCTAAAGGAGCGCTGTGCCCCCTAGTTGTCTCTTGGCCCTCATTTCGGACTTACTGGGGTTGCCTTGTTGGGGTCAGGACTTAGGGGTTGTGGTCACATCAATATTAGAGCTAAGGTATCATACAGGATATATATAGGAGGAAGAAATGAATGGAAGTGGACCCGGGCCGGAGGCCGAAGGGTCCGGAAGCAAACAAGAATAAGGAGCGGGGTTGGCTGCATAGTGGCTGGCAATGACCGAGGGTCAAAACAAACAATAACAGATAAATAAAGGAAAGAGTGTAGGGCCGTGATAGTGGCGATGGTATCGTAGCAGCGCTGGACTCGGAGTTGGGCCGGAGTCAGGTGTGGGGATGATAGTGGCCCTGTAGGGGCCAAGTGGGCGGGGTAGAGGAGTCGCACTGGGCACGGTGCCAGAGGCGGACTCAGGGCAGGAAGGTTGGTGTGGCTGTGGGGGAGTCGGCCAGGTGCAGGGGAGCCTAGGGGCAAGCGGGGGAGTGAGCAGGGAGTCCTCAGGGAGGATAAGGCTGAGGTTGGGGCTCATGCTCACGCTCGCATAGCGGGAATGGGCTCAGGCGGCATCGGGATGGACGGGGAACGGGCTGGAATGCATGGCCATGACATGTATATAAACACAGCCTAAGTGGGAACTGAGAAGCAACCTTCTTCTCACGCTTCCCACTTTAGGCAAGTAGCTTACATTCCCCCTGTTAATAATAATAACACACTTCCCACTTTAGCCTAAGTGGCCAGGGACACCTGTTTGCATCAGGCCCGTTGTTATGCATGCCTGTGTAGTACCTTACCGGGCCCTCAGCCCTGGGCGACATACCCGGGCGCTCTCGACCCCGGGTCGGTCCCTGACACATTGGACCGCTCCCACCATGTGTTGGGACTTTATTTATTTTGACCCTGTAGTGTTCCATGTTGGTAAGTACAGCAAGGACCTCATTTTCTGTGATGAGCACCGCTATTCGTGGCCATATTGGATTAAGTCGGAGGCCTTACATGTTGGTGTGGTCATGAGCTTAATGTTCCCTGCTACCGAATAACCGATTGCCATGATCCTGAGGTAGTGTGGGAGATTCTTCCTCTCCAACAGCTCATTAGCTCTTTTCCGGGTTTCTATGCTGTTTGGGTGCTGATCTGGGTGAATTGGGGGGTTCACCTGGATGATTAGGCAGTGTGAGTCCACTGTGGGTTCCGCCAGCTGTTTGGCAGTCAGCCCCTGTGGGCCCACCACGATATTTGGCTGCTTTGGTTCGCTGTGGGGTGGGGGTGGCTTTTGGGGGTTTTTTGCTGCGACGCTCACCCAGGTTTTCTTTGGTTTCCCCATCGGCAGGTCTTCATTTTCCATCCTCCATTCAGATGGGACCTGGAACAAGTCCAGTAGTTTTTTGGATAGCCGATGCAGAGGCTCTTCCCTCTGTTTCCCTTTGTCTGCTTTTGGGGCTTGACTGGGGGGCATGGGGGAGGACTCAGGGGATAGTTGGGCTGTGGGCATGTTTAGGTGCCACTGGCACTACTGAGTCAAGATGTTAAGATTGATAAGTTTTTTGGTGGGTTGTGTTGTAAAACACACCTCATACACTTAAAAAAGTGTGAGGTCTCAGTGGGTAGCTCAGCACACAGAGCTGTAAGTGATACAATGGTGTGTATTTTACAGTGGTGTGTAAGCAGTTAACCAGAGGTTACCGCTTACCCATGTGACTATATGTATCTTTAATTACATATGGCTCAGGGTTTGGGGCTATTGCCCTGACACTAGTTGTAGTGCGGCCTTCGCATTTGCCGTTAGGCTCAGCTTTCCCTTGTTCATTAGGGGGCTAGGGGGCCCGTCTGATGAGCTCTGGGACTTGTAGAGGTCATTGTCCATACTAGCTGCCTTAGTGGTGGCAAATTGGGGTGGGTGGTTTCAGAGCAGGGAAGTTGTCCAGCTTCCGAGCGGTCTTTTTGTTTGAGAAGTGGGCTTCCAGTATCATTTCATCCTCAGGGGTGAGTGGGGTGAGGGTCTGCATCTCAGTGGGGGTGGTTGTCTGTTTGGGTGGTGTCTTCGTCAGGGGGGGTTTTTGGGAATGTAGTGAGGTTTTACCTCCATGACTCAGCGAGTATCAGGGACGGCTCAAGGAAGGCATCAGAGGTCGAGGCTGCAGACACATTCACCTCAAGGATGATGAAAATGCAGGAAGAGGTGAAGGCGGCGCTGGAGCATGTGGTGGAGGAGATGGCCCACTACTATGACCGAAATCGAGAAGTAGCGCCCAAGTATAAAGAGGGCGATCAAGTCTGGCTCAGCACCCAGAACTATACCATGGACCGCCCAACCAAGAAACTAAATCACAAATGGACAGGCCCCTTCAAAATCCTTAAGGTTGTATCCCCTGCTGCTGTCAAACTCCAGCTCACAGCATGACAAAAGGGAGTCCACCCAGTGGTATCATGTCAGGGGACAACTCCCGGGTCCCCATGACCCTCCCCTATGGTCCACAGTCTCTGGTCTGGCCAGCCCGATCCAGGGCACAATCCTACTGTGGGTAAGGAGATGAGAAGGAAGCTAACTTCTCATCTTCCCACAGTGGCCACAATATCAGGCAAACTTCCGGGGATACCCGGAAGTCACATGAAGGGATAGGAACCGGGCCCGGAGCATGTGGCGGGCAGAGCGTGCACACATGTGGGAAGTGCAGCGGGTGGATGCGCATCCGGATGCGGGTCCGGGTCCAGGCTAGTCAGGGTGTGTGCCTTGACATATCAGTAACAAAGGTTCAACCCTATCACCCAGATGAGGTCCCCAAACGACCCACTGACCCCTGCCCAGGCCCTGAAATCATAGATGGAGGAGAAGAGTACGAAGTCAAGAAGGTCCTCGATTCCCGCTGGCACCACAGGAAGCTCTGGTACCTGGTGAAGTTTACGGGCTGGCCAAACTCTGAGAATGAATGGCTCCCTTGCAATAACCTGGCCAACGCCCATGACTGGATTGAGGACTTCCACAGAGTGCACCCAGGCACCCCAGGCAGAGAGCAAGAAAACCCCCTGGCCACTTCGAGGCGAAGCAGCCTAAGGGGGGGGTGATGTCAGGGCACACCACCACCTTCTCTCTCTCCCCTATCTTTCCTTCTTTCTTTCTTTCCTCCTTTCTCCACATGGACAACCTTTTCCCTTACACCTGTAGCCCAGACACATCTGATGCCAGGTAGCCCACACGGGTACCTCTACTTGTATTTCTCTTCTCTGACACTCAGGATCACCTGCAGAACCACCCACAATAGCCCAGCTCCATCCGGGGGGATGTGGCATCCTCACATGACCGATTCCCACCTGTATATAAACCAAGCTGAAGCAGAACCGAAGAAGTAACCTTCTTCTCATTTTTTGCTTCAGGCAAGTACCCTAACCTAGTTTAGCCCTTCATCTTAATAACAATACATTTTCTGCTTCAGCCTAAGAAGCCATGGAGGGACGTGAGCCTGAGAGAGGGCTATCCACTATACTGCCCCACTACTCCGCTACCACCTGAGCTGCTAGTGCTGGGTGTTACGCCGCCACCCCTACCTCTCCTGCACCGTCCCTGACAAGTAGTTAGGCTGTAGAGCCAGTCTACCCTCCATGCTACTTTATATACATATGTACAGTGTATGCTGGAGTCAGCAAATACATGCAGCTTGGTAAATAGTAAACAAGCACGCTTTTGCACATGATCTTAACAAGATATAAGGTAGGCTTTCATACTTAATGACTATCCAGAAGCAAACATTGCAAAACCCACCATTCACCATAGCCTTTTGCCCACCACCCATGGGGTCATTGTTGACCCTATAAGCTATAGATTTGATGGCACAGAAGAACTTCTTGATCGCAGAATTTCAATTTCCATTCTGGTTCAGGATATTATTTCTTGATGCCCATGATTAACTTTTCTTTAATCATTGACCTCAGTTCAGCAAAGAACTGGTGGCACATAAATAACTTAGGCGAGCATGCAAAAAAAAAGGTGGGCAACTGCAAAGTCGTTAAACTAGTAAAGGGAGGAAATGGGAAACAGAGGAAGCCCTCACCATGGGCTCACTGCATAAGAACAGCTAAAAAACATACAATGCACGAAAACAATGTGCGAAAACAATCTAAGGATGATACAATATAGGTAGCTCAGGGGGAACAAAAGCTCAGGCAACACCATGGCAAGGAGTTGAGAAGACACTCGAGCCAAGGGTTATCGACAAAGAGTGCCCAGTAACCTAAAAAAGGCGTTGAGTGCAATGCTAGTTACTGGATCTATCGGGTAGTTCCGAGGGAACTAGGCAGTTCGCTGAATTACCACACAGTCTACAAGCTGTAGGCCTGATGTCCCTATAAACGACTCGCTGTCAGGGCACGCTGCCACCACCGCTGCCACTGCCACCTCCTTCTTCTTTTCGTCTCATCGTCTCATTCTCTCACTCTCTCTTCTTTCCTCCTTCTCTTTTCTATCTTTATACAGATGACCTCTCTTTCCTTCCCACACTTGTAGCACGGATGCACCCGATGCCGAGCACCCCGTAGGGGCATTGCGACACCGGACACGCTGCGCATTCCTACTTGTATTTCCCCTCCAACACTCGGGATCAACTGCAGAGCCACCTGCGGTAACCCGGCTTCGTCCAGGGATGATGTGGCACCTCCACATGACCCATTCCCACATGTATATAAACTAAGCCGAAGCAGGACCAAAGAAGTAACCTTCTTCTCATTTCCCGCTTCAGGCAAGTACCCTAGTTTAGTCTAGCTTCCCACTCTAATAACAATACATTTCCCGCTTCAGCCTAAGAAGCCATACAGGGACGTAAGCCTGAGTGAGGGCTGCCCACTATACGGTCTCACCACCCCGCCGCCGTCCGGGCTGCTAGTGCTGAGTGCTACACCACTACCTCTGCACGTGTGGGTTCTGTCCCCATCCTTGGGTGGTGCCCGGTGTCAAGCTCAAAGGGGGTGTGGCAGGTCAATGTGTGGATGCAGTTGTTATGGGAGAATTCCGCTAGCGGGAGCCAGTCCACCCAATCGTCTTGGTGGTGGTTGATGAACACTCGGAGATAAGCTTCTATCTCTTAGTTCACCCACTCTGTCTGTCCATCTGTCTGCAGGTGGTAAGGTGCTGAGGGGGTTACCTTGACCCTAGCAGGGCCACTAGCTCTTTGGAAAATTGGGAGATGAAGGTGCTCCCCCTGTCACTGAGGATCTCCTCAGGAAGTCTGTGATGCTTCCAGATGTGTTCAAGGAAGAGTCGGGCGATCCCTGCTGAGTCTACCATCATGACTGTAGGGATTGCATGGATGCACTTGGAGAGGCAGTCTACCACGACTAGGATGGCATTGTAGCCCTTTGACTTGGGAAGCTCTCCAATAATATCTATGGAGATTACCTGCCAGCAGCGTGTGGGGACCTTGTTTGGCATGAGTTTCCCTACCTTCTGCAAGGGGAACGATTTGATGCGGTTGCAGGCATTGCACCCCACTACATAACGGCCCACATACTCTGCCATCTGGGGCCACCAGTAGTCGCAGGAGATGAGCTCTAGGGTTTTCCATCGCCCCAGATGTCCCATTGCCCACATGTCATGGTGTAGGCGCACCAGGTTGTGGTGGAGTTGCAGGTCCTTCGGGATGTACACTTTCCCCGGTAGAGGATCAGTCCTCTGTCTTTACCCCATTCATCTGTCCTGAGTGTTCCATCCCCTAGTTCCCTTAGCACTTTCACCACCTTCTTGTCATGGTCTTTCACTGCCCGTATTCTCTCCAGGATGGTTGCTTCTTCTCCCTCCACCATGACAGCTTCAGTCACATGGGCTTCAAACCACTCTGGCTGTAGGAGGGTCAGGCTTTCATTGTTGTCCTTCCCCTTCAGGTGGTCGATGTGGCATGAGAGGGCATCCAGTTTCCCCATGAGCTTCCCTGGCTGGTGGATGAGGGTGAAGTGGAAGCGGGACAGGAACAGCGACCACCACACCTGGCAGCGATTCAGCTGCTGCAGGGTGTGGAAATAGCCTAAGTTGTGGTGGTCCATGTAGATATCCACCTTTTCCTCCACCCCTTCTGTGAAACTCTTGGACATGAAGGCGATGGGGTGATATTCGCTGTTGGTTTGGAGTTCCCTATCAGGAACTGTAGCCTATCCCACCTCCTCAGGAGAAGGATATGGTCCAGGCAGCTCCAGGATGCCTGGCCATGCACCTGCGGGTCCCACTTCCCACGGTCACCCACTACCGTGCACTGGTTCACCAGCCCGCTTTCCCCAACAACTCCCACTACCAGTACGCTCCCATGAGCGCCAAGTCACCGATAGCCACCAACTGGGTGACTGTCATATCCATACGATCCCGACCTCCGCTCCGGGCTCCCGGAACTCCGAACTCCGACTTCCGGAGCCCTACTTCCCTTCCGCCACCTTCTCCTTGCCAACTCCCAAGAGGTTATCCCACCTCTGGCTCAGACACCACCTTCGGTCCGACTCCGGAACATTCCGGGTCCGACCCCAATCTCGACACCTTCCAGACGAGTATGCAAAACCTAAGCTCCTGACTCCGGACCTCCGCTCCGGAATCCCATTCGTGTCTCCATCTCCAGAACCTCCGGTCTTAGCTCCGACCTCGGACTTTGACCCCACCTCCACTTATACCCATTGTATTGGTTAGCTCATTCCATTTAATTATGTTTGCCAATATTTCGGAGTTTAACTTCCGAGTTCGGACTTTCTGGACTTACCTTGGACCTTGCAACTATTGCATTGTCCTATTCAATTCCGCTATACTCCCTCATTCCTATTTGGGCTGCTGATTCCTTTCTATTCAGTCAGCTGGCCATTCCCCACTCCCATCCTCCTTCCTTCCTCCTTGGGCCTTGGCCCTTCATTCCTCCTTTGAGAAACACCATTGAGTCAAACCCTTGACCCTCGGTGTTGTTCCTCTTTCCATCTCCCTTTGTCTCCTTTCGTCCTACCCTCGCTCCTTTTGATTCCGGACCCCTCCTTATATACAATGTACATAGTAACTTGTAACCTCAGTCCGAAATCAACATGAATTCCCCCCAAGAGACTTTCCCTCTGCTAGATCTGAAATTAGGGACCCCTAGGACAACCAGCAATGGCACAGCGCTCCGCATGAGTTGCTGAGGCCGAGGTCCTTCCATGCTAAGTCTCCGATTCCACTCCGGAGTTGTCCGAATCCGCTAGTTCTAACAGTGAATCCCTTTGAGAGTCCCAGTATCCCTCACTACCGGTACGCTCCATTGAGTGCCAAGTCACCACTAGCCGAACACTCCCAGCACACCCGCTACCGGCACGCTCCCAGGAGCGCCAAGTCCCCATTAGCAGACAGCCAGGTGGCTCCCTCAAGGAGCCCACATACCGGTACACTCCCAGGAGTGCCAAGTTATCGTGGGCCGACACACAGGTTGTACTTCCATACACTCATCCTATTCTGCTCTCCCTCCGATGGCTACGCAGCCACCTCCATTAGTGAGCCGAACAGCTCAGGTTGGGTTCCCCAGAACCCATTCCTGTAACAAAGAGCTTCCTCCGCCGCAGCATTTCCAGCACTTCTCACACCACCTTCCGGTGTTCCTCCAGGGTGGACCTGAAGATCAGAATGTCGTCCATGTAGCAGATAACAACCTCCTGGTCAATGAAGTCCCAGAGGATGTTGTTCATCATAGTCTGGAAGATCGCTGGGGAGTTACACAGCCCAAAGAACATTACCATGGGTTCGAACAGGCCCTGGTCGGTCGCAAATGCCACCTTCCACTTGTCACCATCTTTGATCTGCACATTGTTGAACCCCCAGCACAGATCTAGTGCCGAGAAATACTTCACATTTCAAAGGCGCACAAGGACATCAGAGATGAGTAGGAGGGGGTACGAGTTCTTGACTGTTATCTCATTGAATTTTTGATAGTCTTGGACCAGGCACAGGGACCCATCTTTCTTTTTGACAAAGAATACCAGGGCACCCATTGGCAACTTCGATGGGCATATGCATCCATTCCGCAGGTTTTCACATAGGAACTCATCTAGTTCCTTCTGCTCTGGCCAGGACAGAGGGAAAGTCTTCCCTCTGGGGAGCTTAGCATCGGGGGTCAGATCAATGGCGTGGTACCAGGGCTTCCAGGGGGGCAGCACATCGAAGGCCTCTTTTGAGAATACGGCCTGGAAGTCCCTGTAGTGCTCTGGTACCAGCTCCTCCAACGTTGATGGTTTCGCCTCCATGTCCTGGTGTCAGAGACCAGGTTTGAGACGAAGGGAAGTCTCCGTGGCGGAGGGCTTCAGCCTCAGCGACTTATGCCAAGAGCGCTGTGCCTAGTAACATGTCCATGCCCTAACTTACTAACTGGCAACCAGAACCGAAAGGGGGTAACTCTAGTCGATTTTATTACTGAAGTGTAACCTATGTACAAGTTGGATATATATATGGTTACAGCGAAGACGGGTCCACAAATGGCGGAGCCAAACGGAGCGGAGCTAACGGGGTTAAACATTAGCTGACTGAATATTACCGACGAGTCAGGTTGCAGGGTTAACGGAAAGGCAGGCGATAACCCAGAAACAGAAAGGAGGGATAGGCCCAAAGGTGGGCTCTGCAGGGCAGGCGAGTGTATTGCCCAGCAGAGGCAGGAGTGCGCTAGCGGACGTCGGAGCTGTCCGGAAGTCTTCGGGGCTCCATACTTAGGGAGGCATAGGTAATAAATTGAAAGGAGGGGGTGGTGACCATCGAGGGGTACTGAGGGAATTGCGGAATACGGGAGCTCCGAGGTTAGTGAAGAAGGAGCAGAGGTAGACCAGAGGGATCAGAAGGACCGGAAGTCGATGGCCAGGGATGGATATGACACCAGGGCTTCCTCTGCTAAGCACTGGGATGGCGTTGTCATTGCCCTTAAGTCATGTCCCCACTCTGGTGGGATTCAGTAACTCATGAAAAGTGATAGATGCTCCATGGGCTCCATGGAATTTCATGAAAATTCATGGGATTCCATGGGATTCCATGGGATTTGTTGAAATTTCATGGATTTTCATGGATTTTCATGGAGTTCCATGGATTTTCTGACAAATTACATGACTTTTACAGCCTCCCATGGGTGATCATGGGCTTCTGTGGATGTTCATGGACTCCCATGGATGTTCATGGAATCCCATAGATATTCATGGACTCCCATGGGCATTCATGGACTCTCATGGGTACCCATGGGTGCTCATGGACACCCATGGATGCTCATGAACTCCCAAAGGCCATTTATGTAACAGCTTCTATGTGCTTGTTATTTTGCTCTGTTACAAGGATTTGACACTCAATGCTGCCACAGTGATGTGCAGATGGTCAGAGCAGAGGGGGGGGTTTCCATTGTTCAATCAAGTGTGAAGCAAATATTGCCATAATTAATGATGAAAGTTACTGAAGACAGGTAGCACTGACATGTCTATATTCACCAATACTATTCACATAAATTTTGCTGTGATCAAAACTGATGGAGATGTATGCATGTTTTTCCCTGGGCTCCTCACATGTATGATGCACCTGTGATTGGTTGTAAGGATTGTATTCCCCACCCTTAACCATATATGTAGCCTCATTATGGTATGTACTGATGGACTGGGAGTGTGAGGCTACACCAGTGCTTAAACAAGCACACCAACATATTCAGTGGACACTTGCAGTTGTGGCACAAAAATCAAAGTTCATATTTATTATTATAGAAATGGGATTTTCCCATTTTTAGCCTCTTACGGGCTCTGTGGAGTACAGTATCCCATGCCATGTAAATAGTTAGTATCCAACAACTATCATCACACAAAACCTGGCCCAACCATGTTATTGTAAACCCAGCTCTCACAACCTCTGCCACATTATCTGTAGAATCATCCCTATGCTGACCCCCTATGCTGCACCCAAAACCTATGGAAATGGACCAATTCAGCCCCACAGTTCTAACATTTATACAGACTCCTGTTGACAAAGACTGGATTTGAAAGGGAGGTATGACTCAGTGTTCAGAGGGCTTTGGCCTCAGCAACTCAAGCCAGGAGTGCTGTGCCCAGTAGCATGTTGGGGCCCTAATTTGCAGATACATGAGAAGTCTAGGTGGAGGGCCCATAAATGGCAGGAACCAGGTGGAGCTGACATAACAGGGTCAAGGGTTAGCCAACTAAATATTACTGGCAACTTGGGTTACAGGTTTAACAGACAAAGGAGAATGGAGAGGGCAGTCCAAAGGCAGACTTGCAGGGCAGGCAACTAAATGGCCCAACAGAGTCAGGGGTGTGCTTGTGGACATTGGAGCTGTCTGGAGGCCTTTGGGGTTCCATACTTAGGGAGGTGTAAGTAATATATGGAAATGGGGGGTGGTGACCATTGGGGGGCTCTGAGGTTGGTATGAGTGGAGCAGAGGTAATCAGGGATGGCTGGAGGTGACAGAAGGTGGTGGCAGAGGATGGATATGACACCTGTGAAGACATATGTATAAAGGCTTTTGGTTGGGTCCCCATGGGTCTCTGAGTCCTGCAATTTCAACTGATATTTTCACTTGCTATAGTATTGTCAGGGCACCTCACCTGAACATACAACCCTGAAACTCCTCCCCCCAGTCTCTCCCCATTTTTCCCTATTTTTCCATGTGTATTTACAACCAGGAGCCCACATACAGACCCATGTGACACCCTTTCCAAGCTGTGGGAATGCGCCTGCAGTCACACTATAAACTGGCACAGTCCACTTCCTTTTATAGTAGCTTAGTAGGGGGGAAACTCACCCTTCTTCTCAACTCACTCCCCACTTAGCCCCCTCAGTGAGTTTGAGGAACTACAGGCAGGATCTAGTGCCCCACTGCCCAGAACACTGCACACACCCAACTCTGAGGTCAGGCTGCCCCTGAATGAGGGCTGAGTCTTGACAAGTATGTTGTTGTTCATGCACTGTCATGGACTTCTGTGGACCTCCATAAACATCCATGAACATTCATGGACATTCATGGACCCTTCTAATAATGCTCCCATGGGTATTCATGGGTATCCATGGGCATTCATGGTACCCATGGAATTTCACAGAAATTGGAAGATAATGTTGTACATGGGCTTTCATGGATGTCCATGGGTGTTCATGGCCCCCCATAAAAATCCATGAAAGCCCATGAAAGCCCATGAAAGCCCACAAAAGCCCATGAAAGCCCATGAAAGCCCATGGAAACCCATGAAAACCCATGGATATCCATGGAGCCCATGGGAGATATGTATCACACTTTTCAGATGTTACTCGGTGGGATTATGGCAGCGTAAATCCCGTCCCCAAGCTCTACTTCAAGGGTTCGCTCCATGGTCACTTGTGGCAACCGGCAGGAGGAGGGGCACCAGGACATGACGACTTTCTGCTGTACCCAGTTGACTTCCGGGTTGTGGTGTAACAACCACGAATGCCCAATAATGAGGGACTGCTGCCCTAGGTTTGCAACAGCGAAGCGGGCCCACTCCGTGTGTTGACCAAACGTCAGCAGGGCTTCCAGCTCTTCAGTGATGGCTCCATTCTCATTGGGTGTTCCATCTACGTTTCGTACTGGGACAGGTTGGGGGAGCAGGGTCGTCTCGAGCCTGTGTTTTCTGACAAAGTCTGGGCTTACGAAGTTCCCAGTTGTGCTGGAGTCTAACAGCACTGATGCAAGCGGGCTAGAGATCTAACCCCCTAAATGCAAGCAAATTCGTGGGGAGGGAGTCTGGGATGTCCTAAGCTTGTCCTAGGTTCGGTCTGGGTGCTAACAAAACAAAAATCACAAAAACTCGTTAAGAATTACGTACCCCCTGGTCCATCTTGGACAATCGTCAGGGATCCCTTATAATACTCAAGGAGTCAAGCTTAGAATTTCTCTCTTTTTCTTGGATCTCTCAGCGCTTGTCAGGATACCGAGCTGCTCGGAGCTAAGGTCAAGAGATCCAGTGGAAGTGGAGGTAAGACTAGGAAGGTCTGGGTCGGTCTCAATAGGAGAACTGCAAGGTGTGCTAGGCGACACAGGCTCCAGCTGAGCAGCAAGGGGAAATGAGTTGTATTCCAGCCACTATGTTACTATGTACAACATACCTGAGCAGCGAGGGGAAATGAGAGAAGAAAGCTGGTCTTCCTGCTCGCTACTCAGGGTGTAATATACTGTAGCCCACACACACAGCTAATCTATGAGGCACTTTACATACCAACAATCAATGATCCAGGTTTGTCTGGCTGTGTTGGATCATGGATCATGGAACATGGATCTTGGAGTGGGATCAGATCATAAGGCTGTACAGGGATCATGGATCATGGAATCTGGGTGATCATAGATCATGGAATCAGATCATGATGGTAAGTAGGCTGGAAGTGGCCGGAAGTGGGTGTACTCTGACAGTGCTACAGTCTTTTTGTAGTCAAAAGGGAGATCGCTCTTCCATTCCTATGTGTACAGAGCTTTTAAACACATGGAACGGCAATAATGTGGAAAAACAAATGAAAAGAAAATATAAAACCAAAGATTGTTGCTACAGACACCATGTGGACCGTTTAGTATGGCCAATAAGTCCAATGGCCGACATGGAAGTTCAATAAAAGAAAGACAGGAGTGATAAGCCGGTCATATCTGCTAATAATTGCCATCCTCCACCAATTTCCACCATCAAACTACACTCATCCACCTCTTCCTACCCGTAGCATCCTTTGTGATTTTTCTGAATTTTTCTGAGCACTCCAGAGTGCATTTTGGTTGTTTGTTTACTTCAGGATGGCTTGTGATTTCCATTTTGGGCTGAAAACCAGTTTTGCGATCTCCCAAAGTACGGATCTCAGCTCCGCCGCACAGGACTTTTGACACTGCCACTCTCACATGCCTTTCAACATTGTGCAGAACCTCACGGTAAGATGAGAAATCACCACCACCATTGTTCCACAATGGCTGGGTCGATCTGGACGAAATTCAGGGAATCCATAGTCATGATTTTTCTCTATTTCTTGAGCCCTTGATCGTCTTTTGGCAGCCAGTAGCGCCAAGCATAGTTTTTGGGCTGGACCAATTCAGTACCAGCACATTATGCACAATTGTACTCCATAATAAATGAAATAAAATGTTCTTATGCGCCATTGGCATTGGTAGGTGATCATCACATATGGGAAATCCTTAAGGAACATAAAACTGCGAAAATACTGGCGGTGTAGGGTATAGTAGGTTATCCTGCCTACACCGACACAGCAACCATGGTGAGGGACGGTAGTGTGGTCACTTTCACCTTCATGTTGAGGGAGTGGGGGGACTGTTTGGCAAGCACACAGATGGCAGGCAGGGAGACAGCCACCTGGGGTGGTAGGCTAGCAGCTCTGGTGTGTTCTCTGGCTGAGGATGTGGTTTTCCTCTGTTTTTTAGCAATTACCTGGTGGAATTTGGATAGCAGCGCAGACTTGCATGTCTCTCTGTATCTACACTGGGTACTATTGCTCAGGGGTGGCTGGGACACATCCTTCACTGGTCGCCTACTTGAAAACCCTCCATGGGGTCTGCTTCCTCTGCCTCCTCATCCCTCTCAGGTGTCCCCATCAGTTGGCTCCTCAGCCCCTCTGCAAGCGCTCGAAGGTCCTCTGGGTGCATGCAGCGTATTTGGCAGACCTTCAGGAGGGGGCATGTCAGGGACAGCTCTGAAAGTGGTGAGGTCCCAGCATGCAGGGCTCAGTGGGACAAATAGCGGCTATGTGTAGCAGCGGTCCTGTCCTGGGGTGAGCGTCCCTGACCACTTAGTTTGAAGTGGGAATGTGAGAAGAAGGCTACTTCTTCAGTTCCACTCCAGCTGTTATTATATACATGCAGGGTCGATCATGTGGGGTGCGCCATGTCACCCTTGCACACAGCCATGGCTCTCCAGGTGTCTCCATGGGAGATCCCAAGAGGGTCCATTGTAGGTGTGAGGTGAGCACAGTGGTGGTGACAGCGATATGGGGATGGTAAGATACAGGAGGGGGAATGGGCATGTGCACCGGTGGTACATTGAACAGTGGGAAAGGTGGTCCATGTAAGAGAGAGAAAGAGAGAAAGAAAGAAGAAAGATACAAGGAAGAAAGAGGAAAGGAAGAAGATGCAGTGCAGAGCAGGGAAGCAGAGCAGGGGTCAGGTGGGGCATGTCAGGGCATGCCCTGACATCACCCCCTCCTTAAGCCACTTCACCTCGAAGTAGCTGGGCGGTCTTCTCTTTCTCTCCCTGGGGCATGAGGGTGTGTCCACTGGAAATCTTCCACTAGGTCGGGGGCATGGGTCAGGTGGTTGCACGTGAGCCACTGGTTCTCTGAGTTTGGCCAGCCTGTATACTTTACCAAGTACCAGAGTTTTCAGCACCACCATCTGGAGTCCAGGATTTTTTCGACCTCATACTCCTCTTCCCTGTCTACGAGGTCTGGGCCCAGGCAGGGGTTGGCAGGGCGTTCCACGATCTCATCAGGGCAGTGTGGCCTGATGTTCATCATGGACACAACCGGGTGGATTCCCTTCTGTCACGCGATGAGTCGGAGTTTGACGGCAGTGGGGGAGACAACTTTGGTGATCCTGAAGGGGCCAATCCACTTGTGGTTGTCAGGGCCCGGCCCTCGTTCCGCGACAGGCCCAGGGGGATCCTCCTAGTCGCTGGGGTATCTAGTCCCAGTCCGAGATCTTCAAACTCACTGAGGGGGCTAGCCCCAGCCTTCACAGGAAATGAGTTGCTGTGCATTTAGGGAGAAGGTAGTTACACTTGCCTTCACAGGAAATGAGTTGAGAAGAAGGGTAACCTTCTCAACCTCCTGTGAAGCCGCTACAAATGGGAGTCGGGAACTATACAGTTTTCGGCTCTTTGCCGACTTTCCATAATTGGCACCCCCCCATGGGAAGATTCTGGGCGAGCTGCTCACCCAGAAAGTTCCCACAGTCATGGCTGTGATGGTTTCTGGGCGAGTTACTCGCCCAGAACATTCCCATGGGTCTGCATGCATGCAGGATTGTGGAACAGTGAAGGGAAAAATAGGAGAAAATGGGGGAGGGGTGCCTGGGGGTGTGTGGGGTCAGGGGCTGTGCCCTGACAGTGGTCTAGCTTCTTGGTCGGATGGTCAGTCATGTAGTTCTGGGTGCTAAGCCAGACCTGGTCACCTTCTTGGTATGTAGGGGCTGCCCTGCAATTGCGGTTGTAGTAGCAGGCCATCTCATCTGCCATGTGCTCCAGCGCTGCCTTCGCCTCCTCTTGCATTTTCATCATTCTTGAGGAGAACGCATCTGCGGCTTCCACCTCGGATGTGTGCGTGGGCTCTGTCTCCATCCTGGGGTGTTGCCTGTTGTTGAGCTCAAAGGGGGTTTGGCAGGTAGTGGAGTGGACGTGGTTGTTGTAGGTGAACTCCACTAGCAGGAGCCAGTCCGCCCAGTCGTCTTGGTGGTGGTTGACGAACACTCGAAGGTAGGCTTCTATCTCCTGGTTTACCCACTCGGTTTGTCCATCCATCTGGGGGTGGTAGGGTGTTGAGGGGGTGAGCTTGACTCCGAGGAGGTCTGCGAGTTCCTTCAAGAAGCAGGAGATGAAGGCACTTCCTCTATTGCTGAGGATCTCTTCAGGTAGGCCATGGTGCCTCCAGACGTGTTTGAGGAAGAGCCACACGATTCCCACTGAGTCCACCATCGTCACTGTAGGGACCACATGGATGCGCTTGGACAGGTGGTCCACCACGACAAGAATGGCATTGTACCCCTTCGACTTGGGAAGCTCCCCTACCATGTCGACAGAGATCACTTGCCAGTGGTGTGTGGGGACCTTGTTTGGGATGAGCTTTCCGACCTTACAGGAGGGGAAAGACTTGATGCGGTTACAGGTGTCGCACCCACACACATACCATCCTACATACTCCACCATCCGGGGCCACCAGTAGTCATGGGAGACAAGTTCCAGGGTCTTCCATCGCTGTTACGGGGATGGGGGAAATTCCCCATTCCTCGATCCGTTCTTATAGTGGGATGACGAGGGTCATGTATAGTTTGTACCATAACTGGAAGTGTAATCGATGAGTCTTGCCCGGGAGTGGACGATCGAATTCCCATCGATCATGATGGGTGATGTAGTGAGCTATTAAGGGGTTGATGATATGTAGTCGGAGATACCAGGACAGATGGGCCAGCCACGGGTACTTGGCGCTCCTCAATGGAGCGTACCGTGTGCGAGGTTACGACTTGCGGGATGGACGAGAACCTCGTGTAGTTGCCATCGGGTACTTGGCGTTCGCAGTGCGAACGTACCGGTGGCGGGTTGATATCATAGGCGTGCAATGAGGACCGACTATTAGGGCCTTCGGTGACTTGGCGTTCCCAAGGGGAACGTACCGTTGGCGGGGACACATGTTGACTGGCAAAGGAAGTAACAGACGGCGGATGGGCGGCTACTTGGCGTTCACGTAGCGAACGTGCCGGCATCGCGGGTGAGGGGGCCTCATAGAGTTCGCGATCACTATGATCGTGATGGGATGTCGTATGTTGAGTACTGGGGGGAGAGCGTAGTGATGAAGAACCATAGGGTACAGATTCAATAGGACGATACACATGTCGAGAGTCTTCGACTCTCGACCTCGAGTTCTCGCGGCGAGGGCCGTTAGAGGACTCGATATACCCAGACTTATAAGACATATTGAGAGTTGTACAGTCACACGAGTTCAGTTGAGTCACAGGGAGGGTTGTTACAGAAGATGGTACACGAAGCAGTTGTAGAGCAGTTGTTAGTTAGCGGGAACCGCCTTCGGCGGTTTCCGTACATGACGCGTGACTATCTACAAATGGTAAGGTCGCGGGATTTCCCGCGAAACACAAATAACCTCGGCCAGCACCAAAACCCCAGTTGGGGAAAGCTTTGCACGAGGGGGGGGGAAAGGGGTAGAACGGGTAAGGAGGATAGAGTATCGGGATAGAGGATGAAAGGGAGAAAGAAAGGAGGAACGATAGTGAGGAGGGGTCTTTGACCATGTGACGGATATGGTCGTTGGAGACTCCGTATCCGTAACAATCGCCCTGGGTGCCCTGTCGCCTGTGCGTCATGGTGTAACTGCACCAGGTCGTGGCAGAGTTGCAGGTCCTTGGGGACATATATTCTCCCCCTGTATAGGACTAGCTCTCCCTGTTTCTCCCATTCATCTGACCTAACCATCCCTTCTCCTAGTTCTCACATGGCCTTCACCACACTCTCATCCAGGTCCCTTGCTCCACGGATCCTCTCGAGGATAGTCATCTCTTCTCCTTCTACAGAGATCACCTCCATTGCATGGGTTTCAAACCAAGTTGGTTGGAGGAGTGTCAGCCCCTCATTGTCATCCTTACCCCTCGGGTGGTCAGCATGGTGCGAGAGTGCATCTGGTTTCCCCATGAGCTTTCCTGGGTGGTGGATGAGGGTAAAGTGGAACTGAGAGAGGAAGAGTGACCACCATGCTTGGTGCTGGTTCAGGCACTGCATGGTGTGGAAGTACCCTAGATTACAGTGGTCAGTGTAGACATCAACCTTCTCCTCTGCTCCTTGCAGGAAATGCCACCATTCCTTGAGGGCATGCACTATCACGAGCATGAAGTTGGAAGTGTCGCACTTGAGTTTGAAGTGGCCTGTGTCAGTGGGGAAGGCGAGGATGGGGGCAGAAGTGATGGTGTCCTTGAGGGCACGGAATGCGCAGTCCTCATCCAGTCCCCAGGCCCATGCCTTTGTCTTGCAGGTTAATGCATGGAGGGGGTGGGCTGTCTTGGAGAAGTCTTTGATGAACTGGCGATAGAAGTTGACAAACCCCAAGAAAGACTGCACCTCTTTGACCTTGGTTGGGGTTGGCCAGTTGAGGACTCTTCAGATTTTCACAGGATCCATTGCGACGCTTCCCTTGGCGATGATGAGGCCGAGATATTCGATTCGGGTCCACTCAAACTTAGGCTTCAGGAAGAGCTTCCTTCTTCACAGTGTTTCCAGAACCTTGCAGACAACCTTCCGGTGCTCTTCCAGGGTGGTGGTGAAGATCAGGATGTCATCCATGTAGCAGATGACGACCTCCTGGTCGATGAAGTCTTGGAGCATGTCATTCAGCATGGTCTGGAACGTTGCTGGGGAGTTGCATAGGCCAAAGAACATGACAGTAGGCTCAAACAACCCCCGGTTGGTCGAGAATGCTGCTTTCCATTCATCGCTGTCCTTGATGCAGACATTGTTGAACCCCCAGCGGAGGTCTAGTGCCGAGAAGTATTTGGCATTTCAGAGGCATGCAAGGATGTCCGAGATGAGGGGGAGGGGGTATGAGTTCTTCACTGTGATCTCATTGAGCTTGTGGTAGTCCTGGACCAGGCGTAACGATCCATCCTTCTTTTTGACAAAGAAGACTGGCGCCCCCATTGGGGACTTGGATGGCCATATGCATCCATTCTGCAGGTTCTCATGGAGGAACTCGTCTAGTTCCTTCTGCTCTGGCCTTGACAGGGGGAAGGTCCTCCCTCTCAGGAGTTTGGCCTCTGGTGCCAGGTCTATTGCATGGTCCCAAGGCTTCTGCAGGGTAGCTGGTCAAAGCCTCCTTCGAGAATACATCTCGGAAGTCTTGGTACTGCTCTGGCACCAGTGCCTCAAACTGTGCAGGTTCTGCCTCCAGCTTGCAGGCCTCCTGGGCCATCCACTGCGACAGTGTTGTAGTTGCTCTTAGCTCATGTCCCCACCCTGGGGGAATGATAGCAGCATAGATCCCATCCCAGGGCTCTATTGTGGGGTCTGAGTCAGCTCGTGCTCATGTCGACTGGCAGGATGTCGGGCAGCAGGACATGGTGACTTTCTGCTGTGTCTAGTCCACTTCTGGGTTGTGGTGTAGCAGCCATGAGTGTCCTATAATGAGGGACTGCCTCCCAAGGTTTGCGACAGCGAAGCGGGCCCGCTCCGTGTGTTGCCTGAATGTCAAGAGGGCCTCTAGTTCCTCAGTTATGGCTCCATTCTCATTCAGGGTTCCATCGACGTTGCATACAGGGATGGGCTGGGGAAGTGGGGTCATCTCGAGCCCATGTTTTCTGACAAACTCGGGCTCACGAAGTTCCCTGTGGCTCCAGAATCTAGGAGTGCTGACACGGAGATGGTGGCAAGGGAGATTAAGGCAGTTAGCTTTACGGTGAGGTTGAGGGACCTGGGAGGCTGCTTGGACAGCACATAGATGGCAGGCAGCAGGACCGCTACCTCCAGCACCGTTTCTGGGGCTTCTCTGCCCTTGCTGGTTGAGGATGCATTTTTCCTCTTCTTCTTGGCAATGACTTGGTGGAATTTAGATATCGGCGCTGGGTTAGGTGCCTCATGGTATCTACACAAGCTAGTACTATCGCCTGCAGGCGGCCAGGGTGCGTCCCTCACCGGTTGCCTTCCTGAAAATCCTCCTGGGCCCCTGCTTCCTGCCCTTCTCCCTCTGTCTCTGGTTTGTCTACCAGCTGTCTCCTCAGCCCCTCCATGAGTGCCCTGAGGTCTTCAGGGTGCATCCGTCTGGCTCAGTGGGTTTTTGATTGCAGGCAATCCTGCACAATGTGCCCTGGTGCGTTGCAATTGTAGCACAGCCTGTTTCACCTCTGGTCGATCCTTGAGCAGTCGAGGTCCATGGGCTGTGGCCCTGCTCCTGCCATGGGATGGGGCGCAGGGGGCTGGGGTGTGGTGGCAGTGGGTAGGGGGTGTGGCTGCAGGAGAGTGGTAGGGAGTGGGGGCCTGGCAGGGGCCAGGTGGGGTTGCATCACCTGGAAACGCTGCCACTGGTTGTTGAGCAGAGTGGCCTTGCATTTCCACTCGGCCCAGGTCATCGGCATGGGGTGGAGGCAGTAAATGCTCTCACGGAGCTGGGAGTTGATCACCTGTTCGAAGCAATCTACTAGCCCCACGTCCCCTAGCCATGAGGCGGGCCCAAGGATCTCAAACTCCTGAATGATCTTATCCATGGAGTCACTGCCCTGCCGCAGAGTGGCCAGCTTCTGTCTGGCTGTGGCCTTGCAGTTTGGGTCCTGGAACATGGCATCGAGTTCCATGTTGAACTTGTCCATGGTGAGCTGGGGGGAGCCCGTCATCAGTAGCATGATGGTGCGCTGCATCGCCCACGCCCCCGCAGTCCCTCCCTTCATGTAGGATAGGACAAAGAGGATCTGGGAGAGGGCATTGGGGAATTCCGCTGCTTGGACATGGAAGTATATGCCGCATTCGGCCTTGAAGTGGTCAAGGTCTTTGGCTGCTCCAGAGAAGGCAGTGGGGGGGGGGGTGACTTTAGGCAGTTTGGGTCTGGGGGCAGGTGTGGGTGTTGGTGTGGGCATCGGCACTGGTGCAGGCGCAGCTGGGGGCTGATTTTGAGCTTGGAGCTCTTGGAATCGGGACAGCAGCTCATCGTACTGCTCTTTGGTCACCATGGCAGGGGAGGCGGGGGAGATGAGGTTGAAGCCTTCTTCTGCTGTCAGGGACAGCTCCGAAAGCGGTGAGGTCCTGGCATGTGGGGCTCGGTGGGATGAATAGCGGCTATGCATAGCGGCAGTCCCATCCCAGGGTGAGCGTCCCCAACCACTTAGTTTGAAGTGGGATGTGAGAAGAAGGCTACTTCTTTGGTTCCCACTCCAGCTGTTATTATATACATGTGGGGTTGATCACGTGGGGTGTGCCACGTCACCCTTGCACACAGCCATGGCTCTCCGGGTGTCTCCACAGGAGATCCCGAGAGGGTCCGTTGTAGGTGCGAGGTGAGCGTGGCAGTGGTGACAGCGATATGGGGATGGTAAGATACAGGAGGGGGAATGGGCATGTGCACTGGTGGTACATTGAACAGCAGGAAAGGTGGTCCATGTAAGAGAGAGAAAGAGAGAAAGAAAGAAGAAAGAAACAAGGAAGAAAGAGGAAAGGAAGAAGATGCAGAGCAGGGAAGCAGAGCAGGGGTCGGGTGGGGCATGTCAGGGCAGTCTCGTGCAAAGTGCCTAGGGGCATTGCAGTTATGGCACAGCCCTCGTTGCTGGTCTGCCCTCGAGTGGTCGAGCTCCATTGGCTGAGGGGGTGCAGCTAGAGGGCCGCAGTTGTGGTGGCAGCATGTGAGGTCTCTATAGAAAATATAGGGTTATGGCAGTTCCAGGGCCGGGGTCGGACAAGATGACAGTAGACCGCTGAATAAAATTGTCGGCACAAACATATGTAAATACATGTTTCGAGGCTGTCCTCCAACAGTCTCTGGGGTAGCTCAGCACACAGAGCCGTAAGTGATACAAATGTGTGTATTTTACAGTAGTGTGTAAGCAGTTCCCCAGAGGTTCCCGCTTACCCATGTGACTATATGTATCTAATTGCATGTGGCTTGGGGTTCGGGGCTATTGCCCTGACATTCTCCCCCCTTGCATTGCATTTGTGACACATACAAGGTTGATGGTGAAGAAAACAAAGTTTTAATAATTGATTTACATTGAGTTTGAAATTATCAATGAGTGTTTTGTTGTCGCCACAAAGTGGGCGATTTTTGTACATGTTGGTGAAGGAGAGAGAAAGGGTTTAGGGAATAAGTGAGTGTGGGCCGTTACTTTGAAGTGAACGGCGATACATGGGTATCGCAGGGAGAAAAGTAGTGGAGTTTGTCGAAAATGAATTTTGACCCAAAGGTTGTATGTCTTTGGTGTTCCTCACTTGTTCCGTGAGGGTTCATGTGTGAGTGGTGTTTACACATGAGCGATGGTGGATGTGGGTCTTTGTCATGGCCCCGCAAAGTCCCCGCCCCTCTACCACTTTCTGCACCCCCATTCTTGCGCCGTTACTCGCACCCATTAATCTTGCCATTGCCCATCACTTAGCGGCGCCGATAGTGGTTCCCATTCTACGGCCCCGTAGCAGTGCCTCCTTTGTTCTCCCGCCACCACTTGGGTTCCTCAACCATTCGGCCAGTACCGTTTTATTCTATTCACTCGCTTAACTAACTAGCGGTTGTTATGGTCGCCGTTGATCCGCTCCTTATTGACATTCCTTTATTGACAATTGATTATTCCTTTATTGATATTTGATTTATACATATATTGACATTCTGATCCATGCACCTAGATTGTCGGCCTATCCATTCTGCCTCCCAACTTCGCCGTCCTCTGTTCCATTCATTTCTTCTGTTCCATTACCCTGGTCCTCATCGCTCTTTAGTTCTGTCGTACTTATCATCTCGCTCCCGTCCTACGCCGTACCGACCGGTCCCTTCTCTGTTCTCCTTTCTTATTTATACTTGTAGTTTACTGTCGATGTACTGGAGTTTGAATATCGACTAGAATTCCCCCCCAAGTACTTTCATCCTAAGTTCGCCTCTCAACTTCATCCTCGCTTGAGTCAACGTCACCGCAAGGTCTCCCCCGCTAACGTGAAATATGGGACAGCCTAGAACGCGTGGCGCAACACTCTGGCCAAGTCGTTGAAGCCGAAGTCCCAACCCCACAACGCCTTGCAACAGAGTAGTTCATTAGCTAAGTGACCACTCACGCCGCCATACTCCACTCCGCTTCCTGCGATCACCTCGAACACAGTTTCTGACAGTCTTTTGATGGAGTAGAGATTTCCGCAATTGTTACTTGCAGTTCCTTGCATACAGTATTGTGTGCAGGGCCTCAAGTTGGGGGAAGGTGTTTTCATGGGCACCTCGATGGCGTATTACCATGTCACTTTCCCTTTCCTCGAGGGTGGAGTCATTGCCCCGGAGGAGGGTTTTCCTCCAGGTTGTTCATCTGGACATCCAATTGCTGCATCGGATGTGATGATGTAGCCTGGGCTACATTGTTGGGCTGTGGCCTCGACGAAGTGGGCAGGTTGTTGTGTTCCTGAGCTACTTGGCTCAGGTGTGGAGTATGGTAGGTCTACCGTTCTTCCCATGGGGAAGGGTGGTCATTGGGCTGGTTGTCCAGTGTGGAGACTTGTGTCTCTTTCCCGGTATTTGGAAGCTTTCACTTCCTGCTCTGCAGTTCTTGTGGCGCGTTCCTCAGGAGTCCTGAGTGGTTTGAACTGGGACTTTAGATAGGCAGCTTTACCTAGACTTTCCCAGGAGATTTTTCCCTTGTTCTCTGGGGAATTATACTCCTCCACAAGTCTTGCAATACTCGGGAGTCCCAAGAAGTATTTCTCGGTTTCCTTTGCTTTTTCGTGAAGGGTTCTGTGTACCTTGCCACTTTTGAAGGCGGCTTCGGCCTGTTCGTACCAGTGTACGAATTCTTTCCCACTCACACTTGGCCACCAAGCATATGTGGCATTGTGCGCTGCTTCTGACCCCACTATTCTCCTCATGGGGAAGTTGGGGTCAATTGTTACATTGTAGGCAGGATAATTGCCCACACGCAGAGCCGGCTCAGATACCCGATTTCATGACTATAAAACCACTTCCATTCACACAACAACCCAATACAAATTCGATATCTAAAAATAGTCCTAATTCTTACAATTCCGACGATATCAAGAACATCCCAATCGGTGGAGAATTGACGGAGTTCAATGTTGGGCAAGCTAGTCATGGGCATGTGCGGGCGTGGGAATCTCAAGCGGCAACCCAAAATTCCAGCCTCACTCGTTCCCACAGCGTGTAATAAATTGGTAAAAATGCCCATTGGCTGCGTAATAGTTCCATTCAGCCACATTTCCGATTTCGGCTCTTAATTCCGTAAATCCGTTGAGAAATCGCTTATTTTCTTATATTTTCATATTTTTGCATCATCTCAGTTATTGATCAATATTCTTTGATTGATACTGTTACCCTTTTTTATTATTTCGCCTAATAAGGTACCCAGGTGCCATATGGCACCAATATTTTCCATCTATTCTTTCTAAAAATAATTATTAGATATAATCCTGTACATACCAGATTTTGAAAAGAAGTTCTCCCCTCCCCCAATTTTCTCTAAGGTGCTAGGACGCGCTAGAGAGGGTGTGAGTGAGTGGATTCCAACAGTAGGAATAAGGGCAGTGATCTAGCTCACAACGAGTGAGTAGTGGACACTGAGCCCGGACCTTGCAGAAATCCCGGAGAACTCACCACGGAGTTAAGGATCGAGATAAGCAGAGTATAGTCAAGAAAGTAGGAGTTTAGAGAGTTTGGCCCCACGAGCTTAGTCGGCATAGAGAGCCATGAGCCCTCTTTCAATGTCGACTGGAGCTTCAACTTTGCCAAATTCATTGAGTTCGGTGGTCTCGTATAGCATGTGGACACTTCCCTGCAGGGTAGCTTGCCCATAGGGTGCTGAGGTACTCAGCGGCCCGCCACCTCTGGCAGTGGTCCCCATTTTAGGGTCTGCTGTCAGTTGCCTACCGCTCTCCCTCTTCCCCTCGACATGGGTTTGCTGTCAGGGCAATAGCCCGGAACCCCGAGCCACATGTAATTAGATACATACTAGAGACCTTAAACCCATGGGGTGCTCGTTCCTCGCACACCCACGTGTTCTTCAGACTCTAGCTCCTGCGGAGGGCATCAGGGCTGCGCCCCGAACCCCCCTGGGGTGTTGCCCCAGACCCCATGCAACGACATCCTTGGTATTATTGTTCCCCATGTGCTAAAGAAAGAATGAGATATATGGTGATTATTTATGCACCAAGGGGCCAGCCCCTTGAACCCCTGCTCCTGTGGAGGGCCATCGGGGCCTTGCCCCAAACCCCACTCCTGCAGAGAGCCTTGGGGCTGCGCCCCAAACCCCGCTCCATTAGTCATCCACAGGAATGAGAAACACGTTCCCCAATCCACTGGGAGTGAGGCCCCTGCATTGTTTTTCTTCATTTTCTGGCCATTTCTCCAAACCCACCACCCCAACCACTCCCCATCACATGAAATTCCTTGTAAGTTTATAAAACAGTGTTCCCCATGTTGCCGTGAATTTTTTTGATTTTATTTTATAGAGAGCACCTTACTTTTATTTTTCTATCTTTTTATTCTATACTGTCCCATGTTGCCATGAATTTTCTGGATTTTAATTTGCATAGAATACCTTGGTATTATTTTTCTTGGCTTTCCCCCATTGCCGCAATTTTTTCAGATTTTATTCTATATAGGATACCTTGGTTTTATTTTTAGATGTTTCTATTTCATGTTGTCCCACATTGCCGTGAATTTTTTTTCGAATTTTTACCTTATCTGGAACCTTAGTTCATTTGGTTCTGTTGTTGGAAACTCTGGATTTCAACTTACTTCCTATTTATTTATCTATTTTACATGCTAATAGCGAAAATACAAAAAACAAACAATACTACCATTTATTGTACATGCCAATTTTCGACCAAAAACAATAACTAATACAACAAAAATACTACTACTACTACTACTACTACTATTACTATAATTATTTATTTATTTATTCACTATTTACTACTATTATTATTATTATTATTATTATTATTATTATTATTATTTACGACTATTATGACCTATTTATCTACCTATTTTATCTATCTATTTCATCTATTTCATCTATTTTACATGCCAAAGTCACATGGGAACAAAAAAGAATTGCTCCATGGGGGGGTGTAAACTGGTTTTGAGTGGGGGTATTAGTACTTTTTCGCATATGTCTGTGCGCGAAAAAAGTTGTGGGAGGTTAAACTCATTACTCACGTGAATTTCCTTAAACTAAACATATACACGTGATTCTTTACATAAATCTATCATATCTCTGTCAGTTCTCATCCGTTTCTCGTCGGGTTTTTTTTAATGGGCGCGTCTTAATGTCCTGTACATGTTGTATTATTAGTCCGACTCGTCGTTCGGCAGTCCTGAGGAGATTATGGCGATTTTCTTATTTCCCACACAAAACTGTATGGTATCATTCCTATATCTCGCTTAATACAGGACCAAACGTTTTATAATTTTGCATACCATTATATATATTATTAACGCAAGTATTACATATTTTTACATATTTCTTATGACGTCTGTGAGGCACTGGGAGCGTTTTCCCACGCACAGATCATGCGGGGAGCTGACACTGTATTCTTATCTCTGTCAGTTCCTCCTTGTTTCTCTTCGGGTTTTTTTTCAATGGGCGCGTGTCAATGCCCTCTACAATGTTTGTTATTACCCCCACTTGATATTTTGCGATCTTGAGGGTGCCAAGTGAGATTTAATAGAATAATTTATCATATCTCGCTTGATACTGCATTAAATGCTCTGTAATTTTTCATGCTATTCTATATACTATCAACGCAAGTATGGCATATTTTTACATATTTTTAAAACATCTGTGAGGCGCTGGAGACCGTTTCCCACGCACAGATCATCCGCGGAGCTGGCACTGGATTGGTATCTCTGTCAGTTCCTATTCGTTTCTCTTTGGGTTTTGTTCAATGGGCGCGTATTAACTCCCTCTATAATGTGTATTATTACCTTAACTTGATATCCTGCGATCTTGAGGGTGCCAAGTAAAATTTAATGGAATAATTTATTATATCTCGTTTAATACTAACCAAATGGCCTGAAACTTTGCTAACCATTTTATACCGTATTAACGCAGGTACTTGATATTTTTTCATATTTTTAAAACATCTGTAGGGTGCTGGGGACCGTTTCCCACGCACAGATCAGCCGCGGAGCTGACACTGGATTTGTATCTCTGTCAGTTCGGAACCGTTTCCCGTCGGGTTTTTTTCAATGGGCTCGTATTAACATTTTATCTATTTGTCATTATTAGTGCAACTCGTGAATCAGCGTGTGTGAGGAGGTGGAACGATTTTTCCACAAATAAAGCATGTACATTAGTATCTCTGTCAATTTTGATTCGTTTTTCGTCGGGTCTCTTTTAATTAGCCCGTACCAATCCCCTGGCTATTTTCTATCATTGGTGCAAGTCGCTAATACGCGTTCATGAAGCAGTGGAACGGTTTTTCACAATTTTTCACAAAAAAAAGCATATACATTCGTATCTCTGTCAATTATCATTCGTTTTTCACCGTTTTTTTTCGTACATACTTGTAACAATGCCTTCATTATCTTATATTATTGGCGTTAATCGCGAATGAGGGTCTATGAGGCAGTAAGACGGATTTTCACATTTTTTCACACACAAAAGACATGTACATGCATATCTCTGTCAAATCTCATTCGTTTTTCGTTGGGTTTTTTTAATGAGCTTCTATTAGCGTCCTCTGTATTTCTTATTATTGGTATACATCGTCAAACATTCTGTATGAGGCCGTGGAGACTGTTTCCCACGCACACACTTCGCGCTGGGATGGGCCACCACTCGTATCTCCCTCAATTCTCAACCGTTTTTCATGGGGTCTTTTGCAATAGAATTGCTCAAACGACCTCTCCGTCTTTTATTATTACACCATGACAGGTCATCTAGTACAATTGTTAACATTGACACAGCTCCCACGGCTCAGAGAACTGCATTGCTTACGTCAATTAAACTGAATTGACCCATTCAAAAACTGAATAAAAGAATACATTCAACCTGACTTTATTATATACTAGAGACCTTTAACCCGTGGGGTGCTCGTTCCTCGCACACCCATGCGTTTAGCGGTCTCTAGCTCCTGCGGAGGGCATCGGGGCTGCGCCCCGAACCCCCCTGGGGCGTTGCCCCAGACCCCATTGGGGCTCCACCCCATGCAATGACATCCTTGTTATTATTGTTCCCCATGTGCTAAAGAAATAATGAGATATATGGTGATTATTTATGCACCAAGGGGCCAGCCCCTTGAACCCCAGCTCCTGCGGAGAGCTATTGGGGCATTGCCCCAAGCCCCACTCCTGCGGAGAGCCTGGGGCTGCGCCCCAAACCCCCCTAGATATATTTGATTATTTTTTACACCAAGGGGCCAGCCCCTTGAACCCCTGCTCCTGCGGAGGGCCATCAGGGCCTTGCCCCGAACCCCAAACCCCACTCTCTTAATCATGCACAGGAATGAGAAAAGCCTTTCCCCCCTCTTTGGCAATGCACTGGGAGTGAGGCCCTTTTATTTGTTGTTTTTCTTCATTTTCTGGCCATTTCTCCAAATCCACCACCCCAACCACCTCCCATCACATGGAATTCCTTTGTAAGTTGATAAAACAGTGTTCCCCATGTTGCCATGAATTTTTTTGATTTTATTTTATATAGCACACCTTCCTTTTATTTTTCTATCTTTTATTCTATGTTGTCCCATGTTGCCGTGAATTTTCTGGATTTTTTTTATATAAAATTTATTTTCCTTTGTTGTCCCACATTGCCGCAATTTTTTCAGATTTTATTTTATTCAGGACACCTTGGTTTTATTTTTTTTGGATGTTTCTGCTTCATGTTGTGCCATGTTGCCGTGAATTTTCTCAAATTTTTACCTTATATGGATCCCTTCATTTGATTCTGCTCCACATTTTAATTATTCAATTTTATTTACCTATTTATTTTACATGCTAATAGCGAAATACAAAGAAAGAGAGAGAATACAACAGTACCACCATTTATGGTAGATGCCAATTTCGAAAAACCAAACATGACTAATACAACACCACTATTACTATTATTATCTAATTGTATTTGCTAATTAGTGAAAACAACAAAAAAAAAATAACTAACACAACAATACTATCATTACTTATTAATAACTAATTAGTGAAAACAACCAAAAAAAAAAATTACTAATACAACAACAAACAACTACTATTTTTATTATTTTATTACTATTTACGGTTATTATGACCTATTTATCTACTTTTATTTACCTATCTACCTATTTTATCTATTTATCTACCTATTTTACATGCCAAAGTCACATGGGAACAAAAAAGAGTTGCTCCCATGGGGGGGTTTGAACCGGTTTTGAGTGGGGGTATTAGTACTTTTTTGCATATGTCTGTGAGCGAAAAAACTTGTGGGAGGTCAAACTCAACTACTCACGTGAATTTCCTCAAACTGAACATATACACGTGATTTTCACATAAATCTATCATATCTCTCTCAGTTCTCATCCGTTTCCCGTCGGGTTTTTTTCCATGGGTGCGTCTCAATGTCCTCTACATGTTGTATTATTAGTCCGACTCGTCGTTCGGCGATCCTGAGGAGATTATGGCGATTTATCGCATTCCCCATTCACAAACTGTATAGTAATCTATTATATCTCGCTTGATACTTGACCAAATGTTTTATAAATTTGCGCACTAATTTATATATTATCAACGCAAGTTTTTAACATTTTTTCATATTTTTCTTTGACATCCATGAGGCACTGGAAGACGTTTCCCACGCACAGACCATGCGCGGAGCGGACACTACATTCGTATCTCTGTCAGTTCCTATTCGTTTCTCTTCGGGTTTGTTTCAACGAGCGCGTATTATTGCCCTCTACAATTACTATTATTGCCCTGGCTCATTATTGCGCGATTTGAGGGGTCCAAGTGAAGATTAATGACAAAACCTATTATATCTTGCTTGATACTGAACCGAATGACCTGTAATTTTGCGTACTATTTTATATAGCGTTAACGCAAGTACCCAACATTTTTACATATTTTTAAGACATCTATGAGGTGCTGGAGAACGTTTCCCACGCACAGATCAAGCGCGGAGCTGACACTGGATTGGTATCTCTGTCAGTTCCTGTTCGTTTCTCTTCGGGTTTCTTTCAACGCGCGCGCGTTAATGTCCACTACAATTTGTATTATTGCCTCAACTCAATATTCTGCGATTTTGAGGGTGCCAAGTGAAAAGTAATCACATAATTTATTATATCTCGCTTGATACTGGGCCGAATGGCCTGAAATTTTGCGAACCATTTTATATAGTATTAACGCAGGTACCTAATATTTTTGCATATTTTTAAAACATCTATAGGGTGCTGGGGACCGTTTCCCACGCACAGATCAGCCGCGGAGCTGACAGTGGATTGGTATCTCCCTCAGTTCTTGACCGTTTTCCGTCGGGCTTTTTTTAATGGGCCCGTACCACCTTCACCTCCATTTGTCATTGTTGGTGAAAGTCGTGAATCAGCGTGAATGAGGAGGGGGAACGTTTTTTCCACAAATAAAGCATGTACATTAGTATCTCTCTCAATTTTGATTTGTTTTTCGTCGGGTTTCTCTTAATGGGCTTGTACTAACCCCCTGGCCATTTTTCATTATTGGTGAAAGTCGCGAATAAGCGTTCATGAGGCAGTGGAACGGTTTTTCACAATTTTTCACAAAAAAAAGCATATACATTCGTATCTCTGTCAATTATCATTCGTTTTTCACCGTTTCCTTTCGTACATACTTGTAACAATGTCCCCATTATCTTATATTATTGGCGTCAATCGCGAATGAGGGTCTATGAGGCAGTGGAACGATTTTTCACATTTTTTAACACACAAAAGACATGTACATGCATATCTCTGTCAAATCTCATTCGTCTTTCGTCGGGTTTTTTTTAATGAGCTTGTATTAACAATCTCCTCATTTATTATTATTAGCATGCGTCGTCAAACAGCCTGTATGAGGCGTGGAGACTGTTTCCCACGCACACAACTCGCGCTGGGATGGGCCACCACTTGTATCTCCTTCAGTTTTCAACCGTTTTCCATGGGGTTTTCTGCAATGGATGCGTCATGCTCACCTCTCCATTTGATATTATTACACCACGACAGGTTGTCTAGTACAATTGTTAACATTGAAATCGCTCCCACGGCTTGCAAAACTGAATTGCTTATGAATTTAATTTGTATTGATCAATACATTCAACCTCACTTCATTATGAGATATATATATATATATATTCATTATAGATAGTCACGTGGGTAAGCGGGAACCTCCGGGTAACTGCTTACACACCACCGTAAAATACACATCCTTGTATCACTTATGGCCTTGTGTGCTGAGCTACCCAAAGACCTCACACTTTTTTAAGTGTATGAGGTGTGTTTTACAACACAACCCACAACAACTATCAAATCTTAACATCTGACTCGGTAGCGCTTATGGCGCCTAAACATGCCTGCAAGGGCAAGGTCACATCTGCAGCGACACTAAAAAGAAATGAGCAGTTCATTAAGAAACTGCAATCTCCCATCATGGGAGATTCAAACCAAAAGCCGTTGTCAGATGATGATGAGGATCAACATGATCTGGCATTAGCAACCACCTCAGGGCTGGCCCCTGAAGGTTTTAGAAACTTACGTGGAGTAAGTGCGGGGCCTAATACCCCCAGAACTCCACAACATACCAATCTAACCCAAGCTGGGGAAGATCCTTCACCTCCTCACGAGGTGATTGACCTGCACGAAAAACATGTAAGCGCCGAACAATCAGCCCAAAAAGCTGATCGGATAGAGTCGCAGGAAACTCCAGGGCCCAACTATCCCCTGGAATCCCCCCTCACATCCCCAAGTCAAGCCCCAAAGGCAGACAAAGGGAAACAAAGGGAAGAGCCCCCACATTGGCTATCCGAAAAACTACTGGACTTGTTCCAGGTTCCGTCCAAATGGAGGACAGAAAGCGAAGACCAACTTCTTCTCAGGCTGAAAGCCCAAGAAGGCACGAAGATACGCCCTGAGAGCAGGATCTCCCAGAGTGTGGAAGCTCCAAAAGAACTTCCGCTGTTTACACTCCCACACGCCATGCCAGACAAGGCAAGGTCACCAACCTCAAAGGAGGTCTCCGAGATAATGAAGAGGAGGCGAACTGAAATGAGGGAGTTCGCTGAGGAAGCCTTACGGAAAAGTAAGGAAAAACTAGCGAACAGACCCCTCTATGAAAGGGAAGCACCCTCTGCAACAGCCTTGCCTAAACAAAGCGAGCATGGAGTGTTCACTCCAAGAACCCCTTCTGGAACCCCCAGAAGCGGTAATGTCAACTGAGGAGAGTCACTGCTCGCCCAACCAAACTTCCTCCTGGAAAACCAGGAATCGCGCATAATAAACGCAATAAACTCGATCCAAAAAAAGATCGAGGAAACGAACCACAATAGTACGGCTCGTCTAGAGATAACTCTAGAAAGAATGGCCAATGCAATTGACACATTGACTGAAAAAATCAGCGAACAGACGGACTTGCTGAAGGAAATAAACTTCTCACAAAAAAGTGAGGAAACAAATAAACACCCCTGGACCACGGTCCAGGACATAAATAGAACTCGTGAAAATTTCACGAAAAGAACCACCAGTGAAAGCACACTGGAGTAGCGACTCGACAGAGACCCTGTGGAGATCCTTCTCCCAAGGATAGGAGAAGACGATGCCGAAAGAAGGCATCGTTCAGAGATTAGGAGAATTGGCACGTTGTAACGGGTCTATCGCCTAGACTCGAGACAGAGAGAAGGGGGAGGGTGGTAGTGTGCGCGGGTGTGGTTCGTTGGGCCGGGTTTTGGTCCGTGGGTGCTACTGAGTCTGCAAAAACCTCAAACAAACACTCACCTACGTCTCTCTTGGACGTCAAGGCTGAGGATTCTGATAAGAGGGGTCTTAGACGTTATCAACTAGCTCAATGGGGGCGTTAGGGTCGTGGATGGCGTCTTTGCCACTTGGATGCAACTTCTGCTTGTCCCTTCACGGGTCTATTCAATACTAACTTGTTATGTACAAGTTGTTATCTAGTTTATATATGTTTGGAATGAAATGAATGGACTGGGGGAATGTAAATGGGCCGTTAGGCAACCGTAAATGATGAATATCCAATTGGGAACAAAGAAACAATAAAAGAAATATGAATGAATGGGGAAAAATGTGACAACGGGTCCGAAATGGGAATTGTGAAAATTAACTCCGCAACAGTGGGCCACAGCGCCCGCCTATCCTCCCGTCAGCAACCTCCTCGTCTCCAGCTTTCCAACGAGCCCTTATTCGTCCCAATTGGTGCAGTGGTTCTTGAGATGTGGAGAGGGGGTGAAATTGGCGGCGTGGTTGGGCATGGGAATTTTGCTTGGGGTTGTCGGGAATGATGGGGAAAATAGGGAAAAATAAGGAATGAGTTTGTGGAGTGTTGGATAGTAATAGAATGAACATCGGGAGCATCAGAGGGTATGTGGTATATGTTGGTGGCCAAATTCCGCAGAATCCGACTTTTTGCGGTACACGGAGTTGTCCCCACAACATACCAAAGGTTTGGCCAAACGTCCACTTACAATGGACCTCTCGAACAGAGAGGTAACTCAAACACACACTCTCAAAACAATGAGAGAATCCAAATACAACTTCAGGCGAATTCGCCTGAAACCAAAGAAACGCTGCAAGGAAGATTTCCCCCAGCGAAAACCCCCCCAAGGGAGAGATCTCCATTGGATAGCGACCCCGTGAAGGCAGGGGAGCAAGAGGAGTACCTGGAGAAATGGTATGAAAAGGCCATAAGAATGGCCGAAGTGAGAATACTCACTCCTTACCCAGAAGGAGTGAAGCCTGAAGCCCTAAAAAATGGTCAGGGGAGAACGACATGGAATTGTTCTGGCAGTGGTTCACAGAACTACTGGGATTCCTCGCTTTGTGAGGATGCAAAGGTCCCCAATTCGACAAAGTCCATCTGGACTGCTTGATTCATGGATTAGGGGGGCCCGCGTTCGACCTCGGAATAAGACTCCGAGACAAAACCCTCCTCAGAGGAGACGAGGGCATGTTCCTTGAAGTTCTCAACATATTGATGAGAACTTTCATTAAAGCCTCTGCTGTGTTGAATGCGACAAAGAAGTACCGCAACATCAAATACAAAGCAGAAAAAGGCCTAAAACAGTTCTACCTAGAACTGTCCAAAGCAGCATCCCAGATGGTGACGCTGTAAGGGGGCAAGGGATCTACCACCCTAACGAGAAAGAGAGGGGGCCACAGAGTTGGGAATGCTCAGGGGAGGTTTGGATGAAGAGGAAGGGGGGAGGAGAAATGGTCCGGTGCTATGTGATAAAAAGATAAATTCGTAAATCTCACTGATAATCAAACTAATGGGAACTCTGTCCCTGCACTGTGTCATAAGCCTCTTTGGCTTCGTATTCGCCGCTCTGGGCGCTGGTAACGTCTGCTAGAACTTCATGTTCGTTGGGAGCACCTCTCTGTTTTGGGGGAGTCCTTTTTTGTAAATACAGGGAAGAGGCAGTTATAAATATGAAAGAAATACGTGTAAATCCGAATGATCCGACGGGTTTAGGACGGCAACAGATCCACAAGGAACAAATAAGAAAAAAGCAATATCAAAGAAATATTGATGTTGTTAAGGAAATAAAGAACCATGGCGATCGGAACAACCGCTGAACCAAATGCGTCACTCGTAACATCGTTCGACTTGTGTTGACAAGGGCTTTTCAACGATACCAAATTCGTCCGGATCGGTGGAGAATTGATGGAGATACAGAGGAAGCGGCGGAATTTGCGGGTGACAGTTACCCAATTTGGAAACTGATGGTTGTCCGTGGTCGGGAATGGCTTGAAAAAATCGGAAGAAATATGAAAAACGTGGAAGGGATATATGGAACAATGGTAGATGTGTTTCGGGAGTGGGGTACTTGACATGGGTGGTAGAATCACGATAATCGGCTTGTTTGCATGGTACCGGCTGTGCCCGCCTACAACGCCGCCAGACCAGGTGTCCTTCAACGCCAGGTTCCTAAACTACATTCCCCTCAAATGGAAGGGGGAAATGATTGCTCATGATAGAATCAGAGCAGACTTCTCCTCAAACGAGGAGATGTTAAAAGCAATATCTCATGTAGACGAGATAATCGACGGGCTGAAGATGTCCTCAGCCTACAAATCAGGATATTATACCCAAACAACTACCACAGCAACCATGAGCCGTGGTAGAGCTCTCCCATCAGGAAAGAAGGCTGAAGAGCTGAAACCCAGATGGAAAGAGGATACATCCTCGAAAAACCTGAGGAAAACTGACCAAAAGTCAGTTCCAATTTGCGGCAAATGCGGCAAAATAGGGCAAACGAAAGATTGCCCAAGACACAATGTAATGAGCAATGAAAAACCAAGGTGCATAGCCACCATGGAGATCGTGATCACAATGGAAGAAGAGTCGAAAGACTCATCAGATGAGAAACCAGAGAACAACTCTGGTAACTCCGAAGCATCAAGCTTCAAAGTAGAGGACCCATATGAAGGACCTCAATACTCACCAGACTCAGAGGGTGAGGAAGTAAATGTTGGGACCATAAGGATGGGCCCAATGTCAGTCGTTGACCATGATGACATTACAAAATCAAACTGGCTGTAGCATGCCAGTTAGAAAACACGGCAGACGAAAAAGTCACCGAAGCCTTGGTGGAAGCACCAAGAAAAGATGCCTTGGGGAAATACACCAAAGTACCCAAGGAAAACAAGGACACAGGGAAGAAGGACCAAAGTCCATCGAAACCCAGACCCCCTTGTTCGATGCGAAATTCCGCATCTCAAAAGATGTGGGAAAATACCCTGCAAACAGACTGCTCTCAACGAAGAGAATGCTGACAGCTCACATAAAAATAGCAGGCATAAAAGCCTATGCGCTATTCGATAGTGGAGCCGAAACGGACGCTTTATTGCTGGACTTCGTGCATGTGGTCCACATCCCAATTCTCCAATTGGAGAACCCAGTCATCCTTCAAATGGGGATGAAAGGAACAAGATCACAGATCTTGTTTGGAACAAATGTGGACATTGAGATCAACAGCCACATAGAAAATCACTACTTTGATGTAATTAACATCAATAGATACAACACCATATTCAGCGCCCCCTGGTTAAACAAAAACCAGGTAAGCTTAGACTTCCGGTCCCACAAAGTGAGAACGGTGAACAAGGGCAACATAGACACCCTTGGAGTAAGCGAAGACCATGTGACGAGATCACACAGATGGAAAACTCGAGCAAGAGCTTGAGAACAACCAAAAAAGAAGCCCCCCTGACAGGGAGGTGGGATTGAAACACACCTCAGGGTAATCGAAAGAAAGTACCCTGAAAGTTGGCCCAATCCTAGTCCGGAAGGACTAGAACTTCCAGACGTACCACATCTGGAGGGTCTCTCCATGAACAACCCTGAGTTCAAAATACTCAGGGAGTGGTGGAGAGAGAAATTCAAAACCGTAATGGCGCCAGCGCCATTAGAAATGCCTCCCTTGAGGGAGGTGAACCATCGAATCCTGTTGAAGGATCCGAACAAGAAATTTTGGGAAAACACCCCGAGATGTCCTGCAGCACTGCAGGAAGCACTAGCGACCAAAATAGATCGCTATGTAAAAGCAGGATGGTGGTATCCCATGAACAGCAAGCAAGCATGCCCACTACTGTTTATCCACAAAGCAGATGGATCTCTGCGCATGGTAATAGATGCGAGGAATCGTAACTCAAACACGATCCTTGACATCACACCAATGCCAGACATGCGACTGATCCAAGAATCAGTTGCCAGAGCAACATACCAATCCAAGATCAATATGTCGGATGCATACAAACAAATATGCATGGATCCAGACAACGTCCATAGGACAACATTCTCTACACCCCACAGGACATACAACTCGAACACGATGCAGCAAGGAGACTGCAACGCTCCCTGCACCTTCCAGCACACACTGACCTGGGAACTACGAGGAGAAGTAGGCAGATGCCTACATGTCTGGTTCAACAATATATTCACCAGCACAAGCTCGGTGGAGCAATAAAGCATTATTGTGGTTGTTCACTCGCCTCAAGGGGGCGAAATTCTACATAAGCCGGAAAAAATTCCAGCCATTTGCCCCAATCCTAGACATTCTAGGAAGCTGTGTGGACAAACAAGGCATCCACACTCAAGTGGACAAAATGGAAAAAATCCGCAACTGGTGAGAGCCAGTAGACCACACAGGAGTCCTAAGATTCCTGGGAATGGTAGAATATCTATCGATATTCATGCCAAACATCAGTGGCTACACAGGACCACTGCAAACAATCTGCTCAAACAAGCAGACATTCAGGTGGACACCACTCCACCAGAAATGCTTTGACAAGATCAAACATCTAGCGTGCAGGGCTCCGATCCTGAGGCCCATCCAGTGGAATCCACTGGAAAGCCTCTCAGAAGAAGAGAGGACCAAACTCCACGTCTGGGTCATAACAGATGCATGCCCAGTGGGCATGGGTGCACTAATTGGACAAGGTGAAAAGTGGCAGACTTGCCGCCCAGCTGCATTCATGTCCAAAAAGTTCACTAACACACAATGTAGGCACTTTGCCTACAAGCTCGAGGCACTGGGTGTCCTCAAAGCACTCATGAGATGGCAAGACAATCTCATGGGAGGCCGTGAATTCACAGTAATCACGGACCACAAAGCTTTGGAATATTTCAAAGCAAAAAACCACAACTCAGGTAGACACCTGAGATGGCAAGCCTTCTTCGCAAGCTTCAATTGCAAAATAAAATACGTGGAAGGCCACAAGAACAAAGTGGCAGATGCACTCTCATGGTACTATGACTCGTCAACAGACAAGGATCTGCATTTCGACGACTACATGTCAGCAGACATCCATCTGGACAAAAATGCAGAAGATACTATCCCTGACAGAATCAAGGAATACAAAGAACTGCTACTAAGCAGCACCCTGAGCAAAAACTCAGAGAGAAAGAGACTCGCAGCAATATGCATGAGAAATACCCTAGAGGAAGCTCTAGGGGGGAGTGCCCAAAATCTGGAAGAAATCATAATTCCAGAAGAGAACCTTTGAAAACAATTCGAAGAGAAAGACCTCATTGAGGCAATAAAATCTGGATACTTGCAAAGCCAGATCCACTGGGAAATCCTAGAGAACCCAGGGAACTTCAAAAACTTCTCCATAAAAGATCAGCTGATAACCCGACTTGGAGAAGGAGGAACGACCCAAATAGTAGTCCCAAAAGGGAACTACAAAAGGAAGTCCATTCAAGGAATAATCCTCAGAAACATCCACAAAACACTTGGACACCTAGGATCCAAGAAAACAGTGGAAACCCTCCGTTGACACTTCTGGTGGAAGTCAATGAGGAAGGATACCCACACGTTCTGCAGGTCTTGCAGAACTTGTCAAACAACAAAGAAAAGCACCAGGAGAAATCCCGGACTGCTTCACCCACTCCTGACCCCAGAGACACCATGGTCGTCAATAGCTATGTGTCATATCCCGGAATCCCGACCCCGTGCACTCCCACCAAACCACACCTTCCTAACAACTTCACCATCCCCTACACCATGCCTCCCCACTCCCCAAGTCACCTTCCCTCCTGACTGTCTCAGCTCCGGTCTGGTTGTGACACACCAAACCTTGGCCACTCCCATCCCGGAAGCTCGGTCCCGAGTCGGAACATTCGGAGACCCCAGATTTGCTCCGATATCCCAATGGACCTCCGACATCCCGTGACATACCCTTAAACCATTCCTCCACCCATTTCATTTATTTGAGTCACCTAACATCCTTCAGATATGCAACTCCGCTTTTGGAGCTACCTGCATCCTTCGGTGATCTCCCTCACGTTATCACTTATTAGTCACCTTCCATTCTTAGCACGACTACCTTCTTCCTACCATTCAGTCGGCTAACCCCCCTTACCCATTTGTCGTTCCCATTCATTTTCCAGCCTCTAACTCCACCCTCCTTGGCCCGACACCTCAGTTCCCCATTTAAGATATTGTTCAGGACCTTTCGGTGCCTTTCGGTATCATTTGGCACCTTTCGGTGTTGCCCCATTGTCATTTGGACTTTGACTAAGTCCTTCCCATTCCCCCTTATAAATACCCGTAGATTAGAACCTGTAGTTCCTCAGTTCTAATCTCAACTAAAATGCCACCCAAAGTCCCTCTGAGTGAATTCTGTTCCCATTCTACAAGATACCTCAGACATAAGAAATACAAGGACTAACTGAGACGTAATGGAGGCACAGCGCTCCCTCCGAGTCGCTGAGGCCATGTCCTTCTTAGAGCCTCTTGTACCATCCAGCAGAACCGGGCCCCCTGAGAAGCTTCGGTCCACTACCGGAGCTCTCAGACCCCCCTCTAGTTGAGCCCCGCCTGCATTCGGACTCACGCATTTACCCCTATGATCCGGGTCTTTGACACTATGGACTTCACAGGTCCATTCCCAACAAGCTTGGGATATGATTACCTCTGGGTAATCATTTGTAGGTTGATGTCCAACGTCCACCTAATTCCAATAAAAACAACAACGAAAGCACTAGAACTAGCATTCGTATTTCTTCGTGAAGTTGTAAGACTCCATGGTCTACCACACTCGATCATATCAGATCGAGACTCAAAATTCATGTCAAAATTTTGGTGCAAACTACACTGAATACTCGGTGTGCATTTGAAATTCACAACTGCATTCCACCCACAAGGTGATGGCCAAGTGGAAAGAATGATACAAAAAGTAGTACAAATACTACATGCAATGGTTAGACCAGATCAACATGACTGGGCAGCAAAACTGTCGATGGCAGAATTCACGATCAATGCGAGCTCGAACACATTGACAGGATTCGCCCTGTTCAAATTAATCTATGGCCATATGCCAAAGATGTGCCTAACAGCACCACTCTCAGACTACCTGGGAGTAAACAACTTTTCCCAAAAAGCGAAGGAAAACCTCATGGCAGCACACGATGCGATAATACACAATCGCACTGCTCAAACAATCCAGGCGAATAAGAAAAGATGCCCGGACCTGCCTTTGAGAAAAGGCGAGCTTGCATACTTATCCACAGATAAGCTGAACCTACCCAAAGGAAGGGCAGGAAAACTAAAGCCCTTATACATAGGGCTTTACGAAATTCTGGAAACATTTCCAGAGACGTCAAACTATGTCCTCAAGTTGCCACCACAACTTGAACAACGCGGAATCCACCCAAGATTCCACATATCCCGGCTCGTACCTCACGAGCCGAATGACCAAGAAAATTTCCCAAATAGGGAAGTAAACACATTCTACAATTTTGGGGAAGACCCTGATCACGAAGCAGTAGTTCATGAAATCTTAAACCACGCATGGGTTCACAACGAACTCTGGTTTAAGGTCAAATGGGAACTAGGGGACACCACATGGGAACCCCTAGGAAATTGCAACGACCTCGTCCACCTGGACGAGTACCTCACATTACAAAATGTAAGGGAACCAGAAAAACTCCCTATCAAAGCAGACAGGGAACTCTCGGCATCACTATGCCCCCAAAAATGGAGGTGGAGGAAGTAAAGCTGAGGGATGATGGCCCACAGCCAAGAGCGTGGGAAAGTTCTGGGCGAGTAACTCGCCCAGACAGCCACACCATGTACTAGAGATCACATGGGCCAGGCGAGTAACTTGCCTAGACCACGTGAACCACAGGCTCACGTGCAAAAGAACACACAACTGTGGCGAATCCCATGCACGCAAGAACAAAAACCCCTCCCACCACCACGAGAAACATAACGACGAAATGTCATTCTCTGGGGGAGGCAACCCTCAGTTCAATCCAAACAAGCCACCGGACATCGAAATACGACAACCCAGGGAGCAAGGCTCCCCGGAACAACAACAACACCAGGTGCAGATAAGCACCATGGACTACATGATGCACACAGCACAAATGAGTGCCACAAACCAACAACCATCCACGTTGCTAACAGGCACCGCATACCCCCAGCCTCCTCAGAGGGGCTTCCAACCATATGCAGTGCAAACTGCACCGATGGTGCAACAAGTGCCATTCCAGGGGCAGCATTTGCTGCTGCAGCCCCAGGCATACTCCCCAGGGAACTTCCCTGGCCAGATCAACCCCTGGATTGGCCAATTCAGCCCAGGTCCAACAACACCCCAGCCAAATGCAGGCTGGGAATCAGCCATCACGTCAGCGGTAGCTGCTCAGACAGGTCAGCTCCACGAGGAGCTGAAAGAGATGAAGTCCCTCATAGGAGGGAGATGAGGAAGCGACAGCGGCTCCTCGTCCAGACCGTCCAAACGGGCATGGTCTGATAACTCGAGGGCGTCAGAAGACACCTGCGACCATTGCGCCCACTGGAGGCATGAATACAACAGAGCATGAAGAGATGCCGAGGGCATCTTCGACTCTCTGGACTCTCTGAAAGACACAGAGAGAGAGGTCGATCTCCAAAAAAGTGAGATCGAATTACTGAAACGTGAGCTCAGAGAGGCATGCGCACTGGCAGACCTCGCTGCCAAACCCATTATGATGGGGGCCTCCCAGGTCAGGGGGAGGGGATACAGTTCTGGGCCTCATGAGGCACGACCCCACATGGGGACTAGCGCATCAAGGGGTGGGGCACCGACTATCCCACCACCCTGTGGGCAGGCGACCCTGTCCGGGTTGCATAAGGGCCTGCCCTCAGAAGGGCAAACCCATGTCGAGGGGAAGAGGGAGAGCGGTAGGCAACCGACGGCAGACCCTAAAATGGGGACCACTGCCAGAGGCGGCAGGCTGCTGAGTACCTCAGCACCCTATGGGCAAGCTACCCTGCAGCGAAGTGTCCACATGCTATACAAGACCGCCGAACTCAATGAGTTCAGCAAAGTCGAAGCTCCAGTCAATGTAACAATTGACCCCAACTTCCCCATGAGGAGAATAGCGGGGTCAGAAGCGGCGCACGACGCCGCATACGCTTGGTGGACAAGTGTGAGTGGGAAAGAATTTGTACACTGGTATGAACAGGCTGAAGCTGCCTTCAAAAGCGGCAAGGTACACAGAACCCTTCACGAAAAAGTGAAGGAAACCAAGAAATACTTCTTGGGACCCCCAAGTATTGCAAGACTCGTGGAGGAGTATAATTCCCCAGAGAATAAGGGAAAAATCTCCTGGGAAAGTCTAGGCAAAGCCGCCTATCTAAAGTCCCAGTTCAAACCACTCAGGACTCCTGAGGAACATGCCGCAAGAACTGCAGAACGGGAAGCGAAAGCTTCCAAATACCAGGAAAGAGATGCAAGTCTCCACGCTGGACAACCAGCCCAATGACCACCCTTCCCCACAGGAAGAACAGTAGACCTACCGTACTCCACACCTGAGCCAAGTAGCTCAGGAACACAACAACCCGCTCCCACCCAGGGAGCACCCACTTCGTCAAGCCCACAGCCCGACAATGTAGCCCAGGCTACGTCATCACATCCGACGCAGCAATCGGATGTCCAGATGAACAACCCAGAGGAAAACCCTCCTCTGGGGCAATGACTCCACCCTTGAGAAAAGGGAAAGTGACATGGTAATATGCCATCAAGGTGCCCCTGAAAACATCTTCCCCCAACTCGAGGCCCCGCACACAATACTGTATGCAAGGAACCGCAAGTAACAATTGCAGAAATCTCTACTCCGTCAAAAGACCCACATCCACCACTGCTTGTGTGTAAACACCACTTACACACGAACCCTCATGGAACAAGTGAGGAACACCAAAGACATACAACCTTTGGGTCAAAATTCATTTTCGACAAACTCCACTACTTTTCTCCCTGCGATACCCATGTATCGCCGTTCACTTCAAAGTAACGGCCCACACTCACTTATTCCCTAAACCCTTTCTCTCTCCTTCACCAACATGTACAAAAATCACCCACTTTAAAGTGGTGACAACAAAACACTCATTGATAATTTCAAACTCAATGTAAATCAATTATTAAAACTTTGTTTTCTTCACCATCAACCTTGTATGTGTCACAAATGCAACGCAAGGGGGGAGAATGTCAGGGCAATAGCCCCGAACCCCAAGCCACATGTAATTAGATACATATAGTCACATGGGTAAGCGGGAACCTCCGGGTAACTGCTTACACACTACCGTAAAATACACACATTTGTATCACTTATGGCTCCGTGTGCTGAGCTACCCCAGAGACCTCACAAAACTGGTGTTCAGGAAGTTGGTTCTTTGTCGGTCAGTCGACATAGTTGTGCGCAATTCCTTATGTTGCTTCCAATTCCTGTTACCCACTCACAAAGTGGATCGCCGGTTTCATGGTAGTCCTATTTTGATTCAGTTCAGGTCTGGTCCACTTAATCCTGTTCTGATTTTTGAACGTTACCTTCAACTGCGACATGATGCCTTCTCCTTCTTTCCCCAGCTTTGGGTCCGAGGTGATGGATCCTTACCCTCCCGTTCTTGGTTTTTTCAAAGATTGCATACTTGTCTTCCGAAAGAATTTGCTGGTCATTCTTTTCGCTCTGGAGGGGCTACCCACCTTGCCGCTCTTGGTTTTTCAGATTCGAGGATTCAAGCTTTAGGTCGTTGGTCTTCTGATGCTTGGCAGATTCATATTCATAAGAACCCTGTAATTCTTTGTGCCCGTTCCCCCGTGGGGTCTTCGATTTTTGATTCCTAGCTCCCTCCTTTATTTTTCACCACCATCCCTCCCCTCCTCCTTCTTCTACCATGTTACCAGCTCGCTTCAAATCAAGAGGCTTCAACATCTTGTCAGGGCCGTCACCACGCTATCCGTTACACCTTCGCCCACGCACAAGTTTAAATTTAATGGAGGCACGAGATTAAATATGACTTGTGTGTGCCGGCCTCAGTGCCTCAGTTTTCTTCTGGGTATCCGCCGTGCCCCTTTGCTAGGTCAAGTCCTTGTCTGTACGCAATATTCATTGCTTTATGCCTTTAGACTGTTCATCCGTGATGTTCAGTTTTTCTTAGTTGTCTGGTATGCAATTGTGTCCATGTTTCTGATTCTGCTGCTTGATCGGTATGTCGGTGGATTTTCTTTCTCTTTACACGCGTCCGCTGTACGCTTCGGCCTCTGTGCCTTCTTTCTTTTATGCACGCCCGCTGAGTGCTTCGGCCTCCATGCCTTCTCTTCTGCGTCCGCGGTACGCTTTGGCTTCTCAGCCACCACCTCTCGCGTCCGCTGCACGCTGTTGTTCTACAGTCTTTTATCTCTCTTGCGTCCGCGCAGGCTGGAGTTTATTTCCTTTTTCTATGACTCTCTTATTAGTTCTGGTTAGGGTGGTTGGTTGGCGTTGAATATTCGGTCTTGCATTGGATAAGGCAGTTAGCCTTGGTTACCCTTTGCAAGTTGGATCCCGGATGTTTATGGTGTCTTTCATTTTTCGGCTCATGCCTTGTTTCTTGTAACTTTACTTCTTCTCTTTTGTTGGCGCTTCTTGCTGCTACTCTCTGTTGTCTTCATCATTACCCTCCACCTGCCCCATCGCCTCCTTTTTTGGGGGGGTTTTTTGTATCTACCGGCTCGCTTCAAATCAAGAGGCTTCGACATCTTGTCGGGGCCGTCGCCACACTATCCATTACGCCTTCGCCCACGCACAAGTCCTGCATACCTGGAGCGGAAACCTCCACGAGGAAGGGAGACTGCCGGATAACTGGCTGAATAGCACCGGGGTTTTAGTGGGTATACCGGACCCTCCGTGACCGAGTCCGGGAGCCCCACACAGCGCCAAACCGGCCAGTGCGTAATGCATTTCCCCGCGGTGGCAAACCGGCATTCAAACCACTCCACACTCCATAGGATTCTACCTCCCTGTACAAACTCCAAATACATGTTATGTATCGCGAAAGCTAATGGGGTTCCACCAAAAAAAAAAAAAAAAAAAAAACTCAATTGAAATTTTGCATCCCCTGAACTGTACATTTCAGCTATGTCTTCAACACTCGGCACTTAATGACTTGTTGATCAGTCCTACTCCAAACCTATATCGCTCCTCCTGACGCTAATCAATGCTCCGTACCCATTGATTGTCCGGCCCATCCTCTGTCGGAAACTTGCACTAGGGTGTCACTAATCTTGCTGGAACCATGAAACGAAACTGCACCTATAAAACAAGGTTCAAGTGCTTGCTCGATTAGTCATTATCACTACCGAATTAATTATGGAGTGTCTGTGTTCGTGGTATGTGAAGGAATCTATCCAAAAGAGCGAAGGGGTATGCGAGATGAAGCAAAGAGGAAGAGTCTAGTGTCGAGGAAACTACGGAGGCGGGGAGTATATGATGACGAAGAGGGTGTAGTCCTTGCTCGTCCGCCTACACACGAAAGAGCAGTCCGTCCATAAATTCACGGAGCAAGGGCATAATAAAAGCAACGACATGATCTAGCAATGCCAAGTTCTAACTGATGACCCTAACCACCGTTGAAGGGCAGCTGGGGTACATTTGGATAGCCTCTCAACTGCGGCCCATTCAATGTTTGCATCACAGGGTTATACACAACTGCTCGGATTCGCTGTTGATACGGGATCGCCGGTGCCGGCGGCACGAAGAACGAGCTCAAACTTTGGGTAGGCTGTGCAAGGTAACCTGAGGGCGGAGGCGGTTGAACGCATGTGTTAGGGGCCATCTGGGCCTGCGCATAGTTGATGTTTATCATCTGGTCAAACGTGAGTTGCTGAGCGGCTCCAATGCTTAGTGGGTCGGGGTCACGGGGGTAGGTAGAGTATGGGTTTTCCGTGTACGTCGTACTCATTTCCGAAAGTGCTGCAGCGGGTGGCGGAGGTGCTGGCGCTGCAGTGATCCCAGCGATGTTGGCAGGAGCCATGGAACACCGTGGACTATCAATGGGGAGTTGAGATGATGTCTGCGCGGCTGGTGGGCGTGAGTTCATCGATTGCTCTGGGAGATGTGACGAAGGGGGTGTAGAGTCGACTTGTTCCGATGGCACAACGCCCATGTTGCCCACCCGCACTGTTGGGGAAGTACGAGCGTTGATGGTTGTAGATTGCGTCCCCGGTCGGCATCGGGGTGACACAGTCGGTGGGGGTCGAGTCCTTTCAGGGCTGCGGCGAACCCGCAACTCGAACCCTCTGTCGCTGGCCTACAGGTCAGGTTGCACAACATCAGCTATGGATGAACCGAAGACACAGTCCGGCGACGTACAAGAGCCCAGACCTCTAGTAGGAGTTGGTGGATCTTGTGGGGAGGCACATTCATCAGTTGTTCGCGCCTATTGTACGAACTTAACCCTACAAGGTAGTTAGCGACACACACGAGCACCAAAAACAGGAAGGACTGACAACCATAGGCATTGTCTGATGTGATCAGCATTCTATCAGCAACATGCCGATGTGTACACAGTAAGCAAAACCACTTGCCTAGCAAATTTTCTGCTGTTAAAGATGTGAGTGAGAGATGATGGGGTATCCAAATCTAGCGATTATATTTACCGAATAGGGGCTTCAACTGGGACACCCACACTGCTAAGAGGGATGCAGCGCTGACAGTGGCCAGAGTGGGCCCATCAGACTCTATACCATAGGCTAGTTTGGCTTCATCCAGAAGTACTCCCTTCCTAGACTCGTCCGCTCCCGTGAAGCTCGCTCCAACCAGGCGGAGGACTCGGCACAGCATTGTATTCCTCGCAGCTTCTGCGGCTACTCCCTCGTAGAGAATACCAGGAAGAAGATCATTCGCATATGCAATACCCCGGATTATTTCGCTGTCATGTGGCTCATTATATGTCGTCGAGGTAGAATAACGTTGTCGAAGTTGTCGATCACGACGATCGCGACGATCCTGACTCCTGGGGTTCCCTGCGGGAATTTCAGCCGGGTGAATAGCCCCTCGAATGACGAAGGGATGCGTCACCGCATCTGGATGCACAAGTTCAGAACTGGTTGGAGCACCAGCGTCATTGACCTGATTTTTCGAACTAGGCTCACGGGGTCCAGAATTGCGTTCGCGTTTGACACACTGAAACCGGGTGGATTAGCTTGGGGCCAAAAGCATATCCTAATACAATAGATTTAGCGTACTGGAATCCCCAATTTCCTACAGTGTAAACACTTGGCGTTGCCGTCGCCCCAATGTCGGTCACAGCGTCGATGACTGAGTTGATTCGGGTCATTAGTGCCTGCCTTCCCATCAATGGCGATGATGCACCACTTACTTAGCGTGGCAAGACTGGCACGAACCCTGGTGGTATTCATTGCGCCTTTTTCGGGGGCCTCCGGCCCTGAGAGAAGTATTGAAGCAGTATTTTGGGCCATACAGCGCGCAATGGTGAACTACGGGAAGACGAGGAAGACGACCGGAGAGAAGGAGGGGATGCGGAGGGCGCGCATGCCTCCTCCTCTCTTATGGTGCTCGGAAATTGCGGAAGCGGAACACATTGCACTTCAGCGAGGCGCTGAGGAAAAAGAGCCGCGCCACATTCCGACTAGTTATCTGTTGCTTGCCAAATTTCCAGCAAGCACAAGCAAAGGCATCGAACTGTCCAAGCAAGTGAAGTGGAGCGTCTGTACATTAATGATTCGGGACTCGACGAGCTTCGACACAGTTCATCGAAAAAAGAATGGGGTCAATTTATTTATGCATTCAATTCATCCAAGACTGAATAGACTCGCTCAGAATATCACGTGTGCGTAACGCCGGACAGCTTCCCGATAGATTCATCATCTCATCGGGCGAGCGTCATATATATATGCAGGGGCACCACAATTGCCTCTTGACTCAGTCAATTATCTTACATTTCCCTCAGCAGAATCTCACTCGATCGTTCGGCCGTCTGAAATCCGAATGAGTGAGTTACCTACTGCCTGCCACGGTTCGGTTCGGTTCTGAGGCCATTTTTTGAGAACCAGAACCAGAACCGAACCAGTATCTGAACCGAACCGAACCGCATTTCGGTTCGGTCCCTGTTCAGTTCGGTTCGGAACAGTTCAAACAGGCCTGTACCACTAACCAAGCAATGTGATTTTTGGTCCATATGGAACTCGCTTTCAGGCCCCCATGGATTTGTCTAAAATTGCCAGATTTGCGCCAGGTAGTCCAAGACTCCAAATATGTGTAGCCAATTTTCCTTTTCAATTGTTTTCGGCCATCCCCAAATGTGTCCAACACAAAGACCTTGATCTCTGAAGCTGTGAACAAAATACTTGATGAATGTATGCGCAATATCTATGTTTATTCAACATCATGGTTGAGGCTACAATCCTTCAATGGTTCTGTGGTTCGGTTCGGTTCGAACCGGTTCGTAATACCCTCCCAACTTAGAGAACCAGAACTGAACCGGATTGGAATCAGATCAAAACCGAACCACGGTTCGGTTCCAGTATGGTTCGGTTCACGGTTCGGTCCCGGTTCGAACCGGTTCTCTGAGAACCGCGGCACCCCTACTGCCTTGGCGGAAACAGGACAGAAGTCCAGTATGAGTCCAGGCATCTACGCAACTACGCCGCACCGGTTGCAGCTAGGCGGTGTTCTACTCAAGCTTGCTACGGTCCTTTCCTGAGCTGATATCATGCTCACTCTTTGCTACAGTCTAGCGAATGGGTCATCCCACCAACAAACTTGTTTAAAGGACTTACATTCGAATTTGCGTTTAACATCCCTCGGCCTGGGCGTACAGACGTCTATACCCGAATTGTTTATCGTTACCGTTACCGTTCCGCCCCGAAGCACTCTCACTCAGTGCACACACGGACTTCACACCACAATGTGATTAAAATATCTGATCGAAGGGAACGCATTGGTGATCACAGCAAACAAACTAAGAAAACCAAAATTCCGTAGGAAAGGTAATATATCTTTTATTGCTCTGCCAACTCGAAGGTAGGTCACGAACCCAACGAATGAACATGAGCAGGGAGATCGTCATAACAATGTGCATGCTGGATCATCGGGCCTGGCCTCCCAGGGCCTGACGATTTCATAACGTCCCCGTTCCATTTGTGTTTGAGTATCGCACCCGCGCTCCTTCCTCTACATTCCGTCGGTGCTTATGCCGTGCCATCGGCTAGGGCTGTAGGAGGGGGGGAGGGCGCGAATTTCCGCTGCGAATTTAATCGTGTGAATGCCGCGCCGATGATGAGCCCCGGCATTGAATTAGGGTTGTAGGATCCAAGAATTTAACCGATTCGACAACAACGACCAGGCTGAGTCTTTTGATAACGCCTGCCTCGAGTGGCGCCGGTAATCCACCAATTTCGGCGCTCTGCCAGACCTGACAAATGTAACAGGTAACATGTATGTCTCCATATTCGCTACGCTGTATCCTGCACAATGAGCGGCGTACACATCACATAAGAAACGTGCATCATGCAGCATAAATAGGATAGATAACCCTTCGCTTACTGAAAGGCATGCTTGCCCACATGAGCACATGAGCAGTTGGGTATTTCGTGATTGAACTCAACGGGGATGCAGGATTCTAAGGGTAAAAGTCGGAATTATCGTCCGACGCTGTTTAGATAATCCCACCTAAAACTTTGAACCACTTGCTCAATGGTAGCTCGCTCTTCTGGATCCTGTTTGAGACATCTTTCGAGGCTAGCGAAGAATTCATCGGACTCCTTCCACACGTAGGGGGGTTCACCACTCTGCACAGCACGGAGGACTTGCAAGTCACCTAGCACTGCTGCATAAGGTCTTATGCCGGAAAGCACCTACGGGAAGATCCATCAGTCAGAAATGGTACATAACGTGGGATCTTGGTATGCTAGGACCTGTCCAGATGCACAGCCAAACGCCCAGATGTCACTTTTTCTGTCGTGGTCTTGCACATGGTCACCGAGTAGCTCGGGGAAAGTGAACCGTAGACTACCGTTGGCAGCGCTAGATTCTTCCCTATACGTCGAGAAATCCAAAAGCATGCATGACAGTCCAAAATCACAGAGCATAGCACACTCTCCCCTAACCACAATGTTCTCCTAGGAAGATGTCAAGAAAATCCAATAAAGTCATAGACGAGAAGGGAAAGCAAGACGAACCGGTTTGATATCGCCGTGTATTACATTTTGTAAGTGCAGATACGCCAGACCTTCGGATATGTCCACAACCTATAGAGATGATATCAGTATTAAAGTTTCACAAGGAAGTGGGGTAGCCTTCCCAGTCGACGGCGGTCAGCATCTGGAGTCCGTTTCAGATACTCCGATACATTTCCTCTCTCACACCAAGCTGAAATTAACTTAGCACACGTCGTGTCCTCTTGAAAGAATTCCAATATCCATCCATGGAATGTAACCACGTTGGGGTGCCGCAGTGATGCCCAAATTTTCACCTCGCGCAGCATTCCCCACAGCACACATCAGCGATGATTCGCAGCAGATCAATGCTTATACAAATCCTACAAAACTTGGTGATGACGTCCTAGCCAGATGAAATACATGATCCCCCCAGGACCTTGATACAGACGGCATGCTGGTGATACCCAATCAGGTTCGCAAGATTCAAAAATACTCAAATGTTCTCTTACCATCCCAAGTTCCCTTGATAAACTCTTGCATAACCCATGAGAGTCCACCGCTGAGTCACTCGGCCAGCGAGGTTGCGAGTAGCATCAACTCGAGAGAGCTCCTCAAGAAGTTTGAGGATCCGAGGGCCATATATGGGTGCGATTGATGAGATGGGAAGTGCGGTGTAAAGGGGAAGGCGGGACACTTGCATCGACACTTCCCCAAGCTGTTGAGGGCCAGATCGAGCTGGAGCACTTCGCTCCGGAAGAATCGGTTGGGGGGGGGGGTTCGATGGGAATCGGTGGAATTGGCACTGACAGAGCTCGGGTTATCAGGTCTAGTTTAGCCAACACGCACATTCACTTTCACTAGAGGTCCAAAGTATACCATCACTTGGACCGCAATGGGGGAATGTCAAATCAGTGCTAGGAGGAAGTTCGGAACGTAGTGCTCGTATTGAGTTGTCCAGGAACGGGGAGGATATTTTTCTCTCCACCTGGATGCTTTTGAATCGGGCGAACAGCGACAATCTGACGACTAGCTAAAACGATAACAGTGCCCACCTATCACCACCCCAGGCTCGTGGGTTCTATAGTCGCATTCTCGTGAAATACACTTTGAAAGCGCCAGGTGAGCTCGGGGCTGATACCCTAGACATTTGGCGTACCGGCGTTCTCAATTTCTGGCATCTCAAACACTTCGCGTTGTTGTCACTCCAACCTGGGTCACAGGCGCGATGACTGGTTAACGTCGGACCTCAGCACCTATAATCCAACCCCATCGGCGATACCGCATAGCTTACGTAGCGTAGCAGAATTGGGACGAAGGTTTGCTATATCCATGACGCTTCCTTCCCGACCTCAGCATACTGTGCGTAATAGCGCAAGGGAATGTAAGGAGGAAAGGGGGAAGCAAATGACCAGACAAGCGGTATGTGCCGATATGTGGGAAAAGTAAGATGAGCGCAGGCGCGTCGATTTATGTAAGATCGCGACCTCATTGGTACATTTTGAACGCCAATTGGTATATATGATTGTGTCCAACAGCGTAGTCAAGCCTCCCTATGATCAACACGTACATCGCCTCTACCACTTCCTTCGGTGTTTGTTCTGCTCCTTTATGTGACACAAAGAATTGGTTTGTACTGCACTGCTAGCTTCAGCACTAAGCGTTAACAATTCAGGCGTGAGTCAGAAGTAAATGCCCTTCTGCTCCGTTCTCGGCAAATTCCAACCACTCATCCCGGTCGCGTATCCATCCTCCGTTATCTGGATTCTGGAGAAAATGAGTAGGGACTATATATTACTTGCTCTCTCCCATGTCATGCGCAGAATGGATCACACAATCGTCAATCGCTTTCGTTTGCTTACAATATTGTCTGCTAATGTAATGTGCTTCCCGAAGGAAAACGTCCTGTCAAAAACTTGCGCTTGAGTCTTGCTGGAGCCGCGAAACGAAAAAGTGCTCGCTCGATTAATCATCATCATTATAGAAACAACTACGTAGTGTCTGCGTTCATGGTATACTGTGAGGGAATCTATCCAGGAGAGCGAAGGGGTATGTGAGATGGGGCAAATAGGAAAGAAGAGTCCAGTGTCGTTGCCCCTACAAAGAAAACAACTGAGGCAGGGAGTATATGAAGGATAAATGTTAAAATGACGAAGAGGATATGGTACTTTGCGGTCCGTCTACGCAGGAAAGAATAGTCCGTCCATGAGCCCATTGAGCAATAGAAAAATGAATAACGATATCATCTAGCCATGAAAGTTCCGATTTCCAGTTCCATTGCGTCCGATAGCCCTACCGCTATTGTAGGGCATCTGGGGTGCACTTGGATAGCCTATCAGTTGCACTTCATCCATAGGAATGTAACTTGTCAGCGTTTGCGCCCGGGGATTATTCGCAACTGGTCGGTTTTGCTGTTGATACGGATTCGATGCCGGCATCACGAAGGATGGGCCCGAAATTTGGGCAGGCTGTGGAAGGCAACCGGAAGGCGGGGGCCGTTGAAGGTATGTGGTAGGGGGCATCGGGATCTGCATATAGTCCGAAAAGTAGAAGCCAGTGTTTACCATTGATTGATCGAACGTGAGTTGTTGAGTAGTTCCATTTAGGGGGCCGGGATCGCGCGGGTGGTTAGGGTATACGTTTTCGGTGTACGTCGGAACCTTTTCCGTAAACGATGCAGCAGGGGTGGGAGGCACTGGTGCCGGGGCGCTTCCAGCGATGTTGGCAGGAACTGGCGCAGGACGCCGTTGACCACGAAAGGGGGGTTGATATGATGTGTGCGCAGGTGGTGGGGGCGGGCTCATCGATTGGGCGAGGTGATATAACGGAGGGGATGTGGAGTCGACTTGTTCCGATGGAACGATGCCCATATCGCCCACCCGCAATGTGGGGGAAGTGCGAGTGCTGATGGTCGTAAGTTGGGTCCCTGGTTGGCGTCTCGGAGACGCAGTCGATAGAGGCTCAGTCCTTTCGTGGTTGCAGCGAATACGCAACCCAAACCTTTTTTCTCTGGCCTGCAGGTCATGTTGCATCGTTTCAGTTAGAATGAACTAAACCATACAATCCGGAGACGTACAAAAGCCAAGACCCTGTCCAGGAGTTGGTGAATTTCGTGGGAAGGCACATACTTGAGTTGTTCATGCCTGTTGTGTGAACTCAACCCTGGGGGGACAATCAGCCACACAGCACACAAACACGAAAAAGGGGAGGACGAACATTCATAGGCATTGTCTGATGGGATCAGCACTCTATCAGCAACGTGCTAACGCACATACAGCGAGCAAAACCACTTGCCTAGCAAATTTTCCGCTGTGAGGGATGGGAGTGAGAAATGTTAGGGCGTTCAAATCCATAAACCATATTCACCATATACAGGCTTCCACTCGGACAACCATGATGATAACAGGAACGTGGCCTTGATGGTAGCCAGAGTGGGCTCCTCGGACTCCAAACCATAAGCTTGCTTAGCCTCATCCAGGAGCACCCTTTCTCTGGGCCCGTTTGCTTTCGCGGAGCTAGCTCCAAAAAGGCGAAGGACTCGGTCGAGCATTGGACTAACGCGCTCATCATTGCTGAGTTGATTCCTTAAGCCTTCTGTGGATATTCCCTCGCCGAGGATACCAGGGATATGATGGTTCACTTCGGAGATGCCTTGGGATATTTCCTGTGCGGTATCATGTTTGGGAGAATATTGTTGCTGCCGAGCACGACGATTCTGATTGCTATTCCCTGGGGATTTTTCGATCGGCGTGGGTCGTCAAAGATGGAGAAAACGGCGTGTCACCGCACCTGAATGCACCTCAGACCTGGTTGAAGTACCAGCAGTATTGTCCTGATTTCTCGAGCCGGACTCATGGGACCCAGAGTTGCGTTCCCGTCTGAGGCACTTCGTACCAGGGTTAGCATCAAGCCAAAGCGTGAATAGGCCCAACAAGTTTAACGTACTGGAGTCCCCAAGGTATCGCAGTTTGAGCATTTCGCGTCGTTGTTCCAATCTCGGTTACACCGGCGATGACTGATCCAGTGTCAGGACATCAGCGCCATCCCCCATTCGACCCATCATCGACGATGGCGCATGACTCACACATCGTAGCACGATTGACACGAAAACTTGTGATATCCACCGCGCTCCTTTCGGGCGCTCTCCGGCGAGGAAGCAAGATTCTGGGGCATGGTGCAGGGAAATGTGAAGAAGTAAAGGGAGAGGAAACGAGGTAAGAGGGAAGGGCGTAAGGAACTGCATGGCTCCCTTTTCTCTTAAACTTCCCGGAAATTGCGGAAACAGAACACATTGCACTTGCCAAAGCGCCGCGCGCGCGGAATAATGTAGGCGATGAGGTAACACATTCCGACTAGATATCTGCTGCACATCCCGCTTGCTAAATTCCCAGCAAGCAAAGGCATCGATCGAACTGTCCAAGTGAAGAGTGGTGCGTTCGCACAATGATTCAAGATTCGACAGAATCGACAGAATTCATCGAAAGCTGCGACGGGTTCAATTGCATTCAATTCATCCAAGACTGACGCGCCTTCTCGCTTATATCGCGCAAGCCTTATAGACTAGGCGCGCTACGGCTACGGTCCCTAAGTAGCTATGCATATTTGATGGCGGCTTGTAACCGCCCGCTTGACTGCCTCTACTTAGCCCACATTGCGAAATTTCCCCGCGGCAGTTGGCACCCCAGCAGAATCTCATTTGGCCGTTTGATAACCGAATGAATTATTGTTCGCTGCGAGCCCCACTTTGGCAGAAACAGGACAGAAGTCCAGGCGTCCCAGTAACAACGTCGCTCAAGCCAGCACTTGCAACTAAGCGGTGTCTTACTCTCCTGGTGCTCACTATCTACTACCACAGTATTGGCCACCTTCCAGCGACTATCTTCCCACCAATGAACTCGTTTGATCTTTGGTGCTGGATTTAAATGTGGAACTGACCACTTATCGCTTGTGCTCATGAGGCTCCTAAGCAGATTGGATGATACACGGATATCTGCGGATGCGGTTTTGGCTCCAGAGACTCGAGATGGTGTGACCTCTGCAACAACCCAAGTACTGTACGTAACGTCATCAGTTTTTCGATGATCGCTGCAAACCCAGTTTGGAGTATGGTATCTCAATCCGGGGTTGAACCGTATACATTTGCGGATTCTCAACCGAATCACAGTAATCCGATCCGTTGGGACCCATATGTATGTAGTAGTCTGTCACCACATGCGCAATCATTGATTTTTTTTCATCGTTGCCGTGTCACCCCGGAACACCCTGGACTTTACAAAACGCGCGTCGTCTCACTCAGCGTGCATCATGAAAACAGGGGTATCAAAATGTGATTCAAGTATGTGAAATGATGGGGTCACAACCAACCAACTAATATATTAACAAAGAAAAACCAAAAATTCGAAAGATAAATTGGTCGAAGAGCAGGCCGCGAACCCAATGGGCAGGGAAATCGTTATAACATTAATGTCGATCACCTCCAACTCCACCCCAGGGCCCAATGATCCCATCGGCTCTGGCTGTGGGGGCGCAGGATTGGCACTAAATTCGCAGCAGAAATCCATGGATGCCGATTATGAACTTGCGTTAAATAAGGGTGAAATCCCATCGCAACTCGCTGCCAGCTATTCGACGCCCTTGGGACATCCAAGAGGGCATGCTATTAACAAGCCGCTCATAGCAGGAATTTTCTGGTGCCGATTTCGACAACAATGACCACTAAGTTGAGTATTCCTATGACGCCTGCCTCGAGTGGAGGCGATAATCCACTTAGTTTCAGTGCTCAGGCCCCGCCGGACCTGACAGTGTAATTCCATGTGTGTTTCTCCGTCCGCTGCGCTGATGAGTGGGAGCATGCATCAGATACCTGCTGAAAGGGATGCTTGCTCACATGAGCAGTTGACAGCGATGCAAGGTTTTAAGGGTAGAAGTCGCTAACATCTCTCCCCGTTAAAGAGGGCTGGTCGCCTACCTATCGCTAGAACCAAACGCTCTTACGAAGTTATAGAGGCTGGAGTCCTGCCTAGGAGTCGTGCCTACAAATGCTCAAACATCGCTTCTTCTGTCGCGAATTTGCACACGGCAACTCGGTATCTCAGAGCCGCACAGTACTGATGAGGCTGGATCCTTCTGCATACATATGTTGAGAGACAGTTGGTCTCTGGAGAGCACTGACCCAGGAAATTAAATTATAAATCACGTTATTCCCTTCACAACATTCCCGGTGCTTTACCTTCAATCCCTCAAGTGGCGGACACGTCAAGACTCAGCCCCAATCATCCCAAAACTCAGTGCCACTACTCACCAGTTATTCGGAAAATGTAATTTCTATGTTCCCCCAGACTCTCACCTGTGCTCACGGCATCAACCGTCTTGCACCAGATTTAACCATTATAAGCCACTTTCATATATCACTATCATGAAGAAAACGCGCAAGCCCGACACCAACATTGAATGATAAGACTATGTTAAAGGAATATATGGCGTCCATGATCGCAAGAAACAAAATGTGCCAACCAAAGAAACCAAAAGTCCAATGATAAGCGAGTAGAATGTCTAATGGAAGATAGTGAACTGAAAATACAACGAATATATCAAAGAATCCATCATAACAATACCCCCAGATAGGAATCCTATCTACTTTGATCTCTAGCTTCATTCCATCCGAAGGCCCCAATACTGGAGCCTGGATCTGCGTTAGGATACGGTTCCATATGGGTCCGAATCCCTCCAGTGCGCTCCCTGCCAGGCACCCGTCCCATATTATGGGTAGAACTCTGCACATCGGCCCAACTCCGGTGGTGCGGATTCAAGGTGGGCGGTATGAATAATGGGTTCAAATATTGAGCGGAGGGTTGAGGCCTGATGAAAGATGGGACAGCGTGTTGAACATGGTTGGAAGGGGAGTTTTGGGCAACTTGCACATGTCCCTTGTTTGACGCAAAGAATGGACCCGAACTTCCAGCAGCGTATGCCATAGCCTGTTGACCAATGACATTGGAATCCTGTATCGAAAGGGGTGCGTAGTCAGTGTGACACCCAAGCTGCCAGACGATATGGCCTACGGAGCCAATACAGCCGTCATATACGCCTGCGAGGGGATACACAACTCCTGTGGCGGACGGAGGGGCTAGGGTCGGGTTCACCGAGATCCTGCTGAGGCCATTGGAGTGGCCAGCGGAACTCGGTGAATTGAAAAGGGGAGGCAGGTATGAAGGTTCAGTCGGCGCATAACCTCCCGCCGATGGCCACAGAGTGTGTCTTGGGGGTGGTCTGGGATTTAGCTGATCTAACGGTGCGCTAATATCCAAGTTAGTTGATGTTGATTTGACAGCTGTGCGCTGTGCAGGAGCTTTTGCAATGTCGGGCTGAGACTCCTGCGGCGCGCGCCTTGGTGAAGATCGCTGGCATTGGATCACTCCATCCCTTGACGGAACACACAACTCAAAGTCCCCCTCCTTGGCCTATGGATCAGATGTCGGAGAATGTCAGTTTCGAACTGGCCAAAGAACTACTATTTGACAACGCACGAGAGCATGAACTTTTTCCAGGAGGCTGTCAATCTTGTCCCGAGACGTATCCCTTAGTAATAAGCGCTCCTCGTACGAATCCAACCCTGCGATATGGTCAACAACAGGGTACATGAATGGAAAGCAGGGGTACTTACACGTATGGGCGTTAGCTGACGTTAGTCGGAACCCCACCATTTTACTATCAGCAACATCGTCAATGTAATGCGCAAACACAGACTTGCCTAGAAGGTCCTTCGCTGTTGAAGACGTGAGTTGAGGGTGGTGATAAAGATTCCAAAAGCATATTTACCGAAGCGGGCATGATCTTGTAACCTAAACAACCCCCATGACAACAAAATAACGGCCATAACGGTGGCGAGAGTTGGAACCTCAGATTCCCTCCCATAAGCTTCTTTGGCGACGTCCAGAAGCTCTCTAAATCCATCCTCCCAGGGGTTCTTGTCCAGGAGGCGAAAGACGAGAAGTAACATCAAACTGAAGTGTTGATGATCGTCGGGGTTTACTGAATCCGCTGGGAGCCGAGAGCGTTGCACAAATCGCTCTTGGTTGAAAACGCCAGGAAAGAGGTGATTGGCATAGCCGATGCCTTTGGCTATTCCGGTATTCTGAAATATATTATATGCACGAGGTTGCCGGAGGTTCTGATGATGACGATGATGATCTTGAGGAGTTGGATCTACCAGTATGAAGTTTCCAAAAGCGCGAGGAAATTACATAGTATCCGCAAAAGGGAGAAAAATGATGAACCGTCGCACCTGAGTGTTGTAGTTCAGCCTGAGAAGCGATAGGGAGACCATCGGCCGACGTATCAGTAGTGTTCGTCGATACTCCTGAGGCTCGAAGTTTAGGTGGCTGTCCTACGCACTTTGCAATGTGTCGAGTGAGTATGGTGCTGAAGCCTGGCTCACTCAACCGCGAGCAAACGTAGCATACATTGAGTCCCCACCCCGTGCACCTTGAACAGCTTGCACCTTCAACCTCCCATCTTCTGTCGCACTTGCGTTGACTAAGTTAGGGAGAAAGAGAGAGAGAGAAGTTGTTAGTGCGCGTGCCCCTTTATCAACAACGAGCTACTTACGCTTGGTGACAAGAAGTGCACGCGCGATTGTACTTGGCACGCTTTCTTGAACTCCCGGGTGGGGATGCTTCCGAACGATTTGTTGTTTGAGCAAGACATGACGACGCGCCGGTACGCATATCATGCCCATATCGGCTATCCGATATGATACCCTTTTACCATGTGTTTCGTGTTTCACTGTTGATTGCCTTCCACATGTAGCGCTGTCGCGTATCTCACTTTCTTATTACTTTTGTCTGATATTCGTGTTATTACTTTAACTACTTATACCGCTGTGCGGTTACAATATCAAGTCGGTTGTTCCCCGTTATCCGAGTGTCCACGCTGAGAGCTACATAACAACACGATTCCTGGACATAGTGTTGGAGGAAAGATAGAACGTAGAAGGCGGTGGTGGAAGGAGTAAAGTTGAAGACTTGAGAGGAAGAGGAGAGCTGCTTTTTTTTTTCTTTTACTAAACCGATCAGAGCATTGGTCTTAATAGAATAGCAGGAGAGAGAAGATTTAAAGGATGGAAAAAAAGGGAAGCGCGCGTCTGATCTCGATCCAGCTGCCTTTTATTGTACACGAGTCCATCAATGATGGAGGGATCGACCCTCGACTCGTAAGGAGAGTTTACGAAGGAATCAATTTTCATTTTGTGACTCCAACATTTGCAATGATGAATTTGAATAGCGCTGATGATGTCTAATTTGCAAGAAATACCTCACCTTTGGTGCATATTTTGTCAACGTGCGCAGTGCATGTGCTACGACCTCCTAAAATCAAAGGGCCCCGCTCCGTGGGTTGGCACCTCATGATTTCGGCGTCAAATCATGAAGAAGATCATTCTCGCACATTGTTGTTACTAACTTTGAAACACGTGGGCAACAGGCACCATAAATTCTAAGTAACGAAGCAATCCTACAGTGTTCCATACATACAATTACCTGGTGCTGCCATCGCACCCTCAACCCACTTGCTGCGACAGATTTGCGCCCATCCATACAGCGCTAGTGATGGAAGGGCCGACCTCGATATATTTCCCCCGAGCAGCTCTCGGGAGTCGAGTGGAACCCTACGCCCCGGGCCCATAGAAGATCATGACCCCTTTTCCGTTTTCAACATTGCCAAATCATCGCATCAGGGAGGATTGTGCCAAATGCTCAGAGTACGATGTACTTGATTGGTCGGAGACGGATACGGATGACCTCCCTAGTACGTTCATGCTCATACATGTGAGTCAAGAGACATCAAGATCATCTCTGCGCTTATATGAGGTCGCTTAGCTTTAATTATCAATGGCAGCCGCCGATCAATCTGTTGAGAACCGCGGCAGCGATCGATGCTTACTTATTGATAAATGTGATGCCAAGTCAAATGACAGCGGGTGAACGGAGCGATTCTACATGTTTAGTAGGCTAAAACCTCTCAGCAGTGAATGAGCGGTGGCTTCCATACTATGTAAGAGACTAGACCGCACCATCGTAAATTTTTATGACTTTGCGGTACCGCAAATTGGCAGGCTTAATTTTGAGGTGCGTACAATCAAGCCTGAGGGGTGCCAGGCGACTATCATATTATCAGGGACATCACGCGAGGACCATTGCCAAGAAAACAAGGGAAACTCGAGCTAGGCATCAATGTCCCTGCCTCCTGATGTTGAAATTCCAACATTCGATCCATCATCCGCAACGCGAAACCCCTAGCTTTGTGGTATGCGGAACAGTGGTTACCATTCACACTTTCTCCCTGTTCGGACGACTCCGAGTGACGCCCCACTAATGCGCGATATTCGTGCATAAAAATTTTGGATTCCCTCTAGCTCTCCCTCAAATCTCTGTTACGAGTCTGAGGTGAGAGGTGTTTTCGTGATAACAGATCACTCATGTGTTTTTTAATTGGCGTAGAACACATATGGCCGTAAGTACGTTAGGTATATAGAGTGTTATCAATTATAGATATCTGTTACGAGTCTGAGGGTTTACGCGCCATATAGCCTTTAATATTTAACCTGGTTCCCCAAGCAATGGGGCGAAAAGAAAAATGTTCATTGTGAATAATCAATCCATCAACCAACATCGACCAACAGTCGTTGCTTTGGGAATGATTGCAGCGTAGCAGCGCGAGACGCCTACTAGGCCTGCTGCGGCCCCTAAACCAAACCGAGACATATCTAGGGACTGGCACCGTGCGAAATACATTGCTTGAGGCATTTTCGCGGCGCTGCAAATTTTGAGCGAGTCATTTGCTGCCGGATGTGAGCTGCACATCAGCTGAAATAGTAATAGTAGATCAAACCTGAGCTATTGCTCACGCTGGTTTCAAGCTAGGCTGTGTCCCGCTATTTCCACGAGCTCCAGCCTTACTATCTTCCATAATATTGACCACTCTTTTTCCACCAACAAAACCATCGAAACTTCGGCGCCAAACTGACCTTCAAAAAAACGCGACCCAATCTTTCCCTACAAGACATCACGGTATCAACACTGGAGACGCATAGTCAGTAGGATGCCCGTTTGGAGTCCATGGATTCGCTGCAGGCTGCTGAGAGCCACTGTAGACATATACCCCTGCAAGGGGTCCGGGATTGTCGTGATGAACAGCAAAAGAGGTGCGGGCGCTACGTGTAGTGGGGCGCGGTTGAGGCCTGCATCCAAAAGGGTCGGGAGTTGGCATGAAGGTCCCGTCGAGGGCGACGGGGACATGCTTGAAGGTGGTGCGGAATCCAGCTGATCCCACGGCGCACTAATCTCTACTCTAAGTAAGTTTGAATTGGCGGTTGCGCCCTGTACAAGATCTTTTGCGATGGGGACCTGAGACCCCGGCACCGCGTTGAATCATCTCGCAATCTGGGCAAGCACGCAACTGGAAGCTCCCTCCCCACCTACAATCGTGTCCCCATGAAGAAAAACCGAAGGCCGATTGTTCCTGGTTCTCGAGAACCATCCCAGAAACAGAGCATGACAGCACCTCCGAAGGAGGGGAGTCATTCGCACGTGTCATTTCCTCTCCGAAGGAGACAGTTCCACTGACGTTGACTGGTAAGACTTCCTTCCCAAATTGTCAGTGATCTCAAGCAGAGTGGCGTTGGAGCCGGCGCAGAACCGGACCCCCACCAGGTCAAGTTAACTGCGCCCGCCGAGGACGAAAGCGGGCCCACAGAGGGACGAAATCTGGCGTAGCTTCCACACAAGCGTCCATGAATTGTTGGGTTGGCTTTCTAGGGGGCACTAGTTCCTGGCCATTAACAACGGAGAGTTGCAGAGCAAGAAGAGAGATCCAAAACATCGAACGGTGCGAAAAACCAGGGGAACAATGTCAAAGTGCAACAGCTACGTGATGCCACTAGACAACAGCCCAATATTCGTGTTGAGTTCGCACAATTCCTCTGAGTCTGACTTTGATTGCGGGGCCAACGAGGATGTATTGTAGCGGAGTGCGCCGAATCCATTCCATTCATGGTGTTCCCTCTCAAATTACAATTCAGTTGCTTATCTCTCCCTCTCCAAGCCCTAAGAACTCACACATCCCTTCCAAGAGATGCGCGGAACAGTCTGTTCCGTTTTAGTCCTAGCCTTGTTCTTGGGCACCGTGGCACTAAAACATTCATCGCCAACACTTATCCGCCGCTTCATGTTTGAATAGCTGGGGTGCGCAATCAACCCGTGAACAGGTGTTGGGGCTATCGACAACGCTGTCTTGTTTCCGAAGAGCCGAACACCATATTTAGGCCACCTCCCTACCAGCCGTCGTCTCTTAAGTCTGTTTGCTCGACAAGATCTTAATCGTGATGTCGCTTCAAAGTATGTTAGAGCTACTGCCAACAAAGTTGGATTAAATAGGAGCGTCGACGCCGGATGTACCGAAATCCCTGCGGTCGGTTTGGCCTCGGAATCAGTATTAATATTTGAAGCCGACGATCTTATCATTCAGGTCAGTGTGCTGATGTATACAAGTTTCGGGTCAATTTCCAATCTTTTATGGGCAGGCTAAGAGAACCACCGGGATATCGGCTGCAGTCAACACCGTGAGATCGTGAAGGATTCGACAATCGTAAGCGCTGCTTCTCAGCTGAGATATGTTGGGTCAATGAGTGTGGGCAGGACTCCAGCAATCAACGGAAGAGGTTGCGTGAGAGTAAGATGACTCAAATCCATTGGTGTTTGGGATTCTCGTGCACCTAATTTGCTTACGCGGGCTCTGCTTTGAGGGCGGTGGTTTCACTCTTTATTGTTGGTGTGAGTCGCACCAACAATGAACTGTGTAACAATGAAGACCGAATGAGCCAAATTCGGAGCACGAAGAATATCAGACACTTTACGATGTTGAGTTTTCCCTTGACGCATCCCTACAAGCAGCTGTGTACAGTTCCTCAAGTCTGTTCGCTGATGCCACCGCAGATTTCCAGATACTGCCCATCCTCCTGAGGAGTTGAATGGCCTTCATCATTCCATCTTTGGGGAGGGTGCATCCATAGGTGGCGGAAGTGCTGTCGAGGATTCCTAGATAGTGGATCTTCCCCGCAACATAGGCTATCTGAACGGAGGTATTGTCCATTTTGTCAAGGCCATGTTGAGAGTCAAATCTGTTCAGCAACATGAGGATCCGCTCAGCAGCGGGTGTGGCAGTCTTGAATGCTTGATCACGAAGTTGTGAGACGCGCGTATGATCCTGATCAGAGAAACCAATCTGATGCACGGAACTGGTCACATAACGAATGCTGGAACGGTCTTGATAAAAGGGCTGGTATAGGAGTATGTGCATCCATTCGCCCACAAGATTGACCATTGTCACTTCAGGGGTGACAAGAAGATTGGGATCTTTCACATCAATGCGAAGAGAACCAGGCAGATCCCGTTTCCATCGTTCCAACTGTCCACTGTGCTGAGGTTATGAGTGTGATTGTAATGATCGGGCCCTAGGCATACCTCAAATACTCGACATGGCGAATGTCGATCATGCAATTGCAGACACCATTTTTGCCATACAGAAGCTTCATGGCCGATGAAATGATACGCATTATTTTAGTGTGCCAAATAAACGCAGCATTTAGTGGTCCTGAAACACCAAGCACTGGGGGTTGCAACCATTCCATGCCAACATCCACACCGTAGTCAATTGAGGGAGCCCCAGGAGGTTGATACGGCCCTTCAAAGCAAGGGAAAAGGGTCTGGGGTCGCCCAACATATAAACTACAGCATTTATCCTGGAAAACACAGTTGATGTCATGAAGCCAGTGGCTAGGATGCAAACACGCACGAGTGAATACAAGCTCCAGAAAATACAAGCACGCTGATAATCGATATCATTTGGTGAAGTTGCCACTTTCATGTTTTCTAGATTAACTACTCAACGAGACTTTCAGTCACAACTTACCATTGGCCATTGGAATGACTTACGAGCTTGGGAAACACGGATTGCCGTGCCTGTGAAAGTGAGAGTCTAAATGCTTTTAACCACGTTGTACCTGGTGGAAAACAAACCTAAGTATGTGAAGCTGAGAACTGTTTAGAACGGAGCTTAAACAATGCGCTGATAAATTGTCAAGAAGTGCACATACCTAACTCGGCAGCCCCGCTGTGAAAACAAGACAGGATAGCAAGTGCTTGAACAGTACTCAGAGTCGGAGTTTGACATTCAGTGTCGAAGTGAACTTTGGCTTGCGTGGCGAACCGCTGGCGGAATTCTAGAGACCGGTGTGCTTGATTAGACGAGAAGGCCAATGCGAAGGCCAGAATCCCGTTGTGAAGCATGGGGGAATAATGCACTATGTCCCCACTCACATCCTGCGATAACGCTTGCCTGTAATCGCGGAGGAAACAAGTTGGGTTTACCACCATATTCCAGCTACATGTGCGGGAAAAGTAAGCGCCAAGAACTGCATCATGTTCACTGGAGCCCAGATCGCTGTGTGGCAAGTAACGATCCCAGTGCGGAACATATGGGACTAGATGCGCAGAAGGTGTATCCTCCGCTCGAGTGAGTTCCGCAGTATACTTGATTGCCCACGAACAAACCTACCGGATTTTCCGCATTTGACTGAGTCTGAGAATTCGCACGTCGAGGCGTCAAGCCTGAGGGGTATGGTTCGGTTCTCCGCCGAGTCTTTGGTCCATCTGGTGAGGTGGAAGTTCTGCACGGATTCACCAAGAAGATCAAATTTGACTGAAAAAAATAAATAATAATAATAACGGATGGTAGACTCACCGTGAAGTCATTCCTCTGGCTTACGGCTGTGAAATCGCCAGTGAGACAAGTAACGCAAGCGCTTAAGGTGTAGTATCGACGTCGAACTTTATACCTTTGACAGAAACAGGGTGTTATTTCGTGGCGCACTGAGCCGCGCGGCAGAACCGGGCTGATGAGAAAGCCAATGAATGCACACGTGCGGAAAATGCGGAATATTGGCGTGAACCACGCGGACCAAGAAGCCATTGATATTGTTAAATGGCGGTGCGTGGAAGCCGTTGCCGTCATGAGTGCGCGCGCGCGCGCGGTATTATTCAAATGGGCTATGCATTGTCGCGCGCGGGCGCTATTCAAACTTGCCGCTGACCTCTGGGAACAATACACCATGACCACGGACTTGTCGAATTTATTGTCACGATGGCGAAAAGCTATGAGGGGCCGTGAGCTATGAAATAAGTTACCGGAAAAGTGAGCCACTGCATTGTTAAATTTCGGGTCAATGACATGGAGTCGGCCGGCGCTCGTCAACGCCGAACCATCGAAGCCTGGTACATACTGGTGGACAGACGCATGGCAGAGTTCGTCTGACTCTCCTTCAGCTTATATGCTATGGGGACCGGCACGTTTTCTTGGCATCGAGTGTAGTTTGGCGCCTTGAATCCGGTGCTCAATAATTCCCTCATTTTGTCCACTCTGGGATCTGGGCTATGTGGCGCACTGGGTTGATTCATTTGCGTATGAATGGAATAGGCCCCACAGTGGGCTTTATAAGATCGATTCAAGGAGGGTTCAAACGCTGGAAAATCAACTACTCTATGGGCAAGACGACGACGAAAAGAGGTCCATATGCGTCGGTAGCCTGTAGAGGTTGCTCGGAGAGGCATGTCATCGGCTATTGCGGATCAGTGATTCTCTTTTAAGATATGCATTTCTTCGCAGCCACCAGAGATGTGAACTGAGGGTAGGAACTGCCCCATGGAGCGAGAGCAACCCGTGTGTAAGATGCCATTCAAGGGGTTTGAAGGTAATTATGTATTTACCACATTCCTCCCCTTTCCTGATCCTCCGTCTGCCGTTGCAGTGCAAGGAGCAATTACCAAAAGGTGCGGCCTCCGCTCCCGTGACTTCTTCTAGATCCCGGGCATCCCCAGTTGCTAAGTATCCAGCGTTCGAATCCCTGCCGCTTCCTCCTCGAACGCTCACCGAGTATCAGTATGAACAATGCATACGGGATGGGACCTTGGAGGCTAATCGACTCCTCCCGGCGCCTGCTTGGGGGACATTTAAAGACACTCTATTGTCGGATACCGCAGCCAGTTCGGAGGGTTTAAATCCATTCCTTCACTGCACGGTTATTTTGCCCCAGTTACGCCCCTTTGTAAGTCCTGAGGTACTACAAAAATTCGAGGACGACACAATGTCGTACTTGGGGAGGGAATTCCTCCATCCAACTTTGGAAACCATATGGGGAGCGATCCTGCTCAGTTGTTACATGCGGTCGCACAATCCAACTTGCAGCAAAGGCTCGTGATTTTGTTAGTTCTCGCAAAAGCATACTGACAATTCTGTAGGCCTATTGGGTGCGTGTGGCTTCTGACAAAACCATCGGAATAGATATACTGACGCTGCCTTGGCTGCAATAATTACTGCCACCCTAGTAATTTCACACTGGTGTGAGTTTCGTCTACAATGCATAACATTCATCTTCGCCTTACGGCCCGGTTCTAAGGGTTGAATGGGCTGAACGAGCACGACGGACCCGGGATCGTTCCGGTTGTGATGCTGCGGCATAGACTTGCGGCCCTTATAAAATCTGTGAGTTATCAATCACGGCTAAGAGCCGACTTTAAACACTCTTGTTCTTCAGGATTCTTCCAATACTCAGAATCAATGCCCTGGTGCGCCCTACCCTGTGGCGCAGCAAATAGTGACCGCCGAGCTTCCAGCGAGCTTCCATACAGCTGAACCAATCGGCAGTATGCCCACCGAGCAAGTTTCTCCCCGTCAATCGTCAGCCATTGTCTTCATATTTCGTTTCCCGTTTCACTGACAATTCTTGCGTTTTAGACATGAATTTGGTGGTACCGCTGAGATGGACGAGCCTAGCGCCAGCGCGCCGTCAGGAATGCATGGTATAGAAAACCTCGTCATACCTAGATCGAGCAGTCCTCCTGCGTTCGTACATGGCGGTGTTCTCACCCCCAGCTCGGTGGATGCGCCACTGCCTTGGCATGATAGGACTCTCGACGCTAGCGCATGCATTGGCGGCCGCCTCAGCCGGCCCTTTCCATCTCACCCAACCGAACAATTCCATGACAACACCAAACACCGTTGTCCCTGGTCAAGTGTTCCCCCTTCAGCACTTTAATGCCGTTCATTCCAACGTAGTTAATGCTTCAACAGTTTACGGTCCCCCCGCAACAGAATACGGAACCACAGCGCAACCTCCCCGGAGGTACTCGTACGCTGAGATCGCCCGTAGGGGTTTGAATCTCGCATAATCCTTGCGGAATTATAATTAATCCGCGAGACTGTGGTAATACTATTATCTTTGATGTGATCCTTTCCCACTTACATCCGCAGTGCGAGCGATGCTGAATTATAGTGAAGAGTCCAGATCAGACTTGATCGTTCTCTTGTGTTGATACAGTTTTATACTTGGTTCGTGTTGACGGGTATTTGATTTTATTCAGTCTGGTGGATCTTTCTGTCCCGTAATGTGTTCTTTTGTCTACCTATGTACATGATGGAATGTACTAGAACAGCTAGTGTGGTCCAAAGGTTCAAGAGGAGATAGGGGACTTACCCTGCCAATCTCACCCCGGGAGACGCTCACTGTCAGCGTCATGAAATTTACCGCGGAGCGGTCTTCCAGCGGCGTAAAGCCGCCGAGCCGCCTACGGCTGAGTGGTTTAAGATGGAAATAGACAACGCGCACAACAATATCAGCTGTACTATGGTGTAGTTATTGGACCCACAGTCCGAGCCCATTTGGATCCGAGATTCTCGCGGAGCAACAGCCATGCGTTTTCCCCACATGCAGCCGCGCGTCACGAAACGCTTGTTGGGTGTGCCGCGGCCCCTAAAACCGGTCACGACTGGTATGCTCCAAAGTACACACATCTTCGGATATTTCTGTCTTGTTGAAATGGCCTGGCGACCTTGAGTCTTGCTTATCGTTGCTTGGAGGCTTGGATTTCGAACGAGGCATTTGCTGCTGCATGCGGGCAACGCATCGGCCAAGGAAATGTGAAATCCTAGGTGTCTAAGCAACGACGTCCAAGCTAGTCCCTTCTCACCCTTTTCCTAATTTGCGAACCTCCTACTCCTCCCTAGACTGAGTGTCTGCCATAGTATTGACTGCCGTCTCGCCACTGTATCTTCTTGTGGAAGTCCTTCTATTCTGCTGAAGGCACTTTCGCGTCAGTCGATGTAGAATATGAGTATTAGCATAAAACGAATTGACATAAAGGAAAAGCGCCCGGTATCGCAAGTCAATGTATCAACTAGGAAAACAAGGATTCTTATGCATACAAAATCTGAACGGATAGAACAACCATTGTCGGTCTGTCTGCTGGGGGCAGGCCACGAGCAGGGCGGCAAGCACGAGAACATGTCTGCAGGTACACCGGTTCCAACATTCGGGTCAATTCCAGGACCCGAAGGATGTACTGCTTGGAGCAAATGGGCAGGGTCCCGTCTGTGCTCCCAACCTTCTGTTATACTCCGTGGGCGCTTGTGCTGTGCGTTGTGACCCAGATTTCCCGGGGGGTCAAAACGGATGGTGCAGACGGTGGTCTCGTACGTTGGATGCTGGGGGGGCCATCACAACTGGTTCATACCCGCTATTCCTCGAGGTTTAGGGGAAGGCCTAATGCACTATTCGATGATTGAATGAGTGTGACGCTGACACCTCACTCCGTCTAAGAGATTTGACATACATCAACCTTCGACTTCTGACAGGTTGAACAGCTTGCGCTTCCGATATTCCAGTCTCTGTTGCACCTGGGCTTACGCCTCCTGAATTGGAATGATTTTTTCAGTGCCTGCTCCCCATCCCGTCTTATCGGCGATGGCAAGCCACTTACGATTGGCGGCAAGTAAGGCAGGCGTGGTTGTATTTGCGGCGTTTTCGCGAACGCCCAGGCGGAGACGTTCCCGAAGGGCTATTGGACATAGTTTTTGGGAGTTGGGCAAAGGGGTGAAGAATAAAAGAGAGCGAGAGATGAAAAAAAAAAACGGAAGAGGTCAGACTATTCCCTTTTTATCTCGCAGAGAATCAGAGGCCCCAAAAGAGGGATGTTAGAGTGGTTTAGAAAAGGTGCCCAGGGTGCTCTGCGAGGAATGGCCTTGCCTCGAAAGTTCCATTCTGTACCTGATACTTGGATTCGATGAGCAAGTCAGATCGAAATGGCGAGTGCTCCAAGCTGGATACTGGGAAACTGTGGATGTGCAGAACTCCCAACCATGAGGGGACAGAAGCAGAGTTGAAGTTTTCGGCAATTGCTGGCTGTTCGTATAGCGGTGGATCTATGAATGGCAAAAAGGGGAATACATGAAAAATGCGACAATTAAATGCCTTAGAAGTTTTAAATAATATCTCAGACATGAATTGGTCCCACTCACTACAAACAAAAGGCCCGGGGTCCCCGATTCGCGCTAGAGTTGGATTCAGGACTCGGAGCTACCCGGGAATCCCACCACCCTCCCGTCACTACTCCTATGCTTTTGCCGCCGATTTTGACCTCCGTCATGCCATAGTTAATCCGAACAGATTACGGGACGGTTTTGAATTCATGACCCGCCACCCATGCGTGCGGCTTCTGAAGACGGCCATCCAACACTCCTTCCTGTCGCGTGTCTTTAAAGTTGTAGTCACTTGGAGATTTGGATGTTGAAGGTGAATTGCACGTCGGCAGAAATTTGACATGACTCAAGCAGCGACGTCATCCGGGCCAGTTCCAAAACAGAGACTTTACCGAACTTTCTAACTCCCGTTATCAATTATCTTGCATTAGAATCATTCTTCCTCATCGCGGCCAAAAGAGCAACCTAAGATTACATAGTGACATGAAGGTAAAACGAGAAACAAAATGCAAATACAAAGACAAGTGGATCGAACATATATATCCTTTGTTGGTCCGTCTACCGAGAGCGGATAAGCTGCAAATCCTACGAATGTGTATGGGGGCAATAATCACGATAATACATGTGTATGCTAGGCCACTCTACCGGTGACCACCAGCTCCTTTCCACCTGATCCCATTACTGGTGCCTGGATTTGCGTTGGGGTAGGGTCCCATCTGCGTCCCAACCCCTCCGTTATGCCCTGTCAGCGCTTGTGTCATATTACTGGCAGAGGTGTGCGTGGCAGCCCAACTTTGGTGGTGTGGATTCTGTGTATGTGGCATACGCGATGGGCTTGAATGCTGAGCGAGGTGTATGAAAGGTGGGGTGGGGTAATTGCGAGGGGAGTTTCTGGGAACTTGCTGATATCCATTATTTGATGCAACGAAGGCACCCGTCCCTCCGACGCTATGTGTCATTGCCTGTTGGGCAACGGCACTTGGACCCCGTGCCGGAAGCGGTGAATGTATAGTAGGACACCCGCCAGAATTGGGGGCGCATTGATTGAATGCAGGCTGCTGCGCGTCATGGGCACTGGGGCAAACGATACCGTCATCATATACTCCTGCAAGGGGATTCGGGACTCCTGTGACAAATGATGAAGGAAGCAGGGACGCCGGGTCCACCTGGATGGTGTTGGAACCGTTGGAAGGGCCCGCGAAATCCGGAGAATTGGGATGAGGAAGCTGGCGCCAGGGTCCAGCTGGTGCAGGCCCTTCCATCCATAATGATAGGAACTGTTCCGCAGGTGGTATGAAATTCAGCTGATCTCGCGGCACTGTAACCCCTAAGTTAGTCGAGTTGATCGTTTCACTCTGCGCAGGAGCTTTCACAATGACAGGCTGGGACTCCTGCTTGTGCCTTGGCGAGGCGGATGGGCGGCGCTGGATCATCTCGTGATTTGGCTGAACACCCGACCCAAGACCCGCTTCCTTAGCCTATAGGTCAGACGTCGCAGAGTCTCAATCACGAACCAAACCAAAGAATTACTATCCGATGACGTACGAGAGCACGGACTTGATCCAAGAGGCGGTCGATCTTGTCGCGAGACGCATCCCTCAACAAAAAGCGCTCGTCACACGAACTTAACCCTGTGAGATGGTGAGCGGTAAGTTACATGGGAACAAAAAAGGGTCACTGACATCCTTGTGCGTTATCTGATGTGGTTCGAATTTATCACGTCACTGTTAGTAACTCGTCGATGCGCACGCAACTAAGTAAACAACTGACGGAGAAGATCTTTCGCTATTGAGGACACGGATCAGGAATGAGAAAGTTTCAGATTTCAAGGGCGTATTTACCAAAGCGAAAGTGATCCTTCGATCTAGACAGCCACCACGACAGTAAAGTGGCAGCCATAACCGTGGCTAGAGTTGGGATCTCGGATTCCTTCCCATAAGCTTCTTTGGTAGGGTCCAGAAGCTCCCTAAAGCCATCCTCCCTGGGATCTTTGTTTACGAGACGAAAGACGAGAAGCAGCATTGGACTGAAATGTTCATGATCGTCAGAGCTCACTTCTCTTGAGAGCCAAGAGCGTTGCACAAATCGCTGTTCGTTGAAAACACCAGGAAAGTGGCGGTTCGCATAGTTAATGCCCTTGCGTAATCCGGTATTCTGTGACACATTATCTCCAAAGGGTTGTCGTGAATTCACAAATAAAAAAAAACGACGGGCCCTCGCACCTAAATGCGGCTCAGCTTGAGCAGCATAAGGAATGGTGTTGGCCATGTTCATCCGATCCTTCGAGGTTCGAGGTTTAGGCGCCAGCCTGATGCACTTTATAATTGTTGGGTGAGTATGGCGCTGAATCTTGGCTCAATCCAACAGCATACACGAGTCCCCCAATTCAGACAATTCAAACAGCTCCCTCCTTCAATTTCCCAGTCTCTGTCACATTTCCGCTGACTGAGGCAGAGAGAATATTAGTGGGCAGTGCTCTCTCCTCATCTCCATCGTTGTCAGCGATGGTGGGTTACTTACGCTTGCTGACAAGGATAGCATGCGCGGTTGTTCTTGCGGCGCCTCTGTGAACCCTCCGGCAGAGGCATTTCTGAAGGCTCTGCAGACGCAGACATACTATAGGCTGATGGCGACAACCAGGGAAACAGAAGATGGCGGGAGGCAAACTTGAATCCTGGGGGAAGGTGAAAGAAAGAATCATCTATCTTATGTGAGGGTAATCGCGATACGGAAGCAGAACAATTACGCTTCAACCAGGCTACGCATCTCGTTTCAGTTCCGTTCAGAAGCCTTGACTGCTTCGCAGTAGGCAGATCCGCACAATAAGTAGCGGATCGAGGAAAGCGGAAATGCGTCTGGCGCCGAAATGGGAGGGTCTTCGATTCAATTTCAATTTTTCAGGCAGACCAAAACAAGGTGTTTTCAAATATCTGCTCGCGAAGGCGCCTATGCTGTATCCACTGAGCGAAGCACCGCCCAGAAAAAACCTCTGCATCCGTCTTGCTCGCCTATATTGCGTATTGGTCATTCTGGCGTTTCATGATTTCTGGACCAAGCAGAGCACACTCACCTATGTTGTAATTAACTAAACGAGCTTACAGACGCGTCACGGAAGCGCGCTTTATCTGCTTAGGGTGCACAGCGTTCCATTTCCCGCGTGCCTGTCCTGTAAAAGCAAGCAAGTGTGTTATGCAACCGGTTACTAGTAACTACTGAGATACTTAGGTTGACCTCACTCGCTTCCACGTCACCCTGAACACCCACCTGCTGCTGTGCAGATCCACACGCAGTCCCACCCGCTGACGCTAGGAGGAACAACCATGGACGACTACTTGCAGTTGAATCGCGGCTGGTTTCCCGATTCAGGACGAGAGAAAGACCGACCTGGGCCCGGCGGTCCCTGCAAAATGATGTGGCTAGGTCTCGGGAAGACGGAAACGTCTTGGCGCTCTCACAATTAGCATAATATTTGATTGGTGACAATTGATGAACCAGCCCATCCAGAACCTGCGACCATAAGCAACAATCAAGTGACTGCGCAATGTTTGAAGTTGGGGTATCAACGTACGCTGCGACTACTCGAGGTTGCGGCGTGAGCTTGTACACGATTCAAAGTACCCTGCTAATAAAGCGACAATTCCCGCTACATGTACTCTGTAGCAGGTCCTGTAGATTTAGAGGCTCCTGATTGAATGGGAAAATTGACAAGGTCCTTTACCCCCGCACATATAACCTAGCTGTTTCTCTCTTGGATGTAAAGTCCATACGGAACCGAATGATTTTTCAGCGCTGCTGAGTAGCGGGTTCTGCCGCGTCAGGCGGCGTCCACCAGTTATTTTTTTTTATAAAGCGACTATTTTTTTATTTATGTCGACTCGTTTTCGAACAGGCCCAAAGGTCTAATTTACATTGCTTCTTCGATAAATTTAAAATCAAAATATCCTTTTACTCGATCTCCCAATGTGTATTTATTTGTAATCGAAAACGAATATTTGCAGATACATAATTCAAAACTGAACCTCCATATATATTTAGCTGTAGGATTTCAAGACGCCCGTCTGGCGTCGTCCTTATAGTTCTAGGCCAATTGCGCATCACCGCCTCTCGCACTTTTCTTTTCTATCGCTTGATCCGTGATATTATATAAATACTCATTCAACCCCTAGGCCCGCGTTATGTTACGCGTCAATGGGCCATGTAAGAGCACAGTATTTCTCGTTGCTTCCTCCCCTGGACAATGAGTAGGGTGCGTAAATCAGTGCAGCACGACCCCGAATGAGTGCGGAAATTGGCAGACTCAAATACAATCATGTCAATTCATTCAGCATCCATCGTTCGGGCAATAACGGCAACGCGGAACATCCTGGGCCGAGGACGCCGCGCCAGACCAGGCTCACGACGCTGATGAGGAAACCGAAAGGCATCCGCAGGCTGGCGAAGTTCATCAAGAAATCATACACCATCCACAAAAGGAGCGGCCAACACGCCGCACCATCCGAGGGAGCAGGAGAGCGCTGCCGACCTGGAGCACACGAAGGAGATACAGAGGAGCATGAACACTGTAGACCCACACAGCCAGACACCCCGACGCCACAAACTAGAAAACTTCTTCACCCCGACCACACTAACCAGTCAGTCTATCGAATGTTACGAATTCATAGAGGCTGAGTCCTGCCTAACCAGACAGTGTGTTTCGGACGGCCGCACTGCCACGTATCAACGCAGGTAACAAAATAGAGTTCAACAACAACGACATGCAACGCGCGTCAAAAGACGCCCACTAGCAACAGGCCACCACTGTTAACTAGATCGATCATATATGAGGGCTGCCGACACGACATCATATGTCCGCCTCTTAAGACATTTTCATATCGTGACGACGCTGCAGCAACCTTAAGTCTCTTCGTTGTTTGGAGGCTTGGGCTTTGAGCTGGGCATCTGCCTCTGGAAGTGAGCTGCACATTGGCGAAGATGACAGAGGCCCAGGCGTCCAAGCAGCGACGTCGCTCAGGCTCGTTCCAGGCTAGGTCGCGTCCGCCCTTCACTAAAGTTCCAAGCTCTAGTCGCCCCTTCTCCCGATGTTCACTGTCCTTCATAGCACCGGCGGGCTGTATCTTCCTGCTGGCAGGCCCACTGAACCTCGGTGCTGGTTTGGTATGCATGAAACACAGATGACCCCATAGACAGCGCTTGCACTTAATGCATCAGTGCCAGAACTACTTTCTCGAGGTTATGAACTTGAAGAAGCCCCCCTCACTTCACCAAGAGTACTTCCATATCATGGGAACGCGGGCGTTACCACACAATATGACAAAACCGGCTGTTATGTATCAAGGGAAACCATCGCAAGAGGCGAATGTGTCAATCACGAAAACAAAAAATCTGACGAATATGAATGATAAATATCCTTTGTTGGTCTGTCTACCCGGAGTAAGGTGCAAACTGAATACGAGCAGGGAGGCATAACGCAAGAACACCGGTTCTAACATCCAGCCTCATTCAATGATCCAAGGAGCATACCACCTCGAATACCCAATGGAGTTGTGTCCAAACAAGGTCCCGCCTGTGTCCCCATCCCTCCGCTATGTCCCGCGAGCACTTGTGTCGTACCATAGGGGCTATACATGGCTTCCAAGGTTTGCTGGTGCGATTCAGACGGTGGGCTTGGGTCCTGAACAGTGTATGTAACCCCAATGGAAGGCAAGGCAGAGTATCGAACATGGTGATTGGGGGAGGCCATTGGAACTGAACCACTCAATGCAAGGGATGAACCCCAACTTTCTACGGGACGTGTCGTAAGTGGTTCGAGCACGGGATTGGGGAACGATGCCGGAAGTGGTGGATAGTTAGGGTGCTCCCCAGAACCATGGCTCAGTCGGCTGAACGAAGACTGCTGGCCGAGGAAACTAACATTACCGTCACAATATGTCCTTGGAAATGGCGCCCCCTGAATCGTTGGCATGGGTGGCGGAGGCACGGAGGACAGCGTGGTGCTGTTGGAACCCTGTGAATCCAAAAGGAAAGCCTGAAATGAAAGTCCAGCCGGTGCTGACCACCCCGTCAATGCCGATGCAGAACTCGTTGGGCCTGACGGACTAATAGTTTTACGCTGTGGAAGAACTGTCGTATAGGTAAGCGATCCCTGCCCCTTCGGTGATACGGGTGAGGAAGATAGGGGTTGGGTCATTTGCTGATTATGGTGAACATGAAAGTTCTTGGTCTAGAGGTTAAACAGCATGGAGTTGATTCAGCTGCAAACTACTGGAGGCACTGTTATCCGCTGACACACCAAATCACCGACTTTGTCCAGTAGGTGGCAGATCTTGAAGAGAGGTACACTCCTCAGAAACTCGCGCTCGCCATATGAATCTAGCCCTGTGAAGTGGTCAGCGCTGCGGGATGATGGATGCGAAGCAGTGGGACAGACATTCACGGGCAATAGCTGATGGAATTAGCGTTGATCATTATTCTGTGAGCCACTCGCCGGTCCGCGTGCACCGAGTAAAAACAACTTGCCTAGCAAATCTTTTGCTGTTGAGCACATAAGTTAGGGGGGCCATAAAGTTTCAAATTCAGAGCATATTCACCAAACCGAATGTGCTGCTTCGACCTTCGGGGCAGCAACCACGAGAGCAGAATGGTAGCCATAACAGTGGCGAGAGTTGGAGTCTCAAACTCCCTCCCATAGGCTCCTTCCGCAACATCAAGGAGCTCTCTGAATCTTTCCTCTCCAAGGTTCTTGCTAAAGAGACGAATGACGCAAAACAACATCACACTGAAGTGTTCATGATCGTCGCTATTCATATCTCTATCGTGTTGAGAGCGTTGGTTGAATCGTTCTTGGTGGAAAATACCAGGAAAGTGGAAATTGGCATATTGGATCCCCTCGTCTATTCCGGCATCCGGCAGTACATTATCTGCAGGAGATCTCTGGAAATCCCGATCATGGTCTCGAGTAGTCGGGCCTGCCGGAATTCCCAGAGAATATGAGGAATCAGGATGGCAAGAAAAATGGGCTGTCACACCTGAGTACAGGGGCCGAGCGAAGTTCATGAGATGACCACGAGCGGGAGTATTAGCGGCGTTCATCCGGTTTCTCGATGCACGAAGTTTAGGCGACTGTCTAGTGCACTGTTCGATCGTTAGTACGAAACCTGGCTCGATCCAGCAAACTTGACGTACATCAATCCCCAACTTCTCACACTTAGAACATCTCCCTCCTTCGATATTCCATTTTCTGTTGCACTTACGTTTGTCCCGACTGAGTACGAGGCAGGATGTCAGTACTCGTCTCCCCTCCAACCCCATCATGACCTGTGATAGCGAGTTACTTACGAGCGGCGGCAAGCACAGCATGCGCGGTTGTACCTGCGCGGTTGTTGTGAACCCTCAGGCGGGTATGTCTCCATACAGTCGGGAAAGTGCAGGGGAGGAAAGATGAGAAACTAGAACGTTGGACAGGGCATAAGGACGAAGCTGATTCAAGTTCAATTGGCCCTACTTCAGGCGGAAGTGCGGAAAGCGGAACATATTGCGCCTCAAGCAAAAGCACAGACGCGCGTTTCTTTAAATTGAATTGCTCAGCCCCACCCCCGTTAACCCTTGCCCAAATCCATTGGACGATGAATAGGGAAAAGACTACGGAAGACGAACCGGCCCAGGGGGATAGATTTGAGTTGTCGCAAGATGGCCAATATTTTAAACGCCCAATCGCACGGGTCGCCTCGTGTCTCGGTGCGTCTACTGAATGAACCCCTAAATGAACCCCTGCCTTCACTTTGTGTGCCTGCGTGATCATTCTGTCGTCTCATGATCTCTGGACCAAGCAGAACATACTCAATTACCTTGTAACTGCTTAGCGCAAAATGGGCTTGCAAGCGCTTCATTGTGTTACTGTCGCATCGAAGCAATCAAGCGCCCAATACGATCAGTTAGCTGAAACTTTCGGCTGATCTGCCAAGGACTTCTCACCCTCACGCTACTCTGGGCTCGCAAAGGTTGGTCGCAAATAACGTCCAATTCTGGTCAAGCTGTACCCGCGCCAACGAGGGGACGCCCTCCGAGTTGGTCAGGACAAATGTCTTGCAGACAGCACATGTCCCCGTTCGATCAATCGTCAATCGGCCCATAATTCACGTGATCGCAACCGCGACTGTAAGCGACGAAGATATGCCGTTCAACAACTAGACCTACTGGCGGCCAGCACTCATGATGAAGTTTCAGGGCTAAGCAACCTAGCTTTAGCATGTGCACTACAGTTCCGGCAAACAGCACGTAGTGTCAGAGGCATGCTTGTGTCATAATGTCAGGACGAACAAAGGAAACTAAGTACATGCCCCTTATCGCTTCCTCACAATTGAGGAAACGCGTAGATCATGGGCCCAGAAGAATGTGAAAATTTAGCGGAGACAAATAAATCATATGATGGTACACAACGAACTATCCATTCAAGATCGATCGCCCCATCTACGGTCCAGCGCACATTGACCAGGCGCACCCAAATTACCATCAGATATCCAGATCCTATCTGAAAACCACTGATCTTGTACTGTCTGTTACATGTGACCCCCCGGGACATTCTCGTGCCGTAAGGGAAGAGGCCTCGAGTCCCGCCCGTTGTTGCCTGGAGGTCTGGACTTTGAACCAGTGATTTTCTACTGCGTGTGAACCGCATGTCTATGGAAAAAGTAGGAGCCCAAGCGTCCAGGCAATATCGTTGCTCGGGCTAGTTCCCAGCTACACTATCGCTCTACAAAAGTTCCACACACCCTGTGCTCAGCGCCGCAGTGTTGACCATGCCCTAGCCACTGTGTATTCCCGCCAGCTTGCTGGGACTTCGACAGAACATAGTTTCAATAAATCCGTAAAGACGGCTGGCCCCCACCGCATCGATCTCCTTACGCCAGAACCAATTCATCGTTATCGTGCATCCCAAAGTATCTTGGGAGCTTATAGAGGTGTTCACTGAAGGAACTTTTGTGTTAGCCAATCCGCGACTGTCGCAGGAGAATGGCGTTGCTTCACAACGTGAACAGGATCCGAAGCAAAATTGTCCATAACCACTACTATCAAAGGAGTCAAAATGGAAACGCGTAGAAATGGAACATATCCTTTCTTAGTCTACCTGCTAACTTGGGGAGTGGACCTCAAACTCGACAAACGAGCGTGGGGAAATGGTCGTAACGACGTGTCTGCGCAGTTATCCGTTTCGACCCCCAGCCTCATTCCAGTGAAGGTGCCATGAACTTGTGTTTGGACACCCCATCTGCGGTCCAATACTTCCACCACTATAATCCATTGGTGTGTGTTCCGTACCATGTACAGGATCGTGCGCGAGGGCCCAAGGTTGCTGGCATGTGCTTGGTGCGGACAGCGGGAATGATAGACCTTGATGTTGAACAGGGCGTGGAAAGTTAGGGGAAGCCGAGTTAGACTGTCTAACATTCGGCCTATATTCGTGATCCCGTCCAAAGGAAGGATTTGAATTTCCGACGGGGTGTGTAGGGGACTGGAAAGTCGCATTCGGAAATTGCTCTGGGAGTGAATGCCCATCAGGATTTCGGGTATCTTGGCCGAATGTGGGGTGTTGGGTGCTATCGTCTTCGAAGTCAACATCGTCATTATGATATACCCCTGCCAGGGGGGCGTTCGTGGGGCGTTGAAAAGGAGGCTCCTGGTATGCTGCACTACTGTTGACGTCGTTGGAGGGGCCTACGAAACCCTGCGAACCGGAGGGCAAAGGCCGGTATGATGGCCCACCTCTGGTCGATGGTAATGGCAATACGGAATTCACTGAATCCAACCCATTAGCAGGTGAACCCTGCATGGAAGCTGCAGGCTGAGACTTCTTCCCACGCCTTGGCGACCCGGATGGCCGACGTTGGGTCGTTCCACGGTTTGAGTGGATCCGCAACTTGAAGTTCCTTTCCTTTGCCTATAGGTCAGACGTTACAAGGCCTCAGTTTGGAGTGAACCAAGGAATCATAGTCGAGCACGTACGAGGGCGCGGACTTTGCTCAGGAGGCTTTTAATCTTATGCCGAGCCACATTCCTCAGGAAGGTGTGCTCGTCACAGGAATCTAACCCTATGAGATGGTCGGCGATAAGATACATGGACACAAAGAGGGCCACGAACATCCATACGCGGCGTCTGGTGTGGTTGGAGTTCATCACATCATCAGCAACCCGCCGTTCACACACTGAGTAGAACAACTTGCTTAGGAGATCATTTGCTAGTGAGGACATTAAGGGAGGTAGAGGAAAAGCTAGAGAGATTTTATTCACCAAACTGGTGCCTCGAGCTAGGCAGCTGATGCGATAGCATCATGGTGGCCATAACGGTGGCCAGAGTTGGCAAGGCGGACTCCTCCCCATAGGCCTGCGTGGCCTTCCTAAGTTTGTCTCCCCCAATTTCCTCGCCAAAGAGATCAAGGACTCGGAGCAACATTATACCAAAATATTCGTGGTCATCACCCACGTCTCTTGGGAGCCACGACCGCTGCTTGAATCGGCTTTGATCGAAAACGCCACCAAAGAAGAGATTTGCCCACTCAATGGCCGAGGCCATTGACATATTCTGCGGCACGTTGCATGCAGGGGGTTGTTCGAAACCCCCATAATGGGGACTTTCCCCACTGGCTAGATCGATGCCTTCAAAAGATAAATTATGTGATCAATGAGTGGCGAAGTGATGGACCATCATACATACTTAAATGTGGCTCAGCCTGTGGGACTTCTGGAATGGCGGGGTACGAGATGCCTGTCGTGTCCACCCCCTTCTTCGATTTCCGAGACTTGGGGTGGTGTGGAGTGCACTTCGCGATTGGTGAGTGAGTGCGGCGTTGAAAATAACGAGCGTGACGCACCTCCGAGTTCCAACCCTCACATTGCGAACATTTCTTATCGGACTCCCAATTCCTATCGCATTCGCGCTTACTGTGTTAAAATTGGGATTTTAGGTTCTGCTCTCATCCCATTATCGTTGTCGACATACTTTTGGTGGCACCAAGTGCATGCTTTTGGATTGCGGGGTTTCTTGTATACCTTTCGACGATTCTCGGAGCGGGAAGCTTCGGTGGGATGTGCCTTCATGCTGTTGGGGAGATGGGAACAGGAAGGATATAGACCAAAGGATAAGATAGGAGGGAAAGTTCAAAAGAAGGCGAGAGAAAGTCTGTCTCTCGACCATCGTAATTCTAAGTACGAAAGGCCCTGTATCGCGCCTAGTTGAAGGGGAATGTGAAGTGTAAGCGCGGGCCCCCCATTTCAAATAAGTACTTTGCAGGACTCTCCATGCAATGATGAATGAATTGAGAATGAGGCAACATAGTTGAGACAGACGGATTGGGCACCTTCAAAAGTTGCGTATGGACACCATTTTAAATTTACCATATATTTGATTTGACGCCGAGATGGGCATTGGGCGGTGTTTGCGACCATGCGTTTGCACAGGATATCTGCCTTATCTCTCGTGTGCACGCATGCTGCTCCCATAAAGGGGGCCGTAGCCCCTAAGGCAACCGCAGCTCCCACTTTATGCCCCGATGATCCAGGTTGATCATTCTGGTTTCTCGGCCAGGCAGAACACACACTTGCGTTCTGACGGACTTTGAAGCGAGCTTGTGTCATGGACGCGTGATTCAGTTGTTATGGTGTGTTTCGCCGCCGGCAGTTGCACTTACCGTGCAAGCAAATATTGTATCATAATAAGTTGAAATTCGTGCGCTATCCACTCACAAACCGCTTCCTTCTGCATCACCTTGAATCCGCTTGTTACAGTTGAATTGAGCTTTGGGAGCAAGCTTCAAGCAAACAACGTCCAACTTTAGTTACTCCCATCTCAACGAAAGGCTCATCAATTTCCCCCCGACTGGCGTCCGGAAGTACCGGCCCACAGCCCGTGCCCCTCGAGAAATCCTATCTTGACGCGTGGATCCTTTGAGTCAACAACGCCACTTTTCCGTTTTCAGCGTTGCAATACACACCCGATAGTAGATATGGGTGTGCTTGTGCATGCATGTGGTACCAGGCTTTTCTTGGATGAATTACAAGGAGGCCAAGCTTCCCTTTCGTATGTTTAGCTCTATAGGGGGATGTGATATTCTCTGAAGGAGGTATAAGGAACGCCACTCCTACCTAGATATGATATGATCCCTCCCTAATATAGGAGACCACCAATCAGCAGTTCCTTTTGGCAGATCAAAATCTTCAGAAGCAGTCCACCGGCCTGAGCGCCGAGCTATGGTCAAATAGCCCCCCAATATATCAATCAATAGTCGAAGGTGACGGGTGCCTAATAAGGATGCTTCAAACAGCTCTGACCGTATAACTCCTGTGTTGCCTTCACCCTCAGCGGTTGCGGAATCGAGTGATTTCCGTACCGCTGAAAGATTGTTCCGTCGCAAAATCCATGGCGCTGCGCTGGCGGTTAGCAAGAAGAAAGTGGCGGAGTTGCGGAATTGGTCGTTTCTCTATCTCGTGAGTCTTTGAATAACGTGTTCTAGACTATGGGGACGTACAAACAGAAATACCGAACAACACATTATGGGGAACATGCCAGTCCAAATGAGAATGAGTGCAGATCAATACTAAAATCAAGACAAATCTCCCGGATAATTGGAAAATCCTCTAAGGTGTTGATCCAAAATCTATCACGATAATCGGCGTATAGTCATACCCCAAATATCGACCGATGTAAAGAAGGGGGCGGCGGGTGTTAAAATCAAAGATAACCAGAATTTATCACAACGTGATTAATAGTGTTGCCGCGCGGATTGCGTTGAATTTAAACCCCTGCGGGCGGCCTCAGCATACGAGTCCTTCCTCCGCGGTTGCGATATGATTCTGCGCTCTGGTGCTGTGAAAATGGAACTCGTTGAAGCATTAGACATGTTGTTTGGGTGAATAATGTTAGAGTGTTGAACGGGGAACACCTGACTGGGAGCGACGGTATCCACCGCTCTCGTGGGCGCAAAATTAGTACTGTTCAGATGCAGAGGACTCAAGAAACCAGCTGGAGCGGCCGCCAACGCGGGCGCTGGTGTGAAGGGTTCTATCATGTATGGCGGCGGCGCGCTCACCGAGCTGAGGACATCGCTGTGTGCAGAAGCAGAAGGACTGTTCGCTCTGAACGTGACAAGGGTTTCAACTCTTTGCGCTGTTGACGGCGTGCTCGTGCTAAGCTCGTCGGTCTGAGCGGCACCACCAATCTCATACCTAGAGATGTAAGGATTTTCAGTCAACTGAAGAAGGAAATGAAGATAATTGGCTGACGAGTGACGTGGAGAAATTTGCTCGGTGGGCATACCACCGATTGGCCCAGCGGTAGGTAAGCTTGTTGAGAGCTGGTTGTTCACTATTTGTTGTTCCACTGAGTAAAGGCCATAGCTATTGGAAGGACCCTGAGAGCAAAAAGTTGAAAGTTGGCCTTTAATAGTGGTGAATGGCTCACGGGTTCCGCAAGGTTTGCGAGCACACGCTGCCAAAAGGCAAGCTGAATGTTTTTAAGTCCATCATGCTGATTCACCGTGGACCACCCTTAGAAGCAAGCGGTGAGGCGAAGAACCTCATGGGCGGTGCAAAAGAAACATACACGTGTGTAACATTGCTGGGAGAATGAAAACCATCGCAGCCAGGTTACGTCAGAGTGTTTATTCCGAATCCAAAAAAGACGAACCGCATACCTCGTAGATCTGGTGGAAGAACAAAACCATCAGTATGGCTTTTCAGGGGATCAACAAATCCACTAGCCTCTGCTACAGGTTGGTTTGCGTGACTGCATGTAGCGAATAAGCAAAATCGTCCCCAATATAGTTTCCCAAGTTGGATGGAGAATCTCCCTCCCAAAATAAGACATCGTGGCTCCCTCAAATTGTTGTAATACCTCACTGCTTACAAGCGCAGGAAGCTGTGGCAAAATGAGGGAACAGTGAAGAAATAAATTCAAAGCGGTTGCCACGTTAGATAAAAGAGTATTTTTGAAGACTTCCCAAGCAGGCCCTGGAAAAATTTGGATAGCCTCAAGAGTTCCCCCTTGTACGCATCGTTCATATTGCCAATCGGTGAGTGATTGAGCGGGAAGTGGTAATAATCCCAGGGCCGGAAATCTAAGAACTACAGACTTGGGGTGCGTAGAATTACGAGAAGCGCTGGCGCCAGGGGCTGAATCTTTTGGTAATGGCTTTTCGCACTTGAACGGGAGAAGGATGATTGAATGCTGAGTGAAGAAAGGGGGAAACACTGGAATATGTAAATACCTTCAGTCCTCTTGAAATGCATCTCACACACGGATTGTTCTCACTCCAAAATGTACTTCCCCCATTCATTATACATCTTGCATGGCTAAGGAGAGATAAGAGTGAACCCTTGATTCGTACTGGCGGAGGACAAGCCTTTTTGAACAGTGTCTGCAAGCCATCGAGACGTATGGACCTCTTTTTGTCGTGGGTTCGGCCATATTGAAGCAGTCAGAGATCTGGGGTGCGAAGCGCCGGCTTGCTGAGGCTTTATAAAGAGGCCGCGGAAATGATTTCAATTATAGGAAATTAAATTGAAGCCAGTGCACATGAATCGATAGAGCACTGCTTTCACGATCCCAGGCGCCTAACGAATAAAGGTTACCGAGAGTGACTCGGTGGCGAGGAAACACCTGATGTACAAGTTGGGATGACGAAAATAGTTGTTGGTTATGAACCTATGAGGGATAGTCCGTCTATGGTAGATACAATGTTAGATATAAGAACAAACCAAGCCTGAAGGAATGGAATGAATGGCGCGACATGACATTTTGATATGATGCTGACACGGTCCTCTAATCATAAGCGACAAGCATGGGTCATGCATCGGAACTATCCGAGGTTTTCCCAGGCTATTGCATTCCTCTCTGTCACTGTGTCAGCTGCGACACGCACCCCTCAGTCACAGCGCCTTGTTATCGCAGCCGCCAATATTCTCTAGGCAGAAACATCCAAGTGCCTGAACCTGGTTCCTGCTGTCACGGCACAGCTATCTGATCACCCCATTAAATTAAATCCATGGCCGCGCGGGGATCCATTCATTCAACGTCATCTGGTTTTTGAATAGCGCTCCAAGTATCGGATGCGCGCGTTACCGTGTATATTTCACTTTGTCACCACTGTTTCTGTGCACGGTCTCACTACCGCGCGCGACCCCACAACGATTTATAAAGCTTCAATAACGCTTTTCAGGGTCTCACCCCCTCTATCGCCTGTCCTGACCTAAGCGACCTCTGAGTCATACTCCTGCTGTCCGCAGCTTCGAAGCTCACAACACGATGGCCTCGCGGTGAGTTGACTATTCGGTATTACCGGTCTTCATCTTCTCCTAACGGCGCATAATTGGTGCAGTGCAAGAACCTCCACCTCACCGGATGGCGCAAAGACCCGACGGAGGGGTGATCCTTATTCCCGACCTTCAAATCCCCAGAATCAGTCCAATGTTGAAAATCCGGTAGGTCTGTTCGTGAAGAATCAGTGCGACGCAGAACTCACCCATGTGGAGGATGCACCCTTCGCGCCCCTTGTCCCATACGTTCCGCGATGGAATCGCCACTTACCAGACACAGACCTCGACTCGAGTGAACACAACTCAGTCCTTGCTGCCTATTTTTCCCTATCCTGTAGCTGGAACATGATCGTGAACCCTACTTGTTTCGTTCGCGATTACGCCAAAGCTTTATCGCAGGAGATTGGTGAGGAAGTAGCTCATTACTCTCCAATGCTTCACAACGCTATGCTCGCCTTCGCCTTGGCGTTCTCATCAAATCAGGCGCACCAATCTGTCGAGTTCCGTCGGCGGTTTGTCACTCAGGCGAAAGTTTACGTTGATACTGAATGTCAAGCACCAACTCTGAGCACTGTCCAGGGGCTTGCCATTCTCTCTTGTTTCCATAGTGGAGCCGCCGAGTTAGGTACGCATCCTTCTTAACAAACTACCCGCGCGGCGCTTACGCTTTGTTTCAAAATAGTCCTTAGCTTTACGTACTTAGGTTCGCTTCCTGCAGGTACAATGTGATTCCAAAAAAAAAATTTAGCCCCTAACTTCTACAGGGATGGCAATGCGGGTTTCCCAAGCTCGTAAGTCATTTCAACATCCCGGTGTGTTGTGACTGAAATGTCACTTGCAGTCAATCTGGAGAATATGAAACTGGGAACTAGACTCAATGATATTGATTATCAGCGCGCTTGCGTTTTCTGGAGCCTATTCTCGATGGTATGTAACCTCTGTCACAGCTACTAACGTCACTTCAACGGTTCTGCTTTACAGGACAAATGCGGCAGCTTGTATGTTGGTCGACCTCAAACTCTCGCTCCTTCCTTCGAAGGCCCATATCAACCGCCGGGCACCCCGCCGATCGACTACGGTGTAGACGTTGGCATGGAGTGTTTGCAACCCCCACCATCTCATGTTTCAGGACCGCCAAATATTGCATTTATTTGGTACATTAAGGTGATGCGTATCATTCAGCTTGCCATGAAGATGCTATATGGTAAAAACGGTGTTTGCAATCCCATCGTTGATATTCGCCACATTGAGTACATAAGGTATCCTGAGATTCGAGTGTTTTGACATTACACTGATATTGGAGGAACAGCGGGCAGTTAGAACGATGGAAACGAGATCTTCCCGGCTCTCTTCGCATTGATGATAAAGACCCCGATCTTCACGTCACTCCCGAAGTGACAATGGTTAATCTCATGTGCGAATGGATGCACATCCTTCTGTATCAGCCCTTTTACCAAGATCGCTCCAGCATTCGTTACATCACCACTCCCGTGCACCAGATCGGTTTTTCTGATCAGGATTACACCCGTGTCTCACAACAGCGCGAGCGAGCATATCAGACTGCCACGCCCGCCGCCGAGCGGATCCTTTTCTTGTTGGAGAAATTTGACTCTGAACATGGTCTCGACAAGATGGACAATGCCTCCGTCCAAATAGCCTACGTTGCTGGGAAAATTCATTATCTGGGCATTATAGACAGTACCTCCGCTGTCCATAGATCCATGTCATCCAAGGATGGCATGGAGAAGGCTATTCAACTCCTGAGGAGGATGGGCAGCATCTGGGGATCTGCCGTGGCTTCGGCGAACAGACTCGAGGAATTGTTCACGACTGCTTCTGGGAATGCGTTGGGGGAAAACTCGGCATCGTAAGAGCATCTGGCATTCTTCGTGCTGCGACCTTCAGCTTATTCTTTATTGTTCCACAGATTACCGTCGGCGGGACTGGCTCCAACAAAGAGTGAATCCCCCACACTCAAGGCGGAGCCGCCCCATAAGCGGTTAGGTGCACGAGAATCCCAGTCTGCTGACGGATTCGAGTCTTCTCCCCCTCCCCCCTTCCAACGATCACCTCTGGAGTTCTGTCCACATTCACCGTTTCAACGTTTTCTTACTGAGTAGTGCTGACTGTTTGACGATTCTTCACGGTTTCACGACACTTCAAAATAATGATTATGACAACATCTCGTCTCGATGGTCTTTTGGCGTATTCGTCCTGCTCTCTGAGTCGATCGGGAATGGGCTTCTAACTTGTATGTACTGGCTCACCGACACTGAACCTTTGAGGCTTCAGAAATTGATACCGATCTTGACACCCATGAATACATACCATAAATTACTCTGCAGAAGTTCAAGCATCTGTGCGTTTGAACTCGGGTGGCATATTTAACCCAACCCTATTTGCAGTGGCTTTAACATGTTCCTCCGAGGTGACATCTTGAAGAGGATTGTATCTGGCCAGTAGTTCCTGAGAAACGAAGGTGTCGAGTGGTTATCAATGGGTTAATAAGGAAGAATCACAAACGTCGTATTCTCGCTGACTCTTTAGGAACAAGGCTGCGTTGTTGATAGTCCTTAAGAATTCTCCCAGTTCATTGGGGGTTGCGGACTTGTGCCGTTCAAACGTGGCGCGGAAACTCGCCAGCGATACTTTTTTGGTGTCACGGTGCCGAAGTGGTTCCTCGAACATCCCTCAGGACGAAGAATAAATTTAAATATGCCTGTGCGCTCACGTATTTCCTTAATTCCCGGAGAAGATGCCTGTACCCTTTTGCGAGGGTCATGTTCCTGAAGCCAGAGATAAGCAACTGAATTGCAAGAAGCGCCGAGGGGCTGTGTCTGCTTATCACGTGGCCATTTATCCAGACTCACTCGGTGGTCCGTTTAATTTTTTTGGTCTCTGAATAATTCTCTCGGTCGGCCCCTTGTGGACCTTATGGCTCGCTCTGCAGCTATCCGCTCTCGAATTGAAGCGTTTGAGAACGGAAAGCCAATTCCCATACTGTCAGAAAGCCCACCTAATAATTCATGGACGTTTGTGTCGAAGCCACGCCAAGTTTCGCCACTCGATGAACTGCTCTCTCCCTGGGCGAACACCGTTGCCCTCACGACGCCCAGCCCTACCATGACTCCAACGCCGCCTCGCTCGAGGTCGCCGTCCATTTTAGGTAGAAAGTCTTCACTAGTCGACGTCAGTGAAATTGCATCCCTCGTGTCCTCGGCGCCTTCATCTTTGAAGAGTACAAGCGAACATCTATTTGGCGTGAGGTCATCTCCTCCAGCAAAAGTCCCTCCCCCGGTCCCGCCAAGATACCCTGGGCTTATTGTTTCTTCTCTATATCCTAGTCCCACCTCATCTAAGTCGGCAGGATCTGAGTTCGCACTAAATAAGGACTCCCCTTCCTCGAATGACGAAAGCCGTAACCCCTCCCCCCCTTCGATCCCTTCTACAAGCAAGCCACCCCTACCACCTCGTAGACCAGATGCTGCCATTGCGGACGACATTCCCGGTGCCATACCGAATTTATACCCTCAGGACCGTAACATGTCGGATACTTCTGCCAGCCCAGCTTACACACCATCATTTTCACAGGTCGAACCCGAGCCTCAACCAATGTTCGGCCTGATACCGCCTCGGCCCGGTCACGCGCATGCCAACTCCACATCATCATTCCAATCAGTGTCACTTTCGGACAGTACTGGAGGTGACATGACAGATTCGAAGGACTCGCCCTCAGAAACTCCGTCACGTTCCGTTGCTGAAACGGTTGCTGCGCTCAATCGAATGGATAATACGAGAGATCGAAATTCGAATCCAGTCCCAGAAAATCCATCCATCGTTGTCCCTTACGCTCCTCGCTTACCTCCTCGAAGACGAGGGACGCAAGGGGTGGTAGCTAGTTCAGCTCCGCAACCAACCCCACCTGCGGCACCATCAATTGTGAAATCCAAACCGGCCCCTCCCCCACGCCCAGCGCCACTGAAGGGCCTCACACCCGGCTACAACTTCCCTTCCGTACAAATTCCTTCTCTCTCCATCCGTCGGGTCGCTCCGCCTCTTCCATCCGTCCCCTCCATCTCGCTCACGAACATGCGGACTTCTGGGTTCAATTCCTCTTCACCTTCTGGTTTTTCATATCCCCCTATCCTACCCTCGTCAAATACACCGATAACATCAGCATCTTCGGGGAAAAATGATGACAGCGCATTACTCAGTGAGGGTCCCGTACCTTCGGCCAATCGGATCCGTTACGAGGCCCTTTTCGAGAGGAATCTCTCCCCTCCGCGACAGACTGGGAGACATGTCGAGTCGCCTTCCTCGTCATCCTCGTCATCACGAGGTAGCGGGTGGAGAAATGTATCAGCTGCTGTAGGTGGGAGGTTACCTGGGTACGTTGTCAAGCGGATCTGGCTGTGTTCGAAGCTCGACCGTTCTTTCCTGCGGCGTCTTTGGTCAGTACGCGTTTGTATTTGCTGTCCTACTTTAGAGTTAATTCCGTATTTTCAGGGCCGAACTGGATAAGGAGGGCAATGGTGCCTTGGACAAGGAGTCATTCGTACGAGGCTTATGGAGAATAGATGCCGAACTCAGTAAAAGTCGGAGGTCGCGGAAATCCTTGCGCTAATTGCCTGACGCTTGGCGCTTTTCCGACTTACCTGGATTCTGATGCATTTCGGGTACTTCGAGCAATACCCGGGATGCGTAAACTGTTCGCTGCTTCTGATCTTTCTTTACCAACTTTAGACCCAAGTAATATGTTTGATTCGGCTCAGTGCGACGTCTATAGATGTATTTACTGTTGTATGTGAATGCGTGTTCTAGCTTAAAAATGACGCTAATTAGGAGTCAATCGATTAGAAAAATGCTGTGTGGAGTGCAGAATATTTTGGCTATAGTCCTCGTCCTCGCCGGTCGTATATCTGCGTCAACAATCCCATGACGCCCCCGTTTGCTAGCTCCTCAGCCTCGAGCTCATCAGCATTCGGTTCCTCATCCAAGCCAGAACGAGGCGCGCGAGCGGCTCTCCCATCAACATATGAATCGCCCAACTCACTCTGGACCTCATCTGCACCTTCACCTGAATCATGTGCACCCGAAGCCTCACCTACGTGTCCTTTACCTTTCATAGCCATGGATCTTTGCAGAGCAGCTTCGTACGTCCTGGCAAGCTCCGCATTTCTTTGTTCCTTAGCCAAGCCTACGGTGCTGTGCAGCAGTGGATTACCGCTTCGACCTGCCCCCACCGTCATAGATCCAAGAATTGGGTTTTGTCGATAGTCCGATGTCGTGCCGCTGAATCGGTTGCGGCGTCTATTGAACCCAGCAGGACCATGCCCATACATTGGATGGTACAAGGGATGCAACTGCGCGAGACGATCAAGATAAATAGAACCCGCTGGGTCCTTTGGATTCCAGTCCGGATGAGCAGCCTTCGAGCATAAGATTAAGCAAGGTACAATTGACAGAAAGTGGAAAGCGCAAATACCTTGAAATTAAGAAAGCTCTTCTCCATCTTTCCTTCTTTTGACAAATACCTCTCATCTTGAACTTCGCCCGGAGCACCAAACTGTTGTGTAAGCTTGTGTTAGCCTCGTTAGAGCATTTGCGGATGCGTCCCTCTCACATTAACGTTACCATGTCGTTTGAAGTCAAACACTGCAAAACTGCAAACATAACCCAATCCGTCCACATGCACGGAGAACTCGCGAAAGAAGTCGACAATTGCAGGTGCGCAGTCGGGAAGTGAAAACCAGAGGATGAATGGCGTCAAGATGACAGAAACAAGTTCTTGGATGAAGACCATAACCTTCATTTGGAACAGCTGACCAAACTCGTTGTGGACCTTAGATATATAGTTAGTCGTTTTGCCTCTTCAAAGTCCTTAGGCTTGCCTTTTTAGAGTGCAATTGACCCTTCCATTCATTCGGCATGTAGTGAGTGAATTGAATCACCTCACGAAGCAAGTACTCTGTATCAAAGACACGATGATCCTCAGGGATCATGCCGCGAGCCACTGCTAAAATGGACCCGAAGACTCCGATATAAAAGAGGACGGTTCGATGTGGGGTGATTTCAAAATGAAGGAAGAGTTCAGGGTCGATAACTGACGCCAACGCCAACACGGCCGCAAACGAGCCAGCAATGAAAGCCACGAATCTGCAAATGGTTAGTCTACGCATAGATCGATATGCAAAGCCGCTGTTCCTGACCTCATAAGCTGCGCCATCTTCTCATTCGGGAACTGGTCAATGTATTCGCTAGCAGCTGGATAGGACTCGTGCAATCTTCGTTTGAATAAATGAGAGAGCTCATTGAATTCTCTGAACTTCCATTGTGCGAAAGGCGTATACTGGCGGCTACTGATGAATGAAGGGTTCTTGTGGTACTCCTAGAACGCAGGAAGTTAACTCTGATCCTATACCACTTTAACGCAGCTGACTCACCTCAAAATAGCGAAAGAAGGAATACATGATCAGATACAAAACGATGAAAGGTGCAAAAATGGCGTTTATACACCCCATGAAGATAAATCGTCGACGTAGGCTGATCAAAGACGGGACTCAGTGTGATGCGTTGTGAGATGCAATGAATTTCCTACGCCTGAACAAGCATTAATCGGTTCTTCTGAGTCGTGAACGCATTCCGAACACGCCCATTATGATCGAACAAGAAGCCCAACAAACAGAACCTTAAATTCCACTCGAGAGCCTTCGTCAGTGTTCTTCCTTGGCCTTCATTCTCCAAAGGAAGAAGGCGCTGCAACAGTGGCGGGCGTGGTAGGCGTAAGTTGAGGAGACCCTTGTTGAAGAGAGCGATGAGGTAATTTTCTTGCCGCATAATGCGATTTGCAATATCATGGGCGTCAAGAGGAGCGGTGATTGAGTCGGATTGTAGTGCCGCAGCAGAGGAAAGAGCAGTGACAGGATTTTGTTCACGTATTTTGCCAATACGTCGCACGATCTCTTGCCATGAGATAGTTTGAATATCTGCCTGATGGAAGGCAAGTGAGCCGCAGTGGCCCTGAAATCAGCAATATGAAAGCTCACATCGGGAATGTCTAGTAGATAGGTGTAAAAGCGATACATATCTAGGAGTTGCATGATCCCCATGGCAAATGTGAATATATTCCATAACCAGAAAGCCCCGAAGGTTAGGAAAAATAGGAGGGTGAATCCAGAGAATCTGTGCAAATATGAGCAATGATCTCTTCCTACAATAAGCATATCCTGTACCCTGAGACACAATGAGGAACAATAACGTCAGAAAGCAGACCAGACGTTGAGACCAAAGGGTAGTCAACACAACCGAGAAGGAACGTCGAGAACCCAATAACGAAACCGACGGTTCTAAGAAAAACAATACTTTAACTCCACTACGATCGCAAACTGCTCGCAAAATAGAAAAGCCTTACAGTAGATTCAGCCCGCGATACAATGCTATGCAGTAGATCCCTTTTCCAACGTAATACGCATAGACCTACACCAATTCGCTTGATAAATAGTATGGGAGGGATGTTGAATCCCCACCTCTTGTAAGAATGCATCTAGATTATAAACGTTCACCCAGTTCCACAGGGCCCTTTCATGCTCATCCAAACCCGTTTTCCGTCCACCAGCAGAGGACGCAGACGTTGTATTGGGGACAGGTAGTGTGAAGTTTCCTGGGGACTGAAGCTCGGAGGGTCGAGGTGGCATGCTCATTCCTTTCACATCGCTGAACGTGGCTCTTGCGGCCCGCTTAAAAGGCGCTCGGGAAAGGAGCTTGGTAGGGGAAGTCGGAAGACCTGGCTTACTATCTCCCGCTGCTGTGCGGGACTGTGGGGATTTAGTACTGTTGGGCCCGCGACGAGCCTCAACCATGAACGAGTGGGGCACCTCGCCATCATCGTCATCGTATGAATCCGGATCTCTCACAACATTTTCAGGGGTTTGTGGGCGTAGATTCCCCATACGTATCCGGTCCATGTCGCCTGTAGCAGGAGCAGCATTAGCTTGAAGCCAGCCGCGTGCCCCGCGACTTGTTCCCTCGCCTCGGTCTTCGGGCTCTTCATTATCCGCCTCAGCCTCTTCTTCCTCCTCGACGACGTCATCACGAGCTCGTTCATATCCGCGATAGTTGCGACCAAGGGGATTGAGCATGTTGAGAAAGGGGTGACTGCTTGTCATCGAACTAGAGCCTGGAGGCAAGAATGACGATCTGTTCGTATTCCTTCTGGAGGAGTCCAATGCTCCAGAGGAAAGGAAAGAGTCCGACATTGCTGAGTTCGTAAGCTGGCTGTCCTCAAGGTTGGATACCAAGATCTGTCATTCAATTACGGTCAGATTACACGTGACCATCCAACGCGCCAGTCATGGAGGATGGACGTGTCGTTCCCAATGGATCAAGGGGGAAAGCGAGGGCAGAGGTGGGGATGGCTACCCCCCTAGCTTATACTTTCGGTGCCACTGCGAATCTAGTGTCCGCAGAGCTGGACGCGCTCTTTGCCAACCTCTCCGATGACAATCGAGCACCAACTCCTTCATCTTCGGGAGCTGGGGGCTTGTCTTCGAAGAAGAGAAGGGGACGCACCACGAATGTACTCCTAAGCGACGATGAAGAGGGCGGCAAAACGCAACAGCCACAAACGCGTCCTGACGATGATGAGGCGCCGAAAGCAAAGAAGACGCGAAAAATCGCCAAATTAGACGAAGATCGGTGAGTTTATAATATTCAAGGTCGTTTTACGCGCGTTTCACCAGAATACGACGTGGAATTGGTCGCTAGCTTATGTGGTCCCAACGGATTTCCAGCACTCATAGAACATCATAGGAAGTTTAAGCCGTCAGGAAAAGGGAATGAAGTAAAGTCTCCGTGGATTGACCGTTGCACATAGAACCTGATGTCTTGCGAGGCGAAAGATCTCCAACGGCTGCTTCAAATATATCAACTTTGGTCACACAAGATGTACCCTAGAACTCAGTTTCGTGATTCCATAGAACGGATCGAAAAGTTGTGTCGGTCACGGTCTATGCATGTGAGTACTTTGACATTGCCCATCTCAAGACTCAGCACGCAATCAAGCTCATCCTGATTCATTTTTTGTGAACGCACGTTAGAGCGCCCTGAGCAAATGGAAGGATGATTTAGCTCCCAAGCCCGTTATCCCTTCCCGCGACTCCTCGCCCGTCAACGAAGAGAATATTGATGACGATGACGAGGATGTTTCCAATAGCCAACATATCCCCAATGGCACATCCCTCAACACCAACGTTGACTCCCGAGATCCATCCCAGCCTTCCACCATTTCCGGCGGACGGGCAATAAACCCCAGCAACGACGATGACTGGGACCTCGATGCACTCATTTCCGAGGACATCGCTTTCCGGCGGCAGCAAGGATTATCCTCTGACCTGCAGCCTCAACCACAGAGGGCACCTGTCGGTGCCGAGGGGAAGAGGCTCTTCCTCGACGACCCTGGCCCTGATGATTGGGACGTGGACGCAATGATCGAAGAACAAGAACGATTCGAGATGGAGGAGCGAACACATCCCTCTGCGACCAACGGGATTGGGAATGTGCCCGTGGATGACAATGAAATGTGGAACATGGTGGGGGAGATTGGAATGGGCCGATAACTATATTTTGGAACTAGCACTATGGAGTCCAACTTCTGATAATCATTTCATGTTAGCGCACTCTAGTAGGAAACGTACTGGGAAGTCCAACACGCGATGCGGCGACATGCCGTTCTTGCTTCCAGACCATGTGAGTATGTCAAATGTTACTGAGAATGAGTATATCGGCTATGAACAATATTACAGGAGTTACATAGTGGTTAGAATCATTGGCGCGCTCCAATCAGAGATATACATAAAGGTTCCAATTCCCCCTCTCCGTATTTCCATGTTCCCTCAACTCATGGGTGCGCAAAGCTCCCCCGATGTTGTGAGCACATTGGTTAGATAGTATGCTTTGCAGAGCTTAATCAACTGATTTTCCACGTGGGCTTGATCTGGTCATTAGCCGAACAACGCATAGAGGTTCATGACTCATCCAGGCCGTTCTTGAAACATACTCGCCCCTCGCTAATTGACCAATGCCTATCATTATAAACTGCATTGAGAGCTGCGTTTGCGATGTGTAGAAAACAGAGTCCCCTCTTAATGTGCCCTTCCTGGACCCTCAACGAATAAACTCTTCACTTGCTACACCCGTAAGGGCAACATATGCGTCTTTCTCACTTATAGTAGCTTAGAGCAACACAATGCGAAATGGCGACCTCTCTTGACCCCGATACACATCGTGACTAAGAGCCCCCCATTTCCCTTGCGCTGCGTAGACATGAGCTCCTCGAATCGAGAATGTTGGTGCACAATTGCACGGACTCTAGACAAGAGGTAAAAGGGGGTCACGAGCCCAAGATGGGAGTTCCATCCCTCCCCTAGATGCTACCAGAATGTTGTTCTCCAATTGAAGCGAAAGCCAACGAGGAACAAGTCAGAGTGAGATAGATACCGGAGAAATGAGAGAGAATAGATACAAAAAAGCAAGAGGCGGTGCACATTAGCAGTTACATGTAGAAGCGTCTGGGACCTGAGTGTTGTTCTGTGAAGTGACTTCAATCTCTGAATGAGGGAGTCTGCGTCAAACACCTGCTCAGAACCTTACCAAGGTGCTAACTTACTTTGGTTCCCATCTGCCGGTGTCTGGTTTGCATTCTCATTTCCACCTGGTAATGCCATTGCGATTTTCTTGAACAAACTCTTCACGTTGTGCCCAGCTTTCGCGCTTGTCTCCATGAACATTGTAAGGCTGAGTTCCGTCGACCTCGCCTGAGCCTCTTCAAGAGTGACTTGGCGCTTGTCCGAAAGGTCGGCCTTATTGCCTACTAGGACGATGAGTACATCTGATCCACGTTCTGAACGAACATCTTCGATCCATTTTGTCGTTGAAAGGAAAGAAGCTCGATCTAGGGGAACACACCCTTATTGAATCCATAGAAACTATTTAATTGCATGGACTCACTCGTTATGTCGAACACGACAATGGCGACTGATGAGTCACGAATGTATGAAGGGATCAGGGAACGGAATCGTTCTTGACCCGCCGTATCCCATAGCTGCAGTCTGACGGTGCGATCTTCAAGGTACATCGTTTTACTTAAGAAATCTATCCCAATCGTAGCTTGGTAGGTGTTGTCAAATGTATCGTACATGAAACTATGGTGAAAATAAGAAACAGTTGTGAGCTTTGGAGGAATGTCTCCTAGAAACTATACTTACCGTGTTATTAGGGATGTCTTTCCAACGGACTGGTCACCTAACAAAACGATCTTCGTCCGTTTCAACGGCGCAGTGGAAGAGAAGTCCGAAGTCACTGGAGTGCTTGCAGGAGCCGTAGCCATAACGTAAAATTCAAAATAGAAGAAAGTGAACCAATAGTCTATATAGAGAGAGCCCAGTGTACAGAGCGGAAAGGTCAACTGAACAAAGTGAGCGATGCGGAGTTGCCCGTTCAATTGACCGATATCCACGTTACAGTAAGTCGGCTGTTTCACAAATAACAAGAGCCCAACGCGCTTGGCTCGGTGCTGGCTGGTCACCCTCTTTTGAGCCAATGTTGCCAAAGGCTCACTTAGAGAGGCTGGTCACCTGCCCCACCTGAAATCTTGCTAGCCATTTTACTTTTCGAAACCCCGCCGGAGAAAGGGCTTTTTCGGTTAGACTTACGCGGGCCCTTGCAAACCATGGGGTTTTCCTCACAGATGCGTCGCTGGCTTTCCGCTATCTCATCGGCAATTCCGTGCCACTTTGGAATGTGTCCTCCGCAATGCCCAGAGGCACATAATAAGGAATGGCCAAAAGACAAAGATCTCAGGCGCGACGCTCGCTGGTATGGTGCTCGGGATCCTAGGGGTACTTTTGCACACCCAGGATTGAATGTTAGAGATGTTCCATTCTGTGCGTTGCTTTCCGGGACATCTAGCTCTAGACCTCGGCCTACTCCCTTTGTGAGCCTTCCACTACGCTGACGACTTTCGACTATCCTAAATACATGGGGAGCCTCTTTCTTCCGGCAAAGGAACCCAACCCTGCAGGCTACATCTTCCCCTCCGCCGTAATGATGTCATCACGGAGTATCTCGCTTGTCACGTCCAGTCCTCTCGTCATACAGACATAGAGCTTTCTCCGAGGGAAAAAAACGACACCCCTCAAACGTAGTAGTGCTGCGAATACCAATATTCTTTGGCACGTCGAAGTCCCAAGTGAAGCTTGAGGTGTTGAGCCTCGGTACTGCATGTTGCGGAACTATGTAGGCTTTATTCTGAGACAGAGTGTAGTGGGCAATCCGCAAGAGGTGTACCATGATGACTTGTGCTTGTGCGCTTGAAAGCGGGATTTATCCAGACGTGTCAGCACCTTTTGGTCTGTGCTTGATAATCTATCCACTGAACCGAATGCAAGACAAACTCTCGATTGAAACATTTTCCCTCGGTCTTCGAACGTAACAGGAGCTTCCGTCTTTTTTTAGTCCTTAGATGGCGTATGCGAACACAGATAGCTCCGTTCTACTTTTCCTGCTGCCTGGGGTCGGCTTTGACGGCCATCCTATTCTATTCTTTGCACTTTTGTCACAGATAACTCAACACCCGATCGTGTATAAGCTCGTATAAAAAAATGAAAGCACGCAAAGGCCGCCCACCACCAGACCGAGTTACAGCAGGTGCAGATGAATAGAATAGGTGGGTGCGCAATTGATGAGATGGCTGGTCTAGTTGCGTACATGACTACATTCGCGCTTCCACGGATTTTTTACGGAGTTTGCCAGGGATTACTCTGCACATCACCAACCACTCCCGATATTACGCAATTGGCGACGCTGAAAATTTGTCATCGTCTTCCCTTTTGGGTTGTTTCTTTTTCTTTACATGCTTTCTTTTACGTCATCCTGTCCCTTCTCTTCTTTTACTTTCCTTCCACCATTTCCGCTCCCACTCGGCTCTTGTCCTTAAAATCTCGGTTTAACCATATGTGTTTTCTTCCTCTTGCACGCGACAATGTCATGCATGCATTAAATGGTGTCAACGTGCCCCTTGGTGATGTTCCTATGTCTGACCACAGGTATTCCATCGTCTGTCCTTGCGCACGGTAGTCCGTGAAGGCGTATGCTGGTTCCACTGTGATTTGTCGCCATACCACCTTCTTTTTCACTTTGCCTTTAAATGATTCCAGACTCCGAATGACTGGAAAAATTGGATTGTGTTTGTCAGATGTCTGCATTCCAATTAAACACACGCCTTTATAGCCTACTTGTACTTATATTCGCGAAACGAACTGAAAAAAAAATAATAGAAATAGATTTATGCTGGGACAGGCGAAAGGAAACAAGGGCTGTGCAGAGTCAAGCGAAGCGCAAGCACTCTAGTTTTGGAAACGGCAATATTGATTAGCCGAGCTTGCAGGGCCATACGCAGGTTGGCCGCCGCAGGATAACTCTCTTTATATTCGTTTTGGATATGCGCAACCGCTGTGCAACATCCCCCAAGCCCACGGCCAGTGCCTACAAGGGCATAAGGGGGGTGGAACAGCATTATAAAAACTGATCACCTGGCTAGAGGCATCCCCTTGCGCCTGCCGGCATTATGGGCCGATCAGCACGTGCAACTGTCATCATGAATCAATTGATTGATGACCAGACCTGGTCATGAACTCCTTGAGCGGTGAACCACGATGCCAGCATATATAAGAAGCAAGGATGGATTACACCACATCCCGTACGAGCTTGTGTCTGGTCTGAGCTATTCTAGTAATGCTGGGTACTCCGGTGGGCTCGTTCAGCTGCATTTCGCAATCGTCCCGCCCCCTAGAAATGGACAGAGGTCAGGGACCCCTTAATGGAACTGATCCGGGGCCTGGGGGGCATCCGTACGCCCTACTTGTCCTCTCTTCGTTAGGAAGCTGATATGAGATATGTCTTCAGATATTTAATTGGTGGTTTCGCGCCCATCCACAAAGAGCACCCTTGCACACCGTGTGAAGTAGTTGGAGAGATACCCATTGAACTATGTGGTGGCCAATATATCAGAAACGGCCCGAACCCTTTGCTGAATGACGACCTGGGACGGGACGCTCATTGGTTTGATGTCAGTACTAGCCCTCGTGTGGTAGACATGCCACATGCCAATGGTGATGATTCCCTCCTTAGGGCGATGGGATGCTCTGCGCAGTATATTTCTCACCCAGCCAAGGTAACATCACAACACAACGATCTACCCCCTACTTCACGAATCGTTTCATCTACACTGATGTTCTCTCTGTTACCCTGGATTATGCGAGTCTTCCACGTCTCTTCTCGACAATGAGACATCCTCTAGAATTAGTTCGCCCCCTTGTCATTTCCGTCGCGACGTTCTCAGATCCAAAGCTCTCGCTGTGGAACATCTTGAAAATCCTTCTCGGTATGGTGCGCATCATCTTTTACGTCCTCCTAAGCTGGTGCTCCCCATCACGTCAACGTCGGCATGACAATGATGTTCATCCTGGTAGAAAGAGGATTGGACTAAAGCAGATTAGCACTGCGAATACTAATATCGTTTGGCATGATGGCTATGCTCTTGCCTTGTCGGAGACTGGCCCACCAATGTGGGTTTCTCTTCCGGGTCTTGAGACAATAGATTGGATCGATTTCGCGTTGCCTCCCAGCCAATCTCGCAACGTTCAATCACCATCCCGGAAGGAAGTCCAACATCGGGCATGGAGTTTCCTCCAACCTTTACGCACGTATTTCCGCGAATGGTTAGCAGCCCATCCAAAATTTGATCCACTTACAGGGGAGGCCATGGCAATTCACAACTCGTTCGGAAATGGTCAACCCTACATCAAATACACCGTCCTTCCACCCAGTAACTCCCGGGAGATTCCTCTCAAAGCCCTGGAGCGAGAACAACTCCAGAAGTGCGAAGCTGTCATCAGAGATCCTGTGTGCCCGCCCTGGGGTAATTCCTCATCTCAGCCAAAATTCGCGCACGACATTGCATGCTCGCAAACGCACACTGTCGTCATTGATCTGCCCTTGACGCTTAATCCATTTGCGATGTTCCGCGGTCGGCCCATGATGGAGTACCTAGCCCACGAGAACATGAGGTTCACTATTTTCAAGCGTCATCCTTCCGCCAGTGATATTAAGCCGGGCCACGCAAACGGGCACCCGTATCACGGTGGTGATGGGCTTGCACACGCTCACACCCGTGAGGCGAAGTCCGAGAGGCCGGAATGCGGTCCATATTGGTTTGAGGAAAGCGAAAAAGGGCGCCTGATGCTCCATACAGCTAGCTGTTGGGATGAGTATGACAATGGCCATGATGGAAGCCCCAACGAAGGGGAGAGAAGAGTTCAAGCGGTTCATCTCATTGGACTTCGCATGCCAGATGCTTACTTCATCTATGAAGCTGGAACTGTGCTTGACCGAGTTTCGGACTCCAAGGTGATCTCAGGGGGCGAATTATGTTACTATCGATTTGAACTCCCTCTTACCAATACTACGTTTGGCCCATATCACTGGCAGGGCACGACCGGGCATATCTCACATTCGTTTGCACTGTCGAATGTACAATTTGACTTCCCGCGGATCAATCCATTATACGACTGCGGAAGGCGCCCCTCGTCATCAAATATTGACCCCTCGAAGCCATGGATGGGAGGCGCTCGATATGTTTATGGGTGTGGCTTCCTTCCCGATGCGGCACAGGGTAGCGATGGTTATGAAAGGAAAAGCAACGCGAACTATATAGTGAAGATGGACCTGCATCGGCTTGTGGAGGATGGTTTAAAGAGGGAACTCAAGGATGGGGATCTAGTGGACCAGAGGGGTCTGGAAGAAGTCATAGCTGATGGGTCTTTGGAGGAGGATGGGGTGACACCAGGGGCGGGAGGTGTGAAGGATGCAGTAAAAGTGTTCCGCATGCCGAAAGGCTGGCGCTGCGGGGAGCCAACCTTCGTGCCTCGTACAAAATCATCCGGGGACGAAGTGGAGGAAGATGAAGGATGGCTCCTCACCTTCGTCTTTGATGAAGGAAAGTATTGGGAAAAAGGAAGCGTGATGCCGTGTGCAGATGCGAGGTCCGAACTTTGGATAATTGACGCTGAAGGAATGAAGGATATTGTTGCGAGGATTATCCTGCCTACTAGAGGTACGAATTGTTCTGGGAGTGTGCCAGAAGTTCTACGATCCCTTTTATTGCCTGGCTCCAAGTACCTAAACGCTAATTACCTCCTTTCAGTGCCATACGGATTTCATGGAGATTTCTTCACTGCAGAGCAGATTGCGACACAACGCGAAATCCCAGAAGGAATGAAGCCTCGAGGATGGGTGAATCTCCTTTGAAGGATATTTCAGTCGATGCGCCAGAATGTTTCTTTGACACAGCAAGCTCATTCTTTAGGAGCTGGCTGCTAATACTTAATGTTGGACGCTCCGCAATCAACATCTGGCCAGTCCCAGATCCTTTTGATGGTCTGCCCCTGAATAGAGTTGCTGCTAGAATACGATTCATAAGAGGAGTCGGGTCACACTAGCTGCCGTGTTGTTAGAGTTAACAAGACCAGCCGGCAAGGTTGGGTGTCATAAACGATTTCGTTAGCGCCACTGAGAGTTCTAACCAATCGCAAGTCTGGCTTGAATTATTCATTTCCCCAGGAGATACGGGCGGCTGCATGGGTCAAGGTAAAGACAGCTCCGCACTGGACTGAGAGTACCGTGCATGTAGAGTATAAAAGTGTGATGAATGCTACAGATGAACCGAGGGTGCTGATATAACCCATGGCCTTTGGTGGGCGAGAGGGAACTCTAGCCGCTAGCCGCCACGATCAAGGGGGATGTAACTTGATCAACCAGAAGCATTTAGTGATGGCCTGAATCCAGAAACCTAGGATGTCCACGGTACTGGGTAAACAGATCAGATGACCTGCCTTCGGGAGGTCAGGAAAGGAATCATTCGGGTGCCCCTCCCCCTTGGGATACGCCCCAAAAAGGATGCACAGCAGATAGTACGAAAGCCAAGATTTGCACAGTTCCCAGTCAAACGTCGCACATTCTTAGCAAATAAAGTCAAGGTCAACTTAAATTCGGCCAGTTCGCATCAAAGAGATAGGTAGCGTGGAGAGCGAGAATCCCGGATGCGCTGGATTGAGAGTGGGATTGGCGGCGCAGCGCCCTTCCCGGGCGGGGGATGAAGAAGGGTTCGGAACACAAGGTTAAGGGGGTGCTTGAGGAGAATTTAATACCTCAAACTCTCTTGGAATCCGTTCGGATTCTGTGATTTTCAGTTGAAGTTTCTATATGCGATTTCGAGGCGGATTGTACATGCTCAAAACGTCATAACATTCGTTCGGCTTCGGCGAAGGGTAAAGGCGGAAAGAATAATAAATCTAATCACATCGAGACAATTGGTCAGCGTCGGATGCTCATCGTGTGTATGGTCGGGACTGCAATGCAGGGTGAGTGAAGACGTGGAAGGCAAAATTGACGGCGTACACATTTGAAGTCCTTGAATGTCCTTGACGAGCGAGTTTGCAAGAGCACGTTTAGAGAGAACGATTCGTAATGACGCCCACACGAGAAGCAGACATCCGAAACCCGTGGGTATCAGCCAATACAAAGGGCTCGTGTGATGGCTTCCATCTGTGCGGTAGTAATTAGCCATGTTTGCGAGCAAATGTACTCAAGAAGCTCACTGAAGGCAGAATGTAGGGGGGGAGTATAAATGATGAACACTGCTAAGCACGCGCCGGCAAATATTCCAGCGAAATTGTACGGGTTAGACACAACATGCTTCCCGAACGGCGGCTAAAATGAAGCACCAGTTAGAGGAGTGATTCGAAATAAGGCTGGAAAGAAACCCTCACTCTAAACTTCGCCTTCACTGCGAACATCTATGGGACGAAAGGAGTTTAGAGGGAGGCGATACTGATTTAGAAAAGTGCCCACGTACGTTGAAGCACTGACAGATGAAAATAGCCAAGTATACTACAGGTTGTTATCATCAACATAGTATACACACTGTGTAACCTGAATATTCTTACCTATCGACTTGCTCTGCGACGCCGCGTCTTCCTGCTGGGGGCCGGTGATAGTCCATCCGCGCGAGTTATGGAAGTCGGGACTGGACTTTGTGAAGTAGACTAAGAAGGACCAGTATGTGTGCCCGAACTTCTCCAGTTATGGCTTGAAACCCACCTCCGGCTTGTTGAGCCATGCGAACCTCATTCGGAGAAAAGCCGCGTTTCCAGAAGACGACGAAATAGCTCACAAGACTAGAATATCGCGAAAGAAGTGAGCGTTATTGCGGGCTGGACTTGACAAAGAGACTAGATCATACACGGCGATCGTTTCAATAATACCAGCTTCCATGTACGCATAACTAAGGAGATTTCTGGAAAGCTAAGATGTTAGCTAAGTTACGTGTAAGCAAGCACTCGGCTCACGTGTCAACAAGGGTCTCATCTTCTGTCTGTTCCCACACATCCTCCCAAAAATAGCGGGTGAAAGGCTTCTTGACCTTGCTCTTGAGGATCTGCCACTTGGTCGGTGGAATGACCTCCAAAGTCTCCGGGTCCCGGAGAATAGTCTTTGTGCGCTTGAGCGCCTTCTGCTTCCTCGCAAGGATAGAACGATTTGTAACCGGCTTTCGGGGCTGGAGTTTCATCAGGCTCTCAGAAGATTCCGGAGCATCCCAAGCAAATGACAGCTGTAAGCAATGAATTTCATCAACAATGCATTGGAAGTTATCATGCGACTTACTGCGGCAAAGATTTCGAACCCAAGATCTTGCGTGAACACATCAGCAAAAGTTCGGCGTTCAACTCGGGTCCCTTACCAATTGCAAGGATCCTAGATGATATTCCCGGTCAGCCAACTTTCGGAACTTATGGAAAATATTACCCACATGATAGCAGGAAGTGGTAAGGGCAACGGGACTAGGAGCCTGGTTGAATACCAATTTCTTTCATATTCCATCCCGTACTCACCACAAACATAGAGTAACTGAGGGATAACTGTAGAAGTCGGGTCACAAAACCAGCCGGGATCGGAACCCTGCTCACATACCTTCGGGCATGATGTGGGTGACAGTATATCTGAAGGACGAGCAAATGAGGAAATATTCTCAGAAAAACCAAACCGAGGGCACACGTACTTGATGCTCCGCTTGAGATTAGCGAAAATCAATCGTCCTTCTTTGACACCTTTGACGATACTTGCAAAATTGTCGTCGAGCAGGATCATGTTCGCAGACTCCTTGGACACGTCGCTGCCAGATATATTCATGGCGATCCCGAGATCGGCCTTCTTCAGAGCTACAGGCCATATAAGCCATAATTGTAGAGATATTATCGTGCTAACTCACCAGGAGAATCATTCACGCCATCTCCAGTTCTGCAGCCGATAATCGGATAAGTAATTCGTCTTCGAAAATGAGACCGTCACCTACACCCCGACAATGTGGCCAAGCGCTTGGGCACGGCGAACTGTAGGCAAGGGATAACAATTGAGTTAACAGGCGAAATTGGCAATGCAGGAGGTAGACGATACCAATTTCAAGCTTGTGCTTCGGAGAGGTACGAGCAAAGACGATCTCATTCTTGTTGAGTACTATCACACGGGAAGATCAGAAACGCCCCAATGACGCTTGACAGAGATACTGACTCATGTCCCATTCATAGGGCTGTTGATATTTTCATGTGATGAGCCAAGTGCAGTTGAATGGTGCGAAAGATCTAACCTGAAGCGAATCAATTCTATCCCCGTGAATGACGATAGCTGGCACTTCATCCTCGTAAATTTCCTCGAGGCGTCTGGTGGTTACCAGTTACCGGTTAGATGGAAAAAATGATTAAATATGCGTAAGTCGCATACCTGCCGGTTCTCTCACTAAGTCTCTCCCGAGTATCCCCTGTGATAAGGTTGATCTTGCGAGCAATGGCCTCTGCCTGCAAGTGGGAGTGGGTGAAAACTCCACACACGGATCTATATGTGGGCTTACAGTCTTAGGATGCTATATGGACATGACACGAAGTCTGGTTAGAGATTTATCTCGAAATGATACTAAGTTGGCATACATCGCCAGTTATCATCCTAGAATAAGGGATATCGGGTTGAACTTTTGGGTAGACGAATTGGCATCCTACACTTACATCACCTTGATACCCGCTTGACGAAGAGTTCCAATGGCTTGGCGAACCTGTCAGGAGATGTATAACCTCCCACGTCATTCTCAGGGGTGGGAGAACGTACACCATGCTTTGGAGGATCTTCCAATGAAACCAAGCCAACAAAACAATAGCCTTCGGTAGGGCAGTTCTCGGCCGTTTTCGAGAACGTATAGTCTTCAGGGAACTCCTTGCCTTCTAAAAGGATTTGAGCGCAACCGATGACACGGTGTCCTCGAGAAGCCATATACTGCAATTACCGTCAATTGGCGATATGTGGCTCTGCGCCTGGAGAAATACCTACCGTGTAAGCCTCATCATACTTTTGCTTAAACTCGTCCGTGATGGGGTGCTGAACACCGTCTTGTAAAAATGTCGAACACTTTTCGAGGACTCGTTCGGGGGCACCCTTGATGTAGGAGCGAAGAACTCCATTCTCGTGGGGTTTCTTGACCTTTTTTTTTTTTAAAAAAAAAGCAGCCAATCAATTCAACCGACCTGGAACCATGTTGAAGACGGAAATAAGTGCCCACCACGACCAAGGCCCACTTGTTCACCGAATTGAATGGTATTTCAAAGACCTTAGGATGCGCCTTCACAAAGACGTCATATCCTTGTTCCACGGACGAACCAATATCAGGCTGTTCGACCTTCTCACTCTCCCCATCTTCACGCATTGACAATGTCGCAAGCCACCTTGCAGCGAACTTGGCTAAGCCAGTCTCCGTAGCATCGCCGAGGATGTCACGCTGCTCGAAGGGCACGTCGGTGCGATTGAACTTGACGCGTGAGTTCAAAGCTGCAATATCAATCATTTCGCCCATGCTGCCTTGCGAAGGGTGGAAAGTTTCCATTTCGAGGGTGTCATTGTTGGACTGGTGGGAAAACGTTTAGAAAAGAAGCGCTGAGGCGAGATGTGATATGGCGAATTACCTGGAAAGCTGAGACCATCCGATTGCCGCTCCAAAGATTCGTAACCTGACACATTTCGCTCAGCGAACGACGAGAAGATTAAATTGTGATAGCGGTACCGTCATCTCATTCCTGGTCAAAGTCCCAGTCTTGTCCGTAGCCAAACATGTGAGTGCACCCAATGTCTCAACTCCCTGTAAGTTTTTAACGAGAACCTGATGAATGAACAATGTCAGCGTCGGTCAGAGTCGAAAACCATTGAACAGAAATCACCTTCTCCTTCGCCATGCGTTGCGCCGCAATCGAGAGAAGCAACGTGACAGTCGCCGGAAGACCCTCAGGGATCTTCATTGCATGCATTTACCTCAAGATTTAGAAGCTGGGAATATGAACATGATCCACCTACCCATGCAACAAGGACCGAAATGGCAAATGTCACTGTCTGAACAGCCTTTCCCTTATACGCTGTCGTAATCCCAACCACGAAGAACACAACTAAAATCAGGTTGTAGTGAGAAAAACGCAAACACAGTGAGAAGTATGATGCTTGCTTGCTGTGGTGATTGCGACAGCCGATATAATATGGACGAAGTGATCACTGGTGGTCCCGAGGGTCAGATACGAGGTTCCCACAGATCGAAGAAGAACAGCAAAACACACATCTCAACAGCAAGAGGGCTACGGTTTCCGCTTTCGCTTCCCGCAAGTCGTGCAATTTGGCCTGGATGTATTTCATGCAATGAGCAGCACGTACTTAACACAACTCCACTGCAACTCACCAATAAATGTATTGTCGCCCGTTCGAACGACAACTTCAGGAGATTAGGATTGTCTGAAAATGAACTCGGGCAAACACAACTTACCACCCCATCCGTCACCACTGACAACGTTCGTCGAATTGAATACCAAATTCGACGCTTCAACAGGTCTGACGCCCTTGTCGCCCTCCTTTTTGGGCGCTCTCTCCTGAGGTTCCGATTCACCAGTCAACGAACTATTGTCGACCTTCAAGTCCGTCGCTCCAATCAGCACACAATCAGCGGGCGTCTTATCTCCATTCCTCAAAAGAACAACATCTCCGATTACAAGAGACGCAGCGGGAACGGTGGCGAGCGCTCCGGAACGGAGGACAGTGCAATTTGGTGGGATCATGGCGAGGAAGCCAGCAAGAATGGCTTCGGATTTCTGAAGTTGATACCACTCAATAAACGCATTCAAAAATGCCACGACTATGAGAACTCCGCCGAGATATTCGTTCGGTTTGTTATTCTGTATTTTGCAAAAGGTACGCGCATTCAGGGAACATGATTCTGATAAATCGTCAAGCAAGGGCTATAAACGGACCTTGTAGTCAACACCAAGCAGAATATATTCGAGAATACCAGCGAAGATCAGGAGGACATTGAAAAGAGATTTCAGGCAGTCAAGATACTGGCGGTTTAGCAAGGGTTTTCAGCGGACGACGCCAAGCGCAACAATTCAAATCACCTTTTGAAAGGCACTTCTTTTCTTCGGGGGTGTCAAGATGTTGGGTCCATTCTGAGCCAAACGAGCCTCCGCGGTTTCAGTAGTAAGACCGAGAGACTTGGAAGGATCTTTCCGGTCGAAGTTCGCCTCAAGGGTAGCAGCGAGCTCTTCAATGCTGAGAGTATGTTCAGTGATTTCGCTGCTACCAGAAAACTTGCCATCTCCCCGAGCATTAGCCCCCGCTTCAGAGTTGACCTGTTCAAGATGTTCGTAATTAGCTCTGAAATGCCAGGCATAGCAAAGTCCACGTTTGCAAAATTCAAGTTAATGTCAGCAATGGGGAACGAGGGTCTGGGGTTCGTACCGTGAAAGTTCCTTGTCCTCCTGAGTGAGTTCGCGTTTGATCTCTAGAGCTTTAGACCCGGAACGAGCAGTCAAAACACCAGTGGGTCGTTCCTCGATTTCGTGGAGGTTTTGCCCAAACTCGACACGCAGCCGTGTAGGATCGGAAGCATCTGGCTCAGGACCAACGTTGCTGATATTTTTCTCTGGGTCGCTGAGGTCCATGTCGATCTCGTCTTAGTCGTCCTAGCAAGATGAAAGGCGGGGGAGGAGTAGGGACAAGTGAAAGGACGGAAGTCCCACTTAAAAGGCACAGATGAATGCTCCAAACAACCGAAGGAGTTGATATGGCCCCCTTGATTATTTTGAACGGCGAAAAGCACGCACAATATCAACCTCAAAGGTATAGGTTCTTCATTCCACGCGCTGGGTTATTTCCCCAGTGCGACTCTAACTTCCGGATGTGTCGGGTCCCGATTGCTCACTGAACGTCGGGATAGCTGTAGCTGTGTTCAGATAACTTTGGAAAACTTAAATTTTTCAGGACGTGCCGTGATCAGTGCCTTAATGCCAATTACATGTACAACTGCCATCACTCCTCACAGACTCCAACTTGGACCCACTATGACACGCCTGGCGTGCGCCCTACAGTCCTTTGCTGACCAAAAACTCATCTCCATAACTCCACAGCCGCATAAAATGGATGAATATCGACCTTTCCCCTTTCTACGTGTGTGTCGTAACGGCAGGTATTATGAAGCCCTGATCGCCTGTACATTCTTTTCCCTTTGGCCATGGCAAGTGACTTACGAGGCCTCAAGTGCAGGGCTCGACAGATCAGTACTTGCGGCTGAGGGATTAACGCTATCGATTTGCCGTCACCGAGCACTCATACCCGCGAGACCATAAAAAGTCCCCCAGCGTGCCGAGTCCGGTGTCGGGCCGCTACCTAGCCGCAGCGATCACGCTCCTGCCTCTACTGAGCTGTTACTGAGCTGTTCGATCTATGTATATCACTGACTGCATACATTGGGGTTCGACCAGGGCCTAAACACCGAGTGCGGCTTGTTGCTCACAGGTACGTTGCAAAGCAGGCGACAGATGATCTTATCAAGCGATATCACGAACTCGTGTACATCTTCCGGTTTGAGGCGCATGCCCTGGTGCGAATCAGTCAGCTGGTTTGTTGCATCGATCTAAATGCTATATTGTTATAATGAGGCACTCTGTGAACATCGAAGGTTCACTTGGTTTCGTCTTCATGTCGGCTCATTTATGATCCCCGTCCGGTTGGCTTTCATCCCATCATTGTCCAGCTGTGCAGCATAGATGTGCACGAAACCGAGTGAAGAAATATTAGCTCATAGTATGGAGGCAAGTAAATCCTTCGGAGATTAGTACAATCGTACCCGGATAAGATACAGATAACAAAGGAGAGAAGAGAGGCCGAATAAACCAGTAACTCTACAAAGCAGTCCCTCGCTCAAAGCTGTCTCTAATTTCTTTCGTATATTTGTCGTAATAACGAGCGATCTGCGTGAACGGTGAAAATGTCGGTTTGACATGATGGAGTTAGTGACCAATGGGCGTACCTTCTTGTTGAAGACCTTATTATGTTCATTAATATAGGTGATATCACCCTCATCGTCATTGAGCCGCTTCCTCGAGAACTTGCCACGTTTGTCAAGGCTGACGTGATTTGCGACGGACGCAAAGGGAGACAGGAGACAAGCGTTAGTGTAATCAGGGGAGGGCCGAAGGTGGAACAGAACTTACTCAAGGTTCAGTTTAGCCACAACCCTGTCTATAGCTTCTTCGCTTGGCTTGTTATCACCGTATTGCAGTGTATTTGCGTCACGGTACAAATCCTCGGCGGCGAGAGTAGCAGAAATGGGTGTTATGGACGTCGATGAGGTCGAAGAAGCAGCCTTTATCAGAGTTTTGGTTTGTTCTTCTTTTGAGAGTTTGGAGAGTGCACCAGGGACAAGGCCGAGTGCCGCTTCCTTTTGACGATTATAGGCTGCGAGGTCAGGTTTAAGTAGGTCGAGGTCCTTTTTGTATTTCTTTCGTGCCGCATCGTTTGCGTCTATTCCAAGTGAGACAAGGGTGTCATTCCAATGCAAAAAGAGATTGCAGGCATGCAAGCAAGTTCTAGCGCACCATGGAATTGGAAATCTGCCCTTCCTGCTTTCCTCTTTAACCTCTTTTCCCACTCATCGTTCTCCTCGATACTATACTCCCAATTCCGCTTCCGCTCAAGATCCTCGCCAGCCTCCTCTGCATCAGCCTTTTCACGAAGTGTCTCTGCCAACTTGCGCTCTCGCTCCAGCCGGGCTTGTTCGCGAGCGGATACGCGGTGCCTATTGTGTTCCTCGATACGGTCGGTATGGTTGGCTTGTGCCGTCAAACGCTAGATAATTAAGAATTAAGAATCAAACGAAACGAATTGTAGGAAGAATATTACTCACTATTTTCGACCGCAATGCTTCCAACTTGGCTTGTCGTTCTTCCATCGTCATTTTGGGTTCTGGGGTCGACGAAGCATGATTAAGCTCCATAGACACTGCCGATCCACTCCCAATCGCCTCCGCGACCGGGACTTCCCCAACAGCGTTGGCAGGGGAGCCAAACGGTACACTATCCTGGGAAGTCTCTATTTTTTGCTGTGGCGCCTCAGGAGGCGCAACTTCAGCGCTCAATATAGTTTGCAGAGTGCTAGAGGCATCAGCAGGGATAAACTCGCGCTCGACACTGGGCCTCGGGCTCGTGTTGGTTGGCTCTGGGTTTTCAATTCCAGTCTTCGACCTTCTTCTCGACCGCTTTGGCGCAGACCCGTCCGTCTTGCCCGCTTTTCCTTTCCGAGGTGGCATAACAACAACGTTGTGGAGCGATGGCGGTACTTACTCACATGACCGATTATGTAATCCGAATCCTTTGTATCCTCGCGTTCGTCACTTGCAGGGAAGCTTCACTTGCAACCGTTACATCTCTCAGTCTTCGTGTCCCCTCTTCTGAGTTGTCTTTGAAGTTCTGGAAGCAGTTTTGGGCTTTGGGATGGCGACTTCTCCTTATCCTCACTATGCGTGGTAAGTTGTCTTCGGGCTTCTAGGGGAAACTCGTGGAAAATGCATTATGACACCATGTGCTGACGTTGCTATCTGTTTCTAGGGCCCTCGGACATTTCGAAGTCCTTCTGGCGGCATTTTGGTATTTCAAAGCCTATGTTACGTTCAAATCAGCCGGCTACGTGTGGTATTATAAAGGTTTGTAGCATACGTCCAGGCGGGGCAGGCGTCGTGGCTCATTCATTACTCGCGTGTATTGCATTCGCTCGTCATAGCATCATTCCTCGGTGCCATTGTCAGTTATGCCATTGTTTGCTAGTGGGTCACGATGTTTTCCTCGAATCTTGAGGCGGCACTCATTTCGACCTAACAGCAAATCTCTCGGAGTCCGTAACAACATTTTCGTCGTGGACGACCGATTAACTTAACCTTCTTTTTAGCCTATCAGGCCCGACAGATATTATATACAGCGTGCACTTGCTGACGAGGTACGGCAGTTCGGAATTTACTGAGGATTACGTGTTTATGACGATTCGTCCAGAATGTCCAATACTTTGTGATGGCCTTGCTATGGTGGTCTTCGAAGCCTCTGCCACGTGAGTACTAATTGAGCTTGTGAAATTTATATTTTCCGAGTATAATTCTGTAGTGGCCCTCGTCCCGTACTTCGTATTTTCATTGTTCCATACCTTGACGTTCGTGCGGACAAATATCGTGCCGCTTGTATTCCCACCTCAACAGCCTGCTGGCGCTAATGGCAGTGCCTCTCCGGCATCCTCCCAGTCACCAATCGCCAAGACTATTCAAACATGGGTCAAGAGTGCGTTTCTTTTTTTGCGGAACCGCTGATCAGTTATAGACTTTCCCCACTCATTTACTACTCATAGACAACTATGATGCTGCCATGGCCATTGTTGCCCGTATCGAACTCCTTATTCTCCTTCGTGCCATTATCGGGATTGTCACTCTCCAAAATTCGCTCCTCATTCCTATCGCCTACGCGCATTTCCTACGTTCGCGCTACTACTATTCCCCATTCACTCGGAGTGCCGTTCATTCGGCCACTATCCTCATAGAGTTCTACGTGAATAAGGAGCAGACACCTCCCTTCATTAAGAAGGCGTATGGAAATACCAAGGAGTTCGTTATCAGGTGGGCCTCGACCCGTTTGGAGCCTCAACCAGCTGGGCAAAGGAGGTGAGCCAAGTAGTAACGCTGTCGCGCGTTGTTGGAGGAAAGAGTCTGCCTCGCTTTTGCGAATTTGGCTTCATTGTGCACTCAGAGTCCTCCCTGCGACATGTCGCTCCTATTTGTCTAATATATCTATATCTTTCTTTGAGCATCGAGCCTTTGACTGCGCTGGTAGCTGGTAGAAATGGTAGGCAGGGTCCTAGCCTCTATAGTAATGTTTTAGCATATGAAGAATCTGGTTGCACACATCACGTGGTCCTAGCAGACAGGAACGGATGGCTTCAAGAATTCCAATTCCGTCCTCCCACTCCCCAAGACCAGGCTTACAGCAGCCTTCGGTACATTTTCCCTCTGACGGTCGAGATTCACCTACTTTTCATCGGCACGCATCTACTGCGTCCATGTCAACCCCCTCTGCGATCTCCGCCTCTGACACTCGGAAAAAGCAGAGCAAGCGTGATGAGGTTCGTCTTACCCTTGACGCTGATTGTGTCCGAGTCTTAAGAGTTCACTTTCTGCATGAATGACACAACATTGGTGAATCCTGTTTTCGACCCTTGTGTTTGTTCTCTGGTGGCCCAAAATAAACTCTCCACCATAAGGCTATTCGGAAGAAGATAGAATCAGAGCTTGCTCGAAAGCGTACCTTGTCCACTCATAATTCGAACAAAGGCCACCGGCGGGGCAAGGCTGCCCCCCCAAAGGGAACCGTGGCTGCTTTGAAGCCCCTGTATGCCCTGACGGTCCCCGAGTCGATGACCGTGTCGGATGCTAGTCAGCTTTGTGCCGCAAAGAGGACGGATTGCGTGCTTGTTATTGATGACGATGAGAGTCTTAGTGGAATTTTTACTGCGAAAGATTTGGCTTACCGGGTGAGTGTGACTAGCTTTAGTGAACACATTTAAGTAACGGAGTTTGGCATCGTGGTAGGTCACTGCAGAGGGTCTTGAGCCTCGTAATACACCTGTTAACCAAATTATGACCGGGTCACCGATGGTCACCCGAGATACAACGAGCGCCACTGAAGCGTTGCAACTCATGGTTCAAAAAGGTTTCCGACATTTGGTGCGCCCGTTCTGACTGGACAGGGTTTGTTTTGTGGCTGAACCGCCCTATCGACACAGCCAGTATGTAACGAGGATGGGAACGTAATGGGTCTTCTCGACATTACAAAGGTCTTTCATGAAGCACTTGACAAGGTTGAACGTGGCTCGTCTGCTTCCCAAAAACTCTACAGTGCCCTCGAAGGTGTTCAATCTGAGCTCGGACCTGGCCTTGCATCCAATCCTCAAGCTGCTGCTATGCTTGCGTATGTCGAAGCACTGCGCGAGAAGACAGCTCTGCCAGATTTGACTACCATCATGGACTCACGTACACAGCCTGCCACTGTCTCTCCAAAGACAACTGTGAAAGACGCCGCCAAGTTGATGAAAGAGAGGAGAACGACGGCTGTGTGCGTTATGGAGCCCGGTGTGAATGGTGCTCCACCTAAGATAGCCGGCATCTTTACCAGCAAGGACGTTGTCCTTCGGGTCATCGCCGCCGGTTTAGACCCTTCACGATGCAGCGTTGTACGAGTCATGACCCCACATCCTGACATTGCTCCCCCGACAATGACTGTGCAAGATGCATTGAAGAAGATGCACGGTTTGTACTTCATACAAATGAGTCGAACATTAATTTGACCCCCCGGAATATTGGGCAGTTGGACATTATCTTAACCTTCCTGTTGTTGAACCTGATGGACGGTTGGTTGCCATTGTCGACGTACTGAAGCTCACCTATGCGACGTTGGAGCAGGTGTGTATATCCTTCACCTTAACGCGAGGACGGGCTCACTCTATCTTCCTAAGATGAACTCCATTGCTTCGGAAACTTCTCAAGATGCCGAGGGAGGTCCCATGTGGGGTCGTTTCTTCGATTCTTTTGGGGCGGGAGATGATAACGAATCCGTCATGTCCGGATCCCATATTCCTCCAGATATGCACCAGTTCCCCGCCTCACCATCTCGAGGCTTAAGCCAGTCTGAGGAGGTTCATCCGAATGACTCTGCCTCTGCAGTGGCTGACCAGTCGGCTCTTGACCGTTCCGGTATTCACCCATCAACCCGCACAGGATCGGTGAACAACGCACCCCCGCCGATTGATGATGGAACATATGTTTTCAAGTTCCGCACACCTAGTGGTCTAACGCACCGTTTCCAAGCTCGCAGTGACAATTATGAGAATATTGTTGATATAGTGTCTGGCAAGCTCACAGCGGATCCGTTCTTCACGACGCCACCTTCCGATGGTCTGGCTCCGGAACCGTCGGATTTCTCGATATCTTATGTTGACAGTGATGGTGATACAGTCGTCATCACGTCTGACAATGACGTCGCCGATGCTGTACGAATCGCTCGGGCAGCTGGTTCCGACCGCGTGGTGCTCTTCTTGCAAGGCGGGATGGGATGGGATGAAGCCGGTGCGCGTGAGGGTGAGAAGAAGGCGAGAGATGCTGCTCTTGCTGCTGCTGCCATCGAGACTGAAGTTCGCAAGGCCGAAACCACTGAGCCCACCCATTTTCCAGATGGAGCAACAATCCCACCACCCGCCCGCACCCCCATATATGGTGCTGGAGATGACATTTACGGCATCCCTCGCGACATGATTCTGCCTGCCAGCTTGGGCTTCCTTGGTGTTGTAATCATTGGCGTCTTCATTGCCTCTCGCATGTCGCGCGATTATTAGAATATCTCCGTACTTAATCTTTTTGTTTATATTTCCATTTCCTTACTACCTGATTCCCATAGCATCATTTCCTCCCTTCCTTACCCATCAACTGGACATGGCTTGATTGTCTATTTTGGTTTGAGTGCATTTGAGCGATCTAATGAATTCATTGCGTTCGGAAAGCTCCATTTCAATTTCGACGAGCTACAACGTTGACTGATATTCATGGGAGACGCTGTCCGAGCCGAGGTGGTCAGCGCGCTCACAAAGTCGCTGTACGCGGCAATGCTGGATGACAATTTTCTCGACGTGCTCGTCGATGCACACAGAGTGGTGGTTCGGACGCGCGAATTATGCACTGTCTGCCACACACAGTGAGTCAATCATAGGTACTTATTTGAAGTGTTCAAACCGATGTGACTTACGTTTCATGGCCTTTTCCCTGTCCTATAGCTGCCAGAGACGTGAGTTTACCTATCAAATGGTTTGTTAGAGGCAGTGGGCGCTGACGATCGAGCATTAGCTCATGACCCTGGCCCATCGAACCCCCCTATCGCAAAGTCTCTTGAAATTGGTCCACTATCTCGTCCGCTCACTCCTTCCACGAGCTTCCAAAGATTACCCTCGGCAGGTCCCGCTGCATCGTCGTCTAAAGGCACCGATACCATGCTCAATTGTCTGAATTGCCCAAGACAGGTGTGTAAATCTTGTTCTCCGTTCCCAGCGTTCTCGTTCACCTTTTTTCCTTATTGAACTAACCTACGTCCTATGTCCCACAGATTTCTTCCTCGTGTTATGCAAAACACCTATCTTCATGCATGAATATAGGGAACTCAAGACGAGGTGCCGCCAGAAGTACCAACGCGAGGACCATGTAAGCGCGTGTTGACCACTTATTTTGCATAAATTTACTTGTGCACATCTATAGACATGACCCGGAGACTGGATCACAGTATCTGGAATCAGGGAGCGAGGTGGACGAATCCAAATCTATTGCAAAAGGTAAAGGGAAAGCAGCGTCCGGTGACAAGACAACTGGCAAAGGGAAAAAGCGGGCAAGTATCAGACACACCAAGGGGGGGGGACGGTGGATTGCTAATGTTCGTCCCTTTCTAGGCTGCCGAACCAAAAGCTAAATCTGTGAGCCCGAAAAAGCAGAAGACAGCATTGCTGCAAAGTATGAGATTCTTTTCTCGATTAATCATGTCAGTAATCTTGGTGTTCCTGTAGAACCTATCCCCCTACCACAGGCGGCGCCGCCACCTGTCGTCAAAGGTGTCAGTTCCACCCTCATTGCTTATTATCCATGCATCACCCGACTGATATTGGATTTCACAGACGGGTCCACCACGAAGGCCCGCTTATGTTCCTGTCAATACTACAAACGGACACCCATCCCAGCCAACTCATGCTCAAGGCCATCTGACCCCTTCACGTCCATCCTCCGCAGTACCACCCATGCAAGTTCCGAACACAAATCCGAATGTGCCATCCCGGTTGCGGGCATCGTCCGTCGCTTCAGCCTCCTCTTCTGTTTCTCAAGGTTCGAAATCGATGGATACTCGAACGACTCGAACGCCTACTCCTGGTCTCTCAACAGGGACCGCCGCCAGCAGCCAGACAAGTCAGGGGACGAGTCAAACTGTGATTCAGAACGGCAGTGTTCATGGCGGTCACAAACCCGCCATACCTATTCCCGGTATCAATGGACAATTATACGGGGCTAAACCCATGGCATATCCCACCGGTGAGTCCATTCAAATTCTACAAGAGTGGCAATTCATGTAATATTATTAGGTAATTGGGTCGTGCATTCTGGCTCACACGTAGATCCACCTCATGGTGGTAATTCATATCTCAACTTTCTCAGATGGCTTTCACTGACTCTTTGTTTAGATGCTGACGAAGTCGTTGACAGCGATTCATCCGATGCAGATTCCGATTAATCACACGTAGCTTCATCTGTCCACGACACCTTGCAACGCATCATCACACAACTCATCATCGATTCGTCAGATTACACTATATCTCCTGCTCCCATCTATTTGATTATGCATTCCATCCCATCTTGATCCACAACAAACTTCAACTACACTAATTCATGGCACTCCGTTCAAGTATCTTTGAATAAAGCATCCGTCAAGATCCTGCGTTCTGGACTAATCTTCAATCCCAGCAATCCATGCAGTAATACTATTCTCATTTGTCTCGCTTCATATACATTGGTTTCGCTTGTCTTGAATCTATTTGCGCACTTGTACACCCAACGGAGCATGGTCATACATATATATTCAAGGAAACTTGCCAATTGATCCTTTGTCTCCAGTTAATTCTCTCTCATATTGTCAGAATGTTCATATTTGACGCTCAATGAACGAAATAGCGTGAGCTGAGAATGGTTTTGGATAGTGCACGCCAAACACTGTGGGAAGTAAATGGCCGTAAAAAACCATTTTTGGTCTGGTTTTTGACCATTTACCACTGTTTTCGTGATATTTTTTTCATTGTAAATTACAATATACGTTTCACGATGCTAAATACCAGACTCTTCCCTGCGTAAATTACCACTCAATTCATGGTATTCGAGCTGCGATGTATTGTACAAAGGTCAGAGGTATGGACGGCTGGAGTTCGGTTAGTCATCGTCGTCGATTGACCTTGCGAGCTCGTAACTGCGATCGATGATGGCCCAACGACGGGAATGCGTACGTACCATAGGGAAATCGGCCACATACTGAAGAGACCGAAGCGAGAGCGATAATTTGACTGTAGTAAAAGAGGTCGGTGCCAAGGCAGCATCCATGTAAGCACCGCTATCTGAGACAAGGTCAACGAGGTGACGCATGTTCTCACAAGCGACGTTTTGTGACGTGCTCGGGGATTTGAGTCCACAGCTGCTTCAGCTCAATAGTGAGAGCCATGAAATTCAAACACTCCTACCCAGACGAAGGATAAGTTCCTAAATTTAATTCGTCGTTTTTGGGCCCACATTGTGGAAACTTTGTCATCTCCCCCGACAATGCGTGATTTCCCTAGCGAGGCATAACCAAGAGCTCGATTATATGTTGGTACGGCTTGTTGTAGACATTAGTAAACTAGATCGCGACTTTGCGATGGGTGGAATTGTCAGGAATGTTTCTTGTCGCGAGGAGCCCCAAGTATGGAAGCTGGCACTTAAAGATGTAAGCAGAGACTGTGGCGCTTAGACTGAAATCAGACTAAGTTGTTCTCGGCAGTTTCCATTCCACTCAGTGCCTTATCCTCTCCACCATACCATACACGTTCTGCAACCTGCTCATTTCCTCCCAATTTGACTATCCTTTCGCTATGCAACTAGCTACTCTTCTCAGAAGTGGCAAGTACTTATGAATATGGACACTGGGCATGCTGCCTCACTGACAGCGATGCCATGAATGGCTTCCATCTGGACGTGTTTCAACGCGTCTTTACGCGTCTTTAACTCATTGGTGAATGAGAAATAGCATTTATTTATTTATTTTAGAAAATCGTCAAGCCTCTCACAGCAAACAGGAATCTATGTTACCCAAGGGTCACACCTGTGGTAGAAAAGCTCGTGCATCTGCTTAGGGCATAGTTTGGCCCCATGTGCGCTCATTAGTTTATCTCCCAACTACCTCTTCTCCCTCTGCTGCCTTGCTAATTTCCCCCTGTGCTAGTAACCAAAAAACGCGACTGGAATTCGAAAGCGATGATAATGACCAAGGCCCGATGACAACCACCTCTACTAGTACCGCCAAAAAAGAACCCCCGTGGTCGTCACTATGATGGCCCCACAACAGAAGAAAGTCTGAATCGATTAACCTGCCTCGCGAAGCTGTGCGCAAGGGTTGAAGTTCACTTATGGTATCTTCTACCGTCTTATTCACAGCCCGAGACTTCCTCCACTTTCATTAGGTTATGCTCTGTCAAATCAACCTCATCAAAATCGAATCAATGCTCGACTTTTATGCTGCCCATCTCTTGCTCGCACTCAACTCCGTACTTTTCTCGTGAGCCCAAGGCTTCAATCCTGCGTTATGCTTTCCGGATCGGCTCTTCTTCGTCACTCCTCGAATTGACCTTTGTGTCTTTTGTTCACCTCAACTCGGTTCATTTCCTCACTTGCAATGACTGCTATTCATCGCAACGTAACCTAGAGTCTCCGCCATAAATGTAGTTGTAAATGACGATAAATAACCACGTTTTTCACCAAATTAACAATATTGTAAATGATGAAATCCGACCGGTAAATTACAAAATGCACCCTTGTAAATTGACCGTTTACAATCGTTATCGTGGTGGAGAATCATTAAAAAACAGGTCATCTACCTCCTTTAACGTGGTAAAGGAATCCTGGTAAAATGCAATGGACCACATTGTAAAACACAGTTTTAATCATGTTAAAAATGAGTGTATTATACAATGGTTAAGATGATCTTTTACGCATCACTAATTCCCTCTGTGCAAACCTCGATGGTACCCACTCGGCTGGCAGACATTGAGTGGCTCCTTGGTGCATTCTGATTCCGATACCGGGATTCTTGGAACGTTTTCCAGGGAGCCAAGTGATCACTGTCGCCCCCGAAGCGGTGCCAAACGGCGGACGGTCATTGCAAGCTGTCCTTGGGCAACGAGTGCCGCTGGTGGCTCCCAGATGGGTGTTGCACCCCGTACACCGTCAGCCTGTCTCTATCATTGTATTGAGTTTGCATTATTAACAACATGTCGGCATTCAAGGATGGGGGGTGGGGTTCGCGTCATAATGCTCTACGCATTCGATACCTCAACCAGGGGTATGGTTTTCGCTTGAGCTGACGTCAAGAGGCGTGAGAGTCGTGATACTAGATGATACAACAAGAAACACGAAAACGAAGAATTGGGTAACAAACCTACCGGTAGACAGCTTTGTCTGTATGACGTCTTCTAATACTACCAGACGACGCTACAATGCTGCTTGGTACAACGCCTGTAGTGAGCCAGCCCAAGGAAGGTGGTGGTGATTGTCCATCAATAGGAGGGCCAGAAACGTTGATTGGCACTGCACCGGGTGGTGCGACATGCAGAGGCATCTGCCCCTGGGCGTATACTTGAATAGGAAGAGTTGGATCTACATTCTGATGCAATGGCTGGATGGGACGCGAGGGGAGTTGTGGATAGATATGGGAGTGTGAGTATGTACTTGTAGATTGAGTTGCCGATCGCGCGCGAGTTATGGCACTCATTTGCCGGTGGGGGGGAGGACGGGGGATCGAGGTTTGATATGCTGGGCGAACCCGAGATGGGCTTGAGCGACTACCCTGAACTTGTGGACGTGAGACAGATGGTGTGCGTGTCTTGGTTGCAGGGGTAGCTTCGGCGGGGACATATCCTGCCTTGTTCGAGTCAGTAGAGGAGTCAGAAGACTCCTGATTCGGTTTCGGATAACGGTTTGGACTCGCGTGAGCTCGGTACCATGGTTCGCCAAGGACTACTTCTCCACGCCTAACCTTCCCTGGAATGTAAGTCACAGTTACATGATCCCGACTTCTCCAAGGAAGTGCCCAGACAGCCTTAAAGAACCGGCCCACAGGACCAAAGCGGGATTTGATGAGACGTGGTTTATCCTCTCCTTCGTAGATTTCAAGGCCAACTGGTTCTCGTCGGAACCGAGAAACATGCTCTGATGGATCTACCGGCTGCGAAGGATACGCAGCAGGATCAGCCATAGCCACCGGTGATGACTCTTCCTGGTCCGATGCTGAAGCATCGTATGACTGGGTCCCGCCAGCGGGATGAACAGGTGGACTGGTTCGCGGCTCCCTCTTCACCGGAAGATAAGATGCTCGTCGATATGCGCGATAACTACGGGTACGTGCGTGAGGTCGTCGCACTGAGGGTTTTGCTACCTTGAGCTGAGGTTCAACCGCCTCATGTGCGACATCATCTTCCCCTGGCCGTACTGTCTGCTCGACTGGTTCTGGAGATGGAATGGGATCTTGATCGGGCTGCACTTCTGCTGCTGTCGCGGCTGAGGGCAATCCTGGCTCCTTAGAAGTCTCCGCATGCCTACTCTCGTCCCTATCCGATGCTCTCTGCGCAATCCTCTCTGACATCATCCGCTTTAGAGGATGGTCCGGATCTGGTTCGAAGAGCCCACCAGGACCAGCATGTAATACATCAATGTCAACAGGCTTATATTGGTCGGCATGTTTAGAAGTCCCACTACTCTTCGCAGAACGCATGCTTGCACTACGAGCAAGCGCGGAGGCAGGACCCTGAGAAAAACGCCGAACGCCTTTGACAACTAAGCCGGCCAGCCGGAAACGGACAAGACCCCTAGGCTTCTCCAGTTGGGGGTCCGGGTTAGCAACATGAAGAGGACCCTTGGACTGATCGCTAACATCGTCTGCACCGTTCGCGCCGTACCGGAAGCTGGAAGGAGGAACAGAGCCAATGGGGTCCTCCACAGTAGGGCCCCTGCCCCGGCGTAATGCGGATTTTGACGGGGTGAGGGCTCGCCGCTGGGTACGTTCAAGCCTCTCTTGCGAGGATAAACTACTACTCAGGACCTCATCAATGTTGGAATCGGGTGGAGAGGCAAACGGCCGGAACGGAGGTGTCATATTCCCAGCGAGAGTCTGCTGCTGCTGATCCTGGTATACGGTACTCGCAGGCAGCTGCGAAGAAGAATATCCATTTGTGATGTCGGTTGGGGGTGACGGTATTTCAAGGTCGATTACGGGAGGCGGCTTGGGAGACGGGGCATGCACTGTGGCCTTGAACTTGGGGCTTCCCTCATCGGGGATCTCCTCTACGGTAGGGGGTCGAGGATGGGTAGGCGCTGGAGGGCCTGCCGAAGTGACACTAGGAGCGTATAATGAACTTCTGGGTGTTTTTGGTAATGGTTTCGACCAACGGCTTGACATTTGTGGGGCGCTTTCCGCGGGCGGAACAAGGAAGGGGTCGGCCAGTGATATCGAACAGGCTGTTAGGAAAACGCTGGAGCGGATGAACAACCCTGCGTAAGAAGGGATGTGTGAAGAATTAGCTTTTGAACCTTACCCAAGCACCCACTGAGAGTAAGCGCGGGAGCACCGGCCAACGTAGTGGATCTGATTAAGAAGGGGATGGGAAAGGGGAGTATGAGTAGGTCATAACGAATCCGACATCCACCATGGGTGACGGAAGTGCTTCGGAAGCCATGAGGCAGCCAGTACAGATATATGTGGCTGTGATTCACATCCCTAACAGGTTCTTTGCCGTTGGAGGCTCAACAGTCAGCTTGGCAAGCGTGTCAGAGGTGCGGAACTTGAGCGGGATATTGCAAAAGTGGAATTGGGAAGGCACCCCAAAATGTTAGAAGGAAAAAGTGATGATGCTGTAGCCGTGAATCGAACACGGGGCCAATCGACTATATATTATATGGCAACGATTGAGGTTACCTCTACCCCACTACAGCCCGTTTAGCTGAATCATCTCAAAAATAAATGTAAGGACTTAAAGCACACTTTAGTCCCAAAATTATGTACATAAGCAAATCTGTGACTGTGCAACAGTAAATGCGCCGGTAACATGACACCTGTTGAATTATGGATCGAGGTCGTAAGCACCTTGAATACGGACAAACCCCCGCGCTAGTCTGACTTACTCGCAAAGATCGTGTTAGTGACTCCGATTCAAAACATCCTACACCAAATGTTATGACGAGCACAGAAAACATGGAGACGGTCATCAATAAAGGCGTCAGTGCAATGGCCTTGGTATTGGGTGCCAAGATTGCGACCACCATTAAGCTAGTACACATACTAAATTCAACGCTCATCGCCCATCACGTCGGTAACAGGGGATACAAAACTACCTCAATCCATCTTCCTGGGCGTTTCCCATTTATTGCTTTGAGGCACCTTTTCGCCTCCTCTGATGCCCAACAGGATCGCATCCCGAGCATCTTCATGTCTTTCCATTTTGACTGCCACGGCAGCGCAGCAATCTGATCAAAGTGCATGAGATCTGGATTGTGTGAAATGTCAAAAGTATGCAAAAGCGGCAGGGTACGCATGAGAAGGCGGAAAGGTAAAGTGGTTGTAGATGATAATGAGATGAGCGATAAATGAAGAAGGGTGTGAGGTAAGTAGGTAAAAAAAGCATCAGACAGAGACATATGAAGAGTGATCAGCGTCGTGAGGGGTTCTCTGTCATCTTCTGCTCGTCTGGAGGGAAACGGCATGTCGGATTGATCTACATCGTCCCACGACCAGTTGTCTGGGGTATCTAAAATGGTTCCAGAAGAAGGATCTCCAAAGAGAGTTTTGGATATATCTTCTATGTCTTTCCAATGTATTCCCCGAGATGTCTGCGAACGACCCACCAGAATAACCTCCCCGAGAGTATGCCGATCCGAACCCCAGACTGCTTTTGAGGCTCGGGGACCAAGAGGCGAAAATATCGCAGCATAGCGAGCGATCAGAAGCCGGATGTGAGGTGGGAGTGATGAAACGTATTTCGAGGGGTACATTGTTGTGAGGTCTGAGGCAACAAATCGAAGAAGACAGAGATGGCGGAGTGAAGGGAATCTCTGTGGGTGCGCTAGAGATTTATCAAAGTCCCAAATCAGATCGGTCAAAAGTCCACCCTCAAATTGTGCCTCCTTCATTGACAGCGACAGTGCCTCTTTTCTCCATTGGGGTGTATGTTTGTGCGCGTTGAGATTACCACGATGGCGTTCCCAGCTTGGAGGTGGCTTAGGACCTGATGGAAGTTCAGAAGACGGCCCAGTTACCAACGCTGCAGGGTCGAACGAATCCAGATCCCATGCAGAGAGGAAAGCCGGTAACGACGAGTCATACGGTGAGATTGGGGCACCAGGTCTACGGCGGGGTGCCTGTGCTGATCTGCTAGATGATTAGGAATGACGCCATAAAAAGCGAAACCAATGGAGTGCACCTCAATGACCAAAGCAGCTTGTTCACCTTTGATTCGGCCTGCATGAGAGTGCTGCTGGTGCCTGGATTGATTTATGTGATATCCACAAATCACACACCCCTGTACGTCCAATATACAGTTAGGCAACACTTCAACATAGTGACGAGTGTTCGCACGTCTGAAATGTCGGATGATGATGGCAATCCTTCGCCGCTTTCACTATCAATATTGACGGCCTCATGATCACATGGTATTGCACCGATTTCCCTCGTGTATGCCACGGTGCAAAGAACTGGTAACCGTAGCCACAAAATCGTGGGATGACAAGATAGAATCACCACCGTGCGCGTCGAGCGCGTGTCCTCAATGTTTGTGTGCCTTTGCGGCTAAGTGGCGCTCAAGTTGTTGGAAGAGGTTTTTTTGTCGTTGCCCCATGGCTGCGTTGATGTATGGCAGCGCGACAATCGTCAATACATGGTAAGGGTGTTGGTCGATGCCTCTGGCTTTTGGTGTCGGGATTACATAGTTGGAAGTTTGCTTTTGTTTTCCCGAACCCCCACTTGCAAGCATTGGAATAAACTAGAACCTACGGTGGCTACCAGTATAGTGCGTATCAATCCGAACATAATGATTGACTTTGTCAAAGCACTTTAAATTGTTTCCAAAGCGCAAATCAATGTGAGGCGCACAATTACTTGTGTATGCAAGATGGGCGCATATATTGGCGCCTCGAACCCGGCGCTCTCCTCTGGAGCCAGAAATCCAACTGTGCTCCCGTCGCCCCTCGCTCTCAGGGAGCGGTTGGAATAAGGGATCATTTTTGAGACTCCAAATGAACGCGTTCTACAAGATGTGGTTCGTGCACGGTGGTTGGAAAGAACTGGCTTCAATTCCACCGACGGACTCTCGTGAGTAACATACCTCGGCGTTTCTTTCCTGCTATGTCTCAATTAATTGAGCTGCAGTAGCACTGGCCCCTCAGGGATCTGCAGTGAGTCACCAAACAACTACTGGACAGCTCATCTCCGAAGTGAGTTCAAAGGAGGATCGATCACATACACCGGCAGACCTCCCTCTGGCGCTGTCGCCGAGTGTTTCCGATGGCATCAAGAAACTCCGCCGCACGACTACTATACCATTGCATTTGAGTCGAAAGCGTTGTTTGGAGGTCAATGAAACCCCGAGTCCAGTAGTGAATATGCCGGGTCCGATGGTCACAGCGCCGTCAATGCCGAAGGGGCCTGGGCAGGAGTCCCGCTGGACTCCTCGGTGGTAGTTCAGGAGGATGGGGGTCGTAAGCTACCTCGTAAACGCCGAAGGAAAGGCCACGCAGAGCCGGTCTCTGGACCAACCAGGATGGGACCCGATAACCCGGAGGGCGTCTCGACAAGGAAGAGAGCGCCGAGGGAGGTCGATGCCAAAGTATCGATGCCCAGTCATCCTAGATTCTTTCCCTCGACAATGGGACAAACCCACACCCGCGAGCAACTGCTGCGCACTCGAATGTTGAGCTGCTGCTTCCCTCCACCCGCGTCAGCCTAACCCCCGACTTGCCACACCGCAGTTGCGCGTAGAATGTATCCCCGTCTGCACCTCATTCCTCCAGTCCCCTGGTCCCCGGGGCTTGTGCTTCTGCAATGAGTCAGGCGCCCCCTCCGTTGCTTTGTTGACGATTGTCATTGGACCAGTCGTTGACAATTTTGGCCATGCATTCTTCAACGAATCGGGAGCAGTCTATTGCTTCTCTTGATCCTTCGTGATGCCTGTCATATGAGACACTGGGTGTTTAGTGTACGTAGACCGGACTTGGCTCTTAACTATAGGCGTTGTGCCTGTGGTTGCCACCAAACAAGCAATGGAATTCGCTTTGAATTATCCCTGCACGTGTTCCCACACTAGTACTTTGAACCGAGTTGTGAATCTGGCAACCAAGGTGCTACCAGCAGGCCAAAAGCACCCCCAAATTTTATTCCAAGTTGTTTTCGGTGACCGCCCAATGTGGCCGCTTGTAATCTATTACGTCCCCACCACCCTCCAGGGGCCCGAACTGATCTGAACTGGGTTCTGGAACTTTTTCGTGATCATACATATAGAAGAGGCTGCAATAACCAGAGTGCTCCGTCCTACCTCCTCTGACCCAAATCCTGATTCCTGAGCGTCGTTCTTCTCGCTAACAGGCTCGTAATTAATTTTTCTCTCTTGTCACGGTACTGCTTTGTCACCACTCGTCGCTCAATCCTTTATGATTCAGGATGTGGTGGGGGGGTTCAGATGTCTTCGCATGGCTCTCGTCGTCTCTCCTTCTCTTGATACCTGTCGTTCATTGTCTTACCGAAAACCCCTTCATCATCAAAGAGTCCGCCCAACTCCCTCGTGGCTGGTCCATTTCGTCAAGACCTTCTCCGCACGAACGCCTAACCCTTCACATCGGTCTCGTACAAACATGCCCTGAGGCAATCGAGTCCCTGCTTTACAACATTAGCGATCCAAGCAGTTCTTCCTACAGTCAGTTCCTTTCTCGCGAGGCCGTCCTTCCGTACTTCAGGCCCCCCAACACGACCCTCCTTGCTGTCAACAACTGGCTCCGTTCCAATTTGATATGGCCACCAACAAAAATATCCCCTGCAAAGGATTGGTACACGATTAGTGCGACCGTCGCTCAAGCAGAGGAGCTGCTCAATGCCGAGTTCAAAGCATATATCCAGCCATATTCGGGCGAGCGGATTGTGCGAGCGACAGCATATGGTGTTCCCCGCACCTTGGATAAGCATATCGATACAATCCAGCCAATTACAATCTTTCCTGGTGCGGGACGGTCGACGAGGTCATTCTCGAATGTGCGTCGATTAAGCTTCCCGGGCCCTTCGGACAGGAGACGTGTACGCGCACTCAACGCGCCGGATGAAGTACACCTCGCAAAAAGTCCTCATGTGATGCTCCCATCTCAGTTTCCTAACTGCACCTCCAGTCCCATTGCGGTCTTTCCGCCTTGGTGTTTGAAGAAGATGTACAATGCTACTGGATACACTCCTTTGGGCAATTTGTCGAATTTCGTTGGAATGTCAGCCTGAACTCCTACTCTAACACCCGATCCGTACTAAAGGGATACTATCCTCTAGCACTGGCTATCTGGATAACTTCGCACAGCGGTATGCCATATCCAGTCCACCGCGAAGAGCAGATTGAACCATTATGCTTGTGCATGGCTAACAGATCCGACATGGAGGACTTTTTTAAAGCCTATGTTCCCCAAATCGCGGCTACCAAATACACATTTAGTATCGTTAGTCCAACGAGTGCGTTATTGGTACCTCCCTGGGTTATGGTTATTAATAGAAATGCACTTTTTCTATTCGAAATGCAGATACGGAGGTACCCCAGAAATACATCTATGGGGATAGCAACAGCGAAGCCAACTTGGACGTTCAGATCGGTATGTCACAATACTCTCAACTCACAGGCTAACCCGATAACTCGAACCATTGACCCGCACACAGTCGGAGGGTTAATTTACCCCATCCCCAGCACATTTTATTCTGTTGGTGGTATGTCGCTATTTTCTATCTTCCTGTCGTGACTCGTTCATCACGTCCACAGGCAGCCCGCCATATAATCCTGATGTGAATACCCCTTTCAATGCAAACGAACCATTCCTTGAACTAGTGCATTATTTCATGTCTCTACCTAATGAGCAACTGCCCTCAGTACTCACAACAAGCTACGGTGATGATGAGCAAAGCGTACCACGTGCATATGCAGTGCGGGTTTGTAGAGGATTTGCGGCGTTAGGCGCGAGGTGAGTTGTGCGTGTGGCGGGACTGTCTTTTCCACTAATTTTGACTCACGCAGGGGAGTTTCGGTCATTTTTAGTAGTGGTGATATGGGTGTCGGCCCGTACGCTGACAGGCACTCGAACGTATGGTTTTCCTGCAACTTCTGGTTCAAGTTGTAACTCTCAAAGAGTCTAGGACTGTCTCTCTAATGATGGAAAGGACCGCACCATGTTTATTCCTTCCTTTCCCGCTACATGTCCGTTCGTCACTACCGTTGGCGAGACATACGGTATACCACAGCAGATGGCGGACTCAGGTTCGAGTGGAGGATTTTCGAATTACTTCAAGAGACCAATGTACCAAAGTGAGTCACTGAGATATAGATATCAATGGGGCCGTCAATTGTTCGTAGGAAACGCAGTTTCGGAGTATGTCAAGAAATTAGGTAAGACCTATGCCGGGATGTACAACCCGAGTGGACGTGGGTTTCCGGACTTGTCGTCTTACGGTGAGTAGAACTCCCACCCATTCCCGCTCGCACCGCGGAACCCACCCTTGTCCGTTCAACAGGCGAACGGATACCATATTACAATGCTCACCAACTTTCGCTTTGCTTTGGAACATCCTGCGCTGCACCAACTGTGGCGGCTCTCGTCGCTTTGTTGCATGATCACCAACTCCGACGGGGAAGGAGGAGATTGGGGTTTCTAAATCCGTTGCTTTATTCGGGCCCTGCTCGGAATGGTTTGACCGATATCATAGCGGGAAATAATCCGGGGTGTGGGACCGATGGTTTCAGTGCTGAGAAGGGGTGAGTACATGATGCCCGGCCAGAGTTCGTGCTTTAACTTTCTTCATGTTGGTTTTCCCGGGTTGCGCAAATCTTGAAGGTGGGATCCCATAACTGGTAAGTCTATTCCTTGTGGCAATGACTCCCCGTCATATCACTGGCTCATTCATCTCGCCTACATCGTATCCAGGTCTAGGGACAATAAATTTCGGCAAAATGCTGGAAGTTCTTGACAAGATAGCAGCACAGACACATGGAGCACCATACGAGGACTTTGCAAACTGATATCATGCGCCGCCGCTAACTGGTGTGATCTTGATCCTAGTAGTTTGTCGGAGGCGTTGTCGAATGAACTCCCCAGGTCGTTCACACTGAATTCGAGCGTTCTACTGCGCGCGCGGTTCTTTGGACCTTCGCTTTGCATCAATTGCCGTGCTGTACTCCTTTAATTTACCGTCATAACTAATGTAGCGGCACATGCAGAATTTATACAGCGCTATACGATGCGCATTATTATCTACTCCAAAATATTGACTCACGTATGCCACACCCCAAAGCCTGTTCATGCCGGGTAATGTGTGTGCCATGAAGCAGTGTACGCCGCGGGTGATTTTCCAGGCGCCTTGCCTCTGAGAAGGTTATTACTATACATGGGGCCAATGCTGCACTGATAGTCGCTCGGTTACTCCTGTGTTAGGTCTATTCTGTAGGCTCGCATGAAGGAGGCAGGCTCGCTCCAGATAGAGGGAGAGGGTAATATTGGATCTACTGCGGTCTGGGAAGCGCCGTCCTCCAACACATAAATTACATCCCACAACTCATCCTCGCACGGTTGCTCCTCACTTCCGCGGACCTTTTCTCACCGAGTGTCAATCAACATGCCCAAGAAACCAAAACAACCGTGCAAAATCTGCAGAGGGGCTGTTTGCTCCCCTGGTCGCGACCGGGCACAGGTTGCAGGCACAGTGAGGAATACAGCCAATCAGCATAACCGCGCCTGATGTATCAGCTCCAGGGTTTTTCTGGTCCGCGTCCTTCTATGGGCAGAAGTAGCAAGCTCTCTCCCCAGCCTGATGAAGTTGACCCGAATTCATCATTCGGTATGAGAGGCAGGGACTCCAGCATGGAGACGCCATAAGGTCTGTGCTCACTGGACAATCCTTCCCCACCCCACTCTATGGTCCACAGGGTCAACCCCAACATACATTGCTCGCTAGACCGGCCGAGCCGCCCGCACCCGTCTACTATGGGGTCAACAACTGTTGGGGGGAGCGCCCTCGATGCATGTATTTACAGTTATTTACACCGATCGTTCCTAATTCAGTAGTCTGCCGCTATGCTGTCCAACCTCGTCCTTTCCACAACAACCATCTGAGCCAACTGCCAACCATCCATACCCAGCAAGCTCAATGGTCGTATCCATTACGGGGGACACACCACCCCAGTCTAGGCTCTGGGCTCTGGCCGAACGCACCTGGAGCCTACCATGGACCACCGCCTCCGTGTACGGCGCCCAACCCGGATCAAGGGCAAAGTTTGCGGCGGCAACGTCGGCATATGCATGGCGAGCCTTCAAATGGTCCATCTTCCGTAAGTAAACCCCCCCTGCAGGCATATAAATGGTATTGGGCTGATGAGCAATTGTGCTGGCCAGGCTGACGAGCCACTGGCTGTCAGTGGTCGATCACCAAACACTTACGGTGCCATAGGCACCCCTTCCCCAAGGACAGGGCGAATACAGGCACGTTGGGCTATCGATCACCAAACGGCTGCGCTTGCCTTCTGGCCAACAAATTTTCAACTCCTCTGCATTACTCCAACCCAGTGATGTATCAATCATACCATGTCATCCCTGTTAGACTGTCCAAGCTCCTGCACACACCGTTTTCCATTATGCTGTGACGACTCGGCGTTATTGCCCACCTGCTTTGGGCAGCTCCGTCGTGCTTAGCCCTGTAACATAGTTCGATGCCTGTATACACCGAAACTTTGTCAAGGATATGTTCGTTGGCGTTCATGCTTCCAGGACTGGGTGATGAGGTGCCAGATATATGGACTCTGCGAGGAAGAACATATAAGTATACTAGTTCCTTCTTCCGGGGGTCAGATTACCAGAATATATACCACATGGTATCGTCAACTCTCGGGCTATATCGTGCCTCACGCTGCCAACGAGTTTTCGCGTACTGTAGGAGTTCCTGGCTGTATATCACCCACATGCTCACAGAATTACCCTAAATCTATAATTATATACCGCAACTAAATCGTGAAGGTACACATCGTTGCCACCTTGCTCGATCTCTGCTTCTGTTTCTTGTTCCAATCAGTTCACGCAGCCCAATATTGGTGGCGTATTCAGACTCCGATGCTTGGCGGTCACATTCATAGCCACTCCCCTTCAAGTCACGGCGGCCATTCCAGACCTTCGTCTACGCATCTGTGTAGATGCTCCTCCAAAATCCTCGCACTCACTCTTATCATTATGATACGAGTGTTGTGCTAGCTGGTTGCTCCGCTGGGAGAACCTCCTCACTTCCACCCCTCAGATCATGAGGCTGCATAGCATCATCACATCTTAGACTAAATGGTGGAGAGCATTCAGTTGTAGGCGAATCCTCGTATGGACGAATTTCGATTGGGCTTGGCCCTCAGTGAGGTAAATTGTATCGCGCGTCGCAGGCAAAATTGACTTTGTGACCGTACGTCTGTGGCGAGCTCTGAATTCTTTGTCTTCGGCGTGGACAGTGAATAGTATTGTTGGGGCGCTCATTTGTTGTTCCAGTTTCTGTCCGCATTCTCCTAGATGTTTGCTGCCTTCGACAACGCAAACATCCTCAGCCTCCCAAATTCACCCTCGCTGTGATGCAATCGGGCCCACTCTTCTGCATCACTCTGAACCAGAACACTACAGAAAGGGTCTAATCGCGGAACAAAGCTTCCTTGGCATGCCCAAAATCCCGGATGGTGCTGCACAATTTGCAAGAAAGCTGTTTGCTCACCAGGTTGGGTAGCAAACGCGGTGAGGGATGCAGCCAATTGGCATAGTCATCACTAATGTATCACCGTCTCCGGGGTCCATTTGGCTAGAACTTATGCACCAAGCGCCTTACTGGCCTCCCCAGCCCGAGGTTGACCCTGAATCTGTCGCGTCACACGAGAGACAGGGGCTCAAGATCGTGACACCATACGATCTTTACTCACTGGGGAATTGCTGCTGACTTCAGTGTATGGTTCACCGGGCCAACCTCAGTGTGGTTCGCCGACTGCGCTAGTTGAGTCGCGTGGATCTGTTTGGGCACACGAACCGACTGCCACAACAGATCTATGCTGATAGATCTGCCTTTTCACGCCAACCTGACCCTTGGAAGGATTAATGTGTCTGGGCACCACCACACATGACACACATGATGCCTGGCGGAGTTCAAAGACAAGACTCGTGGCAACAAACGAAACAGATCCGAGTTGTCAATCCGTCCAACTCTTTTGACCGTGAATGCTGCTGGACTGAGCCTAGTCCGGCTGTCCGCAGTCGGTATCCCAGTGACTATGGTGCCGTAGGCCCCTTCCCGCAAGCAAAGGGACGTTAGGCTGTCAACTACTGAGCAACCGCCTCGCCTTCCTAGCCAACAAATTCCAACTGGACTTCGCCTTTGTCACCCGGTAGACTGTCCAGTCCCTCGAATTCTCATCCCTGGTTATTTATATGTGATGACTCGGTGCTATGACGCGCCTGAGCGTGTTCGGCATGCCTGGCCCTGGGATGGAGTTGATGTGTTGACCCTTGTCTAGGTACTCCTTGTGATCCGCCTGTTGGTGTACAATTAGGAACCGTATATATGCACATGGAGTGTGCGGAAGAACACAACATGTTAGTTTCTTCCACATATATCCTGATCCTATCGGAGGCTACCGGTGAGCCCTATGGTGTTGTTGGTTCTCAGGCTGCATCGTCATTTTTCTTGCTGTACAGATTGATCAGGGACAATACGTCATGAAAACCGGCAGCATGCTCGGATCAGCTCTTGAGCAGTGCTCCACTATTGCCAGTTCTCCATAACCCAGAGTCCTCCATCAGTGACCAATATTCCCACCTATACCCGAGCAGTACTGTTATCTTGCTTCCTCTGGCATCCCCCTGCTTTCTTTCTACTATCAATCATTACCATTCCTCACATGCACAATGGATTAGGAGAAAGGTCAACATCCCACATACCTTGCACACAGACACATGATCTACATGATCACCTGTCTTGGTTACTCCTTCCCAGCCACATCGTAGAAGGCTTAAAAGCCTTGACTTTTCACCCTTATCTCTCTCCCTCAGTTCACTTGTTCAGAACTGAGGTGAGCTTTCTTGTCTCCACTGTCTTAGTCAATGACTAAAACCCTTGTAAATATCCTAGTGCTTACAATGTGCTAGGTAGATAAGCAATTCATTCAGTTTGCTTGTTCAGTACTGAGCACTTACAACATGCTAGATTCTCACATGGCATCAGCAAAATATTGTTATGCTCCTGAGTGTTCTGGAGTATGGAGAGAACTGGGAGAATTGGCTGGTCCAGGAACAGCTCATTTCCTCTGGAGTTGGCCAGGTACTCCAGGGCACTCCCAGGAGGGGATGGAGAATTGCTTTGTGCACAAACATATCCAGTAAATACAATTTAAATGCTTCAAAGTGTATAAGGGTGAGAAGCTTCTGGGAGCTCCTGGAGCATTTGAAAATGAAAAGGAAAAAAGAGGGAAGATCCCCCATGAATACCTCCTGTCATATCCTGGAATCCCGACCCCATGCACTCCCACCACACCACACCTTCCTAACAACTTCACCATCCCCTACACCATGCCTCCCCACTCCCCAAGTCACCTTCCCTCCTGACTGTCTCAGCTCCGGTCTGGTTGCGGCACACCAAGCCTTGGCCACCCCCATCCCGGAAGCTCAGTCCCGAGTCGGAACATTCGGAGACTCCAGATTTGCTCCAATATCCCGACGGACCTCCAACATCCCGTGACATACCCTTAAACCATTTCTTCACCCATTTCATTTATTGGAGTCACCCAACATCCTTCGGATACGCAACTCTGCTTTCGGAGCTACCTGCATCCTTCGGTGACCTCACTCACGTCATCATTTACTAGTCAGCTTCCATTCTTAGCATGACTATCTTCTTCTTACCATTCAGTCGGCTAACCCCCCTCACCCATTTCTCATTCCCATTCATTTTCCAGCCTCTTACTCCACCCTCCTCGATCCGACACCTAGCGCTGGAGGTAGCAGTCCTGCCACCTGCCATCTACGTGCTGTCCAAGCAACCCCCCAGATCCCTCAACATGGCTGTAAAGCTGACCACCTTGACCTCCCTTGCCACCGTCTCCGTATCAGCGCTCCTAGACTCAGGAGCCACTGGGAACTTTGTAAGCCCCAAGTTCATCAGGAAGCATGGTGTCAGGGCACAGCCCCTGACCCCACACACCCTCAGGTACCCTTCCCCCATTTTCCCCTATTTTTCCCTTCACTGTTCCACAATCCCGCATGCATGCAGACCTGTGGGAACGTTCTGGGCGAGTTACTTGCCCAGAAACCATCACAGCCACAACCGTGGGAACTTTCTGGGCGAGCAGCTCGCCCAGAATCTTCCCATGGGGGGGTGCCAATTATGGAAAGTCGGCAAAGAGCCGAAAACTGTATAGTTCCCGACTCCCATTTGTAGCGGCTTCACAGGAGGTTGAGAAGGTTACCCTTCTTCTCAACTCATTTCCTGTGAAGGCTGGGGCTAGCCCCCTCAGTGAGTTTGAAGATCTCGGACTGGGACTAGATACCCCAGCGACTAGGAGGATCCCCCTGGGCCTGTCACGGAACGAGGGTCGGGCCCTGACACATGGGCTCGAGACAACCCCGCTCCCCCAACCCATTCCCATCTGCAACGTCGACAGAACCCCAAACGAGAACGGAGCCATAACCGAGGAACTAGAGGCCCTCCTGACGTTTGAGCAGCACATGGAGCGGGCCCGCTTCGCCGTTGTAAACCTTGGGTGGCAGTCCCTCATCATAGGACACTCATGGTTGCTGCACCACAACCCAGAGGTAGACTGGACGTGGCAAAAGGTCAGTATGTCCTGCTGCCTGTGCTCCTGCCAGTCAGTGCGAGGACAGGCTGACCCAGACCCTGTGGTGGAACCTGGGGATGGGATTTACGCCGCTATCATCCCAGCGGATGGCCCAGGAGGCCTGCGAACCAGAGGCGGAGCCGGCACTGTTTGAGGCACTAGTCCCAGAATAGTACCAAGACTTCAGAGACATATTCTCAAAAGAGGCCTTTGACCAGCTACCTCCACGGAAGCCCTGGGACCATGCAATAGACCTAGTGCCAGATGCCAAGCTCCCAAGAGGGAGGACCTTCCCCCTGTCATGGCCAGAGCAGAAGGAACTAGACGAGTTCCTGTGTGAGAACCTGCAGAACAGGCGTCCAAATCCCTGATGGGAGCGCTGGTCTTCTTTGTCAAGAAGAAGGACAGATCGTTGCGCCTAGTCCAAGATTACTGAAAGCTCAACGAGATCACTGTTAGAATGGGTGGATTTGGACGACTCCGGAGTGGAATCGGAGACTTAGCGTGGAAGGACCTCAGCCTCAGTGACTCAGGTGGAGCGCTGTGCCATTGCTGGTTGTCCTGGGGGTCCCTAATTTCGGATCTAGCAGAGGGAAAGTCTCTTGGGGGCATTTCAGGTCGATTTCGGACTGAGGTTACAAGTTACTATGTACATTGTATATAAGGAGGGGTCCGGAATCAAAAGGAGTGAGGGTACTCCAAAAGGAGACAAAGGGAGCTGAAAGGAGGGACAACACCGAGGGTCAAGGGTTTGACTCAATGGTGTTTCCCAAAGGAGGAGTGAAGGGCCAAGGCCCAAGGAGGAAGGAAGGAGGATGGGAGTGGGGAATGGCCAGCTGACTGAATAGAAAGGAAGCAGCAGCCCAAATAGGAATGAGGGAGTATAGCGGAATTGAATGGAGCAATGCAATAGTTGCAAGGTCCGACATAAGTCCGGAAAGTCCGAACTCGGAAGTTAAACTCCGGAATATTGGCAAACATAATTAAATGGAATGAGCTAACCAATACAATGGGTATAAGCGGAGGTGGGGTCAAAGTCCGAGGTCGGAGCTAAGACTGGAGGTTCCGGAGACAGAGACATGAACGGGATTCCGGAGCAGAGGTCCGGAGTCGGGAGCATAGGTGTTGCATGCTCGTCTGGGAGGTGTCGAGGTTGAGGTTGGACCTGGAATGTCCCAGAGTCAGACTGAAGGTGGTGTCGGAGCCGGAGGTGGTATAACCTCTTGGGAGTCGGCAAGGAGAAGGTGATGGAAGGGAGGTAAGGGCTCCAGAGTCGGTTGCGGAGTTTCGGGAGCCCGGAGCGGAGGTCGGGATTGTATGAATATGACAATCATGGTCAAAAACTCATACCCCCTCCCACTCATTTCGGACGTCCTCGCATGCCTCCGAAACGCCAAATACTTCTCGGCACTAGATCTGTGCTGGGGATTTAACAATGTCTGCATCAAGGATGGTGATGAGTGGAAAGCGGTGTTTTCGACCAACCAGGGATTGTTCAAGCCTACTGTGATGTTCTTCGGCCTGTGTAACTCCCCAGTGACATTCCAGACAATGATGAACGACATTCTCCAAGACTTCATTGATCGAGAGGTCATCATCTGCTACATGGACGACATCTTGATCTTCACAGCCACCCTAGAGGAGCACCGGAGGGTTGTCCGAGAGGTCCTAGAGACACGGAGACTCTTCTTAAAGCCAGAGAAGTGTAAGTTCAAGCAGAAGCGAATCGAGTATCTTGGCCTCATCATCTCTGAGGGAAACATCATGATGGATCCCATGAAAGTCCGCAGAGTTCTGGACTGGCCAACCCCAACCAAGGTCAAAGAAGTACAATCCTTCCTGGGGTTCGTCAACTTCTATTGCCGGTTTATCAAGGACTTCTCCGAGACAGCCTGCCCCCTCCATGCACTGACCCACAAAACCAAAGCATGGGCCTGGGGAGCAGGTGAAGTCCGTGCTTTCCGCACCCTCAAAGATGCCATCACCTCCGCCCTGGTCCTCACCTTCCCCACTGATACAGGCTGCTTCAAACTCGAGTGCAATGCCTCTAACTTTGCAACTGGTGTGGTCCTATCCCAGCTCCAAACAGATGGAGAGTTCCACCCCATAGCCTTCATGTCCAAGAGTTTCACAGAAGTAGAGTGCAACTACATAGTGTATGACAAGGAGATGGTCGCAATAGTGCATGCCCTCGAAGAATGGTGGCACTTCCTACAAGGAGTGGAGGAGAAAGTGGATGTCTACACCGACTACCGCAACCTAGGATACTTCCACACTGCACAATGGCTGAACTGGCGCCAAGCATGGTGGTCACTCTTCCTCTCCCAGTTCCACTTCACCCTCATCCACCACCCTGGGAAACTCATGGGAAAACCTGATGCACTCTCATGCTGTGCTGACCACCCAAAGGGTAAAGATGACAATGAAGGGCTGACTCTCCTCCAACCCACCTGGTTTGAGGCCCACACAGTGGAGGCAGTCTTAGTGGAAGGTGAAGAGATGACTATCCTTGAGAGGATCAGCAGGGCAAAGGACCTAGATGAGAAGGTGGTGAAAGCACTGTGAGAACTTGGAGAGGGCATGCTGAGGTCAGATGAGTGGGAAAAGCAAGGAGAGCTGGTTCTGTACAGAGGAAAGGTATACATGCTGAAAGACCTGCCTCCGCCATGACTTGGTGCGGTTGCACCATGACGTGCGGGCGACGGGGCACCCAGGGCAGTGGAAAACCCTGGAACTCATCTCCCACAACTACTGGTGGCCACAGATGGTGGAGTATGTCGGGCGGTATGTACGTGGATGTGACACCTGCAACTGTGTCAAATCCTTCCCCTCCTGTAAAGTGGGGAAGCTCATCCTGAACAAGATCCCTGCTCACCGCTGGCAAGTGATCTCTGTGGACATGATTGGAGAACTCCCTGAGTCGAAGGGCTATGTCAGGGCACAGCCCTTGACCCCACTCACCCTCAGACACCCTCACCCTTTTCCTAACCACCCTCTCCCCACACTTCCCCATTCCCCCTATCCTTCCCCCACTGTTCCACACAATGATGCACGCACGCAAACCCGTTATGGAAAGTCGGCAGCAAGCGGGAACTGTATAGTTCCTAGGGTCCTTTTGTGTCGGCCTCACAGGGGGCTGAGAAGCTTACCCTTCTGCTCGGCTCATTCCCTGTGAAGGCTGAGGCTAGCCCCCTCAGTGACTTCAAGGAGTTAGCAGCCAGGGAGAGCATCCCAGCTTCCACACCCAGCCTCGCCCTCTGGCCACTCCCTGCAGGGGTCCGGATCCTGACAGCAGAAGAAGGGTTAAACCTGACCACTCACACTCTGATGTTGTTAGAGGAACAGATCGCTGAGCTGACACGCCAGCTCCAAGACTTACAAGGCCAGCTGGCCACTCAAGGTCAACCTGCAGCCCCTGCTGCAGCCCCTCCTCCATCACACCATGCCCCAGCTCCTAAACCACCTAAGGTAGCTGCCCCCACCCCCTTCTCTGGATCCCAGGAAGACCTGGACCATTTCAAAGCCGAGTGCAGGCTTTATATGAGCATGCACCACACGGAATTCCGAGATGAGCGCAGCCAGGTCCTCTTTGTCCTATCCTACATGAAGGGAGGTACAGCAGGGCCATGGGCAACCCAACACATCAACACCCTCCTCGCCCCAGGAGCCCCAACCATTGCTTTCGACGATTTTGGGGAGGAGCTTGATGCCATGTTTGCAGACCCAAATCAGCAGGTGTCAGGGCAATAGCCCCGAACCCCGAGTCACATGGAAATTAGATACATATAGTCACGTGGGCAAGCGGGAACCTCCGGAGAACTGCTTACACACCACCGTAAAATACACTATCTTGTATCACTTACGGCCTTGTGTGCTGAGCCACCCTAAGACCTCACACTTTTTTAAGTGCAAGAGGTGTGTTTTACAACACAACCCACAACTCTAAAATCTTAACATCTGACTCGGAAGCGCCTATGGCGCCTAAACACACCTGCAAGGGCAAGGTCGCATCTGCAGCGACACTAAAAAGAAACGAGTGGTTTATAAAGAAACCGCAATCTCCCATCATGGGAGATTAGATTCAAACCAAAAGCCGTCGTCAGACAACGACGAGGATCAACATGATCCGGCATTAGCAACCACCTCAGGGCTGGTCCCTGAAGGTTTTAGAAACTTACATGGAGTAAGTGCGGGGCAAAATACCCCCAGAACTCCACAACATACCAATCTAACCCAAGCTGGGGAAGATCCCTCACCTCCTCATGAGGTGATCGACTTGCACGAAAAACGCGTAAGTGCCGAACGATCAGCCCAAAAAGCTGATCGGATAGAGTCGCAGGAAACTCCAGGGCCCCACTATCCCCTGGAGTCCCCCCTCATGTCCCCAAGTCAAGCCCCAAAGGCAGACAAAGGGAAACAAAGGGAAGAGCCCCTGCGTCGGCTATCCGAAAAACTACTGGACTTGTTCCAGGTTCCGTCTGAATGGAGGACGGAAAGTGAAGATCAACTTCTTCTCAGGCTGAAAGCCCGAGAAGGTGCGAAAATACGCCCTGAGAGCAGGATCTCCCAGAGCAGGGAAGCTCCAAAAGAACTTCCGCTGTTTACACTCCCACACACCATGCCAGACAAGGCAAGGTCGCCAACCTCGGAGGAGGTCTCCGAGATAATGAAGAGGAGGCGAACTGAAATGAGGGAGTTCGCTGAGGAAGCCTTACGGAAAAGTAAGGAAAAACCAGCGAACAAACCCCTCTATAAAAGGGAAGCACCCTCCACAATGGCCTCGCCTAAACAAAGCGAGCGTGGAGTGTTCACTCCAAGAACCCATTCTGGAACCCCCAGAAGCGGAAATGTCAACTGGGGAGAGTCTCTGCTCGCCCAACCAAACTTCCTCCTGGAAAACCAGGAATCGCGCATAATAAACACGATAAACTCAATCCAAAAAAAGATCGAGGAAACGAACCACAATAGCATGGCTCGTCTAGAGATAACTCTAGAAAGAATGGCCAATGCAATCGATGCGTTGACTGAAAAAATCAGCGAACAAACAGATTTGCTGAAGGAAATAAATTTCTCACAAAAAAGTGAGGAAACAAATAAACACCCCTGGACCATGGTCCAGGACATAAATAGAACTCGTGAAAAATTCACGAAAAGAACCACCAGTGAAAGCACACTGGAATATCATCAGCGACTCGACAGAGACGCTAAGGAGATCCTTCTCCCAAGGATAGGAGAAGACGATGCCGAAAGAAGGCATCGTTCAGAGATTAGGAGGAGAATTGGCACGTACCAAAGGTTCGGCCAAACGTCCACTTATGACGGACCTCTCGAACAGAGAGGTAACTCATTCACACCCTCTCAAAACAATGAGAGAATACAAATACAACTTCAGGCGAATTCACCTGAAACCAAAGAAACGCTGTGAGGAAGATTTCCCCCAGCAAAAACCCCCCCAAAGGAGAGATCTCCATTGGATAGCGACCCCACGAAGGCAGGGGAGCAAGAAGAGTACCTGGAGAAATGGTATGAAAAGGCCATAAGAATGGCCGAAGTGAGAATACTCACTCCCTACCCAGAGGGAGTGAAACCAGAAGCCCTAAAGAATGGGCCAGCATTCCCTGACAAGAAATGGTCAGGGGAGAATGACATGGAATCGTTCTGGCAGTGGTTCACAGAACTACTGGGATTCCTCGCCTTGCGAGGATGCAAAGGTCCCCAATTTGATGAAGTCCACCTGGACTGCTTGATTCGTGGATTAGGGGGGCCGCGTTTGACCTCGGAATTAGACTCCGAGACGAAACTCTCCTCAGAGGAGACAAGGGCATGTTCCTCGAAGTTCTCAACATATTGATGAGAACCTTCATCAAAGCCTCCGCCGCATTGAACGCGACAAAGAAATACTGCAACGTCAAATACGAAGCGGAAAAAGGCCTAAAACAGTTCTGCTTAGAACTGTCAAAAGCAGCGTCCCAGATGGTGACGCCGCCAGACCAGGTGTCCTTCAATGCCAGGTTCCTAAACTACATTCCCCTCGAATGGAAGAGGGAAATGATTGCTCATGATAGAATCAGAGCAGACTTCTCCTCAAACGAGGAGATGTTAAAAGCAATATCTCGTGTAGACGAGATAATTGACGGGCTGAAGATGTCTTCAGCCTACAAATCAGGTTATTATACCAGAACAACTACCACGGCAACCACGAGCCATGGCAGAGCCCTCCCATCAGGAAAGAAGGCGGAAGAGCTGAAACCCAGATGGAAAGAGGACACATCCTCGAAAAACTCGAGGAAAACTGACCAAAAGTCAGTTCCAATTTGCGGCAAATGCGGCAAAATAGGGCAAACGAAAGATTGCCCAAGACACAATATAACGAGCGATGAAAAACCAAGGCACATAGCTGCCATGGAGATCGCGAACTCAACGGATGAAGAGTCGAAAGGCTCATCAGATGAGAAACCAGAGAACAACTCTGGTAACTCCGAAGCATCAAGCTTCGAAGTAGAGGACCCATACGAAGGACCTCAATACTCACCCGACTCAGAGGGTGAGGAAGTCAACGTCGGGACCATAAGAATGGGCCCAATGTCAGTCATCGACCACGATGACATAAATTATAAAATCAAACTGGCTGTAGCACACCAGTTAGAAAACACGGCAGACAAAAAAGTCACTGAAGCCTTGGTGGAAGCACCAAGAAAAGACGCCTTGGGGAAATACACCAAAGTACCCAAGGAAAACAAGGACAAAGGGAAGAAGGACCAAAAGTCCATCGAAACCCAGTCCCCCTTGTTTGATGCGAAATTCCGCATCTCAAAAGACGCGGGAAAATACCCCGCAAACAGACCGCTCTCAATGAAGAGAATGCTAACGGCTCACATAAAAATAGCAGGCATAAAAGCCTATGCACTATTCAATAGTGGAGCCGAAACGGACGCGTTATCGCCGGACTTTGTCTGCACGGTCCACATCCCAATTCTCCAATTGGAGAACCCAGTCGTCCTTCAAATGGGGACGAAAGGAACAAGATCACAGATCCTGTTCGGAACCAACGTGGACATTGAGATCAACGGCCACGTAGAAAAACACTACTTCGATGTAATTAACATCGACAGATACGACGCCATCTTCGGCGCCCCCTGGTTAAACAAAAACCAGGTAAGCTTAGACTTCCGGTCCCACAAAGTGAGAACGGTGAACAAGGGCAACATAGACACCCTTGGAATAAGCGAAGACTGTGTGACGAGATCACATGGATGGAAAACTCGAGCAAGAGCCCGAGAACAACCAAAAAAGAAGCCCCCCTGACAGGGAGGCGGGATTGAAACACACCTCAGGGTAATCACAAGAAAATACCCTGAAGGTTGGCCCAATCCTAGTCTGGAAGGACTAGAACTTCCAGACGTACCACACCTGGAAGGTCTCTCCATGAACAACCCCGAGTTCGAAATACTCAGGGAGTGGTGGAGAGAAAAATTTGAAACCGTAATGGCGCCAGCACCATTAGAAATGCCTCCCTTGAGGGAGGTGAACCATCGAATCCCGTTGAAGGATCCGAACAAGAAATTTCGGGAAAACACCCTGAGATGTCCCACAGCACTGCAGGAAGCACTAGCGACCAAAATAGATCGCTATGTAAAAGCAGGATGGTGGTATCCTGCAAACAGCGAGCGAGCATGCCCGCTACTGTGCATCTGCAAAGCAGATGGATCTTTGCACACGGTAATAGACACGAGGAACCGTAACTCAAACACGATCCTCGATGTCACACCAATGCCAGACATGCAACTGATCCAAGAATCAGTCGCCAGAGCAACATACCGATCCAAGATCGATATGTCGGACACATATGAACAAATACGCGTGGATCCAGAAGATGTCCATAGGACGACATTCTCCACGCCCCACGGGACGTACAACTTGAACATGATGCAGCAAGGAGACTGCAATGCTCCCTGCACCTTCCAGCGTGCACTGACCTGGGAACTACAAGGAGAAGTAGGCAGACGCCTACACATCTGGTTCGACGATATATTCACCAGCACAAGCTCGGTGGAAAACCACAATAAAGCACTATTGTGGTTATTCACTCGCCTAAAAGGGGCGAAATTCTACATAAGCCGGAAAAAATTCCAGCCATTTGCCCCAATCCTAGACGTTCTAGGAAGCCGAGTGGACGAACAGGGCATCCATGCTCAAGCGGATAAAATGGAAAAAATCCGCAACTGGCGAGAGCCAGTAGACCACACAGGAGTCCTAAGATTCCTGGGAATGGTAGAATATCTATCAATATTCATGCCAAACGTCAGTGGTTACACAGGACCACTGCAAACAATCTGCTCAAACAAGCAGACATTCAGGTGGACACCACTCCACCAGAAATGCTTCGACGAAATCAAACGTCTAGCATGCAGGGCTCCGATCCTGAAGCCCGTCCAGTGGAACCCACCGGAAAGCCTCTCAGAAGCAGAGAGGACCAAACTCCACATCTGGGTCATAACAGACGCATGCCCAGCGGGCATGGGTGCATTAATTGGACAAGGCGAAAGGTGGCAGACTTGCTGCCCGGCCGCATTCATGTCCAAAAAGTTCACCAACACACAACGTAGGTACTTCGCCTACGAGCTCGAGGCACTGGGTGTCCTCGAAGCACTCATGAGATGGCAAGACGACCTCATGGGAGGCCGTGAATTCACAGTAATCACGGACCACAAAGCTTTGGAATATTTCAAAGCGAAAAACCACAACTCAGGGAGACACCTGAGATGGCAAGCCTTTTTCGCAAGCTTCAATTGCGAAATAAAATACATGGAAGGCCACAAAAACAAAGTGGCAGATGCACTCTCACAATACTACGACTCGTCAACGGACAAGGATCTGCATTTCGACGATTATGTGTCGGCGGACATCCACCTGGACAAAAATGCAGAAGACATTATCCCTGACAGAATCGAGGAATACGAAGAACTGCTACTAAGCAGTACCCTGAGTAAAAACTCAGAGAGAAAGAGACTCGCAGCGATACGTGCGAGAAACACCCTAGAGGAAGCTCTAGGGGGGAGCGCCCAAAATCTGGAAGAAATCATAACTCCAGAAGAGAACCTTCGAAAACAATTTGAAGAAAAAGACCTCATTGAGGCAATAAAATCTGGATACTTGAAAAGCCAGATCCACCGGGAAATCCTAGAGAACCCGGGGAATTTCAAAAACTTCTCTGTAAAAGACGGGCTGATAACCCGACTTGGAGAAGGAGGAACGACCCAAATAGTAGTCCCGAAAGGAAACTACGAAAGGAAGTCCATTCAGGGAATAATCCTCGAGAACATCCATGAAACACTTGGACACCTAGGATCCAAGAAACCAGTGGAAACCCTCCGTCGACACTTCTGGTGGAAGTTGATGACAAAGGATACCCACAAGTTCTGCAGGTCTTGCGGAACTTGTCAAACGACAAAGAAAAGCACCAGGAGAAATCCCGGAATGCTTCACCCACTCCCGACCCTGGAGACACCATGGTCGTCAATAGCCATGGACTTCACAGGTCCATTCCCAACAAGCTTGGGATATGATTACCTCTGGGTAATCATCTGTAGGTTGATGTCCAACGTCCACCTAATTCCAATAAAGACAACAACAAACGCACTAGAACTAGCATTCGTATTTCTTCGTGAAGTCGTAAGACTCCACGGTCTACCACACTTGATCATATCAGATCGAGACTCAAAATTCACGTCAAAATTTTGGCACGAACTACACCGAATACTCGGTGTACAGTTGAAATTCACAACTGCATTCCACCCGCAAGCCGACAGCCAAGTGGAAAGAATGATACAAAAAGTAGTACAAATACTATGAGCGATGGTTAGACCAGACCAACGCGACTGGGCAGCGAAACTGTCGATGGCGGAATTCGCGATCAATGCGAGCTCGAACACATCGACAGGATTTGCCCTGTTCGAATTAATCTACGGCCATATGCCAAAGATGTGCCTAACAGCACCACTCTCGGACTACCCAGGAGTAAATGACTTCGCTCAGAAAGCGAAGGAGAACCTCATGGCAGCACACGACACGATGATACATAATCGCGCTGCTCAAACAATCCAGGCGAATAAGAAAAGACGCCCGGACCCGCCTTTGAGAAAAGGCGAGCTCGCATACTTATCCATGGATAAGCTGAACCTACCCAAAGGCAGGGCAGGAAAACTAAAGCCCTTATACATAGGGCCTTACGAAATTCTGGAAACATTTCCAGAAACGTCAAACTACGTCCTCAAGTTGCCACCACAACTTGAACAACGTGGAATCCACCCAAGATTCCATGTATCCCGGCTCGCACCTCACGAGCCAAATGACCAGGAAATCTTCCCAAATAGGGAAGTAAACATATTCTACGATTTTGGGGAAGACCCCGATCGCAAAGCAGTAGTTCGCGAAATCCTAAACCATGCGTGGGTTCACAACGAACTCTGGTTTAAGGTTAAATGGGAACTAGGGGACACCACATGGGAACCCCTAGGAAATTGCAACGACCTCGTCCACCTGGACGAGTACCTCACCTTACAAAATGTAAGGGAACCAGAAAAACTCCCTATCAAAGAAGACAGGGAACTCTCGGCATCACTACGCCCCCAAAAATGGAGGTGGAGGAAGTAAAGCTGAGGGACGATGGCCCACAGCCAAGAGCGTGGGAAAGTTCTGGGCGAGTAACTTGCCCGGACAGCCACACCATGTACTAGAAATCACATGGGCTAGGCGAGTAACCTGCCTAGACCACGTGAACCACAGGCTCACGTGCAAAAGAACACACATCTGCGGCGAATCCCACACACGCACGAACGAAAACCCCTCCCACCACCACGAGTAACATAACAACGAAATGTCGTTCTCTGGGGAGGCAACCCTCGGTTCGATCCAAACAAACCACTGGATATCGAAATACGACAACCCGGGGAGCAAGGCTCCCCGGAACAACAACAACACCAGGCGCAGATAAGCGCCATGGATTACACGATGCACGCAGCACAAATGAGTGCTGCGAACCAACAACCATCCGGGTTGCTAACAGGCACCACATACCCCCAGCCTCCCCAAAGAGGCTTCCAACCATATGCGGTGCAAACTGCACTGATGGCGCAACAAGCGCCATTCCAGGGGCAGCATTTGCTGCTGCAGCCCCAGGCATACTCCCCAGGGAACTTCCCTGGCCAGATCAACCCCTGGATTAGCCAATTCGGCCCAGGTCCAACAACACCCCAGCCAAATGCAGGCTGGGAATCAGCTATCGCGTCAGCGGTAGCTGCTCAGACAGGTCAGCTCCGTGAGGAGCTGAAAGAGATGAAGTCCCTCGTAGGAGGGAGACAAGGGAGCGACAGCGGCTCCTCGTCCAGACCGTCCAAACGGGCACGGTCTGATAACTCGAGGGCGTCAGAAGATGCCTGCGACCATTGCGCCCACTGGAGGCGTGAATACAACAGAGCACAAAGAGATGCTGAGGGCATCTTTGACTCTCTGAAAGACACAGAGAGAGAAGTCGATCTCCAAAAAAGGGAGATCGAATTACTGAAACGCAAGCTCAGAGAGGCATGCGCACTGGCAGACCTCGCTGCCAAACCCATCATGATGGGGGCCTCCCAGGTCAGGGGGAGGGGATACGGTTCCGGGCCTCATGAGACGCGACCCCACATGGGGACTAGCGCATCAAGGGGTGGGGCACCGACTATCCCGCCACCCCGTGGGCAGGCGACCCTGTCCGGGTTGCATAAGGGCCCACCCTCAGAGGGGCAAACCCATGTCGAGGGGAAGAGGGAGAGCGGTAGGCAACCGACGGCAGACCCTAAAATGGGGACCACTGCCAGAGGCGGCGGGCCACTGAGTACCTCAGCACCCTATGGGCAAGCTACCCTGCAGGGAAGTGTCCACATGCTATACGAGACCGCCGAACTCAACGAGTTCGGCAAAGTCGAAGCTCCAGTCGACATAACAATCAACCCCAACTTCCCCATGAGGAGAATAGTGGGGTCAGAAGCGGCGCATGATGCCACATACGCTTGTGGACAAGCGTGAGTGGGAAAGAATTCGTACACTGGTACGAACAGGCCGAAGCTGCCTTCAAAAGTGGCAAGGTACACAGAACCCTTCGCGAAAAAGCGAAGGAAACCGAGAAATACTTCTTGGGACTCCCGAGTATCGCAAGACTCGCAGAGGAATATAATTCCCCAGAGAATAAGGGAAAAATCTCCTGGGAAAGTCTAGGCAAAGCTGCCTACTTAAAGTCCCAGTTCAAACCACTCAGGACTCCTGAGGAATGTGCCACAAGAACTGCAGAACAGGAAGCGAAAGCTTCCAAATACCGGGAAAGAGACACAAGTCTCCATGCTGGACAACCAGCCCAACGACCATCCTTCCCCACGGGAAGAACGGTAGACCTACCGTACTCTACACCTGAGCCAAGCAGCTCAGGAACACAACAACCCGCTCCCACCCAGGGAGCACCCACTTCGTCGAGCCCACAGCCCGACAATGTAGCCCAGGCTACGTCATCGCATCCGACGCAGCAATCGGATGTCCAGATGAACAACCCGGAGGAAAACCCTCCTCCGGGGCAATGAATCCACCCTTGAGAGAAGGGAAAGTGACATGGTAATACGCCATCGAGGTGCCTGTGAAAACACCTTCCCCCAACTCGAGGCCCCACACACAATACTGTATGCGAGGAACTGCAAGTAACAATTGCGGAAATCTCCACTCCGTCAAAAGACCCACATCCACCACCGCTCGTGTGTAAACACCACTTACACATGAACCCTCACAGAACAAGTGAGGAACACCAAAGACATACAACCTTGGGGTCAAAATTCATTTTCGACAAACTCCACCATTTTTTCTCTCTCTCCCTGCGATACCAATGTATCGCCATTCACTTCAAAGTAATGGCCCACACTCATTCATTCCTTAAACCCCCTCTCTTTTCTTCACCGACATGTACAAAATCGCCCACTTTAAAGTGGCAACAACAAAACACTCATTGATAATCCAAACTCAATGTAAATCAACTATTAAAACTCTGTTTTATTCACTATCAACCTTGTATGCGTCGCAAATGCAATGCAAAGGGGGAGAATGTCAGGGCAATAGCCCCGAACCCCGAGTCACATGTAAATTAGATACATATAGTCACATGGGCAAGCGGGAACCTCCGGAGAACTGCTTACACACCACCGTAAAATACACTATCTTGTATCACTTACGGCCTTGTGTGCTGAGCCACCCTAAGACCTCACAACCACATACTTAGGCTCCTAGGACATCCAAGCAAAAAAGTATTGTATATTACTGTCATGACCCAGCATTCCCTGGAGTCAGGCGACCTCCTCCCTGACCTTTTTCCACACTTGAACACTCCCCGCACACTCCGCTCACCGCCCCTCACCGTCTAACCCCTTCCTGCCACATCTCAATGATCCATCCCCTAATTGTTGTTGAACGACCTGGCGGTGCAGAGCGCCACAACCTTTTGTCTCATGTTTTGCTGCACCTTGTTATCTTGCGGCAAAGGTCACATTTGTCCTTCGCTGTCTCAACCACATGCTTCTTGTTTGTTTTCCTTTTTCTTTTCTCCACCCACAATCTCCATGAGATCTAGTGACTTACTTTCTATTCAGTTCCCTAGTGCTTATATACAGCTTGTAACTAATGCTTGTACTGGAGTTCGAAATCAACTAGAATTCCCCCCCTAAGCTTACCTCTGTTCCCCATAAGACCTCTGCCTTCTGAAGTATCAGGACCGCATCGAGAACAAGGTGCAACACTCCTCCCTGAGTCATTGAAGCTGAAATCCAGGCCCGCTTGCCTAAGTAGCCTTGGCCTCAAGATCGGTGAGGTTAATCCTTGCTAAAGCTTGGTCGTGAGTAGGATGCCTGTATCGCTAGCGGCCAACATTCAGTCGCCTACAGCTATCATTGGTGAAGCTTCGCACGGTTCTGACAATTACTCCTTCACCTGAAATGCTGCTGAAGATCTTAATGCAACCATGCCATCAATTGACAAGCTTGTCATTGATGAGGCACACTGCATTGATCAGTGGGGTGCTGATTTTCGACCGGACTATGCGATTCTTGGTGATCTTCATTCATTTTCCCCTAAATCCGTCCCTTTCCTTGCCACCTCTGCCACCCTTACTCCCAGCACTTTGTCATCAACCATGATGTCCCTCCATCTTCATGGCACAAGCACATACATACTGAACCTTGGCAATGATTGACCAAATGTCACAATGGAGCTTCGGACAATGCACAGCAATGTGTGGAACCTGGAGGACCTCTATGATATTTGGTAGGAGGCATTGGCAGGATGCATTCAATGCTGTATGGTGTTCGTCAATGAGACAAAAACCGCCCAGATCCTGTGCCGCATCATCCATGAGGGCTTGCCTGAGTGCTGTAGAGGGGAAGTCAACTCATATTTTGTGCTCTGAGGCCCAAAAACCAAACTACACATCATGGAACAGTTTAGGAAGGGGGAGGTGAATGTTTTCACTACAGAGGCTGCTGGAATGGTGCATGTTCATTCATTCCATGTTGCACTTTGTTCACTAACCAATAGTCTCATACTCATATACCTCAGGGGTGTGATATTCCTGATGTGAAGATAGTTGTACAATTTGGAGCCCCAAAGTCTCTAGCCTTTTGGGTCCAATGGGCTGGCTGTGCTGGACAATCTCCACTTATACAGGCAAGGGCAATTCTACTGTTTGAACCATCTGCATTCCAGATGCACAAGAAATAAGGCCTGAAGGAGGACAATGCAAGCTGGGGCATCTGTAGTGCTGAGGCTACAGTAGCATCTGGCAATGAGCCAGACCTAGCTGAGCTCTGTGACAACATGGGTCCTTCAGTTCAGCTCCACACCCATGTGCATGAAGACAATGCTGAAGATAGTGACAGTGAGGGTTCCTGTAAGGTCGGTGTGGGTTCCGACCTGGGTGACTCCTCAGTCCTCTGGCTGTCAAGATCATAGGCTGTATCGAGCTTAGATTTGACAGGGGTGAGGCTAAAGAGTAAAGAACCCTTTACCCGAGCCCAAGCCATACAAATGTAAATACAGTTGTTTTACATTGTATACAACAAGAATAAAGAAACAGCTGCTCCACCATCCATTCATTACAGTTCTGAAGACAATGGAGATGATCACCCCACTATGGCAACCGCTATCCCCAGTATGCACACCACTGCTCCACTGTCAGGGCCCAGCCTCAGACTTGGAGGCTCCCTGACCTCAACCCCCATCTGGCCTGTCCTCACGAGATGAGAAGAAGGGTAAAGGTCTCATCTCCCCACATGGTTGCTATATAAAGGAATGGGTCACATGCCCACAACTATACAGCTCCTAGAGTTGTGTAGTGTGACCCGGAGGGAACATCCAGGTGGCAGTGCCCAGTAAGTGTGGGAACATTCTGTTAGAATGGGGCGGATTCGGACGACTCCGGAATGGAATCGGAGACTTATCATGGAAGGACCTTGGCCTCAGCGACTCATGCGGAGCGCTGTGCCATTGCTGGTTGTCCTAGGGGTCCCTAATTTCGGATCTAGCAGAGGGAAAGTCTCTTGGGGGAATTCAAGTTGATTTCGGACTGAAACCAAGACGAGTATGTACAAGCGCCGATATATATAATGGAAGGGGCAAAAGCACAAAGAGAACAAAGGGTGACCGAATCGGAACGAAGACGTCTGAACAGGAACAAGGGGTAGAGGGAGTGGAGTGGTACCGAAGGTCATAGGGCAAGACCTGTGATACGTCCGAAAGGAGGTAGGGAGGGCGAGGCCCAGAGGGGCAGGAGGATGAGGGGAAGTGGGGATGATGACTAACTGGCTAGAATAGAAAGAAGCAGTAGTCCAAATAGGGATGAAGGGAAAACGCGAGAAATACATTACAGGCGGCGAGAGTGCCGAAGGTGGTCCGCGAAGCTCGGGGGTTGCGGAGCTTACGGAGGTTACGGAGGCGGGGTTGGAAGTCCGAGGAATATTGGCAATGGTGTTTACGTAGTATGAGGTCACCAATGCAATGGACTAAGGCCGAGGTGGAGTCAAAGTCCGAGGTAGGGACTATGACAGAGGCTCGGAGTAAGGTACGAGCGGTGTCCGAGTGCGAAGTACGGAACAGCGGTGGAAGGTCGTAACTTGGTGGAAGGGTGGCGGAGGAGTAACGGAGGGAGGAGAGAGGGGACAGGTAAGGGGAGAAGGAGTGGCGGAAAGGAGAGTAGTCAGGTCCGAAGGTGAGTATCGGAGCGGACAGGGGAAGCGTAGGAGGATAACGGGAGGGTGGAGGTGCTGTGAAGGGGGAGCGGAGTAGTAGGAGGGTGGTGAGAGGTAAGGAGGAGGTGTGTTGCCAGGACCGAAGGTGAGTATCGGAACGGCAGCGGTAGGTTATGACTCCGGAGGTGAAGAGGGTGGAGGTCCGGAAGTCGGGTCGGGGTCGGGTATGCACGGATATGACACATTCTGGGCAAGCTCCTTGCTCAGAAAGAAGTTCCCACGCTATCCCGTGTGTGTGTACACAACACACAAAGGCAACAACAAGGCAACAATCAAAGAATAAAGGGAGTAAAGTAGGTGGGGAGTCTGGGGCACCCTAAGGCAGGGTGCTGAACCCTGACATCCACGTTCAAACACCATCATTCCCATTTCAACCCAAAAGATTCAAAATCGTAACTTGAATACACAGAATGATTCAAACCAGTATGAGTGGCAAAAGAAAATTGATGATGACCTTCATACCTTCTATGGCACACAGACATGCTGGTGGAATTGGTTAGACCAATACTTTGGGAACCCAATGGGGCCTAGGCATAAATTGGAATTTCTGGGCATGTTACTGACTAGTTGACTCATAGGAATTACAGGTGAATGCTGCGATATTTGTACAAAAGGTATGTGGGTTCAGCAGCTGTCAGAGACTGCATGTCAGTTCACGTTGATGGAGGTGTTCCCGAGAATCCTAGTCGTTGTTAACACTGAGGTGCCATCCTCAGTGGAGATTAGGGTTATATACATGGGTACCGCTACCCACTAGAGTGTGGCTACAATGAGATAGAAGATAACCGATAGAATGACGACATGAAAAGATAGCTATTCATTTGGATAATCATAAGCAAGGTGTGGGAAAGGGGTGACATGTGGACAGAAGATAGGAAGTGGGAGCTAAGCGAGAGCTAAGCGAGATTACCTGCATTCTTTGGATCACTCCAGATCGTCTTATGGCAACTCCCTTCCAGCATAGGGAGTCAGGGTGGCTGGTTAGGCTGTGCCCTGACAGCAGCACACCTTGGAGGCCATATCCCCAAACCCTTCCCCTCAGAAGAACTCATGAAAATGTGGCATGAATTCCATTCCCTGACCAGCATCTCCCTCCCCTGCAACCCAGAGGTCGCCACTGTGGCCTTGAACCCTGGTTGTTTCTCCCACAAACTCTGTCTCTGAACCATTCCCTGCTCCGTCCATCAGTCTCAGAGGGAAACCCAAACAACAAACACGCCATGATGAGGATCACCGCTGGCAAGCTGAGCAGGCACTTCAGATGTGGCACACAATCACATGGCAATCCCACTACAGTTTACACCATTTCCAGGCAATTGATCTGCTTCCTGAGGCCATTCTCAAGTGGATCACCCTCCATGAGGCCTGGAAAACTGTAGCAGATCTTCAGAAAGTTTGGCTGATGGCAGAGATTCATGGGATCAAGATTCTCAACAATTTGATGGAAATAGACAATCAATACGACACTGAGCAGCATGAATGCAAAGAGGCAAAGAAACAAGAGACAGGAATGCAGAATGATAAGAAACAGATTGAGAAACAGTTGGAGAAACGTGCTTGTGAGCAAGAGGGTGCAGTTCATGACACTGCTATGAGAGTCTATACTTCACAGAATCAGCCACCATGCAGTTTCTTTTCACTGTGCATTCCCACAATACTGAATAGTCCTTCAGTGCCATCATTTTCGTGCTTCCTCAGGCACTGAATACTGGTGGTGGATCCACCTGCACTGCATATTTGGACATTGTGAACACACCTCCAAGTATGTCCCCTTTTTCTCAATTCCTAGTATAGGTGGCTTATCAAGGGTTTCTCATTTGGGTCAATTATGAATAGGGCCAGCCGCTTTGTACCAATATGCACAGCCAAGCTACTCCTCAATCCAGCCTCCCGCATATCAACCATTCCCACCCCTCCCCCCCATTGGCCCTTTGTTGCCTCACCCATTACATTGCCTAGTTCTTCTCTGGTGTCAGTGGGCCCTGAGTGGCTGAGAGCAGAACCATTAAGTCCCAGTCCTCAAACATTCAGTCCCAATCCTCATCACCATCTCCCTCAAATACTGGAGAGGCATCTTGCAATTCCATCCCTTCCACCAAACTCGTCTGGCCAAACTCATTCTGGACCAGGATCTTGGGCTGCTGCAGATCGTTGATACATACATTCCTGGTTAGTAGCATGCTCATAGTTAGCAGGGCATGATTTCCACCACCTGTCCAACACAGAACCAGCCATCATTCCTTTAAATCCTAGCCATGTAATGTTGACAGGTATGTCTTTTTGTCCTAGCTGGCGGCCTGGTTGCTTACAGTGCACTCTATCATCCTGATAGTGATTCATTAATGAAAGTGATGTTTTCCCTGGCTCACCCCCACAATTATCTTCTGTACATGAAGATTGATTGCTTGTAAGACTGGGATAGCTGGGGAAATCTTCTCTATGTATGCCCACATTGATGCTGGCCCACTGACTTTGAATGTGCTCTGTGGCCATGACTATGTAAGTACCATTTCCTCACACTCAGGTGACATACCTTTACTGCTTTAACATTGTGCTCTTGTAGCAAGTCTAGGCCATAGAACCCATCTGGAAGACCGGACAGGTTGACCAGCCAACAGTTTGTCATAATGAACTCCCTTCATCATCTATAAGTGTCATACTGATGATTCTTGTAATACTCACATGCCGCATATCCTCCATCCATTCCATATGGTAAGCCTGCATTAGTGTTATGGATATAGAGTCTCCAACAACCATATCCGTTGCATTGTCAAAGACCTCCCCTTCTATCACACACACACACACTCTCTCTCTCCCAATACCCTACTATCCTATTCTATCCCATTCCCCCCCCTTGTGCAAAGCTTTCCCCATCAGGGTTTTGGTGCTGGCTGAGGTTGTTTGCATTTCGCAGGATTTCCCATGACCATTTCATTTGTAGATAGTCATGCATCATGTATGGAAACCACCGGAGGCGGTTCCCACTAACTACTACAACTTGCTACAAACTACCTTGTGCATTGTTGTCCCTTGTAACAACCCCCTTTTGTGACTCAGCTGAACCTGTGTGTGTGTACAACTCTCAACATGTCCTATATGTCTGGTTACATCAAGTCATCTGGCAGTTCTCACCATGAGAACTCGAAGTTGTGAGTCGAAGCCTCACAGCTTGTGTATCATCCATTGGAACCTGTGTCCTACAGGACGTCATCACCTAGCTCTCCCTCCAGCACCTGATGGATGACATCATACTATGATATTAGGGATCATGACTGCTCTGAGGTTCATATTCCCGTGATGCCGGCACGCTTGTTACATGAGCGCCAAGTAGCTGCCCATCAACCATCTAGTTTCTCCCTTGCCAGTAATCGCACCTCACTGCCATCGGTACGTTCCCTTTGGGAATGCCAAGTCACTGAAGGCCCCACTAGTCACTCCTTACTGGACACTTATGATAATAACCCACTACTGGTACATTTGTACTATGAATGCCAAGTAACCAATAGCAACAATACAGGATCTTCACACATTGTACAAGTCGTGACCATGCACATGGCATGCTCCACTGAGGAGCACCAAGTACCTGTGGCTGACCTATCTATCCTGGCATCTCCGACTACATGCAATCAAACCCTTAATAGCTCACTCCATCATGAACCACGATTGTCTACTCTTATACATGACTGGGAACACCCATTGACTACACATTGTAAGGTGGGTGTCCTAGAACCCAGCTGTGAGTATCAAATATGTATGATTCACAGTGGGTAAGACGATAGTGACCTCCCTGGGTCATGTGACCCCTACATACATGGACTGTGACCTGACACACATTCTGTTAAGGTACAAACAAGATCTTATGATCGTCTTCCAACTATAAGAACGGGTCAAGAGGGGAGAAGTTCTCCCCATCCTTGTAACAATTAGATCCAAAAGCAGGCGTGTATAGTTCTTGTTACCACCCCCATGCATATGGCATAGGAGTGTTGGGACTTTAGCGTGGAAGGACCTTGGCCTCAGCAACTCAAGCAGAGTGCTGTGCCATTGCTGTTTGTCCATTTGGTCCTTAATTTCACAGTAGGTGAGCAGGAAGTCTCTAGGGGGCATTTCAGGTCAATTTCGGACTGAGCCCAAAACGAGTATGTACAAGTGCTGATATATATAATGGAGGGGGCAAGAGCACAAGGAAACAAAGGGGATCTGAATCAGAACGAAGACGTCTGAATGGGAACAAAGGGAAGACAGAAGCAGAGTGGTACTGAAGGTCATAAGGCAGAACCTGTGATACGTCCGAAAGGAGGTAGGGAGGGCAAGGCCCAGAGGGGCAGGAGGATGAGGAGAAGTGGGGATGATGACTAACTGGCTAGAATGGGGAGAAGCAGCAGTCCAAATAGGGATGAGGGGAGAACACGAGAAATACATTACAAGCGGCGAAAGTGCCGAAGATGATCTGTGGAGCTTGGAGCTTACGGAGCTTACAGAGGCAGGGTTGAAAGTCCAAGGAATATTGGCAATGGTGTTTACGTAGTATGAGGTCACCAATGCAATGGACTAAGACCGAGGTGGAGTCAAAGTCCGAGGTAGGGACTATGACAGAGGCTCAGAGCAAAGGTACGAGCGGTGCCTGAGTACGAAGTACGGGACAGCGGTGGAAGGTCGTAACTTGGCAGGAGGTTGGCGGAAGAGTACCAGAGGGGAGAGAGAGGAGAAAGGGAAGAGGGAAGGAGTAGCGGAAAGGAGAGTTGTCAGGTCCGAAGGTGAGTATCGGAGCAGATGGGAGAAACGTAGGAGGATGACAGAAGGGTGGAGGTGTTGTGAGGGAGGAGCGGAGGAGTAGGAGGAGGAGTAGTAGGAGGGTGGCGAGAGGGGCGGTGTTCGGTCCGAGGTGAGTATCGGAACGGACAGAGATAGGGGAGGAGAGGGAAGGAGGAGTGGAGGTGGCATGGGAGGTAAAAGGAGGTGTGTTGCCAGGACCGAAGGTGAGTATCGGAACGGGCAGCGGTAGGGTAGGACTCCGGAGGTGGGGAAGGAGGAGGTCCGGAAGTCGGGTCGGGATCGGGTATGCACGGATATGACAACACAGCTCATAATACAGAAGGGCATCCCTCATGAAAGAACAGCACCCTGATGCACATGATCAATCCCAGGGTTGAATTCTAGGTGCATCCCTTTCTCATTATCCTTTTTCTTTTGACATCTTCAGTGATCCCAATTCCCTCTAGAGCTTCTGAGGATGCAAACTCTTTTTGCATGCACTTTGCTGCCTGGACCAACTCTGCTGGTGAGAATTCCTTCAGCCTTTCAAGACTGTCAACGTCCATTAGCACTCTCCAACAATCTAGGATGTGTGCTTCAAGAGTATGCAAAATCCCCTCATGTAAGTTGTGGTACCATGGACCACAGGTATTGAGTTTATATAATGATTTCCGACCTAGGTGTTTGAAAGCGTTGCTGAGCCCATGTCCAGCAGCTGTTCCAATGAACTGCTCATGTAGCGAAGTGGCAAATGTCAATTGAACATGAAACCATCCAAAAGCAAGTACCATCCAATCATATTGCTCTACTCCATTAATATCACCTGAGCGCATACAGCATAGGCCTGACAGATGGTCAATTGTCATGCCATCTCCCACAACTGGGATGACCACTTCCGTTGCCAACCAACATTGATTCTGCAGGGTGTCCCAGCCCAAATACTTAATGAATGTCAGGGGATGCGCGTGCTCGCGCAAGGTGCTCCGATAACCTAGTTGTGATTAAAGCCGGGGGAAAGGGATGTCCCCATCTTAGGGTCAGCTATATACATGTAGAGTCCGGCAATAAGGAAACCAAACAGATTGCCGATAGAATCACGTGATCATAGAATGTTCCAGAACAATGCCGGAGATGATCCGGGTCACCGGGGCTTAGGTAAGCGGAGTAGACGGGAATTACCGGCATACTTCCCACGCGCATACGCGCAGCCGGCATAGGGTCCAGGGTCATTGCTGATCCCTGACAATGAAGCACTCCAAGACTCGTGCATTCCCATTGTATGTGGCTTCATTTTCCTCCACAGTTGGCAGCATGAATGACTTTGTAATATGCTGTTGACCTGCTTGACTGGGGAAGGAGGGGAAAGCCATGGATTGTCGGCATGCTCATAGCCCTCAAAAATGGAGAGTTGAGGAGGAAGGAAAGGATATGGTGTGTATAAAATTGCTGTATTTGCTGCATTGGCTGCAGGTCCATCAGAATAAACAACGGGAACATCTCTTGCTGTAAGGAATGGTAACCCCACCCCTCACTTTCCATCTTAATTCTATATGTGTCTCATAATAAACATGTATAAACAATGTATATACAATAACGTGGGAATCTGGGAAAAGGCAAAAAGCTTTTTTCCTCCCCATCATTGAATAATCATAGCTCTATACAGCTTAATATTTGACAAACTGAGGACTGAGGCTAACTGGGGTTGGAACCTACACCAACCCCTTACACTTTTTTAAGCTCTTGATTCAGACACCTGCACATGCATATTCGTGTGCATGGGTTATTCAACATCACCCACTATCTGCCTTCTAGACATGGAGCCTAGAAGGGTGGCAGATTTTCCCCCAGCTCTGCAAAGAGCTGACTCTATGTGTGAAAGTGCATATGGTCCCATGACCAACTCCAATCCTGGTGATGCCAGCATTGGCCAACCCAATCCTGACCAGATTGGTGTTTCCAGCACGTCTCTAGGGCCTGCTGATCCCCTGGACATGTCTGGAACTCCATCACTCCAGTCCCTGGAGCTATGATGGCCCGAATGATGGTGGAGATTACCCTGGACATGGTAGCCTGGTGCAAACAGGAGGCTGAAAGAGCCAATGACTGGTTGATGAAAGCCCAGCTGTCTGGGTCTCAAACAGCTGGGTTTGAGTCTCTGTACTATCAGCTGCTTGTATCTCAAGCAGCTGACTGTGCTGCTGCAGTGGCCAGTGCTGAGTGCTGACTTGCCGCTGCACTGGAAGAACAACTAAATTGTTGTTCGCATGCATCCCAGAATGCATGAGCCTCTATGGAGCCGTCTCAGCCCCATCCCATCCCCCCTCAACCGGTTTTAGACTAGGTTGAGAGCAGTCCGGCACCTGCAGACTGAAAACTCCCAGAAGCGTGTAGCGCTTCTGCGAGTCCTGAGCCATTACAGGCTCATACTGCCATTGCCAGGTCTGGAACCATCCCAGCCCCGATCCAATGCCATTCTCAACTGGTTTTAGACCAGGTTGAGAACAGTCCAGCACCTGTGGACTGCAATCTCACAGAAGCGCACAGCGCTTCAGCAAATCCTGAGCCGTCACAGGCTCATACCATCATTCCCGGGTCCAGATCCGTCCCAGACCTGACCCGATCCACTCTCCCACCCGCTTGGCTCCCTTTCCCAGAGCCCTGGAGGGAGTTTGAGTCCCTGGAGAACTCAGCGCTCACTGTTCTGGCAAGCTCAATCTTCCTTAAGCCCAGTAGAAATACTGGGCTACACCACTTGAGATTGGCTGATACATACAGCTGATCAACTCCCTTCATATCTGAAGGGAGATCATGATTCGAAAGACAGGATCAAATCCTGATCTTTTCCCCAGATCCTGCAGACTGTTCCTGTCAGAGACCGGATCCGGGATGAAGATGATGTCACTTCGGCCTCAGCAACTAAACCAGGAGTGCTGTGCCTAGTTACATGTCCATGCCCTAATTTACTGACTGGCAAGGAATACTAGAAGAGGGGAAACTCTAGTCGATTTTATCACTAAGGTGTAACCTATCTACAAGTTATGTATATATAGTTACATAGAGGACAGGCCTGTGAATGGTGGGGCCAAGTGGAGTGGAGCTAATGGAGTTACAGGTTAGCTGACTAAATATTACTGACAAGTCAGGTTATGGGGTTAGTGGAGTGATGGGCTATAACCCAGAAATGGAAAGGAAGGATCGGCCTGAAGGTAGACTTGCAGGGCAAGCAACTAAATTGCCCAGCAGAGGCGGGGGTGTGCTAGCAGACATTGGAGCTGTCCAGAGGCCTTCAGGGCTCTGTACTTAGGGAGGTGTAGATAATATATTGAATTGAGGGGCTGGTGACCATTGGGGGAGTTGGAGGGAATTGCGGAATCCGGAGGCTCTGAGGTTAGTGACAAAGGAGCAGAGGTAATCTGGAAGGACTGGAGGTGGTGGAGGGTGATGGATACAGTATGACAGTATCCCCTTCTTAGGCCTGAACCCTTGAATTAGTAAGGTGAGGGAAGCTGTACTTACAGAAAAAAAATGAAAATGGAAATGAGGAGTGGAGAGAAAGGAGAGATGGAAGAGGGGTCAGGATTCCTAAGGAGCTTCAGGTCCATGTTAGAACCGGGCGAGAGCAGACGATTCTGGAGGGGAACTGGAGACTTAGCAAGGAGGGACCTTGGCCTCAGCGACTCAAGGGGAGTGCTGTGCCATTGCTGTTTGTCCATTTGGTCCTTAATTTCAGAGGCAGTGAGCAGGAAGTATCTAGGGGGCATTTCTGGTCGATTTTAGACTCAGGGTCCAAAATGAGTATGTACAAGCACCTGTATATAGTGGAGAGACGAAAGCACAAGGAAATCAGAGGGGGTCCAAATCAGAACAAAGGCATCTGAACGGAGACAAAGGGATGATGGAATTGGAGTAGCACCAAAGGTCATGGGTTAGACTCTGTGGTACATCCAAAAGGAGATAAGGAGGGCAAAGCCCAGAGGGGCAGGAGGATGAGGTGAAGTGGGGATGATGACTAACTGGCTAAAATGGAAGGAAGCAGTAGTCCAAATAAAGATGAGGGGAAAGTGCAAAAAGATACATTACAAGCAGCGAAAGTGCCGAGTATGGTCTGTGAAGCTTGGAGGTTGTGGAGCTTACAGAGGCTGCAGAGGCACACCATAAAATACACACCATTGTATCACTTATGGCTCTGTGTGCTGAGCTACCACTGAGACCTCACACTTTTTTAAGTGTATGAGGTGTGTTTTACAACACAACCCACCAAAAAACTCAACAATCTTAACATCTTGACTCAGTAGTGCCAATGGCACCTAAACATGCCCACAAGGGCAAGGTCACATCTGCAGCGACGATAAAAAGAAACGAGCGGTTCATCAAGAAACTGCAATCTCCCATCATGGGAGATTCAAATCAACAGCCATTTGTCAGGGCACACCCATGCAAAACCAATGGAAATGGACCAATTCAGCCCCACAGTTCTAACATTTATACAGACTCCTGTTGTCAAAGACTGGATTCGAAAGGGAGGTATGACTCAGTGTTCAGAGGGCTTTGGCCTCAGCAACTCAAGCCAGGAGCACTGTGCCCAGTAGCATGTTGGGGCCCTAATTTGCAGATACATGGGAAGTCTAGGTGGAGGGCCCATAAATGGCAGGAACCAGGTGGAGCTGACATAACAGGGTCAAGGGTTAGTCAACTGAATATTACTGGCAACTTGGGTTACAGGTTTAACAGACAACAACCCAAAAGGAGAATGGATAGGGCGGTCCAAAGGCAGACTTGCAGGGCAGGCAACTAAATGGCCCAACAGAGTCAGGGGTGTACTTGTGGACATTGGAGCTGTCTGGAGGCCTTTGGGGTTCTGTACTTAGGGAGGTGTAAGTAATATATGGAAATGGGGGGGTGGTGACCATTGGGGGGCTCTGAGGTTGGTATGAGTGGATCAGAGGTAATCAGGGATGGCTGGAGGTGACAGAAGGTGGTGGTGGAGGATGGATATGACACCTGTGAAGACATATGTATAAAGGCTTTTGGTTGGGTCCCCATGGGTCTTTGAGTCCTGCAATTTCATTCACTTGCTATAGTATTGTCAGGGCACCTCACCTGAACATACAACCCTGAAACCCCTCCCCCAGTCCTCCCCATTTTTCCGTATTTTTCCAAGTGTATTTACAACCAGGAGCCCACATACAGACCCATGTGACTGTCATATCCATCCACGGCCATCGACTTCCACTACCTCCAATCTCTCCGAACTACCTCCACTCCTTCTTCACTAACCTCGGAGCTCCCATATTCCACAATCACCTCAGTATCCCTCGAGGGTCACCACCCCCTCTTTTCAATTTATTACCTACACCTCCCTAAGTATGGAGCCCCAAAGGCTTCTGGACAGCTCTGATGTCCGCTAGTGCACTCCCACCTCCGCTGGGCAATACACTCACTTGCCCTGCAAGCCCACCTTTGGGCCTATCCCTCCTTTCCGTTTCTGGGTTACCATTCTGATAACCCTGTAACCCGACTTGTTGGTAATATTCAATCGGCTAATGTTTAACCCTGTTAGCTCCACTCCATTTGGCTCCATCATTTGTGGGCCCGCCCTCGTTGTAACTATATATACTCAACTTGTACATATGTTACACCTCAGTAATAAAATCGACTAGAGTTTACCCCCTTCAGTTCTGGTTGCCAGTTAGTAAGTTAGGGCACGGACGTGTTACTTGGCACAGCGCTCCTGGCATCAGTCGCTGAGGCCGAAGCCCTCCGCCATGGAGACATTCCTTTGTCTTGACCTGGTCTCTGACAGTGACACCCTTTCCAAGCTGTGGGAATGCACCTGGCTTCTGCCTGCGGTCACACTATAAACTGGCACAGTCCACTTCCTTTTATAGTAGCTTAGCAGGGATAAGGAAACTCACCCTTCTTCTTAACTCACTCCCCACTTACATAGCCCCCTCAGTGAGTTTGAGGAACTACAGGCAGGATCTAGTGCCCCACTGCCCAGAACACTGCACACACCCAACTCCGAGGTCAGGCTGCCCCTGAATGAGGGCTGAGTCCTGACAAGTATGTTGTTGTTCATGCACTGTCATGGACTTCTGTGGACCTCCAGAAACATCCATGAACATTCATGGACATTCATGGACCCTTCTAATAATGCTCCCATGGGTATTCATGGGTATCCATGGGCATTCATGGCACCCATGGAATTTCATGGAAATTGGAAGATAATGTTGTACATGGGCTTTCATGGGCTTCCATGGGTGTTCATGGGTGTTCATGGGTGTTCATGGCCCCCCATGAAAATCCATGGAAGCCCATGAAAGCCCATGAAAGCCCATGAAAGCCTATGGAAAGCCATGAAAAGCCATGGATATCCATGGAGCCCATGGGAGATATCACACTTTTCAGATGTTACTCGGAATGAGGGGAAAATCGAAGGGGGGGATGGGGGGAAATTGTGGAGGGAATTGGGGGGGAAATTGAGGGGGGGGATGAAGGGGAAAATGGGAGGAAAATGAGGGGGAACTGGGGGGTTTCTAAAAAGTCAGGGAAAATTAAGGAAAATTCAGAAAATGGGGGACTTTCTAAAAATGGAGAATGTCCAAAAAATCAGGGGAAATTAGGGGGAAAATCAGAAAATTTGGGATAAGTTAGGGAGAGATATTTCAGGAAATTAGGAATAATTGGAAAAGAAATTAAATCACTTTTTTGATAATTCAATGTGTATTGGAAAGTGCCAAAGTGGGGCAATGTAGCAATGTATGTTTCAGTGTTAGAAAAGTCTCCCACCATGTTTTGGTGAGCCAAATAACCATGGCTTTTTGACCATGGGAAATTTGGTGTCAAAGGCTTGGATGATATCTGAAGAATACATCAGCTTTTTGTTTGCTTTATTGGGTGATATTTTTAATTTACTTCATTTGGAACACTTTTTTAAAACTGATTTATACCCTACATAACATGCATGGTTACATTGCCACACTTTGGTGCTTTCCAATTCACATAGAATCATCAAAATTGGTTGAGTTTTGAGCAAGAAATGAGATGAAAGATAAAGTGCAAATTTTTGAATTTCAGAGTTTTCCTCATATTTTGTAAATAGCAATAAACAAATAAGGTGCTGATTTTAGTAAACACAAAAGGTATATGAGCTTTCAGAGCAATGACAATGGCCATTTTACACACACATATATCCATATTATCTTTGCACTACTGGTGCCAAAATAACTAAGCAGATTTCATGGAGATATGAAGACCATCCATTATTTAAAAACAAAAAGCTCTATGAGCTCTATGAGCTCAGTGAGCTCATAGAGCTCATAGAGCTTTTCAAGTAATGATGCTGGCCATTTAATATGCATTTCCAAAAATGTATATACATATTATCTTTGCACTTCTGCATCCTTAGGAGAACAAAATCATTCAAACATTTAATTTTCTCCACCCAATGTGTAGAGGGTGCACAGCAAAAAGACTCAATTTGCTCACAGAGCTCCCTACCAAGTTTGCTGATGAAGGTTACCAATGGTGTAGGAGTCTTCCTCATGGTTAGAGGTAGACAGAGATAGAGTGCCAGCCATTGGAACAAGTCCGGAGGCGACAAGGAAGGGCGAGGGTGGAAGGAAAGGAAGTGTTCTCATACCTAGATGACGTTTACTCAGGTCCATTACTCAACGGAGTCTCAGGGTGAGCAGACCTCAGCCAGATACTTGAGCACAAACTTATCCAATGGGGAGACGTAAAGATGTCAACAGATGGGATCCTAACTCAAAGAGAGAGGATGGAGGGAACAAGTCAACCAGCAGAGCTAGGTCCGGAGGCGACGGTGTCAGGGTTCAGCACCCTGCCCTAGGGTGCCCCAGACTCCCCAACCAATCCCTTCCTTCCATTCCTTCATTGTTGCCTTGTTGTTGCCTTTCTGTGTTGTGTACACACGCGCGCACGGGATAGCGTGGGAACTTTCTGAGCGAGCAGCTCGCCCAGAATGTTCCCACGGGTCACAGCCACAGTTCTGGGCGAGCAACTCGCCCAGAACGTTCCCACGCTTGCTGGGCACTGCCACCTGGATGTTCCCTCCGGGTCACACTACACAACTCTAGGAGCTGTATAGTTGTGGGCATGTGACCCATTCCTTTATATAGCAACCATGCGGGGAGATGAGACCTTTACCCTTCTTCTCATCTCATGCCCCGCATAGGCAAGTGTATATATTATCTTTCCTCTTACTATACATCTCATGCCCCGCATAGTGTGAGGACAGGCCAGATGGGGGTTGAGGTCAGGGAGCCTCCGAGTCCGAGGCCGGGCCCTGACAGACGGAAAGAGTATGGGGGAGTTGCGGTGGGGTGTCTGGTGTTTCGGAGGTACTGCTCATGATCTAGGCTCAACGGAGCACATAGGTGAGACAGCTATCCTAGCAGTGGAACACTGACTGAAGGCAATGAGGCGAAGTAGAGTCGGGGTTGGAGTGTGAGGTGGTCAAACTGGGGTGTCTGAAGTGTCCAGGGTAATGTACTGCGGTACCAGTCGCTCAACGGAGCAAGGAGGTAGAGTACCAGTGTCCTAGACAATAGACAAGGTCCATTTGACAAAGGCGATGTATGAAACATCTTCAAAGTTGGTAAGGGGGTGTGTGTCAACCAGCGGTGTGGGGTCCGGAGGCGATGGAAGAGTAGTAGAGGTGGGTGAGTTGGGTTGTGGAGTTCGGAGGTCCGGGCAAGGTGAGCTCAAGAACTACCACTCAATGGAGCATGTAGGAGAGACAGGTTATGCCATGAGACGACCGAGACACTAGCCAAAACAGCCAGGGTGGTGTAGAATGTCATCAAGAGAGGAGGATGTGGTATCAACCAACAGTGTGAGGTCTGAAGGAAGATGGGGCCAGATGGGGTGGAAGCGGAGCGTGGCTTGCTATCCTGGAGTAGGGTGCTTGGCATTACTAATGGAATGCCAGGCAGTGGGGAGTGCAATGGGGAATTGGGTGAGGCGCCTACCAACGGACGAAGTCCAAAGGCAAACTGGGGTGATATATCGTGGAATAGCCTGGGATGTTCAGAGTACAGACCAGGTAACTGCTCTTAAACCCCTTGACCAACGGGTCGAATTGTGGGCGAGTCAGTAGGTGTCCTAGAACTAAGAGACAGGGTCCAGCTATGGGTGACAAGGCTTTGTCCAGGTTGATTCGATCCAAAGCGAAGTGGATTGGGTAGGTCGATGGCCTGGGTACTGGTGTGCCAGCAGTGCCTGTCAACGCTTGGATGATGACCAGCAAAGAGCCGGTGCATCAGAAGGTGGGGGAGGTCAAGGACGAAGTGTCCAAGCTGGGGGTGTGGAGGTCTGGAGGGACCGAGAGGCAGGGGGGAAACGAGGGGCGAGGTGTGGGAGTGAAGGTGATAGAAGGTGGCTCCCAGGGACCTAAAAGTGGCATCGGGGCATGTGTCAAACGCGTCCGACAGTGCCGAAGGGTATGGACCAGACTGGTCCATACGATGGAAGGCGGTTCCCATGCGACGCAGCGGATGGTGTGTGCTGCGAAGCGACAAGGGACCGAGGAAGAAGGAAGGTGGGGGGTGGATGGCTTACCCGAAGCCAAGATGGAGGGTGTGGTCGACTGCGGAAGGTGGAGGCAGTCAGCCAGGTGCTCGATGTCGGAACTAGACAACAGCAATGGGGAGTCTAAAATACTGTTAGAACTGGGTGAGGGCAGACAATTCTGGAGGGGAACTGGAGACTTAGCAAGGAGGGACCTTGGCCTCATGTCAGGGGACAAACCCGGGTCCCCATGACCCCTCTCTCTATAACCCAGAGCCTGACCTGTAACAGCCCATCTCAGGGCACAATGCTACTGTGGGTAAGAAAGTGAGAAGAAGGTTAACTTCTCACTTTCCCACAGTGGCCCCAATATGGTGAAAACTTCTGGGGATACCCGGAAGTCACATGAGGTGGGATCCGGGGTCGGATCATGTGGCGCGTGGAGCGTGTGGTGCAGGAAGTGCATGGGAAGTGGAGCAGGTCCGGGCTAAGTCAGGGTATGTGCCCTGACACCTCAGCAACTCAAGTGGAGCGCTGTGCCATTGCTGTTTGTCCATTTGGTCCTTAATTTCATAGGAGGCGAGCAGGAAGTCTCTAGGGGGCATTTCACGTCGATTTTAGACTAAGGACTAAAACAATGTACAAGCACCCATATATATGTATAATGGAGGGGGCGAAAGCACAAGGAAACAAAGGGGATCCGAATCGGAACGAAGGCGTCCGAACAGGAACAAAGGGGTGACAGAAGCGGAGCGGTACCAAGGTCATAAGGCAGAACCTGTGGTACGTCTGAAAGGAGGTAAGGAGGGCGAAGCCCAGAGGGGCAGGAGGACGAGGGGAAGTGGGGATGATGACTAACTGGCTAGAATGGGAAGAAGCAGTAGTCCAAATAGGGATGAGGGGAAAACGTGAGAGATACATTACAAGCGGTGAAAGGGCCAAAGATGATCCATGGAGCTCGGAGGTTATGGAGGTTACAGAGGTTACGGAGGTGGGGTTGAAAGTCCAAGGAATATTGGCAATGGTGTTTACATAGTATGAGGTCACCAATGCAATGGACTAAGGCCGAGGTGGAGTCAAAGTCTGGGGTAGGAACTATGATGGAGGCTTGGAGCAAAGGTATGAGCGGTGTCTGAGTACAAAGTACAGGAGAGTGGCAGAAGGTCGTAACTTGGCAGGGGGCCGACGGAAGAGGGCCAGAGGGAAGAGAGAGGAAGGAGGAAGGAGGAGAGGTGTGGAGGAGAGGAAAGGTGTCAGGTCCGAAGGTGAGTATTGGAGCAGACGGGAGAAGAGTAGGAGGATGATGGAAGGGTGGAGGTGTTGTGGGGAGGAAGCGGAGGAGTGGGATGGGGAGTAGTAGGAGGGTGGCGAGAGGGGTGGTGTTCGGTCTGAGGTGGGTATCGGAGCGGAGATAGGACAGGAGAGGGACAGAGGAGTGGAGGTGGCATGGGAGGTGAGAGGAGGTGTGGTGCCAGGACCGAAGGTGAATATCGGAACAGACAGCGGTAGGGCAGGACTCCAGAGGTGGTGAAGGAGGAGGTCCAGGAGTTGGGTTGGGATCGGGTATGCACGGATATGACAGAGAGGGGGGAATCATCTATTCCATTTCAATCACTACATACATATACCCATACAGCAAACATACAATTTGTGAAAAGAGTCCGAAATATATGGGTTTGGCTGAGCTAAGCCTCCACCAACAATGGCGGTAAGGTTCAGCTGCTGTTGGCTTAGAATAAAATTCCAAACAACAAAAGAAATTGAAAAGAAAAACACAAAATTCCTCATACCACTCCAAACACTGCGTCAAAACTCCGTCCCTTTATTCCATTCGACTGTCCTCATCCATAGCTTTCTAAGGATACCAGTTTTGTGAAATTTGGTGGAGATTTGACTGAGAATGGGAACAGAATATATATCTTGATTATCCATCACAGTGTTAGAACTGGGTGAGGGCAGACGATTCCGGAGGGGAACCGGAGACTTAGCAAGGAGGGACCTTGGCCTCAGCGACTCATGCAGAGCGCTGTGCCATTGCTGTTTGTCCATTTGGTCCTTAATTTATCTCTAGGGGGCATTTCAGGTCGATTTTAGACTGAAGGTCCAAAATGAGTATGTACAAGCACCTGTATATAATGGAGAGACGAAAGCACAAGGAAATCAAAGGGGGTCTGAATTGGAACAAAGGTGTCTGAACGGGAACAAAGGGATGACAGAAGCGGAGCGGTGTCAGGGACCGACCCGGGGTCGAGAGTGTCCAGGTATATTGCCTGGGGCTGAGGGCCTGGTAGGGTGTGGTGTGGGCATGCGTAACAATGGGCCCGAAGCAGACAAGGGAATGTAAGCTACTTGCCTAAAGTGGGAAGTGTGAGAAGAAGGTTGCTTCTCAGTTCCCACTTAGGCTGTGTTTATATACCTGTGTTAAGGCCACGTCATCTACGCACACAGCCATGTCTGTCCAGGGAGATCCCAGGAGCATCCGGGTCCGGGCATGTCGTACTGCAGCTGGGCCAATGGCACATTGATAGAAGGGAAGTTGTCCATGTAATAAGTAAGGAAGAAAGAAAAGAGAAAGGAGAAAGAAAGAGAGGAAGAGAAAAGGGAGGAGGAAGTAGGGAAGGAGTGGGTAGCGGGGGACCGGGTCAGGTGGGTGATGGGGGATTGGGTCAGCTGGGGCCGGGTCAGGTGGGTGTGCCCTGACAAGTGGCACCAAAGGTCATAGGTTAGAACCTGTGGTACATCCGAAAGGAGATAGGGAGGGTGAAGCCCAGAGGGGCAGTGTCAGGGCACACACCCTGACTAGCCTGCATCCGGACCCAGACCCACACCCGCATGCGTGCTCTGCCCTGCATGCTCCATGCGCCACATGCTCCAGGCCCGGTTCCCACTTCTCATGTGGTGTCCGGGTATCACCATGGAAGTTTTCGCCATATTGGGCCACTGTGGGAAGTGAGAAGTTAACCTTCTTCTCACTTTCTTACCCACAGTAGAGTTGTGCCCTGGACAGGGCTGTTCACAGGTTAGACTGTGGGCCATAGAGAGGGGTCATGGGGACCCAGGGTCCATCCCCTGACAGGCAGGAGGATGAGGTGAAGTGGGGATGATGACTAACTGGCTAGAATGGAGAGAAGCCACAGCCCAAATAAGGATGAGGGGGAAATGCGAAAGATACATTGCAAGCAGCAAAAGTGCTGAGTATGATCCATGGAGCTTACAGAGGTTGTGGAGGCAGGGTTGAAAGTCCAAGGAATGTTGGCAATGGTGTTTACGTAGTATGAGGTCACCAATGCAATGGACCAAGGTGGAGTCAAAGTCCGAGGTTGGGACTAAGACAGGATCTCGGAGCGAAGGTACAAGCGGTGTCCAAGTACAGGGTATGGGAATGTGGTGGAAGGTCATAACTTGGTGGAGGTTTGGCAGAAGAGGGTTGGAGGGAGGTGAGTGATTGTGAGGTCTCAGTGGGGTAGCTCAGCACACAGAGCCATCAGTGATACAAAGATGTGTATTTTACAGTGTGTGTAAGCAGTTAACGGAAATTACCGCTTACCCACTGACTATATGTATCTTGTAATTACATATGGCTCGGGGTTTGGGGCTATTGCCCTGACATTCTCCCCCCTTGCATTGCATTTGCGACGCATACAAGGTTAATGATGAAGAAAATAAAATGAAAAAAATGAGTTACATTGAGTTTGAGATTATCAATGAGTGTTTTATTGTTGCCACTTTAAAGTGGATGATTTATACATGTTGGTGAGAGGAATTGAGGGAATAAATGGGTGTGGGGCCATCACTTTGAAGTGAACAGCAATACATGGGTATCGCAGAGGGGAAAGTGATGAAGAGAAGGAGTTTTTCGAAAATGAATTTCAACCCAAAGATTATATGTCTTTGGTGTTCCTCCTCACTTGTTCCGTGAGGATTTGTGTGTAAATGGTGTTTACACAAGCAGTGGTGGATGTGGGTTTTGACGAAGTAGAGATTTCCGCAATTGTTACTTGCAGTTCCTCACATACAATATTGTGTGTGGGGCCTCAAGTTGGGGGAAGGTGTTTTCATGGGTGCCTCAATGGCATATTCCAGTGTCACTTTCCCTTTCCTCAAGGGTAGAGTTATTGCCCCAGAGGAGGGTTTTCCTCCAGGTTGTTCATCTGGACATCCGATTGCTGCATTGGATGCGATGATGTGGCCTGGGCTACATTGTCAAGCTGTGGGCTTGACGAAGCGGGCACTCCCTGGGTGGGAGCAGGTTGTTGCGTTCCTGGGCTACTTGGCTCAGGTGTAGAGTACAGTAAGTTTACTGTTCTTCCTGTGGGGAAGGGTGGTCGCTGGCCTGTTTGTCCAGTGCAGAGACTTGCATCTCTTTCCCGGTATTTGGAAGCTTTTGCTTCCCGCTCTGCAGTTCTTGCAGTGCATTCCTCAGGAGTCCTGAGTGGTTTGAACTGGGACTTTATATAGGCAGCTTTGCCTAGACTTTCCCAGGAGATTTTTCCCTTGTTCTCCAGGGAATTGTACTCCTCCACAAGTCTTGCAATACTCGGGAGTCCCAAGAAGTATTTCTCGGTTTCCTTCGCTTTTTCACAAAGGACTCTATGCACCTTGCCGCTTTTAAAGGTGGCTTTGGCCTGTTCGTACCAGTGTATGAATTCTTTCCCACTCACACTTGTCCACCAAGTGTATGCAGCATCATGCACCGCTTCCGACCCTGCTATTCTCCTCATGGGGAAGTTGGGGTCGATTGTTACATCGACTGGAGCTTCGACTTTACTGAACTCATTGAGTTCAGTGGTCTTGTATAACATGTGGACACTTCCCTGCAAGGTAGCTTGCCCATAGGGTGCTGAGGTACTCAGCGGCCTGCTGCCTCTGGCAGTGGTCCCTGTTTTGGGGTCTGCCATTGGTTGCCCACCACTCTCCCTCTTCCCCTCGACATGGGTTGTCCCTTCTGAGGGCAGGCCCTTATGCAACCCAGACAGGGTCGCCTGCCCATGGGGTGGTGGGATAGTCGATGCCCCGGCACCATATCCCCTCCCCCTGACCTGGGAGGCCCCCATCATGATGGGTTTGGCAGCAAGATCTGCCAGTGCACATGCCTCTTTGAGCTCGCATTTTAGTAATTCGATCTCCCTCTTTTGGAGATCGACTTCTCTCTCTGAGTCTTTCAGCGAGGTGAAGATGCCCTCGGCATCTCTTCATGCTCTATTGTCTCGTGCCTCCAATGGACGCAATTATTGCAGGCATCATCTGATGCCCTCAAGTTATCAGACCATGTGCATTTGGATGGCCTGGACGAGGAGCTGCTGTTGCTCCCTCGTCTCCCTCCTTCATCTCTTTCAGCTCCTGATGGAGTTGACCCGTCTGAACAGCTACCACTGATGCGATAGCTGATTCCCAACCTGCATTTGGCTGAGGTGTTGTTGGACCTGGGCTGAATTGGCCGATCCAGGGGGTGATTTGGCCAGGGAAGTTCCCTGGGGAGTATGCCTTGGGCTGCAGCAGCATATGCTGCCCCTGGAATAGCGCTTATTGAGCCATCGGTGCAGTTTGCACTGTGGATGGTTGGAAGCCCCTTTGAGGAGGCTGGGGGTATGTGGTGCCTGTTGGCATTGTGGATGGTTGTTGGTTTGTGGCACTCATTTGTGCTGCATGCATCATGTAGTCCATGGCGCTTATCTGCACCTGGTGTTGTTGTTGTTGTTCCAGGGAGCCTTGCTCCCCAGGTTGTCGTATCTCAATGTCCAGCAGCTTGTTCGGATCAAATCGAGGGTTGCCTCCCCCAGAGAACAACATTTTCGTCGTTTTGTTTCTCGTGGTGGTGGGAGGGGTTTAGGTTCTTGCGTGCATGGGATTCGCCGCAAGTGTGTGTGGTTTTACACATGAGCCTGTGGTTCATATGATCTAGGTAGGTTAGACACTGGTCCGGGGTCGGCACCGAAGGTCGCCGTTGCGGGCCGCTATAGGCCGCGATGGCCATGATGCCACGAACAAGGCCCGAGGGTAGGGCATTTGGCCTCAGCGACTCTAAAGGAGCACTGTGCCCCCTAGCTGTCTCTTGGCCCTCATTTCAGACTTACTGGGGTTGCCTTGCTGGGGTCAGGACTTAAGGGGTCGTGGTCAAATCGATATTAGAGCTAAGGTACTATAATGTAGTATACAGGATATATATATGAAGATAGAATGAATAGAAGCGGACCCGGGCCGAAGGCCGAAGGGTCCGGAAGCAAATAGGAACAAAGAGCGGGGTTGGCCGCACAGTGGCCGGCAATGACCGAGGGTCAAAACAAACAATAACAGATAAATAAAGGAAGGAGCGTAGGGCCGCGATAGCAGCGATGGTATTGTAGCGGCACCGGACTCGGAGTTGGGCCGGAGTCGGGTGCGGGGATGATAGCGGCCCTGTAGGGGCCATGTGGGTGGGGTAGAGGAGTCGTGCTCAGCACGGTGCTGGAGGCCGACTCAGGGCAGGAAGGTTGGTGTGGCTGTGGGGGAGTCGGCCAGGTGCAGGGGAGCCTAGGGGCAAGCGGGGGAGTGAGCAGGGTGTCCTCATGGAGGGTAGGGCTGAGGTTGGGGCTTGCGCTCATGCTCACGTAGCGGGAATGGGCTTGGGCAGCATCAGGATGGGCAGCTAATGGGCCGGAATGCATGGCCATGACACATTCAGCCTTGAAGCGGTCAAGGTCTTCAGTTGCTCCTGAGAAGGGGGTGGGGGGAGCAACTTTAGGTGGTTTTGGTCTGGGGGTGGGTGCGGGTGCAGGTGCAGGTGCAGGCATGGGTGCAAGCACAGGTGGGGGTTGGGTCTGAGCTTGGCTCTCTACGATGGCCTGGAGCTCTTGGAATCAGGACAGCAGTTCGTCATACTGGTCTTCAGTCACCATGGCAGGAGAGGTGCAGGAGGCAGGGGAAATGAGGTTGAAGCCTTCTTCTGCTGTCAGGGACAGCTCTGAAAGCGGCAAAGTCCAGGCATGAGGGACTCGGTGGGACGGATGTCGGCTGTGCATAGCAGCGATCCCATCGTGGGGTGAGCATCCCTGACCACTTAGTCTGAAGTGGGAAGTTGAGAAGAAGGCTGCTTCTTCTGTTCCCACCCCAGGCACTATTATATACATGCGGCTAGGGTCACATGGAGGAAGCCATGTCATCTCCACACACAGCTGCACCTCCCTGGGTGTCTCCGCAGGAGATCCCAGAGGTGGCCACTCAGTAGGTGGGAGTGTGCACGGTGCATGCAGCGATCAGGGGAGCGGGGTTAGGTATGTTACCTTGCTTGCAAGGTCACTTTCCAGCCTGGTATTCCTTAGCGTTTTTCCCACCCTCTTTATATTGTTTGCTTTTTCCCACCACTCACTGCCTCTCGACTCTCGCACATGTGCTTTTCTCCAGCATTATTACTCCTCCTGACCCCCAGATGCAACTGGCCATCTACAGACTCTCAGAGGAATTGGTGATAGAAAGGGATTGGGTGCCCATCACTCCGACACAGCAGGCCATCGACTCCTCAGTCACCAAAAGCTGCCCAGACAAGGGTTCTACCACAAAGGCAGTGTTCCACCACTGCATCCGTGACAAGCAGAACCCCGGCACATTTCTCAAGGACACCACATCCCCACATCCCCCATCTTCTTCCAGCTGCAATCCACACATGTAGCTCCATGTGCAGCCAGATGGAGAGATATAGACCTGCCCAACTGCCTTTATGCCCAGAGCCTGAATTGGTAGAGCACTTCCTATTTGCTTCTCCCACGAGTGCCTAAACTCAAGAGAGCTATCCTCCTGCTGGTGATAAATCAATCAAAACTTTCTATCTGTCCCAACTGCTCTCCCACCCAGGGATCATTCCACACACACCCAGTTCATCTGTGAAACGGAGCACTTCTTCTTGTCTGCTATGTGCCTAATTTCTGTTATTTCTTTCCTGTGCCTTTCACTTTTACTATGTTTCCAGTCTATACCCAAACTCTGATTATGCGCACTAGGTACACATGTCCTACCTCTGTTCTTCTTATCATGCCACAGGTGCTGCACACATTCCACCTTGTGTTGTTTCTTCATACTTTCCACACACCCTCTGAGACCCTCATTCTGAGAGGTCAAAGACGGTCTATATGTTGTCTCCCACTGGGAATAAAGGCACCTCAGCACCCCATGCTTCGACTTTCTCTGGGGCTGTCAGATCCACAGCCCATACCCTTTCCTCTCGCTCCAAGAGGACAGTGGCAGTTCCTACAGTCACTTCCCCACTGTCATATCCATCGACTTCCACTACCTCCAATCTCTCCGGACTACCTCCACTCCTTCTTCACTAACATCGGAGCTCCCATATTCCACAATCACCTCAGTATCCCTCGATGGTCACCACCCCCTCTTTTCAATTTATTACCTATGCCTCCCTAAGTACAGAGCCCCGAAGGCTTCCAGACAGCTCTGATGTCCGCTAGCACACTCCCACCTCTGCTGGGCAATACACTCGCTTGCCCTGCAAGCCCACCTTCGGGCCTATCCCTCCTTTCCATTTCTGGGTTATTGCCTACCATTCCACTGTCAGGGCCCGGCCTCGGACTCGGAGGCTCCCTGACCTCAACCCCCATCTGGCCTGTCCTCACACTATGCGGGGCATGAGATGTATAGTAAAAGGGAAGAGAATATATACACTTGCCTATGTGGGGCATGAGATGAAAAGAAGGGTAAAGGTCTCACCTCCCCGCATGGTTGCTATATAAAGGAATGGGTCACATGCCCACAACTATACAGCTCCTAGAGTTGTGTAGTGTGACCCGGAGGGAACATCCAGGTGGCAGTGCCCAGTAAGCATGGGAATGTTCTGGGCGAGTTGCTCACCCAGAACTGTGGCTGTGACCCATGGGAACATTCTGGGCAAGCTGCTTGCTCAGAAAGTTCCCATGCTATCCCGTGTGCGCAGATACACAACACAGAAAGGCAACAACAAGGCAACAATGAAGGAATGGAAAGAAGGGATTGGTTGGGGAGTCTGGGGCACCCTAGGGCAGGGTGCTGAACCCTGACATCCGCTAACCCCGTAACCCGACTTGTCGGTAATATTCAATCAGCTAATGTTTAACCCCATTAGCTCCGCTCCACTCGGCCCCGTCGTTTACAGGCCTGCCCCCGCTGTAACTATATATACTTGACGTGTAAATAGGTTACACCTCAGTAATAAAATCGACTAGAGTTTACCCCCTTTTAGTTCTGGTTGCCAGTTAGTAAGTTAGGGCACAGACATGTTACTTGGCACAGCGCTCCTGGCATAAGTCACTGAGGCCGAAGCCCTCCACCACGGAGACATTCCTTCGTCTCGATCTGGTCTCTGACATAACCCTGCCCCCCTGATCGCTGCACGCACCACGCACACTCCCACCTACTGAGCAGCCACCTCTGGGATCTCCCATGGAGACACCCAGGGAGGTGCAGCTGTGTGCAGAGATGACATGGCTTCCTCCACGTGACCCTAGCCACATGTATATAATAGCACCTGGGGTGGGAACAGAAGAAGCAGCCTTCTTCTCAACTTCCCACTTCAGACTGAGTGGTCCGGGACGCTCACCCTGCAATGGGATCGCTGCTACACATAGTTGGTATTCGTCCCACTGAGTCCCACATGCCGGGACCTCACCGCTTTCAGAGCTGTCCCTGACAGCAGAAGAAGGCTTTAACCTCATTCCCCCCGCCTCCCCTATCTCTCCTGCTATGGTGACTGAAGAGCAGTATGATGAGCTGCTGTCCCAATTTCAGGAGCTTCAGGCCATCATGGAGAGCCAAGCCCAGAACCAACCCCCAGCTGCGCCCACACTGGCACCGGCACTGGCACCAGCGCCTGCACCCCCCCCCCCCCAGACCCAAACCGCCTAAAGTTGCCCCCCCCACCCCCTTCTCTGGAGCAACCGAAGACCTGGACCACTTCAAGGCTGAATGTGGCATATACTTCCACATTCGAGCAGCGGAGTTCCCCAATGCCCTCTCCCAAATCCTCTTCATCCTGTCTTACATGAAGGGAGGAACTGCTGGGGCGTGGGCGATGCAGCGCACCATCACGCTACTAACAACGGGTTCCCCTGGTCTCACCATGGATGAGTTCAACACGGAACTTGATGCCATGTTCCAAGACCCAAACCGGGAAGCCATGGCAAGGCAGAAGCTAGCCACCTGTCAGGGACAGCTCTGAAAGCGGCAAGGTCCCGGTGCAAGGGACTCGATGGGACAGGTGTCGGCTATGCATAGCGGCAGTCCCATCGCAGGGTGAGCATCCCTGACCACTTAGTCTGAAGTGGGGTTGGGTTATCATTAAAAGGGGAGAAGCTACAGTACTTACCTGAAGTGGGAAGTTGAGAAGAAGGCTGCTTCTTCTGTTCCCACCCCAGGCACTATTATATACATGCGGTTGGGGTCACGTGGGGGGAGCCACGTCATCTCCACACACAGCTGCACTTCCCTGGGTATCTCCATGGGAGATCCCGGAGGTGTGCCGCTCTGTGAGCGGGAATGTGCGCAGCGGGTGCAGCGATCGGGGGAGCGGGGTTAGGTGTGTAGTGATACATAGAGAAGGGGAAGTTGACCATGGAACGGAAATAGAAAGAAAGAAGAAAAGGGAAAAGAAGAAACAGGGAGTGATAGCGGGGGGAGCGGAGTAGGGCAGCACGGCGTGGGGTCAGGTGGGGTGTGCCCTGACACCACCCTGTGGCAAGGCACCGACTCTGTGGACAAAGTCATCCAAGAGTTTGAGATCCTCGGCCCCGCCTCGCAGCTAGGAGACATAGGACTTGTAGACCGCTTCGAACGAGCGATCAACTCCCAGCTCTGAGAAAGCATCTATCGCCTCTGCCCCATGCTGACAACCTGGGCTGAGTGGAAGCGTGAGGCCACCCTCCTGGACAACCAGTGGCGACACTTCCAGGCGATGCAGCCCCGCTTGCCCCTAGCCAGGCCCCAACTCCCACCTGTGAGATCCTTACCCCCTACCACCTTCCTGCAAGCTCACCCAGCCCCCGCGCCACTGCACCCCCCACCCACCGCTGCACCACCGCCTCCTGCAGCCCGCCCTGTGGTGGGGGGAGGGCTACAACCCATGGACCTCAATCGCTTGAGGACTGACCAAAGATGAAACAGGCTTTGCTACAATTGCAATGCACCGGGGCACATCGTGCGAGACTGCCCGCAACCAAAAATCCGCCAAGCCAGATGGATGCACCCAGAGGACCTCAGGGCACTCATGGAAGGGCTGAGAAGGCAGCTAGTGGATGAGCTGGAGATGGATAGAGGGAAGGGCAGGAGGTAGAAGCCCAAGAGGATTTTCAGGAAGGCAACCGGTGAGGGATGCATCCCAGCTGCCTGCAGGCAATAGTACCAACTCGTGTAGATACTGTGAGGCACCTAAGTCGGTGCCGACATCTAAATTCCACCAAGTCATCACCAAGAAAAAGAGGAAAACCGCATCCTTGAACAGAGAGATACCAAGTGCAGCGCCGGAGGTAGCGGTCCCGCTGTCAGGGCTCGGTCCTTGATCAGGGACAGCCCGACCTCAGGCCTGGGTGTGTGCGGTGTTCCGGGTGGTTGGGCGCTAGACCCTGTCCTCAGCTCCTCAAACTCACTGAAGGGACTAAGCGGGGATTGAGTTGTCATGTATTACAGAGGGTAACTACAACTTGCCTAAGCGGGGATTGAGTTGAGAAGAAGGGTAAGTTTCCCTATTCCCCACTTGGCTACTATAAAAGGGAAGTGTACTGTACAGTTCGTAACGTGACTCCGGGTAGAAGCCGAGCATGTTCCCACGACTCGGAAAAGGTGTCACATGGGTTAAGGCGAGTTGCTCGCCTTGACCCACATGACTTTTCCCGTGGGCTTGCATGTGGGCTGAAGTTGTGAGAGATATGTAGGGATGGGGAGGTCTGGGAAGGTGGTTCTGGGGTGTGGTTGGGTGCCCTGACAGCGGGGTCAGGGGCCGATCCCTGACACCTGCCACCCACCATCTACGTGCTGTCAAAGCAACCCCCCAGATCCCTCAACCTAGCCGTAAAGTTGACCTCCCTCGCTACTGTCTCTGTATCAGCCCTCTTAGACTCAGGAGCCACCAGGAACTTCGTGAGCCCCGAGTTTGTCAGAAAGCATGGGCTCAAGACAACCCCACTCCCCCAACCCATCCCTGTCCGCAACGTCGATGGGACCCCAAATGAGAACGGGGCCATAACTGAGGAACTAGAGGCCCTCCTGACGTTCAGACGACACACGGAGCAGGCCCGCTTCACCATCGCAAACCTGGGGCGGCAGTCCCTCATCATAGGCCATTCATGGTTGCTGCACCACAACCCAGAGGTAGACTGGACACAGCAAAAGGTCAGTATGTCTCGCTGCCCATCCTCCTGTCAGTCGATGCAAGGACACACCGACCAGGACCCCGTAGTGGAACCAGGAGATGGGATTTATGCCGCTATCATCCCTCCGGGGTGGGGACATGAACTGAGAGTGACCACAATGCGGTCTCAGTGGATGGCCCAGGAAGCCTGCAAACCAGAAGCAGAGCCTGCACCGTTTGAGGCGCTAGTCCCAGAGCAGTACCAGGACTTCCGGGACGTATTCTCGAAAGAGGCCTTTGACCAGCTGCCCCCACGGAAGCCCTGGGACCATGCAATAGACCTGGTGCCAGATGCCAAACTCCCAAGAGGGAGGACTTTCCCCCTGCACGACCAGAGCAGAAGGAACTAGATGAGTTCCTGCATGAGAACCTGCAGAATGGGCGCATATGGGCATCCAAATCCCTGATGGGAGCCCCAGTCTTCTTTGTCAAGAAGAAGGATGGATCATTGTGCCTAGTCCAAGATTACTGGAAGCTCAATGAGATCACAGTCAACAACTCGTACCCCCTCCCACTCATTTCGGACGTCCTCACACGCCTCCGAAATGCCAAGTACTTCTTGGCACTAGATCTGCGCTGGGGATTTAACAACGTCTGCATCAAGGACAGCGACGAGTGGAAGGTGGCGTTTTCGACCAACTGTGGGCTATTCAAGCCCACCGTCATGTTCTTTGGCCTGTGTAACTCCCCAGCAACTTTCCAAACAATGATGAACGACATCCTCTGAGACTTCATCAACCAGGAGGTTGTCATCTGCTACATGGACGACATTTTGATCTTCACTGCCACCCTGGAGGAGCACCAGAGGGTTGTCTGAGAGGTCCTGGAGACGCTGCAGAAGCGGAGACTCTTAGTGTAAGTTTGAGCGGAAACAGATCAAGTACCTTGGCCTCATCATCTCCGAGGGAAGCGTTGCAATGGATCCCGTGAAAGTCTGCAGAGTTCTCAACTGGCCAACCCCAACCAAGGTCAAAGAAGTACAGTCCTTCTTGGGGTTTGTCAACTTTTACTGCCGGTTTATCAAAGACTTTTCCAAGACTGCCTGCCCCCTCCACGCACTGACTCGCAAAACCAAGGCATGGGCCTGGGGACCAGACGAGGACCGTGCTTTCCACACACTTAAAGATGCCGTCACCTCTGCCCCGGTCCTCACCTTCCCTGCCGATACAGGTCACTTCAAACTTGAGTGCGATGCCTCTAACTTCGCAACTGGGGCAGTACTATCCCAGCTCCAGACAGATGGAGAGTTCCACCCCATAGCCTTCATGTCCAAGGGTTTCATGGATGTAGAGCGTAACTATGAGGTGTATGATAAGGAGATGCTTGCAATAGTGCATGCCCTCAAGGAGTGGCAGCATTTCCAACAAGGAGTGGAGGAGAAAGTCGAGGTCTACACTGACCACCGCAACTTAGGATATTTCTGCACCACACAACGGCTGAACTGGTGCCAAGCACAGTGGTCCCTCTTCCTCTCCCAATTCCACTTCACCCTCATCCACTGCCCTGGGAAACTCATGGGAAAGCCAGACACACTCTCACGCTGCGTGGACCACCCGAAAGGCAAGGACGACAATGATGGGCTAACCCTCCTCCAACCTGCTTGGTTTGAGGCCCATGCAGCGGAGGCGGTCTTGGTGGAGGGTGAGGAGATGACTATCCTCAAGAGGATCAGCAGGGCGAAAGACCTGGATGAAAAGGTGGTGAAGGCGATGCGGGAACTGGGGGAGGGCACGCTGAGGTCGGATGAGTGGGAGAAGCAAGGAGAGCTGGTTCTGTACAGAGGGAAGGTATATGTCCCGGAAGACCCACAGCTCCGCCACGACCTGGTGTGGCTACACCATGACGCACAGGCGATGGGGCACCCAGGGCGGTGGAAAACCCTGGAACTCATCTCCCGTGACTACTGGTGGCCATGGATGGCAGAGTACGTTGGGCAGTACATCCGTGGATGCGACACCTGCAACCATGTCAAATCCTTCCCCTCCTGCAAAGTGGGGAAGCTCATTCCGAACAAGATCCCTGCCCACTGCTGGCAAGTGATTTTGGTGGACGTGATCAGAGAGCTCCCCAAGTCGAAGGGCTACAACACCGTCCTGGTCGTAGTGGATCGCCTATCCAAACGCATCCACACAATCCCAACAGTGACAATGGTGGACTCAGCGGGGATCATGCGGCTTTTCCTTGAACATGTCTGGAAGCACCATGGTCTCCCTGAGGAAATCCTCAGCGACAGAGGGAGCGCCTTTGTCTCATGATTCTCGAAGGAACTCACAGACCTCCTCAGTGTCAAGCTCACCCCCTCGATGCCCTACCACCCCCAGACAGATGGGCAGATGGAGAGAGTAAACCAAGAGGTAGAGGCCTACCTCTGGGTATTTGTCAACCACTGCAAGATGATTGGGCAGACTGGCTCCCACTAGTGGAGTTCACCTATAACAACCATGTCCACTCCTCCACTCGCTGCACCCCTTTTGAGCTTGATACTGGCCAACACCCCAGGATGGGGACAGAGCCCACATGCACATCCGAGGTAGAAGCCGCTGATGCCTTCTCATCAAGGATGATGAAGATGCAAGGAGAGGCGAAAGCAGCGCTAGAGCATGTGGCGGATGAGATGGCCCACTACTACGACCGGAACCGCAAGGTGGCCCTACATACCAAGAAGGCGACCGGGTCTGGCTCAGCACCCAGAATTACACAACTGACCGCCCAACCAAGAAGCTAGACCATAAATGGACTGGCCCCTTCACGATCGTTAAAGTCGTCTCCCCCGCTGCCATCAAACTCTGGCTCACCACCCAACAAAGAGGGATCCACCCAGTCATATCCGTGACGAACACCAGACTGCACTGCCCTGATGAAATTGCGGAACGCCCCACTGACCCCCACCCAGGCCCAGACCTCGTAGATGGAGAAGAGGAGTATGACGTCAAGAAAATCCTGGACTCTAAGTGGCTACGCTGAAAACTCCGGTACCTGGTAAAGTATACAGGCTGGCCACACTCAGAAAACCAATGGCTCACGCACAACCACCTGACCCACACCTCTGACCTAGTTGAGGAGTTCCATCGAACGCACCCCCACACCCTGGGGAGGGAGAAGGAGAACCGCCCAGCCACTTTGAGGTGAAGCGGCTTAAGGGGGGGGTGATGTCAGGGCACACCCACCTGACCCCATGCCGCACCCCATGCCGTACTGCACTACTCTGCTTCCCCCGCTATCACTCCCCGTCCCTCCTTTCCCATTTTCCCCCTTTCTCTCTATTTCTATTCTACGGTCAATTTCCCTTTCTCCACGTACCACTACATACCTAACCCCACCCCCCTGATCGCTGCATGTGCCACGCACACTCCCACCTACTGAGCGGCCACCTCCGGGATCTCCTGCAGAGACACCCAGGGAGGTGCAGCTGTGTGCAGAGATGACATGGCTTCCTCCACGTGACCCTAGCCGCATGTATATAATAGCACCTGGGGTGGGAACAGAAGAAGCAGCCTTCTTCTCAACTTCCCACTTCAGACTGAGTGGTCCAGGATGCTCACCCCACGATGGGATCGCCGCTATGCATAGTCGGTATTCATCCCACTGAGTCCCACACACCAGGACCTCACCACTTTCGGAGCTGTCCCTGACAAAAGGGAAATCGACCATAGAATAGAAATAGCGAGAAAGGGGGAAAATGGGAAAGGAGGGATGGGGAGTGATAGCGGGGGAAGCGGAGTAGTGCAGTATGGCACAGGGTGCGGCATGGGGTAAGGCAGGTGTGCCCTGACAAATCAGCCCTGGACGTGTTTCTTTCGTGCTGTGTGACTCTAGTTGGTTGTTGAAGATAAAACAACAGTCTTCATGTTTCCTTACACATGTTAACTTCCACCAGAAGCTCTACCAATATTATGAAGATGGCACGGTCATGACACGAATGTGAACCACACATAAGTGCATTGTTCCAAGAGAAAGGGCACACCTTCATGTGCCGCTTCTAGCCTCCCCTGCCCTCAATCAATTCCTCGTTTCTGGCTAGATTGAGGCATGGTGAGTGAGTTGTATCACGGAGTGTGAGATTGGGATTGAAATTAACCCAAGGGCCAACATAAACAGGGCCAAACAGATCGACACAATGCATCGAAGTGCTGCATGCCCAACTCCCTCAGTTGCAACATCCCCATTACTAATGGGTCTCTGCTACTCTGTGTCCAGCAGTTGTATATGTTAATAGGTCCAAACTAAGGGCTCCATCACTCCTATGGACCACAGCTTCTCGGGAACGCCACAGCTCATAAATGCCCACTAGCATCTTTGTGATTTTGCAGCAAGCAAGATGGATCTTCTGCTGTCAGAAACGTTCCTCTTTGCCATTTGTATTGTCCGCTGCCTCACTTTCCCAGTAAAGTCGCTATATCAGGTGCCTTTGGAAAATCTTCTGGGCACTTTGGGCTCGATCGATGAGGAGTGGCATGTGTGGCGATGGGGCTTCTTTGTGCGGTCCCTTTGCATTGATGTGGATGGATCTTGAGGGTTGGGTATGCGAGTTTTGGTTAATTGGTCGATTTTTGGTGCGCTCACGTTATTGTTTCTGACTTTTGCCCCTGAGTCGCCATTCTGACGTTCTATGATGCACTTAGATTCCTTTCCTACTCCCATTTACCCTTCCTTATCATCCATTTCCATCCCGACATGTTTGCTACTCCCTGTTTCGAAAAACTCGACCTCACATGCGTTTATAATCCGGTGCTTCTCATGATCATAGAGCACCCAAGCGCTCACCTAAATCTGATGTGGATCCCTTCGACAGCTTTTCTGGAAGTTTTTGGGGACATGAGCATGCGCGATGCACCCGAAGAGCCGAAGAGAAATGAGGCTTGGCCGCCTTCCAAAATCAACATCAATATCAAAATGTGTCGTAATCGCAAAACCAGACATGATGGACTCAGGATTGGGGAGGTGGGCAGTTGTAGATCGCAGCGGATCCTTGAATATATGTCATAACATGTGTTACAAGGTAGTAATATTATAGCTGAAAAATTATGGCGTATATAAGTTTTGATGATAAAATCCTCCTCATGCAGGATTTTAAACCTGGAACCCCAATCCTGTCATGCAGCAGGATCGAGGGAAAATCTTGTCACGGAAAATCCTACCCCTTGCCAAGATTTTCCATGAAATCCTCACATCCACATGATTTTGTCATGGAATCTTTTCCCCAAGGCAAGTGACCAGCCTCTCTTTAACAGCAAGACAATCCAGACATCTGGAAGGGTTCCATGCTCGTTACAGGGACAGGCCCGGGATGGTTCAAGTTGCCTTTAGTGCATGAGAATGCCAATTAGCGGCTTGAGAGAGTACTTTATTTGTGGGGCGCTTCGTTCAAATGAATGACTTGCATGGCATGCATGACCAGTGAATTCAGTTGGCTAGCGCTAGCACTCCAGCCTGGAAATCAATGTCTTGGCAAGCGTCTAACCAGCCGAGGTGCATGTTCCGGGAAATCAGATCATTATGTAAATAAAATATGGCCAACTTGTCACCTGTCAGGACAAATGTGCCATGCCAACGCTCTACATCAGAATTATATGTGATGGCGCTATGCCATTTCGTGGCTTTCGAATTGTTGTTGGAGTTCCAAACCCTATCTGCACTAGAAGTTGAGAGTGTATTGGTATGCTCTACTTCATTCCACCATCTACACAACTTCTGACCCATATTATCAGGCACAGAAGGGACGGATCTGGCTGAAATCAGCCCAAGGACTCCAGAGTGGTGAGTATGATGCCAAGCCTGTCTTCCATGGATCAGTAGAGGCCTTTTCCCAGAGGATGGATCATTTGAAGCGTGGAAAATCGATGAGAGGCATTTGGTACCCACCTCCCTTCCACGAGTTTGTCAATAATCTGTCACTTTTATCACCAGCTAGGGGTACCAAAGTTCATGGTGAACTGGTTCGAACCGTGAATGAACCATGAACCGAACCAGGATGAACCAGAACTGCGGTTCAGTTTGGCCTTGGTTCAGAGATGGTTCAGTTCAGGTTCTCTATGATGTTGGAATTTTGTGAACCAGGTTCAAACTGAACCGAACCACTGAACCGTTTCATAAATCAGGTGTTGACCTGACCCCATCACATCATGACTGGATGCATTTCAGAGAGGAAAATGTATTGCTGTCCCACATCTTGTATGCATATATAATTAAATATAATGAAGCAGACTGGTTTCAGTCAACAGAGAGAACAGGGATGTCCGAGAAAAAACAAATAGAATATTTACTCTCATAAACGTCTTTACTGTCTTGCCACCATGCTCCGGACTTTGCTGGTACTTGGATACACTGGTATGACTTCTTCCTGCGATGGTAGTGACACCGGATGGCATACCAACCCGAATAATCCCATGCTCAGCCCTGATGGGAATCTGCGTGATGCTGCCAAACAGCCAGGTCAATTTGTGTACAGTCCATCAGATGAAGTACCATGCATCTCCATCCACAAGGAGATATTATCGATAGCGACTTACCAAGGGGCTCAGGATACTGGGAGACCAAAGTGCACTGTGAAGCTGGTGACACGAGAAAATCCTCTTGATGTCTTTCAGCAACAAAAACTTGCTGCAAAAACAAGGGCTGGCACTTCAGCAAATTCCAATCAACCAGGCAGCAGTGGAAATGCATCCCAAGCAACACTGCAATCATTATCCAAGTTCAGGCTCAATCCAAATAACAAGAAACTGTTGGCCTACCATGGTAACACCAGAAAGAGATGGAAAAATGTTTTGTCCCATGCACTGTCAACCACTGAGTCTGATGCCAATGTCTCCAACAGTCAGACTGAGCCTCACAACATTCCCCAGAAGCATAGGAAGCAACATGGGAAAGGCCAAGCCCACAAGAGAGCCCAAGCTTGTGTCAAGGGAGCAGACAGCATGAGGTCTCAGAATAAAAATGTGAAGCTCAGAGCAAAGGAAGTGAGGGAGATGACAAAGTCAATGATGCTCCAGGTGCTGAGGAAAGCACAGATGTATTCAGAGAGCAGGACACTGAAGGAGAGAACGAAGGAAGGTCAGTTGGGAGGTTCAAACGAGACCTGGTGGGAATTTTAGGGAACGATATTCTAATGAAGTGGAGAGCTATAATACATTTGTTTGAGCAATTCTTGACTACTAGCAACTTTTTCTTTCAGTTCTAAACCTGAATAATTCACTCATTTACCATTTCAAGTCTCATTTCAACTAAATGTTACTGAATAAAAATAGAATAAATCAGCTGAAGGTCTCAGCGCAGCCGTACACAAAGTAATGCGAAGTAATGCGAAGTTCGAATTCAGAATGACCGAGTCATAGTGAACTTAATGGTAAATATGAGGAATTTGAAATAGAAAAACTGCGACAAATGCAGTGCAGTCAAGTTCTAATTAACCATTAAAATAGCTTAGGTGAGGAAGGCCAATAAGGATCCTAGGCACAGTCTGACTGCAGTAGAGCTGCAGTTCAGCGCAGCAGAGTGCAGTAGAACTATAGCGTGAAAATTTCATTTTTTATTCACTTTGAGGAAAATACACTGTAAATAAATCCTGTAAATACGAGGTAGAGCATGAAAAAGGAAGGCGACCCAAGGAGTATAAAAGGGAGACCCTTTCTGCGACTTTTCACCCCCCTCAGAGAAGTAAGAAAATAGAGTATTATTTTTCTCAAGCATCTCTGGTTGTCACTCCAGCACAAAAAAGTGATATACAGTTAAGATTGCCACTGTAGTAAAAGGCAGCAATTAAGGAGAGAAATATTAAGTAGATATTTCAACAGGAGAGCTGGTTAACACTCCAGATTTCAAAGTGTAAACACAAAACAGTTATTTTGCTACTGTTAAAACAAGCAATAAAATAAGACAAAAATAAAACAAACTCAAGGGACACTCCAGACACAATCTAAATCCATTAACTGAGTAGAATCTTTGAAACTTCACCAAGTAGAAGATTTAATTCATGTTAAAATCCAAATTAAACAACTCTACACAGAATTACACCCAGACAAATTAAGAAATTACAATAGAGGAACAGCTCCACAGGGCTCGGTTTATCTGTAAGTCAATTCTCAGAAACTTTTAGACTAACCCATAAAATAGAATTAGCCAAAACACTCGGATTGGTACTATAACTACAACAAATATTACTAGTACACTTCCCCATCCTAACTAAAGAACCAGGGAACAGCTTGGTTGGTGGTTGGTCCATTGTAGTTTAGTGGTTTTCATGGATTTCGTCCATCTCCCCTGATTCCCCTTTGTATTATCACATCCTAGTCCTCCATATGTATTGTTTGTTGTTATAGTAGGTCGTCCTCGAAGATATCATATTTTTATGTATTTTATTTGGGGCTCTGGACCTCTTGAAGCTGTCTTCCCATGCGTTTTCAGGTTTCTAACTTCATGTCCTTGTATCTCGTTCATTTCTGGATGGTGTCTCATGTTCTCGGTATCATAAATTTTTATTTATTCCCACCTTTCAAATGGTACTAAAGTTGTATTCTATTTCTTGGTATTCGTCGAGTTAGCAAAAGTTCGCATGCACATTTGGTAATCATGTGCATCGTTCCCATAGTCATTTGTATGTGGGCACTGTTTCTGTTTAATTGTTCGGGATTTATGGTATGCGCAGGTGTTTGTATCCTTCATATGGGCTTCTGTGATTTATTTCAGATTTTTCCCTCATGATCTAAGGTTGTTTTGTACTTTCTATGCTTTGTTTTGACTGGGGTCTTCCTTATTTGGACGGAAATTGGTCTTCACGATCTGCTGAAGTGCAGATCTCGGTTCTGACGGCCGGTTCCCTTCGCATTGCCACCCTCATGTGTCTTTAAACATGATGCGGATTTCTATATTCCTGTCATGGTATAACTTCACAACGGCTGGACCGTTTGGGCTGAAATTTTGCATAACTATAGTTTCCCATTTATCATAATTTCCGTGTAAATTTAGTAGTGTGTTTTAAATATGGATCCTACATAAACGTAGTCTTTTCCCTGAGCCCAGACTTTTGATGTCACTCTTCCCATTATTGGATATCTCATTGATGCGTGATCCTTTTATTATGAAAATCTGGGTGGATTAAGATTAGATCCCTTCCTTTCTAATGAGCTATTAAGCTTGTCTCGGTCGTTACTGCTTGTTCTTCGTGCTTGCCTTTTAAACATTATCCTTGTTTTCCAAGAGTTTTAGTCATATCTCCGTTGTTTATGGGTAGTTTCCCCTGTAATTACTTTCATTGGGTCCGTTTGAGAGACATCTACATTTCCTATTATAAACACGACTTTGAATTTTGCATTAGTTCCTAAGGAATCCTTGTTCCATGGTACTTCCATCCTCGGCTACATGTGCAGACATGGGAAAGTAGTTTCTGTGGAGGTTCTCTGGTTGTTTTTATAGTCAAATCTTGGTCGATTGTCTTAATTCTTTGTTTAATATTTGCTATAAATTCCCCCGAGAATTTCTTCTTGTTGATGCTAAGCTTGAAGTATTTTTGCTAATTTTCTTTCTTCCAATTTATTGTGTGTAGTTGTAATAATTCGTTAAAATTCGTTAAAATTCAGGTCCTTCTATTTTCTCATATCTACTTGTCGTATGGGGTTTTGTGATTTATCTGGCATATTGCCATAATGGGTTTCCATAGTGTGACTGTTATTTCTTGTACAATGCACTTGTTGTGCAGGTGTTTCTTGAGTCCAAGAAAATGCATGGACTGCATGATTTATTATCAGTATTTACTGGCTTGGTGGAGATTGAAGGGAAAACTGTCTGTGTCTGCCAAGTGTGCCAGTAAGTGTGAATAAATCATCCTTAAAGCAAATACTAACGCTAGCTTATTTTCCTAGAGCCGCTTATGAACGTGGTTCTCACATGAAAGATCTGAAGATTTGTTTCTCCACAAACTCAGGCTCAAGTACGCTCCAAACACACATAAGCCGTATGGGTGGTGAACACTGGGAACTCTACCTCTGCATTGCATTGAACTAGTCATATCACCAGATAGAAGAGCTATCCCAGAAGGAGTGCGGGAGTAATGGAAGCAAGTTCTCCTGGCAGAGAAGTTTGTATTCATTGAAAATCAATAATATCGTCAAATGTTGATGCAATGCTGGTGTCAATGGGAGACAAAGCCAGCAACAAATAACAAACTTCTACCCACTGTCAGGGGATGCACGTGCTCATGCAGATTGCTCCGATAACCTAGTTGTGATTAAAGCTGGGGGAAAGGGATGTCCCCATCTTAGGGTCAGCTATATACATGTAGAGTCCGGCAATAAGGAAACCAAATGGATTGCCGATAGAATCACGTGATCATAGAATGTTCCAGAACAATGCCGGAGATGATCCAGGCCACTGGGGCTTAGGTAAGCAGAGTAGACAGGAATTACTGGCATACTTCCCACGTGCATATGCGCAGCCAGCATAGGGTCCAGGGTTGTTGCTGATCCCTGACACCCACCTGTGAATGCTCCAGACGCTGAGATGTGGTCCTCAGAGGGTATGCTCCACCTAGTGGAAAATCTCATAATTGAGCATGACCTTGTAAGTTTCTCATCTGCATGTTGCGAATCAGCAACCTGACATGAACCATAAAGGGCTTTGACTTTGTAGACTCACATTCCTTCTGGGATCTCATGTCCTACCATGCACGGGCAGGGCTAGACAGTGGGCCAAAGTACAAGGACAGCGACTTACCACATTGCATGAAAATGGAGACACTCATTCTGGATTGTTCCACACAGGTTAGGGCCTTACTGAAGGACCAGCTTAAGGTATGCCCACCTTAGACTCTCAATCAGTAGTTTTCAGAGCCACATTCCACCCAGAACACCAGCGGACTCATTCATTTCACCTTTGATGTGTGGACTTCTGCAATGATGAAGGGGTTCCTTGGTATCACCTCATGTCCTTTTGTGAGCTGGATGGTCCACATACTGGGGACAACATTGGTCAGCGGTTGTTGAAGGAAATTAAAAAAATGATCCCTACATCAAAGGTTTGCACTTTATTATTCTTCCATTCCCTCAAAAATTTAAGGACTGTATACATAGATTGGGTATATTGCTTCAGACAATGCATCAACAAATGATGTTGCAATGTGTGTGATCAGCGAGATTCTCAGTGAAGATGATAACATTAAGTGGGATCCATCATGGCATCATGTCCGGTGAGTGGCCAGTTAATGTTATTGCTTGATCCGATGTTAAAAGCTGAGCAGGTGTATGGGCCACATTGTTAATTTGGCCATTGGTGCTGTTATATGTGTGCTTGCTGGTGGTACATCCGAATTCAGGGAGGTAGCAGATGGGGAAGATACTGGAGATGCTAATATACTGAGTTTTGCCAGACTGGAGCTACCGAATGACTGGGAGCATTTGGTTGGTCCCCTTTTGGCCCATGTCCAGGCCTTGATTGTGCAGGTATGTGAAAACCGATTCAACCATGATAATATTTCACCTGTTTCTACTCCTAGATTCGAAAGTCCTCTGGTGCAAAACACTATCTACAAGAGTGCTGCAACAAAGTTGGCATCACACCATTGGAGCTTGTAATGTATGGGAATATGTGCTGGGGCTCGTGGCTAATGCTCCTGAAGCGATTTGTGCAATTACAACCAGTATGATGCTTTGATTCAATTGTGTTCAGGTTCTGATTATTCATATAGGCGATTATGCATTTTGTCCAGCATGCGGACCAAAAAAGCTCCATCCCAAAAGCAAGAGGCCAAACTCCCAAATACCAATCATGGGTATTCACAGATGAGGATTGGATTATGATACAGTGTATCATTGATATCCTAGAGGTACGAGAGCAATATAATTTCACTAGGAAGATCCCACTATATTTATGACAGCACCTAATCAGGTTGCTGGCGATGCACAGCAAGCATTCTCAGGGTCAGATATCCCCAGTTTCTCCTGCCTCCTCTCTGCATATGAAGAGCTCATGACCTCATGGGAGGACAAAGGGAAAGACCCTGCCTTCGCTACAATATCTAGCGCAATTCAGGATGGAGTTATGCTCCTCGGAAAGTACTATGTGTCATACCCATACAATCCCAACCTCCGCTCTGGGCTCCTGGAACTCCAAAACTGACTCCAGAGCCCTACTTCCCTTCCATCACCTTCTCCTTGCCGACTCCCAAGAGGTTATCCCACCTCTGGCTCCGACACCACCTTCAGTCCGACTCTGGAACATTCCGGGTCCGACCTCAACCTCGACACCTATGGACGAGCATGCAACACCTATGCTCCCAACTCCGGACCTCCACTCTGGAATCCCATTTGCATCTCCGTCTCCGGAACCTCCGGTCTTAGCTCCGACCTCGGACTTTGACCCCACCTCCGCTTATACCCATTGTATTGGTTAGCTCATTCCATTTAATTATGTTTGCCAATATTCCGGAGTTTAACTTCCGAGTTCGGACTTTCCGGACTTATGTCGGACCTTGCAACTATTGCATTGCTCCATTCAATTCCGCTATACTCCCTCATTCCTATTTGGGCTGCTGCTTCCTTTCTATTCAGTCAGCTGGCCATTCCCCACTCCCATCCTCCTTCCTCCCTCCTTGGGCCTTGGCCCTTCACTCCTCCTTTGGGAAACACCATTGAGTCAAACCCTTGACCCTCGGTGTTGTTCCTCCTTCCAGCTCCCTTTGTCTGCTTTTGGAGTACCCTTGCTCCTTCTGATTCCGGACCCCTCCTTATATACAATGTACATAGTAACTTGTAACCTCAGTCCGAAATCGACTTGATTTCCCCCCAAGAGACTTTCCCTCTGCTAGATCCGAAATTAGGGACCCCCAGGACAACCAGCAATGACACAGCGCTCCACCTGAGTTGCTGAGGCCGAGGTCCTTCCATGCTAAGTCTCCAATTCCATTCCGGAGTTGTCTGAATCCGCCCGATCTAACACTATGATGCCACTGATGAATTGCCCTTAGCAGTGCTGAGTACTAGTATGCACCAAATCATACATCTCATATCATTCTAATGTCTTTTTTATCACAAGTCCTTGACCCCACAACAAAAGATACATACATTAAGTACTTTTGGGCTCCAGAATATCAACCAAAAGCAATGGATGCTGTGTGAAAGATTGTAAGTTTTTTACTTCCCATTTCCCAGGCCTGACTGAGCCGCTTTCAGTTCCTTGAATACCATCAAGCCCACACCACTCCTGTGACTCAGTCCTTGGGAAGCACTATTCCACCTGAGGCTACGAGATTGTCAACATCGGTGTCATCTGTGTCACAAACATTTGCCATATCACGTTGTCTTGCTGCCAGCCAGATGTGCCGTACTCAAGAGATCTAGGCTGGCGATCCATACATTGAGCTGAATTGCTACATGAGCAATGTTCTTGAACCACCTGGTGCCGGTATGCTGGATTTTTGGAAGGTACATATATTAACTTTAAAAATCTTTGCATCACACTCAGCAGGCTCTATGATACATAGAACAGGGGCTCCACATATCCAGTGTTGCAAACAATGGCATGGGACATTCTTCCAGTCCCCGGATCATCTGTGCCATGTGAGCAGGCATTCTCCACAGCTAAGCATACCAATACTGGGAGCCGCAGTTGCCTGCTACCTGAACACCTTGGCTGGATTCAGATCTCCAAAGCCAACCTGCTACAATATCAGCAGGAAAAGAAGGATGCAAAAGAAATGGCTGCTCAAGAACAACTCAAAAGGTGGAAAGAATATGAGGCTAAGGAGGCAGCAAAGCGTGCAGAGGATGTATAATACTTCTTGCAATATATTAATTCCGCTGTAAATACATCTCATTATAGGTGTCTGTTTGAACTGGTTTGAACCCAAACCAAACTGTTGTTGGACCATGGTTTGGTTCAAACCAAAGTTCGGTTCAGGTTTGGCCTTCCCATCCTCTTTTCAAACCAGTTTGGGTTCAGGTTCGCAGGATTCTACCTCTGAACTGAACTGAACCGAACCATGGTACCCCTATCACCAGCTGCATCAAGAGTTTTCATGCAAGCATTGGGTGGCCCAAGAATCATGTCATATCCATGCATACCCGATCCCGACCCGACTCCCGGACCTCCTTCTTCACCACCTCCAGAGTCCTACCCTACCACTGTCCATTCCGATATTCACCTTCGGTCCTGACACCACACCTCCTCTCACTCCTCATGCCACCTCCACTCCTCCATCCTTCTCCTGTCCTATCTCTGTCTGCTCCAATACTCACCTCGGGCCGAACACCACTCCTCTTGCCACCCTCTTCCTACTCTTCCTCCCACTCCTCCTCTTCCTCCTCACAACACCTCCACCCTTCTGTCATTCTCCTACCCTTCGCCCGTCCGCTCCGATACTCACCTTCGGACCTGACACCTTTCCTCTCCTCCACTCCTTTCCCCTTTCCCTTTTCCTCTTCCCCCTCTCTTCCCCCTGGCCCTCTTCCGCCAACCTTCCGCCAAGTTACGACCTTCCGCCACTGTCCCATACCTCATACTCGGACACCGCTCATACCTTCACTCCAAGACTCTGTCATAGTTCCTACCTCGACTTTGACTCCACCTCGGCTTTAGTCCATTGCATTGGTGACCTCATACTACGTAAACACCATTGCCAATATTCCTCAGACTTTCAACCCCACCTCCATAAGCTCCATAAGCTCCATAACTGTGAGGTCTTTGGGTAGCTCAGCACACAAAGCCGTAAGTGATACAAGAATGTGTATTTTACGGTGGTGTGTAAGCAATTACCCAGAGGTTCCCGCTTACCCACGTGACTATATGTATCTAATTTACATATGACTCGGGGTTCGGGGCTATTGCGCTGACAGTAACCCCCAAGCTCCATGGATCACCTTCAGCACTTTTGCTGCTTGTAATGTATCTTTTGCGTTTTCCCTCATCCCTATTTGGACTGCTGCTTCTTCCCATTCTAGCCAGTTAGTCATCATCCCCACTTCCCCTCATCCTCCTGCCCCTCTGGGCTTCACCCTCTTTACCTCCTTTCGGATGTACCACAGGTTCTGCCCTATGACCTTCGGTACCGCTCCACTTCTGTCATCCCTTTGTTCCCGTTCGGACGCCTTCATTCCGATTCGGACCCCTTTTGTTTCCCTGTGCTTTTGCCCTCTCCATTATATATATCAGTGCTTGTACATACTCATTTTAGGCCTTAGTCTAAAATCAACCTGAAATGCCCCCTAGAGACTTCCTGCTCACTGCCTATGAAATTAAGGACCAAATGGACAAACAGCAATGGCACAGCGCTCCACTTGAGTTGCTGAGGCCAAGGTCCCTCCTTGCTAAGTCTCCAGTTCCCCTCTGGAATTGTCCACCCTCGCCCAGTTCTAACAAATCAGATCTCTCCGGTAAGTAATGATTGTCTACCTCTCTCCAAGTTGAATCTCACCCAGGCTTCATTAGTGCTATTCAGGCAAAAGAGCCATGTATAGCCCCTGGGATTTCACCCATAAACATTAGAATTGCAATGGAGACTCTGACAAAGTTGAATTATGGTGGGCCAGTCTGCATTGTGGTCGATGATACAAAAATCCAGCCTGGTCTCCGGGCATTCCAGGACTCTAGTGGGGCATGGTTTGCAGTCGGAAATGTCGGCGCTCCAATTTGCATCAAACAGTGGGATGATGTTGATCCATCTGCAGAAGAAATTGCAGATAAACTCTGAAACACAGATACTTTCCAGGCTGAAAAAGTGCACTTATTTCTACTCATTATTCCCCTTGTGAGTGTGCAAAATTCTGAACTCTATGAGTCTATAGCGCTGATGCTAGTTTAAGGTTCTGCCAATTCCACCCGCAGCAATCGCTTTAGGGCTGAAAACTTCAGCTGCGGATCTCAAGTCATGGTTTGATGAGATCTATGATCTACTTGCAGCTGAGGGATGCCATCTGATCACAATTGCATGTGATGGTGCAAATACCGAAAGGTCACATCAAAATGCAATAATTGAAAGTGCAAACAAAACTGAGAATCACCTCATTGCCCCTTCCCACCCCCATGCAAAACTTACTGTCAAGATCCCACTGCTGAAGGGACGCTATCCTTTCATTGCCGTTCAAGATGCCAAGCATGTGGCAAAGACAGCTCGCAACCAGTTGATGACTGGGGCTTGTTGTGTTGCACTTGGCCCAGATCCTATGAACTATGAAAGCCTGCTTCAGCTTACATCTCAGGATGCTCCACTTCTCCAATGTGATGTTCAAAATCTAGATCATCAAGATGATCGTGCTGCAGCACAACTCTATGCTGCTGAGACACTCAAATACATAGGCACACACATGAAATCAGTCTCACTTGGGAGTTATTTATTTATCATTGGTGAGCTTGTCATATCCATGCATACCCGACCCCGACCCGACTTCCGGACCTCCACCCTCTTCACCTCCGGAGTCATAACCTACCGCTGCCGTTCCGATACTCACCTTCGGTCCTGGCAACACACCTCCTCCTTACCTCTCACCACCCTCCTACTACTCCGCTCCCCCTTCACAACACCTCCACCCTCCCGTTATCCTCCTACGCTTCCCCCGTCTGCTCTGATACTCACCTTCGGACCTGACTACTCTCCTTTCCGCCACTCCTTCTCCCCTTACCTGTCCCCTCTCTCCTCCCTCCGTTACTCCTCCGCCACCCTTCCGCCAAGTTACGACCTTCCACCGCTGTTCCGTACTTTGCACTCGGACACCGCTTGTACCTTACTCCGAGCCTCCGTCATAGTCCCTACCTCGGACTTTGACTCCACCTCGGCCTTAGTCCATTGCATTGGTGACCTCATACTACGTAAACACCATTGCCAATATTCCTCGGACTTCCAACCCTGCCTCCGTAACCTCCGTAAGCTCCGCAACCCCCAAGCTTCGCGGACTGCCTTCAGCACTCTCGCCACCTGTAATGTATTTCTCGCGTTTTCCCTTCATCCCTATTTGGACTACTGCTTCTTTCTATTCTAGCCAGTTAGTCATCATCCCCACTTCCCCTCATCCTCCTGCCCCTCTGGGCCTCGCCCTCCCTACCTCCTTTCGGATGTATCACAGGTCTTGCCCTATGACCTTCGGTACCGCTCCACTCCCTCTACCCCTTGTTCCCGTTCGGACGTCTTCGTTCCGATTCGGTCACCCTTTGTTCTCTTTGTGCTTTTGCCCCTTCCATTATATATATCGGCGCTTGTACATACTTGTCTTGGTTTCAGTCCGAAATCGACCTGAAATGCCCCCAAGAGACTTCCTGCTCACCTACTGTGAAATTAAGGACCAAATGGACAAACAGCAATGGCACAGCGCTCCACTTGAGTCGCTGAGGCCAAGGTCCCTCCACGCTAAGTCTCCGATTCCACTCCGGAGTCGTCTGTTTCCGCCCGTTCTAACAGAGCTGATCGATGCATGGCAAAACCAATCACTTGCCCATGCTGATCACTTACTACTTACCTTACAGTGCCGCTACTTCCTGAGCCACTGGCACCAGCATATACTTGAGCATCCACTCCATGAGACAAGCATCAACTTTATCTTGGACTCATGTTATAAAATCCTGACAACATTGTGTGATAGCCTCATCCAGCTCATTTATATCCACCATGAACATTATCCCAACATACCCTTTATCCCTTGGCTCTACTCTACCGAGGTCAATGAACATGTGTTTGGGATTTTGCATGGGATTAGGGCGGACTTCACATTCCTTGACTTTATACAACTCATCCCAAAGCTTGGTGCAGTCCTCACAAGTGCATATCATGGAGTGGTTAACCAGGAGAAGGCCAATGTTCATGCATCAGGGTACTTGCACACCTACTTTGATACATGCAGTCTCGATCTTGTGGCCCTCAAGACTTACCCATCAGAGAGCAAGATTGACGAGATTGCCATAATTGCCCATGAGGAGGCAGTTTCGCTTCTTAAGGCTCTCGATGCTACATCTAGCTTGTTCACAGGAATGTTTACGGCACATGAGCTCACTTGGTGGGTGGAGCATGACGATGAAGATAGTCAGGATGATGGCCATACCATGAATGACAATGGCCCTTCAATTTCGACCCTTATGACTGACATAGGCTCTAATTTTGGTCATGGGGCTGATAAGCGTATCCAAGCGCTAGGTCTGGCCACTGTTGCAACCAACTTCCAAATACAGGCTCAATTGTATGTTTTATGCTCTTTTGAATTGGTTTATCTGACAAGAACCCCAGGACTGACTTTCCTGACACATCTGATGACCATATTGCCCAAGCAGAGGAATGGATTCAGTCAATTTTAAACTTTGACTTGTGTTCAAATGACAGCAGTGTCACTGACTGGGATATTGACATGAACCCCATCTCACATGTTCCAACACTCCATCATGAAACACATGGAGATCATATTCCTGAGTGTTAGAAACGGGCGGATACAGACGACTCCGGAGTGGAATCGGAGACTTAGCGTGGAGGGACCTTGGCCTCAGCGACTCAAGCGGAGCGCTGTGCCATTGCTGTTTGTCCATTTTGGTCCTTAATTTCACAGTAGGCGAGCAGGAAGTCTCTAGGGGGCATTTCAGGTCGATTTCGGACTGAGCCCAAAACAAGTATGTACAAGCGCCGATATATATAATGGAGGGGGCAAAGCACAAGGAAACAAAGGGGATCCGAATCGGAATGAAGACATCTGAATGGGAACAAAGGGTAGACAGAAGCGGAGCGGTACCAAAGGTCACAAGGCAGGACCTGTGATATGTCCGAAAGGAGGTAGGGAGGGCAAGGCCCAGAGGGGCAGGAGGATGAGGAGAAGTGGGGATGATGACTAACTGGCTAGAATGGGAAGAAGCAGCAGTCCAAATAGGGATGAGGGGAAAACACGAGAGATACATTACAAGCGGCGAAAGTGCCAAAGGCGATCCGCGAAGCTTGGAGGTTGCGGAGCTTACAGAGGTTACGGAGGTGGGGTTGAAAGTCCGAGGAATATTGGCAATGGTGTTTACGTAGTATGAGGTCACCAATGCAATGGACTAAGACCGAGGTGGAGTCAAAGTCCGAGGTAGGGACTATGACGGAGGCTCGGAGCAAAGGTACAAGCGGTGCCTGAGTACGAAGTACAGGACAGCGGTGGAAGGTCGTAACTTGGTGGGAGGTCAGTGGAAGAGTACCAGAGGGAGGAGAGAGGAGAAAGGTAAGGGAGAAGGAGTGGTGGAAAGGAGAGTTGTCAGGTCCGAAGGTGAGTATCGGAGCAGACGGGGGAGGCGTAGGAGGGTGATGGGAGGGTGGAGGTGTTGTGAGGGAGGAGCGGAGGAGTAGGAGGAGGAGTAGTAGGAGGGTGGTGAGAGGGGCGGTGTTCGGTCCGAGGTGAGTATCGGAGCGGACAGAGATAGGGGAGGAGAGGGAAGGAGGAGTAGAGGTGGCATGGGGGGTAGAAGGAGGTGTGTTGCCAGGACCGAAGGTGAGTATCGGAATGGGCAGCGGTAGGGTATGACTCCAGAGGTGAAGAGGGTGGAGGTCCGGAAGTCGGATTGGGGTCGGGTATGCACGGATATGACACTGAGCTTGTTTGGTCTCTCAGGAGGTGCCCCCCATTGGTTACTGTGCCACATTCAACAATCAACTTTGAGGTGCTTACTATGTACAGAGAAAGACATCAAACAGATGCCACATGCGAAGCAGTATGAAGGAACCCCAAGCCCATGAATGAGTGCCAAGACCACACATCTCAGAATCAAAGCTTCCTTAAAATGCTTTCGGCTGAGCTGCGAAAGCTACAAGGCACTGAAGAGACTTCAGCAGGGTTGACAAGCAGAGTAGCGTGACAAGTTCGACATACAGGGACACACTCAGGCATGGACACCAGTACTCATCAAAAGAACAGAGCCACTCTGAATCAGTTCTCAGAGAAGGTATAGACAATGGTTAATTATTTATTGAGGGACATAGGCTGATGCACCCACAGAGAGTTGCAATGGCCCGTCAACGCTGGTTCACTTCTGAGGATTTACATCGAATCGAGGAGAAGATACTGCTAGGGAATGTCAGTTCTTTGCCTGGACTCAATCTCAAGAAGGGTGATCTGGTTTTCATCCTTCACAAGAAAACAATCTTCCTTGCACAAGGTTAGCGCCCCAGCATCAGCAAAAGTCCGTTATGCTCTGGAGCATCAAGAGTGGCTGGAGCATGTGGGAGACAAGACAGCAGATTGGGCACTCCTGGAGCCAATAGTGTTCTCCTGGGAGGGGGTTCAGGAGCAGCTGGGAGTGGTGAGGAGTATGCAATGTGCCAGGAGCAGTGGGAGGAAAATTTAGGGAAAAATCAAAAAAAAATTCAGGAACTATAGTGCCTTTAAAGTGCTTTCAGGACATATAATTATTTGCAAAATTGAGGAAGAAATGATGGAGAAAAATGGAAAATACTTTTGGAGACCCGAGAAATAATGAGAACTGAATTGATGGGAAAGTCTGAAAATTGAATAGGAAAGTGAGGGGAAGCCTTGTAGCATTGTTATTTTCTGCTGTTCTGATTTTTCCTGATTGTTCTTGGTCTCACTCCCAGCTGCTCCTGGACCCTCCCAGGAGCTTCCTGGAGTATCCTGATCCAGTAGCAGCTGGGAGTGAGACCAAGAACAATCAGGAAAAATTAGGACAGCAGAAAATAACAATGCTTACAAGGCTTCCCCTCACTTTCCTATTCAATTTTCAGACTTTCCCATCAATTCAGTTCTCATTATTTCTCGGGTCTCCAAAAGTATTTTCCATTTTTCTCTATCATTTCTTCCTCAATTTTGCAAATAATTATATGTCCTGAAAGCACTTTAAAGGCACTATAGTTCCTGAATTTTTTTTTTGAATTTTCCCTAAATTTTTTTTTCAACTTTTTAGAAGTCCCTATTTTTCAAATTTTCCTCATTTCCCTCTATATCCCCCCCTCATTCCCCCCTCATTCCCCCCTCATTCCCCCCTCATTCTCCCCCTCATTCTCCCCCTCATTTCCCCCTCATTCTCCCCCTCATTCTCCCCCTCATTTCCCCCTCATTCTCCCCCTCATTCTCCCCCTCATTTCCCCCTCATTTCCCCCCCTCATTCTCCCCCATTTCCCCCTCCTCCATATTCTGCCAGCCCGAAAGTGATTAAGTTGCCAGATTAATCATATATCAGGCCATAAATTTTGATTGTGTATTGGTGAGTCTCAGTGTCCTTGATATATAGTATAGTGTTTGATCTAAATGTTAAGCAGTGTCTTAGCCATGCCGGTATAGGCTGTTAAACTCTATACTATTGGGAACATATTATATTCTCCAACACCTATCTCAGCGTATGACTGTTTTCACCATTTTCTTTGTCATCACAGGATGTTGGTCGCTTTTCCAACTTCGTACCCAACCAGAATGGCACCCCAACCACAGCATTCGCTCATTTGAAGCCCAAATATGTTCTTCTATCCCTCAATCAATGTGGCAAAGTTGAATGGAAACACAACGCAATTCCGTCAATACTCCACTCACTGCAGATTGACACATTAATTATTCCTGAGACAATGCACATTGTGTATGAGAAACTCATGAATGTTGGTACAATCGAAGTTGCGATCCGGAAGCTGCAGGAGGGTCTGTAGGAGGGTGTGTTGGATTAGGGTAGATTAATGATTCTTGCACAAATATCATTGCTGGCTCAATTGTGATGCCACCCAAGTGAAAAAAAAATTTTAATGTCCGATCTGTTTGAGGGCCGAACTGGCGTTTTTCTGCAGGTCTGACTTGTCTGAGGGCCTAAATGAGGCTGGGGGACTCGAAATTTGAGGGCCGAAATGGGGGTCTTCCGATCGGACCTCTAATGGAGTATGCTGGGGTCCTGTCCTGCCCAACACTAAGACTGAGCTATTGAATTGAGCCTTCTCCACACCAAACAGCCACGAGTGGGTGTTGCCTTGCAGGCGACAGAGCTCTCTACTTCCCAATCTGGAGTCCTCAAGGTGGTAGTGACATGAGTGTCTTTCAAGTGTCCTACTGCCCTTGCATCGACCCCTTTTCCGTTCAGCTGCTCTCCAATTGCAAGAAGAAGCGAGCCTATACTACTTGGTGAACAACTCAATTGCTGCAATTCAAACCAAACCACGTTAGTGCGGTAGACACTGCTACATGCCTCTAGGACGAGAACCCACCTTGTCGTGGTCTAGAGGCTCCCCCAGTATGCCCAATGTGGCTGCTGGTTTTGGGTCTAAGAGGTTCTCCTTTGCCGTGATGGATAACGACGTGGATGGCACTTACACGACCCGTTATCCTGCATTGGCCTTTTGCACCGTTCTGTGCCGCCTTCTTCCATCACCTTCCACTTTCCTACCTTCTTGCTCACAGTAGTTGAGAGACCATGGGCACAAGTCTATCTCCCTTCCTTCTCTTACGAAAGCACTGAGTGGTTCGCAATACACAGGGCTCCGCGCCTAACGGTTATTGCCCCCGCCTGCGTTACCGAAGCGCAGTTCTCCAAAGGACCAAGAGGCACGAAGGAGTCGTCTGGCCAACATTCCCAGGAGCCGTTTCAACTAACCCATTTCGCCGCGGTTCTCCAACGCATCAAGAGGCACGCTTACGCGTCTGGCCAACAAGGCTCGGAGCCGGCATCCGTTGCCAACAAATCCAAAATGTATACTCCCCCCCGGAAACGGTGTATGAGTACCCTAGGCGCTCCGAACCCACGCATCCATATGTTTTACTTCCCCTCTTGTACATAATTTTTGATCTTTTGATCCGTGCCCTTGGCACCTCATTTGGGCAGCCTGCACGTGCACGTTAAATATCCAGAGCTCACACACACACACACACACTGCTACATGCACGCATTTGGACCTTTCCGACGCCCAGCTTTATATTCAAATACGTCCCCATAATAGGGTTTGGACCCTACCAAATAAAGTCCAGACCAGTGTCTAGGAAGCGATGTCGATTCTTACCCCGCTATGTCTCTATCATCTGCTTTGCGATACAGCGGCGCATAGGTGATCTTAGAATTTGTGATGATTGAAGCGATTTACAAGTCAGTGCTTGTGTCTCACGTTGCTCAAGTTGCCCTCGCGCTTTCTGTGAGTTTACTTGCTGTGGAAAAAGACATTTTATGATTACTCCATTCCCGCCAAGATGAGCAATCTTGTGAACGCTGCTGAAATGCTTGATCTTAACCAGTCAATGACATTCGACCCAGTTAATAGCTTGATTAGCACGGCTTGCCATGTATCTTGATGTTCCTCCCATCGTTACACCGTAGTGTACGTGAGAGTTTACATGATGGGAGCAGCATCGTCGGCACTTTGTATGACGTAGGATGGTGCTGGTTGCGTCACCGAGGTCAGAAATCATGCTGGAGCACAAGAAGTGGAGCAATGGGCTGGATGAGTCCCACTATTCATTTCGGCGACAGGCGCACTGGACACGCTGTCCGAACATAATACCCAGGGTCGAATGTATTGCCAATGTAACTCTGCGGGAAAATGCTAAGCACGCTTCCAACTGGTGAGCTACTATATACTACCATTGCGGCCAGCGTTCAGAACGCCATAGCAATTTGCTCTGACAAGTTGACCGTATTTTAATTTGATTACCCGGAATGATTCATACTTGCCTTCTTGTGGCTGGTTGACACTCGCCAAGACATTGATTTACTTCCCCGGAGTGTTGGTGCTAGCCGACTGAATTCACTGGCCCTCATATGTACGACAACCCTTGAATTATTGATTTGCTCGTTGAGCTTTTGTGGGAGGGTTTGACATAACCGTCAAACTTGGCCAATTGAGTTCGCATATTGCCCATGTCTTCAGGGGTTGATGTCATTCGTTTGAACGAAGCACCAAGTAAAGTACTCTCTCACATGCTCAAGTCGCTAATTAGCATTCACTTACATTTTCTCGATCAACCTCAACACTTGAAGGACAGACAAATATCGCGTAATACGAACAATCTCCTACCCAGAACTTTGACAAGCTGCACAGTGAATAACTCCCTGCTGCGGTCATTATGGAGTCCACTGATTCACTTGGCTGTGGCACTATGGACGTGCTGTACCATACTCATGTGCCAGTCATCTTGTGGTACGTTGCTGGAACAAGAGAAGTTTGATAGGTAAGTGATGTGTATTCTGGACAAATAATGCATCCATAACACAGCCCCTGCATAGCGTGCTGCATGCGGGCCAGTCTGGAATCCAGTCGATATGCCGAAGGAAATGGAACGAAACCTGCATTGGTGATCCTGGCATCTTGCATGAGGTATCTGGGCGAGTGGCAGCCTGGCAGGCCTAGGTGTTTTCTCTGCTGACATCGGATGTCCAGATTCTGCTTGCTAACAATTGTCGATGATTCTCGATCGCCTATGTCTCTCGACATTTGTGGAGTATACACACGCATTCCGGCACGTGCTCTTGCGCCAATTCGTTCACCTACTGTGTTACGGGGATGGGGGAAATTCCCCATTCCTCGATCCGTTCTTATAGTGGGGAGACGAGAGTCGTGTCTAGTTTGTACCATAACTGGAAGTGTAATCGATGAGTGATCCCAGTCTGACCTGGGAGTGGACGATCGAATTCCTATCGATCGCGATGGGTGATGTAGTGAGCTATTAAGGGATTGATGATTGATAGTCAGAGATATCAGGACAGATGGGTCAGCCACGGATACTTGGCGCTCCTCAATGGAGCGTACCGTGTGCGAGGTCGCGACTGGTGAGATGGGTGAGAGCTTCGCGTAGTTGCCATCGGGTACTTGGCGTTCGCAGTGCGAACGTACCGGTAGCGGGTTGATACTGTAGGCGTGCAATGAGGGCTGACTATTAGGGCCTTCAGTGACTTGGCGTTCCCAAAGGGAACGTACTGTTGGCGGGGACATATGATGACTGGCAAGGGAAGAAACAGACGGTGGATGGGCGGCTACTTGGCGTTCGCGTAGCAAACATGCCGGCATCGCGGGTAAGTGGGCCTCATAGTGTTCACGATCACCATGATCGTGATAGGACGTCGTATGTTGAGTACTGGGGGGAGAGCGGAGTGATGAAGACCCATAGGGTACAGGTTCGATAGGACGATACACACGTCGAGAGTCTTCGACTCTCGACTTCGAGTTCTCGCGGCGAGGGCCGTTAGAGGACTCGATATAACCAGACTTATAAGACATATTGAGAGTTGTACAGTCACACAGGTTCAGTTGAGTCACAGGGAGGGTTGTTACAGAAGATGGTACACGAGACAGTTGTAGAGCAGTTGTTAGTTAGCGGGAACCGCCTTCAGCGGTTTCCGTACAAGACGCATGACTATCTACAAATGGTAAGGTCGCGGGAAATCCCGCGAAACACAAATAACCTTGGCCAGCACCAAAACCCCAGTTGGGGAAAGCTTTGCACGAGGGGGGGGGAAAGGGATAGAACGGATAAGGAGGATGGGGTATCAGGATAGAGGACGGAAGGGAGAAAGAGGGGAGGAACGATAATGAGGAGAAGTCTTTGACCATGTGACGGATATGGTCGTTGGAGACTCCGTATCCGTAACATACTGGTTAAAATGGGGTGCCAGAATCGCACATGTGGATCCTGTCCGGCACCAGTACTCGAGTTATTTCGAACCCCTATGTCCTTTCCTTTGGCACCAATTTACGATTCTTTTCTCCACACTCAGATGACATAGGCAGAATTTTTCGCTTGGCTCCTGCTGGCATGTGCCCCAACTTGGTGAGTATTAGTCAACAGTCCACCAGATAATGTCTGTACTACTGTGTCCATCACCTCGATACCATATGCTGAGTGAGACACCAACAAGTCGGACCCACCGGTAGCAGTCTTGCCATCCGAGGAGTGGTCTCTCTTAGGTTTCTATCGGTCAGGCATTCACTCGAACGATGATCTCCAAGCAATTGCCCATATTCCATGTTAACCTTGTTCCTAATGGCAGTTCACCATTCTTATTCTGTGACTTGTGTAAGTGATCCTATAATGTCTGCCGAGATGCTTGGGTGCGATGGACTACACTTTGGGGCGACTTATCCCCTCTATCATTTACCATTAGGAGGGGTATACATTGCCCTATCAATAGCCATCTGACCGATAAGGCAGGAGAATGATGGTTATGTAAGGGATTTTTGAGCATAGATAACAATGGTACCCTTGTGGCTTTTGCATGTTACATAAGCATGAAATGTGTTATTTAGATGGTATTTCATTTCCGAGAATGCGATACGAATTACCTCTTTAGCTCTCTTTGAGGGCACCTCTTCGGTTCACCTAACACCCCATTCATCTGCCCGCGGGAGTACTGATGGGCTTTTTCTGGCCTTTTTGAACTCGCTGATCGCATGTATAAGTATATCCAATTACACGATCAACAAAAGTTGGTTCGGATTGGAATCCTCAACCAGACACCGCACTTCGATCACCTGTTCCCCTGGCAGTATGCAAGAGTGAGCTGAATTTGAAATCCTTACAAATGTTTGTTCGGACACTAGAAGCCGTGCGTTCAATATACTGCCTTGTCCCACTGCGGTATAAAGCTCACAAGCTGGGTGTCCAAATCTCCATTGTGCCTGCATCATCTCCATCACAATGGCAGCCGCTCTCATCAGCTTTATCCTCACGCAAAGCATCCGTGCCGCACCGATCTCTCAACATCCCCCACCCAACAGTACAGATTTCTCCATAAATTACTCGGATGCATGTAACGATCTGTGCCACTGTCGGACTATGTGGAGCATGGTATACAGCTGCCTCCTTACGATATTCGCTTGTGTTTGGACAGCACTCCATCCAGAAGTGCCTGAGCAATATTCGGCTTGGTCGTTTGAGCGTGGTTCTCGTAACCTTGAAATGATTTTGACGTTGGTTTCGCCGGAGCTGGCTGTTAGGGCTGCATGGACTGAGTTCTCCAAGGCATGGAGAATATCTCAAAAGTGTGCTGGAATTCAAGGTTTGGGCGCTGAATTCAATTCGGTTGAAGTCCTGACATCGATTTTTCACAAGGATGGACACTCACCCATTCATATTTTGTTATTATGAGTGGCTTCTTCAACTCTTCCAAACAAAAACTAGTGAAGCCAGATGGAAATGAAGATCCTTCTACTCTGTTCGAGAAATATCCCGGCATAATCGACAAGTCGGGAGGTCAGAGAAAGGTCGCAGTAACAAGGGAGGGGGTCCTCGACAGAAGCAAAGGCAGCTTTTTTTCAAAGTCCATTGTCATCCTCCAGTTACTGTGGTTCACCACTCAGTATGTTGGATGGTGGGCAAGTCATCTGCCCAGGTCACAACTGGAAGCGATGACTCTTGCTTATGCGGCACTCAGCATCTTGTTTCTGCTTTGTGGTGGCACAAACCACTGGACGTCCATTTTTCGATCGATGTGACGGAAGAGACTGAGCCCAATCCCTCGAGTTCCGAAGCCGTCACTGATCCAGTACTTCCCAAAACGGAGAACACGTCAAATCCGATTTCCCCTGCAGCGAAGATCATGGAGGCAAATCCCATATGGATATTTTTAGTCACTGGTATTATTTTTGGTGGGATTCATTGCCTCGCACGGTCATATCCATTTCCGACGTGTGTGGAGAAACTTTTGTGGCGCATATCTGCAATAGTTATTACTGTGGGCCCTGGCCCTTTGGGGTGGGCCTTAGTCAGTAGTGCAAAGAGAAGTGAGTCCCTTTTAACTCTCTTCATGCTTTTTTATGCTATTGCTCGGATTATCCTGTTCACTCTCACATTTACGTCTTTGCGATCTCCACCCCCCGACCTTTACCGAACTACATCCTGGACATCTTTCATCCCCCACCTAGGATAGCATAATCGTAGACACATAGTATTGTCGCTCTGCGTAATGAGAAACAGCAAGACTGTAGTATTGGGACAAAATACACCAGATGCGCCCATCACAACTATCCCGCACCGTCACCACAAACCTGCCGATCAAATGAGGATCCTCTACGAAATTTCTCGCCACCAGTCCCAGTCTGAGATCCTCAAACTCACTGAGGGGGCTAGCCCCAGCCTTCACAGGATATGAGTTGAGAAGAAGGGTAACCTTCTCAACCTCCTGTGAAGCCACTACAAATGGGAGTCGGGAACTATACAGTTTTCAGCTCTTTGCCGACTTTCCATAATTGGCACCCCCCGTGGGAAGATTCTGGGGAAGCTGCTTGCCCAGAAAGTTCCCACAGTCGTGGCTGTGATGGTTTCTGGGCAAGTAACTTGCCCAGAATGTTCCCATGGGTCTGCATGCATGCGGGATTGTGGAACAGTGAAGGGAAAAATAGGAGAAAATGGGGGGAAGGGTACCTGAGGGTGTGTGGGGTCAGGGGCTGTGCCCTGACATCCACCTATCACCCTCATCCACACTTCCTCCCCCATGTGTGTACCTTCCAACCAAGGTTGCCTGTTCAAGTGGTTCATTGTTGTCCACCTGCCAGCTGGATGGCCTTTTCTCTTTTGTTCGCTTGCCGACTATTGTTCCTCCTTTGCCACTTGTTGTTCTTGCTTGCCTTTTGTTGACTGTCAGAATCTGGAATATTGTCGGAGTCAGGCAGACTGTCAGAGTCGGATGAAAGATGGATTGGGTTCTGTCTGAGTTGAGGTCAGAGGTGATGCAGAGGTCTGTTGGAGCGTGTGCGCACAGATATGCAGGTGGAAATATGCGGCACGTCCGGAAGTGCTGTTCAAGGTTAGCAGAGTGGGATCGCGGCCTCAGCGACTCAGGTGGAGCACTGTGCCCTGAGCTTGACATTTGGGGGAGATCCCATATTTATGGATTGACACTCACAGCAGACTTCAAACAAGACTTGCAGGTGGAGTGGACCTGTAGGAGGAGCGCAGACTCCGCAAGCATGGACTCAGAGGGGGGGAAGCCCCCTTTGCAGAAGGAGAGACTCAGACCAGACAGGGGGGGTACTCTAGTTGATTTCAGACTGAGGTCCCCAAAAGTATTTACAAGGTATAAGTAGGTAAGAGAAATCAAAAGAGGGACCGGTTGGTCCGGTGCGGAAATAAGCGGAAATGAGCAGGGACTTGTCAAACTAAACCAAGGACAAGAACCTGGGAAATGGGAGGCAAGGAATGAATAAGGTCAAAGCGGATCAAGTACCAATATTGACAGATCAAATGAATGAATAGGAAAGTGCAATAGCAAATGGATCAAATGCCAATATTGGGGTGAACATAATAGGCACTCGGCAGGGAATGAATGTTATGTTGCCAAGTGACAAAAATGGCCAGAGGACAAAAGCGGAGGTCAGCGCACGGCGCCGATACAAGTCCGCAAATAAGCGGGGTCGGTGTGGTGCTGACACAAGTCCACAAACAGAGGTTGATCTGCCAGCACTGTCACACAAGGACAGCATGAAGGCCAACAGAGGTACAGAGGGGAGTGGGAGTGTTGACCTGACCAGAGGTGTCAAGGGCAACCAGAAGTGGCCAGAGGGTGCAGAGATGGGCAGAGGGTGCGGAGTGGGCAGAGGGTGCGGAATGCATGGAAGCGGGGCATGGCTGTGACCACATAGTGGGAAGCGATGAGTGTGGTTCAGATGGAGACAAGGCAGGCATGACCGAATGCTGGGAGCACCAAGGGCTCAGGAACTGGAGGTAAGGTCAGAATACCGGCAGGGTCTAGGTTCTGATTATTGGCCAAGTCTCATGCAGTAAGGCAGGGGGCCAGACATGGGGTTGGGGGCTGGTTAGGATGGGTTTCGGGTCAGCAGATTTGCCTATCGGCATTGGTTCGCCACTGACGGAGCCCCGGGATTTGTCGGTCGTGACATTGACCAAGTTTGCCGATATTAACTATTTGTTTATTTCTTCATTCATTAATATTGCGCTTGATCTGCCACTCCTTCTGGGCTGGTCCTATTTAGTTACTTGTGTTTATAATGCATGTAGGTTACACTGGATGTACCTCAGTTCGTATATTGACTTGGATTTACCCCCCTTGTCTCTTCTCATCATAAGGCTTCTGTCTGAAATTGGGACACCAATGAAGTGCAGCGCTCCACCCAAGTCACTGAAGCTGAAGTCCTGCCCCTCTGACCTTACGAGCCCAGATGACTTCGCGTGCCCTTGCGGATCATCTGGATACATGTCTGACACGTTCCTGACAGTGGAATAGGTGGCAAAGGTGATCAGACCTTTGCCACACAAAAAAAAATGAAAAAAAAAATTTCATATGTAAAGGTGGTTAGACCTTCACAGAGGAATCAAAAGTAACCTGTAAAGGTGGTTGGACCTTTACAGAGGAATTAAAAGTAAAATAAAAAACATAGGGTCGTGAAACCCTAGGTCATTTATGGCTGCTCCTCCCTAAACAGCTGTTAGGGAGTGTTGGGGTTGTTGGCCCCTAGGCCAGTAAAGGCTGCTCCTCCCTAAATGATTGTTTAGGGAGCAGAAATGAAGATATTACCCATAAAAATGGGTAAATAAGGAGTTGGGCCAGAAGTGCAAGTGCGCTTATATGGCCCAGTGTTAGTAAGTGCTTAATTGCACTTAAAAACAGCAGGGAGATGGCTTATTTTAGCCATCTCTAACCTCTCATTCTTGAGAGAGAGAGAGAAGGAGTTGCATCTATGATGCAAACTCCGGAAATTGGTGAAGCGGGTTGCGCTTCCAAATGTCAGCTCTCAGCAGAAGCTGGAGGGCTGAACTATTGGTGTGAAACCAGTAGAGAGATGGTCATCTGGGCCGTCTACAACCTCTCATCTTGAGGGGAAGAGGTGGGAGCCGTCAATTTGATGGCCCAGAAGATGTTAAAGCGCTAACATGCTTTTGTGAGCTGGCGCTTGGCAGGGGCTGAAATGCCCTTGCTCTAGCGCGAAATCAGTGGGGAGACGGTCGTATAGACCGTCTCTACACACCCAAAATGATTGTGAGTGCAGGGGGTGGGACAGTTTATTAGACTGTTCCAGAAATCATCAAAGCGCGATGCACTTCGGTGAGCTGGCAAGCAGCAATGGCTGTAGTGCCATCGATCTGGTCTAAGCCAGTTGGGAGATGGTCGTATAGACCATCTCTAACCTCTCAGTATGAGAGGAAATGAGAACAAGTGGGCAGTGGGGCCCGCTTGGTGTCCAAGTGCCGATGAAAATCGCACAAGTCTTTTGCAGTTTGAGAAGTCGTATCAAGGCTGCTTTTGTGGCCTTGATTGATGGGAAACCTGGCATAGTTGGGTATGAAAGAAATCTGGTGCAATCCATGCATCAGCAAGTTATGAAGCTTCTCAGCACAAGCTGAGAAGCTGGGAAGCTAGCACCAGGCTAGCATGAGATAGTTTGAGAGATTCTGAGAGGCTAAGAGCCTCTCAGAATGAGAGATTGCTGCTAGTCAATAGCAGCAAAAGGTAGCACAGACTGGGAACTGTCATATCCATCCACGGCCATCACCCTCCACCACCTCCAGTCCTTCTGGATTACCTCCACTCCTTCATCACTAACCTTGAAGCCTCTGCATTCCGCAATTCCCTCCGACTCCCCTGATGGTCACCACCCCCTCAATTCAATATATTACCTATGCCTCCCTAAATACGGAGCCCTGAAGGCCTCTGGACAGCTCTGACATCCGCTAGCGCACCCCTGCAAGTCTACCTTTGGGCCGATCCTTCCTTTCCATTTCTGGGTTATAGCCCATCACTCTGCTAACCCCATAACCCAACTCATCAGTAATATTTAGTTGGCTAACCTGTAACTCCATTAGCTCTGCTCCCCTTGGCCCTGCCATTCACAGGCCTGTCCTCTATGTAACTATATATACATAACTTGTAGATAGGTTACACCTTAGTGATAAAATCGACTAGAGTTTCTGTGATGTCTTAGGGTGGCTCAGCACACAAGGCCGTAAGTGATACAAGATAGTGTATTTTATGGTGGTGTGTAAGCAGTTACCTGGAGGTTCCCGCTTGCCCACATGACTATATGTATCTAATTTACATGTGACTCGGGGTTCGGGGCTATTGCCCTGACAGTTTCCCCTCTTCTAGTATTCCTTGCCAGTCAGTAAATTAGGGCACAGACATGTAACTAGGCACAGCACTCCTGGTTTAGTCACTGAGGCCGAAGCCCTCTGCCACAGGGATGTCGTCCCCGCCTCAGATCCAGTCTCTGACAGTATTTTATCACTCCCTGACAGTACACATCTTGTATGGCACCCAAAGTTCCCCACACTTGTTCACAACTACATACATTAGTTCCAAACTCAGCCTCCCCATCTCCCAAACCCTCACAGCCTGGTCCTAGTCATCTGGCGAGAAACCCAGTTGAGTTTTGAAGCTTCTCTAATTTAGAAAACCCTCTCCTGTCGACTCCGATCATGTGCCCCACTAGGAATCAATCACCTGTTACAGATTCCAACTTCAGAGACACCACTGAACAACCCATAGACCCAGTCCACTTCTTTGGACTCAGCTCCAAGGTCCCCAACTTTGTCGACCCTCCTCCTGATGATCCTCCTATTCCCACTGCCCTGGTCACCAACGATGCTGAGCCTATTCCCAACATAGCTATCACACAGCTAGCCCAGGCCATCGCCAGCTTGGCTTGTCACACCAGTCACCCACCTCCTCCACCATCCTCTGCTCTCCACACCAAGGTCTGCAAGCCTGAACAGTTTGACAGTTGTCAGGGCACACCCGCCTCACCCAGCTCCACCTGGCTCCACTCCACCTGCTACCCCCTTCTCCCCCTTCCTATCTCCTCCTCCCTCCACTTCCCCCTCTTCTTATTTCTTCTCTGTCTCATTCTCTATTCTTTCTATTTCTATTTACATGGACGACTTCCCTTGATCGATGTACTACTAACCTGCCTGTGACCCATGCACAACGCACCCAGCCCCGGATGCTCCGGATGACCCCTGGGTACACCCAGCATGTGCGCTGTAACGGGTCTATCGCCTAGACTCGAGACAGAGAAAGGGGGAGGGTGGTAGTGAATGCGTGTGTGATGGAGGTTCGGTTCTTTGGGTCCTGGGGTGCTAGCGGGTCTGTTAGAGCCTCAACTCAACACTCACCTACGTCTCTCTTGGACGTCAAGGCCGAGGGTTATGAGGAAAAGGGTCTCAGATGTAAGCAAGTAACTCAGGGGAGGCGTTATTGTCGTGGATGGCGTCTTTGCCACTTGGATGCAACTGCTACTTTCTCTTTCACGGGTCTATTCAATACTAACTTGTTATGTACAAGCTGTTATCTAGTTTTTATATGTTTGAAATGAAATGAATGGACTGGGGGAATGTAAACGGGCCGTTAGGCAACCGTAAATGATGAATATCCAATTGGGAACAAAGAAACAATAAAAGAAATATGAATGAATGGGGAATATATCATAACGGGTCCGAAATGGGAAATGTAAAAGTTAACTCCGCAACGCTTCGCCACAGCGCCCTCCTATCCTCCCGTCAGCAACCTCCTCGTCTCCAGCTTTCCAACGAGCCCCTATTCGTCCCATTTGGTGCAGTAGTTGTTGAGATGTGGCCATTGACAGGTACTGTCAAGACCACGTGAGACTCTACTCCATGCTGAACCATCCGGGCATGGGATTACCATTCTGGGAAATGCTCCGGGGGTGAAGAAGGAAGGCAGAGCATCACTATCGGGTGGAAAAACGGCTGGGTTGTATGTGTAGGTATGGAGATCTAGGGAGGGGGTGAAATTGGCGGCGTGGTTTGGCGTGGGAATTTTGCTTGGGGTTGTCGGGAATGATGGGGAAAATAGGGAAAAATAAGGAATGAGTTTGTGGAGTGTTGGATAGTGTTAGAATGAACATCAGGAGCGTCAGAGGGTATGTGGTATATGTTGGTGGCCAAATTCCACAGAATCCGACTTTTTGCAGTACACGGAGTTGTCCCCACAACAGTGCCTGCAGCGGATCCCTTCGGGATCCCCCATGGGGATACCCGGGTGGCTGGGGCTGTGCATGGGGACGATGTGGCAACTCTCATGTGACCTGAGCACCATGTATATAAACATACCTGGGGTGGGAACCAGAGAAGCAGTCTTCTTCTCACCATTCCCACTTCAGGTAAGTAGCTTAGTTTTCCTTTTAATGATAATTAACACCATTCCCACTTCAGGGACGTCTGCCTGTGCCGGACCCGTTGCTGCACGCGCCCACTGCAACGGGGATTTGCCGGTGTACCATAAATGAGCCAAATCCCATGATTCTACTACCCTCAGCAAGCACCTCACATCCATCACATGTAGCCTATATCCCCTCACACTCCTTACACACTTTCCTATTTTTCCTTATTTTTCTGATTCCATTTCCGGTGGCTAGAGCCCGATGTTTCCACTTCCTTATCGTCATGTGATGCTCTTTCCTTATTTGTTTTATCGGACTCTTCCGGGACCCGCTGTACAGTTTGGTAGAGAGTTATCAGCACCATGCTGGAGAGGACCAATATACCCCACTTCAGACCTGACTTGTAGTGAGATCCTTATCCCCTCTTTCCTGTTGCGAGTCTAGTTGGATAGACCCGTTACACCGCTTCATACCCCACCGGGCCCTCAGCACCGGGCGATATACCCGGTGTAGGAGAAATAATATTCAAAGAATAAAACAATGATCTATCAGAATAGTCAACGAACAGGTGACAAGTTCAGACGTTTAACAGATCTCATGATCTTTATGAGACTGGACAGACATTAGAAGATCATTATAAAATATCTACACCCATGTAGTATGAGATTTAATCTACTACAATCATGCCTAGAACTTGACATAGGTGTAATATTCAAAGAATATATCCCTACAACAAGAAAATAGCACATAGACGGCAGAATAAGAAGGAACATTGGGAAAGAAATGTAAATATCTCGGGAACCAGTAAACTTTTGACTGTAATCTTTTTACCATCTGGAAGGACTGTTTCTTAACTTTATCCACGGTTTTGTTTCATTCTAAAAGCTTCAAAACTGACGGAGATATCGCTCAAACGGCGAAACACCTTATAATTCATATATATTTATTTGCTAATTCTTACAAAAGGTAATGTGACTCAAGGGAAATATATTGGCGCCCGGAAGTCTGGCGGACCGAATACCATATGATAGAGTATTCCCCGGCGCGGGCGGACAGTTTTTGATCGCATAGAAGAGGAGAAAATGCTAAAAAACCGGATCTTGTATATTTTCCCATGTTTCATCAAAACTTTTTGATTTTAAGCTCAAATAAATCGGAACAAAGGAATGATTGATGATCTGGATCTCGGATCATAAGCATGAAGTGATTCAGAAGTCCGCGGATCAGTTAATTAATTGGGAAGGCTCTAGAACATTAGTAATGATGTGGCTTCACAAAAAGGGGTCAATTAGAGAACAGTCTAGAAAGTTCCTTTATAGCCGAGTCATTTCTAAAGATAACCGTTCGTAATTAAGGCGGTGTAGAGCATAGCTTCAGCGCTACAAGATCCCGCTGAGATCGGCCCAAAAGACAAAGAAATGAATTACTTATTGCTGAGTCATGTCCTAAGTCCATTATTAAGCTTACACAGCCCAACCCCCTATATCATTCTAGAACTATCTATAATACAAATGTAGCACATGTAACTAGTGCGAGGCGTGGGAATAGAGAGGCCTCTGAAAAGCATAAAAGGCCACCGCTTCTGCCCCCTCTCAAACCTCAGGTAGAAATAAAAGTTTAATTCTCCTCACCAGTGGTTGGTTCGTTTGCTCCAAAAGATAAAAGCAAATATTAGTTGTTAGCTAATATAAAACTAACACGTCACTCTAAGCGTGAGTTAGGGTCAGTTAGACACAGCTGAACAAAAGTGTCATAGTGAGAATTAGTGAGAATTTGGTGGAGGGACTTCTTAATTGAATAATCTCTCAGCAATACTTGGTTATCACACCACAGGAGAAAAGTGAGCGATCCTGAACCTGCTAGATAACTAGCACGCACTCTAAGCGATAGAAAGAGCAGTTTGGTCACTCCTGTATTGAGTAACATTTATTGCAGAATTATTTTATTAGCAGTTTTCCTTCAGTAAATTATCAGGAAAATCACATCCTACTGAAAAGTGGTAAATATAGGTGTAATATTGACTAGAAATCATAGTAAAGTCAATATAGAATTTTATCCGTAGACGATCTATACATCAGGTGAGATCGTTGGGGGGTGTTTATTGTTGTTTAGACAGTGAACAATCATATATTTGGCAACCAAAACACGGTCAGTACGCAAATCAGCACAAACTCTAATATCGTTATTGGACGTAGGAAACTGGTTACATAAGGTGATCCAGCTCCGCTCCTTCACCGGACGCTCTCGACCCTGGACCGGTCCCTGACAACAGTAAAGACCCCATGAACTTTGAGTATTCCTGGTCCAGTGCAAACTAAACTTCCAGGACTGCCCCCTTGCCTTTGCTAGTGACCATGCCAAGGTTATCTTTGTGCAGTCCTACCTTAAGGGGATGGCTCTTGATTGGTTTGAGCCAGACCTACTGTTCGACCAAAACTCTTTACTCTGTCCATGTTGGATGAATAACTACCAGGAGTTCGTGAATGAACTCCAGACCAATTTTGGCCCCCATGATCCTGTGGGTGACGCCGAAGTCCAACTTATGACCTTAGTGTCAGGGTCATGCGTGCTCGCAACGAAGGATGCCCCAGAAACCTAATTGATATCAAAGCTGGGGGACATGCCCATCCCAGCACATGGTCATATATACACGATAGAGGCAGCAACTAGTCAACTAGCTAATAACCAGTAGTATCGGATCAAGAATGATAGAAGATCAGGCAGCATCATAGCCGACAGCCGCAGATCGGATCAGATTGGAGATGAAGAAGAAGAAAAGAAGTAGAAGCTGATGGAGATACGGGTCATGTGGCAATGCGCTACTTATGCTAGCGACCCGAAGGCATGCCCTGACACTTAGACATGAAGGATGGTCATCATATTAACAAGTATGTCATCGAGTTCAATCGACATGCATCACAGCTCCACAGTTACAGAGAAGCCATGCTCCACCGTTTCTTTTATAATGGATTGCTGGAACACATCAAAGATGACATTGCTAGGGTAGGGAAACCATCCACCCTTTCAGAACTTTGCACTCTATTGCAGCCTTTTGCCGCATGCTATTGGGAGCGTAAATCTGAAGTAACTTATCATGTGAAACCTTCCACCTCCAATGGCTTCAACAAGACCACTACTGCTTCCTGCTCCGACACCATTCCCTCTTCTTTCAACCCCGCTTCCAGTAGCAAGCATCTGAAGGACAACAAGAAGTCCAAGGCTAGCTCTGCCAAGCTGGACCTCTCATCAAAACTCGGAGACAAGAGCATAAGCGTTGTCTCAACGAGAAACTTTGCATGTTCTGTGGACAGTCTGGCCACATGGTCAAGGACTGCCCTAAGTCTTCTTCTTGCATGTCTAAGGCCCACATGGCCAAGACTGTTGAGCAAGGTTCCGCTTCTGCAGAGGCAAAAAATTAGTCTGCACCCCTGTGGACTCTGCATGGACCGGGGGTTGCGATTCTTCCCTCCATGCACTCAAAGAAGTATGCCTAAATGCATCTTCCATTTCCGACTCCACATTCCCATTTCTTTTTCTCTTCTAATGGTCTACTTCCTCCTTCCAATGTTGACCCTTCAGTTAATGTTCTACCCATTGTAGATAGTGTTGATAGTTCACTTTCTTCTTCCCCTCCACCTCTGACTACCTCTGTAGATCGCTCCACTTCTCTTCTCTTCTCTTCTCTCACCTCTCCTGTTCCCACATCCCTGTCCGATATTAGGATGAACAATAAACTTTTCCACACCTATGAGAATGTTCCCGCACTCATAGACTCTGGGTCTTCAGACTGCTTCATTGATGACAAATTTGTGAAGGAGCTTGCCCTGAAGACATATCAGATAAAACCACTACAACTATGCCTCTTCAACAGTAGCACTAACTCCATCATAACCTGTGCTGTTGATATTTGTGAGGTCTCAGGGTAGCCCAGCACACAGAGCCGTAAGTGATACAATGGTGTGTATTTTATGGTAGTGTGTAAGCAGTTACCCGGAACTTCCCGCTTACCCACGTGACTATATGTATCTAATTACATGTGGCTCGGGGTTTGGGGCTATTTCCCTGACATTCTCCCCCCTTGCATTGCATTTGAGATGCATACAAAGTTAATGGTGAAGAAAATAAAGTTTAAGAATTGATTTACATTGAGTTTGAAATTATCAATGAGTGTTTTATTGTCGCCACTTTAAAGTGGGCAATTTGTACATGTCGGTGAAGGAGAGAGAAAAAGGTTTAGGGAATAAGTGAGTGTGGGCCATCACTTTGAAGTGAATGGTGATACATGGGTATCGCAGAGGGGAAAGTAATGGAGTTTGTCAAAAATGAATTTTGACCCAAAGGTTGTATGTCTTTGGTGTTCCTCACTTGTTCCGTGAGGGTTTGTGTGTAAGTGGTGTTTACACATGAGTGGTGGTGGATGTGGGTCTTTTGATGAAGTAGAGATTTCTGCAATTGTTACTTGCGGTTCCTTGCATACAATATTGTGTGCGGGGCCTCAAGTTGGGGGAAGGTGTTTTCACAGGTGCCTCGATGGCGTATTACCGTGTCACTTTCCCTTTGCTCAAGGGTGGAGTTATTGCCCTGGAGGAGGGTTTTCCTCTGGGTTGTTCATCTGGACATCTGATTGCTGCGTTGGATGCGATGACATAGCCTGGGCTACATTGTCAAGCTGTGGGCTCGACGAAGTGGGCGCTCCCTGGGTGGGAGTGGGTTGTTGTGTTCCTGAGCTACTTGGCTCAGGTGTGGAGTATGGTAGGTCTACCGTTCTCCCCATGTGGAAGGGTGGTCGTTGGCCTGGTTGTCCAGTGCGGAGACTTGCATCTCTTTCCCGGTATTTGGAAGCTTTCGCTTCCCACTCTGCAGTTCTTGCAGCACATTCCTCAGGAGTCCTGAGTGGTTTGAACTGGGACTTTATATAGGCAGCTTTGCCTAGACTTTCCCAGGAGATTTTTCCCTTGTTCTCTGGGGAATTATACTCCTCTGCAAGTCTTGCAATACTTGGGAGTCCCAAGAAGTATTTCTCGGTTTCCTTTGCTTTTTCACGAAGGATTCTGTGTACCTTGCCGCTTTTGAAGGCAGCTTCGGCCTGGTCGTACCAGTGTACAAATTCTTTTCCACTCACGCTTGTCCACCAAGCATATGCAGCATCGTGCACCACTTCTGACCCCGCTATTCTCCTCATGGGGAAGTTGGGGTCGATTGTTATGTTGACTGGAGCTTTGACTTTGCCAAACTCATTGAGTTCAGTGGTCTCGTATAACATGTGGACACTTCCCTGCAGGGTAGCTTGCCCATAGGGTGGTGAGGTACTCAGCGGCCTGCCACCTCTGGCAGTGGTCCCAGTTTTAGGGTCTGCCATCGGTTGCCTACTGCTCTCCCTCTTCCCCTTGACATTGGTTTGCCCTTTGGAGGGTGGGCCCTTATGCAACCTGGACAGGGTCACCTGCCCACAGGGTGGCAGGATAGTCGGTGCCCAGGCACCATATCCCCTCCCCCTGACCTGGGAGGCCCCCATCATAATGGGTTTGGCAGCAAGGTCTGCCAGTGCGTGTGCCTCTCTGAGCTTGCATTTTAGTAATTCAACCTCCCTCTTTTGGAGATCAACCTCTCTCTCTGTGTCTTTCAGAGAGTCGAAGATGCCCTTGGCATCTCTTTGTGCTCTGTTGTATTTGCGCCTCCAATGGGCGCAATGGTCACAGGTGTCTTCTGACGCCCTCAAGTTATCAGACCATGCCCGTTTGGATGGTCTGGACAAGGAGCCGCTGTCGCTCCCTTGTCTCCCTCCTGCAGGGGACTTCATCTCTTTCAGCTCCTCACGGAGCTGACCTGTCTGAGCAGCTACCGCTGATGCGATAGCTGATTCCCAGCCTGCATTTGGCTGGGGTGTTGTTGGACCTGGGCTGAATTGGCCGATCCAGGGGTTGATCTGGCCAGGGAAGTTCCCTGGGGAGTATGCCTGGGGCTGCAGCAGCAAATGCTGCCCCTGGAATGGTGCTTGTTGCGCCATCAGTGCAGTTTGCACCATGTATGGTTGGAAGCCCCTCTGAGGAGGCTGGGGGTATGCGGTGCCTGTTGGCAACATGGATGGTTGTTGGTTCGTGGCACTCATTTGTGCCATGTGCATCGTGTAGTCCATGGCACTTATCTGCGCCTGGTGTTGTTGTTGTTCTGGGGAGCCTTGCTCCCGGGGTTGTCATATCTCGATGTCTGGTGGCTTGTTTGGATCGAACCGAGGGTTGCCTCCCCCAGAGAATGACATTTCGTCGTTATGTTTCTTATGGTGGTGGGAGGGGTTTTCGTTCTTGCGTACATGGGATTTGCCACAGTTGTGTGTGCTTTTACACGTGAGCCTGTGGTTCACATGGTCTAGGTGAGTTACTCGCCTGGCCCATGTGATCTCTGATACATGGTGTGGCTGTCCGGGCAAGTTGCTTGCCCAGAACTTTCCCACACTCTTGGCTGTGGGCCATCGTCCCTCAGCTTTACTTCCTCCACCTCCATTTTTGGGGGCGTAGTGATGCTGAGAGTTCCCTATCTTCTTTGATAGGGAGGTTTTCTGGTTCCCTCACATTTTGTAATGTGAGGTACTCGTCCAGGTGGACAAGGTCATTGCAATTTCCTAGGGGTTCCCATGTGGTGTCCCCTAGCTCCCATTTAACCTTAAACCAGAGTTCGTTGTGAACCCACATGTGGTTTAAGATTTTGCGAACTACTGCTTTGCGATCAGGGTCTTCCCTGGAATCATAGAATATGTTTACTTCCCTATTTGGGAAGATTTCTTGGTCATTTGGCTCATGAGGTACAAGCCAGGATACGTGGATTCCGTGTTGTTCAAGTTGTGGTGGCAACTTGAGGATGTAGAAATGTTTCCAGAGTTTCGTAAGGCCCTATGTATAAGGGCTTTAGTTTTCCTGCCCTCCCTTTGGGTAGGTTCAGCTTATCTGTGGATAAGTATGCAAGCTCACCTTTTCTCAAAGGCGGATCCAGGCATCTTTTCTTATTTGCCTGGATTGTTTGAGCGGCGCGATTGTGTATTATCGCGTCATGTGCTGCCATGAGGTTTTCCTTCACCTTTTGATACTCCCAGGTAGTCCGAGGGTGGTGCTGTTAGGCACATCTTTGGCATATGGCCATAGATTAATTTGAATGGGGCAAATCCTGTCGATGTGTTTGAGCTCACATTGATCGTGAATTCCGCCATCAACAGTTTCGCTGCCCAGTCACGTTGATCTGGTCTAACCATCACACGTAGTATTTGTACTACTTTTTGTATCATTCTTTCCACTTGGCCGTTGCCTTGTGGGTGGAAGAATTTCAACTGCACACCGAGTATTCGGTGTAGTTCGCACCAAAATTTTCACATGAATTTCAAGTCTCGATCTGATATGATTGAGTGTGGTAGACCGTGGAGTCTTACAACTTCACAAAGAAATATGAATGCTAGTTCTAATGCATTCGTTGTTGTTTTTATTGGAATTAGGTGGACGTTGGATGTCAACCTGCAAATGATTACCCAGAGGTAATCATATCCCAAGCTTGTTGGGCATGGACCTGTGAAGTCCATGGCTATTGATGACCATGGTGTCTCCGGGGTCGGGAGTGGGTGAAGCAGTCCGGGACTTCTCCTGGTGCTTTTCTTTGTTGTTTGACAAGTTCTGCAAGACTTGCAGAACTTGTGGGTATCCTTCCTCATCGACTTCCACCAGAAGTATTGACAGAGGGTTTCCACTGTTTTCTTGGATCCTAAGTGTCCAAGTGTTTCGTGGATGTTTTCGAGGATTAATCCTCGAATGGACTTCCTTTCATAGTTCCCTTTCAGGACTACTATTTGGGTTGTTCCTCCTTCTCCAAGTCGGGTTATCAGCCCATCTTTTATGGAGAAGTTTTTGAAATTCCCCGGGTTTTCTAGGATTTCTCGGTGGATCTGGCTTTGCAAGTATCCAGATTTTATTGCCTCAATGAGGTCTTTTCCTTCAAATTGTTTTCGAAGGTTCTCTTCTGGAATTATGATTTCTTCCAGGTTTTGGGCGCTGCCCCCAGAGTTTCCTCTAGGTTATCGCTCCCCCCTAGAGCTTCCTCTAGGGTATTTCTCACGTGTATTGCTGCAAGTCTCTTTCTCTCTGAGTTTTTACTCAGGGTACTGCTTAGCAGCAGTTCTTTGTATTCCTCAATTCTGTCAGGGATAGTATCTTCTGCATTTTTGTCCAGATGGATGTCCACTGACACGTAGTCATCGAAATGCAGATCCTCGTCAGTTCACGAGTTGTAGTACCATGAGAGTGCATCTGCCACTTTGTTCTTGTGGCCTTCCATGTATTTTATTTTGCAATTAAAGCTTGCGAAGAAGGCTTGCCATCTCAGGTGTCTACCTGAGTTGTGGTTTTTCGCTTTGAAATATTCCAAAGCTTTGTGGTCCATGATTACTGTGAATTCATGGCCTCCCATGAGATCATCTTGCCATCTCATGAGTGCTTTGAGGATGCCCAGTGCCTCGAGCTTGTAGGCAAAGTACCTACGTTGTGTGTTGGTGAACTTTTTGGACATGAATGCAGCTGGGTGGTAGTGCGCCCATGCCTGCTGGGCATGCGTCTGTTATGACCCAGATGTGGAGTTTGGTCCTCTCTTCTTCTGAGAGGCTTCCTGGTGGATTCCACTGGACGGGCTTCAGGATCGGAGCCCTGCATGCTAGACGTTTAATCTTGTCAAAGCATTTCTGGTGGAGTGGTGTCCACCTGAATGTCTGCTTGTTTGAGCAGATTGTTTGCAGTGGTCCTGTGTAGCCACTGACGTTTGGCATGAATATTGATAGATATTCTACCATTCCCAGGAATCTTAGGACTCCTGTGTGGTCTACTGGCTCTCGCCAGTTGCGGATTTTTTCCATTTTATCTGCTTGAGTGTGGATGCCTTGTTCATCTATGCAGCTTCCTAGAACGTCTAGGATTGGAGCAAATGGCTGGAATTTTTTCCGGCTTATGTAGAATTTCGCCCCCTTGAGGCAAGTGAACAACCACAATAATGCTTTATTGTGGTTCTCCACTGAGCTTGTGCTGGTGAATATATCGTCAAATGTGTAGGCGTCTGCCTACTTCTCCTCGTAGTTCCCAGGTCAGCGCATGCTGGAAAGTACAGGGAGCGTTGCAGTCTCCTTGCTGCATCGTGTTCAAGTTGTACGTCCTGTGGGGCATAGAGAATGTCATCCTATGGACTTCATCTGGATCCACGCATATTTGTTCGTACCTGTCTGACATATCGATCTTGGATCAGTATGTTGCTCTGGCGACTGATTCTTGGATCAGTCACATGTCTGGCATTGGTGTGACATTGAGGATTGTGTTTGAGTTATGATCCCTCACGTCTATTACCGTGTGCAAAGATCCATCTGCTTTGCAGATACACAGTAGCAGGCATGCTCACTTGCTGTTTGCAGGATACCACCATCCTGCTTTTACATAGCGATCTATTTTGGTCACTAGTGCAGTGCTGCAGGACATCTCGGGGTGTTTTCCCAAAATTTCTTGTTCAGATCCTTCAACAGGATTCGATGGTTCACCTCCCTCAAGGGAGGCATTTCTAATGGCGCTGGCGCCATTACGGTTTCGAATTTCTCTCTCCACCACTCCCTGAGTATTTCGAACTCGGGGTTGTTCATGGAGAGACCTTCCAGATGTGGTATGTCTGGAAGTTCTAGTCCTTCTGGACTAGGATTGGGCCAACCTTCAGGGTACTTTCTTTTGATTATCCTGAGGTGTGTTTCAATCCTGCCTCCCAGTCAGGGGGGCTTCTTTTTTGGTTGTTCTCGAGCTCTTGCTCGAGTTTTCCATCCGTGTGATCTCGTCACCCAGTCTTCGCTGACTCCAAGGGTATCTATGTTGCCCTTGTTCACCATTCTCACTTTGTGGGACCGGAAGTCTAAGCTTACCTGGTTTTTGTTTAACCAGGGGGCACCAAATATGGCATCATATCTATCGATGTTAATTACATCGAAGTAGTGTTTTTCTACGTAGCTGTTGATCTCAATGTCCACGTTTGTTCCAAACAGGATCTGTGATCTTGTTCCTTTCATCCCCATTTGAAGGACGACTGGGTTCTCCAATTGGAGAATTGGAATGTGGACCATGTGGATGAAGTCCAGCGATATAGTGTCCGTTTCGGCTCCACTGTCGAATAGCGCATAGGCTTTTATGCCTGCTATTTTTATGTGAGCCATCAGCGTTCTCTTTGTTGAGAGCGGTCTGTTTGCAGGGTATTTTCCTGCGTCTTTTGAGATGCAGAATGTCACATCAAACAAGGGGGTCTGGGTTTCGATGGACTTTTGGTCCTTCTTCCCTTTCTCCTTGTTTTCCTTGGGTACTTTGGTGTATTTCCCCAAGGTGTCTTTTCTTGGTGCTTCCACCAAGGCTTCGGTGACTTTTTTGTCTGCTGTGTTTTCTAACTGGTGTGCTACAGCCAGTTTGATTTCGTAATTTATGTCATCATGATCGATGACTGACATTGGGCCCATCCTTATGGTCCCAACGTTGACTTCCTCACCCTCTGAGTCGGGTGAGTATTGAGGTCCTTTGTATGGGTCCTCTACTTCGAAGCTTGATGCTCCGGAGTTACCAGAGTCATTCTCTGGTTTTTCGTCTGATGAGTCGTCTGACTCTTCTTCTGTTGTGTTTGTGATCTCCATGGTGGCTATGCACCTTGGTTTTTCATCGCTCGTTGCATTGTGTCTTGGGTAATCTTTTGTTTGCCCTATTTTGACGCATTTGCTGCAAATTGGAACTGACTTTTGGTCAGTTTTCCTCGAGTTTTTCGAGGATGTATCCTCTTTCCATCTGGATTTCAGCTCTTCAGCCTTCTTTCCTGATGGGAGGGCTCTACGGTGGCTCATGGTTGCCATGGTAGTTGTTTGGGTATAATATCCCGATTTGTAGGCTGAAGACATCTTCAGCCTGTCGATTATCTTGTCTACATGAGATATTGCTTTTAACATCTCCTCATTTGAGGAGAAGTCTGCTCTGATTCTGTCATGAGCCATCATTTCCCTCTTCCATTTGAGGGGAATGTAGTTTAGGAACCTGGCATTGAAGGATGCCTGGTCTGGCGGTGTCACCATCTGGAACACTGCTTTGGACAGTTCTAGGTAGAACTGTTTTAGGCCTTTTTCTGCTTCGTATTTAACGTTGCAGTACTTCTTTGTCGTGTTCAACATGGCAGAGGCTTTAATGAAGGTTCTCATCAATATGTTGAGAACTTCGAGGAACATGCTTTCATCTCCTCTGAGGAGAGTTTCATCTCGGAGTCTTATTCCGAGGTCAAATGCAGGTCCCCCTAATCTGCGAATCAAGCAGTCCAGACGGACTTCGTCGAATTGGGGACCTTTGCATCCTCGCAAGGCGAGGAATCCCAGTAGTTCTGTGAACCACTGCCAGAACAATTCCATGTCGTTCTCCCCTGACCATTTCTTGTCAGGAAAAGCCGGCCCATTTTTTAGAGCTTCCGGCTTCACTCCCTCTGGGTCGGGAGTGAGTATTCTCACTTCGGCCATTCTTATGGCCTTTTCATACCATTTCTCCAGGTACTCTTCTTGCTCCCCTGCCTTCGTGGGGTCACTATCCAATGGAGATCTCTCCTTTGGGGGGGTTTTCACTGGGGCGAATTTGCCTGAAGTTGTATTTGGATTCTCTCATTGTTTTGAGAGAGTGTGGTTGTGTTACCTCTCTGTTTGAGAGGTTCGTTGAAGGTGGATGTTTGGCCGAACCTTTGGTACGTGCCGATTCTCCTCCTAATTTCTGAACGATGCCTTCTTTCGGCATCATCTTCTCCTATCCTTGGGAGAAGGATCTCCTTAGCATCTCTGTCGAGTCGCTGATGATACTCCAGTGTGCTTTCACTGGTGGTTCTTTCATGAATTTTTCACGAGTTCTGTTTTTGTCCTGGCCCATGGCCCAGGGGTATTTTTTTTGTTTCCTCACTATTTTGTGAGAAGTTTATCTCCTTCAGCAAGTCTGTCTGCTCGCTGATTTTTTCAGTTAACACGTCGATTGCGTTGGCCATTCTTTCTAGAGTTATCTCTAGATGAGCCATGCTATTGTGGTTCGTTCCCTCGATCTTTTTTGGATCGAGTTTATTGTGTTTATTATGCACAATTCCTGGTTTTCCAGGAGGAAGTTTGGTTGGGCGAGCAGTGACTCTCCCCAGTTGGCATTGCCACTTCTGGGGGTTCCAGAAGGGGTTCTTGGAGTGAACACTCCATGCTTGCTTTGTTCAGGTGAGGCCATTGTGGAGGGTGCTCCCCTTTCATAGAGGGATCTGTTCGCTGGTTTTTCCTTACTTTTCTGTAAGGCTTCCTTAGCGAACTCCCTCATTTCAGTTCACCTCCTCTTCATTATCTCGGAGACCTCCTCCAAGGTTGGCAACCTTGCCTTGTCTGGCATGGTGTGGGGTAGTGTAAACAGCGGAGGTTCTTTTGGAGCTTCCACACTCTGGGAGATCCTGCTCTCAGGGCATTTTTTCGCGCCTTCTCAGGCTGGAAGCCTGAGAAGAAGTTGGTCTTCGTTTTCTGTCCTCCATTCGGATGGAACCTGGAACAAGTCCAGTAGTTTTTCGGATAGCCAACATGGAGGCTCTTCCCTTTGTTTCCCTTTGTCTGCCTTTGGGGCTTGACTTGAGGACATGGGGGAGGACTCCAGGGGATAGTTGGGCCCTGGAGTTTCCTGCAACTCTATCCGATCAGCTTTTTGGGCTGATCGTTTGGCGCTTGCATGTTTATTGTGCAAGTTGATCACCTCCTGAGGAGGTGAGGGATCTTCCCCACCTTGGGTTAGATCGGTATGTCATGGAGTTCTAGGGGTATTGGGCCCCACACTTACTCTATGTAAGTTTCTAAAACCTTCAGGGGCCAGCCCTGAGGTGGTTGCTTTTACCGTATTGTGTTGATCCTCATCGTCATCTGACAATGGCTGTTGATTTGAATCTCCCATGATGGGAGATTGCAGTTTCTTAATGAACTGCTCGTTTTTTTTTAGTGTTGCTGCAGATGCGACCTTGCCCTTGCGGGCATGTTTAGGTGCCATTGGTGCTACTGAGTCAGATTGTTAAGATGTTATGTTTTTGTGGGTTGTGTTGTAAAACACACCTCATACACTTAAAAAAGTGTGAGGTCTCAGGGTAGCTCAGCACACAGAGCCGTAAGTGATACAATGGTGTGTATTTTACAGTAGTGTGTAAGCAGTTACCCGGAGGTTCCCGCTTACCCACGTGACTATATGTATCTTAATTACATGTGGCTTGGGGTGAGGGGCTATTGCCCTGACAATATTCCCCTCTGCTTCACTTCTGGAAACATCACCCCCACGACTTTCTTTGTCACATCGCTGGATGGATCATGTTCTCTAGTCCTAGGACACAACTGGCTTACCCACTACAATCCATTGATTGATTGGGTCTCAAGCAGTATTATGTTCCAAACTCCCAAACTAACCAAGACAGTTACTCCAAGCTCTCCCCCATCGTCCAACATCCAACCATCTGATGTTCCGTTAGCACCTGTGCCCCAGGCTCCCATCCCTCCATTACCACCCATTGAGTTTGTCAGCCATTCCACATTTGCGAAGGCATGTTGACTTGAAGGGTCGGTATCCTCCAGCCTAACCATCCCTTCCCAGGACAGCCACTTGAGGGCTGCCTCCTCCCACACCGATTCTGTTGACCTTTTGGCCATCCCAATGGAGTACCATGAGTTCGCAGACATGTTCAGCAAGAGCAAAGCCTCAATGCTAGCACCACACTGTGAGCATGACCTGAAGATCGACCTTGAGGAAGGCACTTCACCACCCTTGGGAACTATGTATTCCCTCTCTACTTTGGAACTTGAGGCTCTCTGGGCATTTGTTAGAATGGGCGGATTCGGACGACTCCGGAGCGGAATCGGAGACTTAGCGTGGAAGGACCTTGGCCTCAGCGACTCAGGTGGAGCGCTGTGCCATTGCTGGTTGTCCTGGGGGTCCCTAATTTCGGATCTAGCAGAGGGAAAGTCTCTTGGGGGAATTCAAGTCGATTTCGGACTGAGGTTACAAGTTACTAGGTACATTGTATATAAGGAGGGGTCCGGAATCAAAAGGAACAAGGGTAGGACAAAAGGAGACAAAGGGAGATGGAAAGAGGAACAACACCGAGGGTCAAGTGTTTGACTCAATGGTGTTTCCCAAAGGAGGAATGAAGGGCCAAGGCCCAAGAAGGAAGGAAGGAGGATGGGAGTCGGGAATGGCTAGCTGACTGAATAGAAAGGAAGCAGCAGCCCAAATAGGAATGAGGGAGAATAGCGGAATTGAAATGGACAATGCAATAGTTGCAAGGTCCGGAGTAAGTCCGGAAAGTCCGAACTTGGAGGTTAAACTCCGGAATATTGGCAAAGGTAATTAAATGGAATGAGCTAACCAATACAATGGGTATAAGCGGAGGTGGGGTCAAAGTCTGAGGTCGGAGCTAAGACCGGAGGTTCCGGAGACAGAGATGCAAACAGGATTCCAGAGTGGAGGTCCGGAGTCGGGAGCATAGGTGTTGCATACTCATCTGGAAGGTGTCGAGGTTGGGGTTGGACCCGGAATGTTCCGGAGTCGGACCGAAGGTGGTGTTGGAGCCGGAGGTGGGATAACCTCTTGGGAGTCGGCAAGGAGAAGGTGACGGAAGGGAAGTAGGGCTCCGGAAGTCAGGTTCGGAGTTCCAGGAGCCCGGAGCGGAGGTCGGGATTGTATGGATATGACAGCATTCTTAGATGAGCACCTAGCCTCTGGGTTCATTTGTCCCGCTACCTCCACTCACACGGCACCGGTCCTCTTCATCTGCAAGAAGGATGGATCCCTCTGTCTTTGCATGGACTTCAGAGGGCTGAATAAGATCACCAAGAAAGATCACTACCCACTTCCCCGCATCTCAGGCCTCCTTGATGCACCTAGCTGTGCCACTGTCTATACCAGACTCGACCTCCAGCATGCTTACCATGTGATTCGCATTGCAGCAGGTGACAAGTGGAAGACTTCCTTCTGCATGTGCTATGGTTTTTACGAGTGGCTCATCATGCCATTCGGTCTCAGGAATGCACCTGCTGTTAGAGACCAGAAGCGAGACGAAGGAGTTGTCTCCATGGCAGAGGGCTTCGGCCTCAGCGACTCAGACCAGGAGCGCTGTGCCAAGTTACACGTCCGTGCCCTAATTTACTTACTGGCAATGAGAACTAAAAGGGGGATCAACTCTAGTCGATTTTATCACTGGGGTGTAACCTATGTACAAGTTAAGTATATATAGTTACAGCGAGGGCAGGCCTGTGAATGGCAGGGCCGAGTGGAGTGGAGCTAATGGAGTTAAACATTAGCCGATTGAATATTACCAACGAGTTGGGTTACAGGGTTAGCGGAGTGGCGGGCTACAACCCAGAAACGGAAAGGAGGGATAGGCCCAAAGGTAGACTTGCAGGGCAAGCAAGTGAATTGCCCAGCAGGGGCGGGAGTGCACCAGTGGATGTCGGAGCTGTCCGGAGGCCTCTGGGGCTCCATACTTAGGGAGGCATAGGTAATATATTGAAAAGAGGGGGTGGTGACCATCGAGGGAGTCGGAGGTGATTGCGGAATATGGGAGCTCCAAGGTTAGTGAAGAAGGAGTGGAGGTAGTCTGGAAGGATCGGAGGTAGTGGAAGACGATGGCCATGGATGGATATGACACCTGTGGCCTTCCAGCAATTTGTCAACACGATCTTTGCCAACCTCTTGGACATTTCTGTGGTAGTCTACCTAGACAACATCCGTACCTACTTGGAAGACATGGCTTCACACCAGGAGCATGTCCAAGAAGTTCTTAGGAGACTCTGCAAACATGGCCTATATGCCAATCCAAAGAAATGTGAATTTCATATGGACACTACAGAATATCTCAGATATTGCCTTTCTCCCTCTGGACTCACCATGTCCATCGAGAAGGTCAAAGCCATCCAAGATTGGCCCAAGCCCCATAAAGTCAAGGATGTCCAGTCCTTCCTTGGCTTTGCTAACTTCTATTGGTGTTTCATTCACCAATACTCCGACATTGTGGTCCCCTTGATGCACCTCACACATAAAGTAGCCCCTTGGATCTTTCCAACGACTGTCGATCTGCTTTCAATACTCTGAAAGAAGCCTTCATGTCAGCCCCCATCCTGATGCATTGGGTACCTGATGCCCCTCTCATTGTAGAAACCAATGCCTCCAATTACACAATCTCTGTGTTATGGAAGTGGTAATTTCCCATTTCTAGCCTCTTATGGGCCCTGTGTACTATAGTATCACGTGATATGTATATATTAAGAACTGAACCATCAATTACTACCCAAAAACACTCCTGTCCATGTTATTGTAAACACCATTGTTATAACTTCTGTTACATTAACTGTAACACTCTTTTGATGTCATGGCCCTCTCCTGCACCCAAACACTATAGAAATGGGCCAATTAGGCCCCATTTTTATAACACTCTGGAATTCTGTCCATCCATTGTGATGATGGAGAGATTCGCCCCATTGCTTTCCACTCAAGAACCCTTTTGGCACCAGAGCTCAACTACGACACCCATGATAAGGAATGGCTTGCCATCCATGATGTGTTCTGATCGTGGTGTCACTACCTTGAAGGTTCCGGAACCCCAATTGATGTCGTTACTGACCACAAGAACCTTGAGTATTTCTCCACCACCAAACTCTTGACTTGGCGACAAGCCCGCTGGTCAGAGTTCCTTTCCCAATCCCACATGACTGTCCGATTCTGTCCTGGAAGACTCGGAGTAAAACCAGATGCATTGACTAGACACTGGGACATCTATCCCAAAGAAGGGGATATGGACTACACTTGCATCAATCCACAGAACTTCCAACCGGTCTTCACTTTGGAGCAGCTCACTGCGTCCTTACAAGCCACATTCCTAGCTGCCACAGTAATCTGGGCAGCCATACTCGTTGACACAGAGGCTCTCCATTGAGACATCCTATCATCCCTCTCCTCTGACACCACAATCTCTACTCATCTTGCCTCCCCCAACCTCCCCAATTCCCACTGGTCCATTGATGCCGAAGGCCTGTTAAGGCTGGACAACCGCATTTATGTTCCAGACTCTAATGACCTTTGTCTCCATGTATTGTGAGACAAACATGACCACCAGCTCTCCGGACACTTCGGTCAAAACCGGACCTTAGAGCTAGTCTGTTGTAATTATACCTGGCCAGGTATCCATACCTTCATCAAGAACTATGTGTCCTCCTGCACTTCTTGTGCCCACACCAAAGTCCCTCATCACAAGCCTTACAGCTTACTCAAACAACTCCCTGTCCCCAATCGCCCTTGGAACTCCATCTCCATGGATTTCATTGAACAGCTTCCCTCCTCTTCCAGATTCACTTCCATCTTGGTCGTTGTGGACCGCCTGTCCAAACAGTGCATCTTCATCCCTACCCACAATACCATCACCTCTCTGGAACTGGCCAAGCTATTCCTTCTCCACATGTTCTCCAAGCATGGAGTTCCTTCCCACGTCACCTCTGACAGAGGTCCGGAGTTTGTTTCTCATTTCTTCCGTTCACATGGTAAAGCCCTCAACATCCGCCTCCACTTCACCTCCGGTTATCATCCAGAAGGAGATGGACAAACCGAATGGATGAACCAGACGCTTGAGCAGTACCTGCACATCTATAGTAATTATCGGCAGGATAATTGGTCCAAACTCCTACCTCTTGTGGAGTTCGCTTACAATAATGCTCCAAATGCCACCACAGGCGTCTCTCCGTTCTTTGCTAATAAGGGCTCCCATCCAAACATCACCATTCACCCAGAGTGAGAGTTGACATCAGTACGCACCCAAGAGTACTCAGTAGATCTCGACTCCCTCCATCACTTCCTTTGCAAGGAAATTAGGAACTTCAGTCTATGTAAAGGCCAAGTACTTCTGCTCCACCTGACCTTCCAAGAAGCTCTCTGAGAAAACCTCAGCCCTTTCGAGATCATCGCCCACGTTGGAACTCACTCCCTCACTCTCCACCTCCTGGAGAGCATGCAAGCCATCCACCTGGTATTCCATGTTTCGCAGATTGAACCCTCTGTCCCAAACGTCATTCCAAACCACTGCCAACCACCTCTGCCTCCAATAGAAATCAAAGGCAAATGGAGTTCAAGATCGAGGAGATCCTCGACTCCAAGATCGACCGATGTAGACGCAACAAGCTGCTCTACCTGGTCAAGTGGTTAGGCTACAAAGGGACTGATGAGGAGACACAATGGCTCCTCGCTGGTGAACTTGATCATGCCTCTGACCTTGTCGAAGCACTTGGTACCCAGACAAGCCTGGACTGTCATATCTGTACAAACCTGACCCTGACCTGACTCCTGGACCCTCTGCTTCATCGCCTCCGGAGTCCTACCCTATCCCTGTCTGCTCCGGTATCCACCTTCGGACCGAACATCACTCCTCTCACTACCCTCCTCCTCTTACTCCTCCTCACTCCTCACATCACCTCCTCCCCTTCTGTCCCTCTCCTACCCTACCTCCATCCGCTCCGATATTCACCTTTGGACCTGAGATCATTCCTCCTCTTACTCCTCTTCTCACTCCCCTCCTCACTCCTCCCCTTCCATCCCTCTTCTGCCAAACCTCCACCAAGTTATGACCTTCCACCACCATCCCAGACACCACCCATACCTTCGCTCCGAGATTCTGTCATAGTTCTGACCTCGGACTTTGACTCCACCTTGGCTTAAGTCCATTGCTGTGAGGTCTCAGTGGGTAGCTCAGCACACAGAGCTGTAAGTGATATGATGGTGTGTATTTTACGGTGGTGTGTAAGCAGTTCACTGGAGGTTGCTGCTTACCCACGTGACTATATGTATCTTTAATTACATATGGCTCAGGGTTCAGGGCTATTGCCCTGACATTCTCCCCCCTTGCATTGCATTTGTGATGCATACAAGGTTAATAATGAAGAGAATAAAATTTAAAAATTGAGTTACATTGAGTTTGGAATTATCAATGAGTGTTTTATTGTCACCACTTTAAAGTGGGCGATTTGTACATGTCAGTGAAAGGTAGAGAAAAAAGTTTAGGGAATAAATGAGTGTGGGGCCATCACTTTGAAGTGAATGACGATACATGGGTATCGCAGAGAGGAAAGTAATGGAGTTTTTTGAAAATGAATTTCGACCCAAAGGTTGTATGTCTTTGGTGTTCCTCACTTGTTCCATGAGGATTCGTGTGTAAGTGGTGTTTACACACGAGCAGTGGTGGATGTGGGTTTTTTGATGAAGTAGAGATTTCTGCAATTGTTACTTGCGGTTCCTCGCATACAATATTGTGTGTGGGGCCTCGAGTTGGGGGAAGGTGTTTTCACGGGCACCTTGATGGTGTTGTAACAGGGATTTGCTGGTGTACCATAAACAAGCCAAATCCTGCGATTCTCCCACCCTTAGCCAATGTTCCCTCCTACACATTTCTTATTTTTCCTGATTTTTCTGACTCCATTTCCACCTGATGTTTCCCCTTCTTATTGTTCTTTCCTTATTTGACATTACCGGACTCTTCCGTGATACCGTGATGAGCTGTATAGTTAGCTAGACAGTGAGGAGTAGTGGAATCCACTCCCAGTTAACAAACCTGTGCATGCGACCACTCCAACCCTCCCCCTCTTGAGTCTAGTGGTGATAGACCCGTTACAGCGTATTACTGTGTCACTTTCCCTTTCCTCAAGGGTAAAGTCATTGCCCTGGAGGAGGGTTTTCCTCTGGGTTGTTCATCTCGCCATCCGATTGCTGTGTCGGATGTGATGACGTAGCCTGGGCTACATTGTTGAGCTGTGGGCTCGACGAAGTGGGCGCTCCCTGGGTGGGAGTGGGTTGTTGTGTTCCTGAGCTACTTGGCTCAGGTGTGGAGTACGGTAGGTCTACCGATCTTCCCATGGGGAAGGGTGGTCGTTGGCCTGGTTGTCCAGCACAGAGACTTGCATCTCTTTCCCGGTATTTGGAAACTTTCGCTTCCCACTCTGCAGTTCTTGCAGCACATTCCTCAGGAGTCCTGAGTGGTTCGAACTGGGAGGTTATATAGGCAGCTTTGCCTAGACTTTCCCAGGAGATTTTTCCCTTGTTCTCCAGGGAATTGTACTCCTCTGTGAGTCTTGCAATACTTGGGAGCCCCGAGAAGTATTTCTCGGTTTCCTTCACTTTTTCGCAAAGGACTCTATGTACCTTGCCGCTTTTGAAGGCGGCTTCGGCCTGTTTGTACCAGTGTACAAATTCTTTTCCACTCATACTTGTCCACCAAGCATATGCGGCATCGTGTGCCACTTCTGACCCCGCTATTCTCCTCATAGGGAAGTTGGGGTCGATTGTTACATCAACTGGAGCTTCAACTTTGCCAAACTCGTTGAGTTTGGTGGTCTCGTATAACATGTGGACACTTCCCTGCAGGGTAGCTTGCCCATAGAGTGCTGAGGTACTCAGCAGCCCGCCACCTCTGGCAGTGGCCCCCGTTTTAGGGTCTGCCATCGGTTGCCTACCGCTCTCCCTCTTCCCCTCGACATGGGTTTTCCCTTCTGAGGGCAGGCCCTTATGTAACCCAGACAGGGTCGCCTGCCCATGGGGTGGCAGGATAGTCGGTGCCCTGGCACCGTATCCCCTCCCCTTGACCTGGGAGGCCCCTGTCATGATGGGTTTGGCAGCAAGGTCTGCCAGTGCGTGTGCCTCTCTGAGCTCGCGTTTTAGTAATTCGATCTCCCTCTTTTGGAGATCAACCTCTCTCTCTGTGTCTTTCAGAGAGTGGAAGATGCCCTCAGCATCTCTTCGTCCTCTGTTGAATTTGCACCTCCAATGGGCACAATTGTCGCAGGCATCATCTGACGCCCTTGAGTTATCAGACCGTGCCTGTTTGGATGGTCTGGATGAGGAGCCACTGTTGCTCCCTCGTCTCCCTCCTATGAGGGACTTCATCTCTTTCAGCTCCTGGCAGAGCTGACCTGTCTGAGCAGCTACCACTGATGCGATAGCTGATTCCCAGCCTGCATTTGGCTGAGGTGTTGTTGGACCTGGGCCAAATTGGCCGATCCAGGGGTTGATCTGGCCAGGGAAGTTCCCTGGGGAGTATGCCTGGGGCTGCAGCAGCAAATGCTGCCCCTGGAATGGCACTTGTTGCACCATTGGTGCAGTTTGCACCACATATGGTTGGAAGCCCCTTTGGGGAGGCAGTGGGTAGCAGTGCCTGTTGGCAACACAGATGGTTGTTGGTTTGCGGCACTCATTTGTGCCACATGCGTCATGTAGTCCATGGCTGTCATATCCATCCCCAACCATCGACTTCCACTCCCTCTGATCCCTCCGGTCTACCTCCACTCCTTCTTCACTAACCTTGGAGCTCCCGTATTCCGCAATCACCTTGGTACCCCTCGATGGTCACCACCCCCTCCTTTCAATTTATTACCTATGCCTAGGGCTCCTAGCGGATCGGATAACACTCGGATATCCGCAGATTTATCCGAAAATCCGCGGATGCGGATTTGGCTTTTGACAGGATAATATCCGCAGTTTCTAATCCGCAGATGGGCGGATTATCCGCGGATCTATTGTCGCTACTGTTCTAGATATCCCTCCTATGTTTCTATATTTTTTTCCAATTTTTTCAAGTCTTATTTGACCACCCAGGCCTGTTATTCCCAAATTAGGCATTTGACCTCCAAGTTTTCCACCATTCTCCCCATATTTCCATCAGTTCTCCACCAATATGGACAAATTTGGGATTGTTAGAAAGCTCTCGTCAAGGACAATTCTGACGAAATGCAACTTTGGAACATTTTATCGACAATCCGCGGTTGATCTGCATATCCGCGGATTTCTAACCGCCGGATACGGATTTTATTTCAAACCTCTAAAAATCCGCGGATTCTGATCCCGATCCAATCTGATCCGATCTGCTAGGAGCCATACCTACGCCTCCCTAAGTATGGAGCCCTGAAGGCTTCCAGACAGCTCTGACGTCCACTAGCGCACTCCTGCCTCCGCTGGGCAATACACTTGCTTGCCCTGCAAGCCCACCTTTGGGCCTATCCCTCCTTTCTGTTAGACACTGGTCCGGGGTCGGCACCGAAGGTCGCTGTTGCGGGCTGCTATAGGCTGCAATGGCCGTGATGCCGTGAACAAGGCCCGAGGGTAGGGCATTTGGCCTCAGCAACTCTAAAGGGAGTGCTGTGCCCCCTAGCTGTCTCTTGGCCCTCATTTCAGACTCACTGGGGTTGCCTTGTTGGGGTCAGGACTTAGGGGTCATGGTCACATCGATATTAGAGCTAAAGTACTATAATGCAGTATACAGGATATATATATGAAGGCAGAATGAATTGAAGCGGACCCGGGCTGAAGGCCGAAGGGTCCAGAAGCAAAAGGGAACAAGGAGCGGGGTTGGCTGCACAGCGGCCGGCAATGACCGAGGGTCAAAACAAACAATAACAGATAAATAAAGGAAGGAGTGTAGGGCCACGATAGCAGCGATGGTATCGTAGCAGTGCTGGACTCGGAGTTGGGCCGGAGTCGGGCACAGGAATGGTAGTGTCAGGGCACGCTGCTGCCGCCGCCACTGCCGCTGCCACCTCCTTTCCTTTGTCTCATCCTCTCATTCTCTCTTCTTTCCTTTTTCTCTTTTTCTATCTTTATACAGACAACCTCTCTTTCTTTCCTACACTTGTAGCACAGATGCGTCCAATGCTGAGCACCCCATAGGGGCACCGCAATGCCGAACGCGCCACGCACTCCTACTTGTATTCCCCCTCCAACACTCGGGATCGACCGCAGAGCCACCCACAGTAACCCAGCTTCGTCCAGGGGTGACATGGCACCTCCACGTGACCCATTCACACATGTATATAAACTAAGCTGAAGCAGGACTGAAGAAGTAACCTTCTTCTCATTTCCCACTTCAGGCAAGTACCCTAGTTTAGCCTAGCTTCCCACCCTAATAACAATACATTTCCCGCTTCAGCCTAAGAAGCCACACAGGGACGTAAGCCCAAGTGAGGGCTGCCCACTATACAGTCTCACTGCCCTGCCACCGTCCAGGCTGCTAGCGCCAAGTGCTGCGCCGCCACCTCTGCCTTCCTCGAGCCGTCCCTGACAGGTAGTGGCCCTGTAGGGGCCAAGGGGGCGGGGTAGAGGAGTCGTGCTGGGCACGGTGCCAGAGGCGGACTCCGGGTGGGAAGGTTGGTGTGGCTGTGGGGGAGCCTAGGGGCAAGCAGGGGAGTGAGCAGGGAGTCCTCAGGGATGATAGGGCTGAGGTTGGGGCTCACGCTCACACTCGCGTAGCGGGAATGGGCTTGGGCGGCATCAGGATGGGCGGCTAACGGGCCGGAATGCACAGCCATGACACTTTCCATTTCTGGGTTATCGCCTACCATTCCGTTAACCCCGTAACCTGACTTGTCGGTAATATTCAATCAGCTAATGTCTAACCCTGTTAGCTCCGCTCCGCTCAGCTCCACCATTTGTGGGCCCGCCCTCGTCGTAACTATATATATACTCAACTTGTACATAGGTTACACCTCAGTAATAAAATCGACTAGAGTTTACCCCCCTTCAGTTCTGGTTGCCAGTTTAGTAAGTTAGGGCACGGACATGTTACTTGGCACAGTGCTCCTGGCATAAGTCACTGAGGCCGAAGCCCTCCACCATGGAGACACTCCTTCATCTCAACCTGGTCTCTGACAATGGTGCTTATCTGCACCTGGTGTTGTTGTTGTTCTGGGGAGCCTTGCTCCCCGGGTTGTCGTATCTCGATGTCCAGCAGCTTGTTCGGGTCAAATTGAGGGTTGCCTCCCCCGAGAACGACATTTTTGTCATTTTGTTTCTCGTGGTAGTGGGAGGAGTTTAGGTTCTTGCATGCATGGGATTCGCTGCAAGTGTGTGTGGTTTTACATGTGAGCCTGTGGTTCACGTGATCTGGGTAGGTTACTCCTAGCCCATGTGATGTCTAACACATGGTGTGGCTGTCCAGGCAAGTTGCTCGCCCAGAATTTTCCCATGCTCTTGGCTGTGGGCAATCGCCCCTCGGCTTTACTTCTTCCACCTCCGTTTTTGGGGGCGTAGTGATGCCGAGAGTTCCCTACTTCTTTGATAGGGAGGTTTCCTGGTTCCCTCACATTTTGTAATGTGAGGTACTTGTCCAGGTGGATGAGGTTGTTGCAATTTCCTAGGGGTTCCCATGTGGTGTCCCCTAGCTCCCATTTAACCTTGAACCATAGTTCATTGTGAACCCATGCGTAGTTTAAGATTTCGTGATTGGGGTCTTCCCTGAAATTGTAAAATATGTTTACTTCCCTATTTGGGAAGGTTTCTTGGTCATTTGGCTCGTGAGGCGCAAGCTGGGATACATGGAATCTTGGGTGGATTCCGTGTTGTTCAAGTTGTGGTGGCAACTTGAGGACATAGTTTGATGTCTCTGGAAATGTTTCCAGAACTTCATAAGGCCCTATATACAGGGGCTTTAGTTTGCCTGCCCTCCCTTTGGGTAGGTTCAGCTTATCCGTGGATAAGTATGCAAGCTTGCCTTTTTTCAAAGATGGGTCCGGGCATCTTTTCTTATTTGCCTGGATTGTTTGAGTGGCGCAATTGTGTATTATTGTCAGGGCATACACCCTGACCTAGCCCACACCTGCACTCGCACCTGCACTTGCACCCACATCCGCATGCACACCCAGCCATTGCACCTCCTGCACATGCCCTGTGCCAGACGCTCCGTGTGGCCGGATGCCCCGGGCCCCGGGTCTCGGGCCTCATGTGACTTCCGGATATCTCCGGAAGTTTTCGATGATATTGGGCCACTGTGGGAAGGTGAGAAGTTAGCTTCCTTCTCACCTTCTTACCCACAGCAGGCAAGTTGTACACTACTTGCCTTTTATCTATTCACCTTCTTACCCACAGCAGTGTGCCCTGGACAGGGCTGTGTTCCTTTAGGTTGTGGGCCATGGGGGGGGGGGGTCACAGGGACCCATGAGACGTCCCCTGACAATTATCGTGTCATGTGCTGCCATAAGGTTTTCCTTCACCTTTTGGGCGAAGTCGTTTACTCCTGGGTAGTCCGAGGGTGGTGCTGTTAGGCACATCTTTGGCATGTGGCCATAGATTAATTTGAACAGGGCAAATCCTGTCAATGTGTTCGAGCTTGCATTGATCACGAATTCTGCCATCGACAGCTTTGCTGCCCAGTCGCATTGATCTGGTCTGACCATCATGCATAGTATCTGTACTACTTTTTGTATCATTCTTTCCGCTTGGCCGTTGCCTTGCAGGTGGAATGCAGTTGTGAATTTCAACTGCACACCAAGTATTCGGTGTAGTTCATGCCAAAATTTTGATGTGAATTTTGAGTCTTGATCTGATATGATTGAGTGTGGTAGACCATGAAGTCTTACAACTTTGCAAAGGAATATGAACACTAGTTCTAATGCATTTGTTGTTGTTTTTATTGGAATTAGGTGGACATTGGATGTCAACCTGCAGATGATTACCCAGAGGTAATCATATCCCAAGCTTGTTGGGAATGGACCTGTGAAGTCCATGGCTATTGATGACCATGGTGTTTCCAGGGTCGGGAGTGGGTGAAGCAGTCCGGGATTTCTCCTGGTGCTTTTCTTTGTTGTTTGACAAGTTCCGCAAGACCTGCAGAACTTGTGGGTGTCCTTCCTCATCGACTTCCACCAGAAGTATCGATGGAGGGTTTCCACTGTTTTCTTGGATCCTAAGTGTCCAAGTGTTTCGTGGATGTTTTTGAGGATTAATCCTTGAATGGACTTCCTTTCGTAGTTCCCTTTTGGGACTACTATTTGGGTTGTTCCTCCTTCTCCGAGTCGGGTTATCAGTCTGTCTTTTATGGAGAAGTTTTTGAAATTCCCCGGGTTCTCGAGGATTTCCCAGTGGATCTGGCTTTGCAAGTATCCAGATTTTATTGCCTCAATGAGGTCTTTTCCTTTGAATTGTTTTTGAAGGTTCTCTTGTGGGATTATGATTTCTTCCAGGTTTTGGGTGCTCCCCCCTAGAGTTTCCTCTAGGTTATCACTCCCCCTAGAGCTTCCTCTAGGGCATTTCTCACATGTATTGCTGCGAGTCTCTTTTTCTCTGAGTTTTTACTCAGGGTACTGCTTAGCAGCAGTTCTTCGTATTCCTCGATTCTGTTGGGGATAATGTCTTCTGCATTTTTATCCAGATGGATATCTGCCAACATGTAGTCATTGAAATGCAGATCCTCGTCCATTGACAAGTCGTAGTATTGTGAAAGTGCATCTGCCACTTTGTTCTTGTGGCCTTCCATGTATTTTATTTCACAATTAAAGCTTGCAAAGAAGGCTTGCCATCTCAGGTGTCTACCTGAGTTGTGGTTTTTCGCTTTGAAATATTCCAAAGCTTTGTGGTCCATGATTACTGTGAATTCATGGCCTCCCATGAGATTGTCTTGCCATCTCATGAGTGCCTCGAGGACACCCAGTGCCTCGAGCTCATAGGCAAAGTACCTACGTTGTGTGTTGGTGAACTTTTTGGACATGAATGCAGCTGGGCAGTAGTGCACCCATGCCCGCTGGGCATGCATCTGTTATGACCCAGATGTGGAGTTTGCTTCTCTCTTCTTCCGAGAGACTTTCCAGTGGATTCCACTGGACGGGCTTCAGGATTGGAGCCCTGCATGCAAGACGTTTGATCTCATCAAAACATTTCTGGTGGAGTGGTGTCCACCTGAATGTCTGCTTGTTTGAGCAGATTGTTTGCAGTGGCCCTGTGTAGCCACTGACATTCGGCATGAATATCGATACCATTCCCAGGAATCTTAGGACTCCTGTGTGGTCTACTGGCTCTTGCCAGTTGCAGATTTTTTCCATTTTATCCACTTGAGCGTGGATGCCTTGTTCGTCCACATGGCTTCCTAGAACGTCTAGGATTGGAGCAAATGGCTGGAATTTTTTCCGGCTTATGTAGAACTTTGCCCCCTTGAGGCGAGTGAACAACCACAATAATGCTTTATTGTGGTTCTCCACTGAGCTTGTGCTGGTGAATATATTGTCGAACCAGATGTGTAGGCGTCTGCCTACTTCTCCTCATAGTTCCCAGGTCAACACGTGCTGGAAAGTACAGGGAGCATTGCAGTCTCCTTGCTGCATCATGTTCGAGTTGTACATCCCGTGGGGCATAGAGAATGTTGTCCTATGGATGTCATCGGGATCCATGCGTATTTGTTCATACGCATCCGACATATCAATCTTAGATCGGTATGTTGCTCTGGTGACTGATTCTTGGATCAGTCGCATGTCTGGCATTGGTGTGACCTCGAGGATCATGTTTGAGTTACAATTCCTTGCGTCTATTACCATGCGCAAAGATCCATCTGCTTTGTGGATACACAGTAGCAGGCATGCTCGCTTGCTGTTCGTGGGATACCACCATCCTGCTTTTACATAGTGATCTATTTTGGTCACTAGTGCTTCCTGCAGTGCTGCAGGACATCTCGAGGTGATTTCCCAAAATTTCTTGTTCAGATCCTTTAATGGGATTCGATGGTTCACCTCCCTCAAGGGAGGCATTTCTAATGGCGCTGGTGCCATTACAGTTTTGAATTTCTCTCTTCACCACTCCCTGAGTATTTTGAACTCAGGGTTGTTCATGGAGAGACCTTCCAGATGTGGTATGTCTGGAAGTTCTAGTCCTTCTGGACTAGGATTGGGCCAACCTTCAGGGTACTTTCTTTTGATTACCCTGAGGTGTGTTTCAATCCTGCCTCCCTGTCAGGGGGGCTTCTCTTGGTATCTATGTTGCCCTTGTTCACCATTCTCACTTTGTGGGACCGGAAGTCTAAGCTTACCTGGTTTTTGTTTAACCAGGGGGCGCCAAATATGGCATCATATCTATCAATGTTAATCACATCAAAGTAGTGTTCTTCTACATGGCCATTGATCTCAACGTCCACGTTTGTTCCAAACAGGATCTGTGATCTTGTTCCTTTTGTCCCCATTTGAAGGACGACTGGGTTCTCCAATTGGAGAATTGGGATATGGACTGCGTGGACGAAGTCCGGCGATATAGTGTCTGTTTCGGCTCCACTGTCAAATAGTGCATAGGCTTTTATGCCTGCTATTTTTATATGAGCCATCAGCATTCTCTTTGTTGAGAGCGGTCTGTTTGCAGGGTATTTTCCCATGTCTTTTGAGATGCGGAATTTCACATCAAACAAGGGGGTCTGGGTTTCGATGGACTTTTGGTCCTTCTTCCCTGTCTCCTTGTTTTCCTTGGTGTATTTCCCCAAGGCGTCTTTTCTTGGTGCTTCCACCAAGGCTTCAGCGACTTTCTTGTCTGCCATGTTTTCTAACTGGCATGCTACAGCCAGTTTGATTTTATAATTTATGTTGTTGTGATTGATGACTGACTGTCAGGGACGCGTCCGGGGTCGAGAGGGCCCTGGGGTAATATCCGGCACTGAGGCCGTCGCGGGGTGTGGAGCGGGCGTGCATACTGGCGGGCCCGATCCGGGACAGTGGTCCCTGGCCACTCAGACTGAAGTGGAGAATGTGAGAAGAAGGTTACTTCTTCGGTTCCCACTTCAGGTACATTTATGTACATGCGGCTTGAGTCACATGACAGGTGCCACGTCATCCTCGGAGGCAGCCGCAGGCATCCGGGTGTCCCCATGGGGGATCCCGAGAGCGTCCGCTACATGCGCGTGTGCTGGGCACAGTGGGAAGCCGTCCGGGGTGTGTGGGCCGGATGGGTCAATAGTACATCGATACAAAGGAAGGTGGTCCGTGTAGATAGAAAGAAATAAACAAGAAGAGGAAGATGAGAAGAATGAAATAAAGAAAGGGGAAAGAAGAGGGAAAGGAAAGGGGAGGAGAGGGAGGAAGGAGGGGGAGGGGGATAGACAGTGGGGAGCGGGTGTGGTGTGGCCGGGTGGGCCCGGGTCAGGCGGGTGTGCCCTGACATCACCCCCTCCTTAAGCTGCTTCGCCTCGAAGCGGCCAGGGGTTCGTTCTCTCCCTTCCTGGGGCGTGGGGGTGTGTTTGGTGGAACTCCTCGATCCGGTCAGGGGCATGGATTAGTTGGTCTCGGGAGAGCCATTCATTCTCTGAGTTCGGCCAACCCACGAACTTTACTAAATACCAGAGCTTCCGGCATAACCACTTAGAGTCCAGTATTTTTTCCACTTCATATTCCTCCTCTCCATCTACGAGTTCTGGGCCCGGGCGGGGGTCGGGGGGTCGTTCTGCAATCTCGTCCAGGCGGTAGGGTCTTACGTTCGTCACAGATATGACTGGGTGAATTCCCTTTTGCCGTGCGGTGAGCTGGAGCTTGACGGCAGCCGGGGAGACGACCTTGACAACTTTGAAGGGGCCTAGCCACTTATGGTCTAGCTTCTTGGTCGGACGGTCAGTCGTATAGTTTTGGGCGCTGAGCCAGACTTGGTCACCCTCCTGATACTTGGGGGCTGTCTCTCGACCTCGGTCGTAGTAGCGGGCCATCTCGTCTGCTGCGTGCTCCAGGGCCGCCTTCGCCTCTTCCTGCATCTTCATCATCCTGGATGAGAAGGCGTCGGCGGCTTCTACCTCGGACGTACGTGTGGGCTCCGTCCCCATCCTGGGATGCTGCCTGGTGTCAAGCTCAAAGGGGGTTCGACGGGTGGACGAGTGGACGCGGTTGTTGTAGGCAAATTCTGCCAGTGGGAGCCAGTCCGCCCAGTCGTCCTGGCGGTGGTTGACGAACACCCGAAGATAGGCCTCGATTTCCTGGTTAACCCGCTCTGTCTGTCCGTCAGTCTGGGGGTGGTAGGGCGTTGAAGGGGTTAGCTTGACCCCCAGGAGATCTGCGAGTTCTTTCGAGAAGCGCGAGACGAAGGCGCTCCCTCTGTCGCTAAGGATCTCTTCCAGGAGCCCGTGGTGCTTTCAGACGTGCTCTAGGAAGAGCCGGGCGATACCAGCCGAGTCCACGGATGTCACGGTGGGGATCGCGTGGATGCGTTTGGACAGACGGTCCACTACAACTAGGATGGCATTATAACCTTTCGACTCTGGGAGCTCTCCCACCATGTCTACCGAGATCACCTGCCAACGGTGGGTGGGAACTTTATTTGGGGTGAGCTTCCCAACCTTCCGTGCGGGGAAGGGTTTGACGCGGTTACAGGTGTCGCATCCACATACGTATCGCCCGACATATTCTGCCATCCGAGGCCACCAGTAGTCGCGGGACCCGAGCTCTAGGGTTTTCCATCGCCCTGGATGTCCCGTCGCCCACGCATCGTGGTGTAGCCGTACCAGATCGTGGCGGAGTTGTGGGTCTTTTGGAACGTACACCCTGCCTTGGTAGAGGACCAACTCTCCCTGTCTCTCCCACTCGTCCGACCTCAACGTTCCTTCTCCCAGTTCCCTCATGGCCTTTACCACCTGTTCGTCATGATCTCTTGCTCCTCGTACCCTCTCTAGGATATCCGCCTCCTCACCTTCCACTGAGACTGCTTCCGTCCCACGGGCCTCGAACCAGGCCGGTTGGAGGAGGGTCAGCCCCTCATTGTCGTCCCTTCCCTTCGGGTGGTCAGCACGGCGAGAGAGTGCGTCTGGTTTCCCCATGAGCTTCCCTGGGCGGTGGACGAGGGTGAAATGGAAGCGGGAGAGGAAAAGGGACCATCTGGCCTGACGTCGATTTAACCTCTGGGCCGTCCGGAAGTAGCCCAGGTTACGGTGGTCGGTGTAGATCTCGACTTTCTCCTCAGCACCTTCCACGAAGTGTTGCCATTCCTCGAGGGCTCGGACGATTGCAAGCATCTCTTTATCGTACACTTCGTAGTTGCGCTCTACATCCGTGAAACTTTTGGACATGAATGCTACCGGGTGGAACTCTCCATCCGGTTGGAGCTGGGAGAGGACCGCGCCGGTTGCAAAGTTGGATGCATCGTACTCGAGCCTGAAGCGGCCATGGTCGGTAGGGAAAGAGAGGACAGGGGCTGTGGTGACGGCTTCCTTGAGGGCACGGAAGGCATCGTCTTCATCCGGGCCCCAGTTCCAGGTTTGGGTCTTCCGGGTCAGCCTGTGAAGGGGGCAGGCCTTCTCAGAGAAGTCTCTGATGAACCGGCAATAGAAGTTTACGAATCCTAGGAAGGATTGTACTTCTTTCACCTTGGTTGGGGGGGGCCAGTCGAGGACACCCTGGATCTTCACCGGGTCCATCGCGACGTTACCCTCCGAGATAACGAGGCCCAGGTACTCGATCCGGGTTCGCTCAAACTTACACTTCTCTGGCTTGAGGAAGAGCCTCCTTCTCCTCAGCGTCTCTAGGACTTCTCGGACGACCCTTCGATGTTCCTCCAGGGTGGCCGTGAAGATCAGGATGTCATCCATGTAACAGATGACAACCTCCCGGTCGATGAAATCCCTCAGGATGTCATTCATCATGGTCTGGAAGGTTGCCGGGGAGTTACACAGGCCGAAGAACATCACCATGGGCTCGAACAGCCCCCGGTTGGTCGCGAATGCCACCTTCCACTCGTCTCCATCCTTGATCCGGGCGTTGTTAAACCCCCAGCGTAGGTCCAAGGCTGAGAAGTATTTGGCGTTGCGGAGGCGGGCGAGGACGTCTGAGATGAGGGGGAGCGGGTACGAGTTCTTCACCATGATCTCGTTCAGCTTCCTGTAGTCCTGGACCAGGCATAGGGACCCGTCCTTCTTCTTGACGAAGAAGACTGGTGCTCCCATGGGGGATTTGGACGGCCGTATGCGCCTGTTCTGTAGGTTCTCGCATAGGAACTCGTCCAGTTCTTTCTGTTCCGGGCGCGAGAGTGGGAAGGTCTTCCCCCTGGGCAGTTTGGCATCCGGTACCAGGTCTATAGCGTGGTCCCAGGGCTTCCGGGGGGCAATTGGTCAAAGGCCTCTTTGGAGAACACATCCCGGAAGTCCTGGTAGTGCTCTGGTACTAGCGTCTCAAACGACGCAGGCTCAGCCTCCGGGTCGTGGGCCTCTTGGGCCATCCGCTGCAAGGGGGTCGTGGTGGCTCTCAGGTCATGGCCCCAGCTTGGGGAATGATGGCAGCGTAGATCCCATCCCCAGGCTCCAGTACCGGGTCCTGATCGTCTTGTGTTCGCGGTTGTCTGCAGGAGGACGGACAGCAGGACATGACGACTCTCTGTCGTACCCAGTCCACTTCTGGGTTGTGGTGCAGCAACCATGAGTGTCCTATGATGAGGGATTGGTGCCCGAGATTTGCAACCGCGAAACGTGCCCGCTCTGTGTGTCACCCGAAGGTCAGGAGGGCTTCTAGCTCTTCTGTTATGGCTCCATTTTCGTTCGGGGTTCCATCGACATTACGGACGGGAATGGGCTGGGGAAGGGGGGTTGTCTCTAGGTTGTGCTTTCGGACGAACTCGGGGCTTACGAAGTTCCCGGTGGCTCCTGAGTCCAGGAGGGCTGATACAGATACCGACGCAAGGGAGGTTAGGGCGGTCAGTTTCACTGTGAGGTTAAGAGACCTGGGGGACTGCTTGGAAAGGACATAAATGGCTGGGGGGGAGACTGCTACCTCGGGTGTTGCTGCCCTTGGAATCTTCTCGTTCTCACGGGTGGAGGATGCGTTTCTCCTCTTTTTCTTCGCGATGACTCGGTGAAACTTTGGCATTGGCATTGGCTTACACGCGCTGCGGTATTTACATGAGCTATCTTCTACGGGCGGCCGGGACGCATCCCTTACCGGTCGCCTGCCTGAAAATCCCTCTGGGGTTCTTCCTCTGGTTCCCCCTCCACCGTCTCTGTCCCTTCGGTCAACTGCCTCTTCAGCCCTTCCATCAATGTTCTCAGGTCTTCCGGGTGGAGACGTCGTACTCGGCTGACCCTGGGGTGTGGGCATTCTCGCGCAAGATGACCCGGGGTGTTACAATTGTAGCACCGTCTCTGGTCAGTCCTCGACCTGTCGAGATCCATCGGCTGGGGGCCCGTCCCTGGTGTAGGACGGGCTGCTGGGGTGGGGGGTGGAGGTGCGGGAGCAGGTCGTGGGGGGGTCTGCGTGGGTTGGGTCTGGGATGGGGTTGCGGTCAGCGGAGGTCGAGCTGGCGGGAATGGGGGTCTAGGTGGGGGTGCACGTGGTTGGGTGGCTTGGAAACGTCGCCACTGGTTGTCCAGAAGCGTGGCTTCGCGCTTCCACTCAGTCCAAGTGGTGGGCATGGGGCGGAGGCGGTATATACTCTCTCTGAGCCGCGAGTTAATCGCTTGCTCAAACCGGTCGACCAGCCCGACATCGCCTAGCCTCGAGGTGGGCCCCAATATCTCGAACTCCTGGATGACCTTATCCACGGAGTCAGTCCCTTGGCGGATGACTGCCAACTTCTGCCGAGCTGTGGCCTCCCGGTTCGGGTCTTGAAACATGGTGTCGAGTTCCGTGTTGAACTCGTCCATGGTTATGGTGGGGGAGGTGGCTGTCAGCAGGGTGATCGTCCGTTGTGTCGCCCATGCCCCTGCGGGTCCTCCCTTCATGTAGGAGAGGACGAAGAGGATCTGGGATAGTTCGGTAGGGAACTCGGCTGCATGGACGTGGAAGTAGATCCCGCACTCGGCTTTGAAACGATCGAGGTCTTCACTGGCTCCCGAGAAGGGAGTGGGGGCAGCGACCTTCGGTGGTTTGGGTCTGGGCGCGAGTGTGGGTACGGGCGCGGGTGCAGGGGCGGGTGCGGGTGCAGGTGCGGGTGGGGGGTGGTTGCGGGTTTGGCTCTCCACAATGGCTTGGAGCTCCTGGAAGCGGGCCAGCAGGTCGTCATACTGTTCTTCTGACACCATGGCTGGGGAGGTGGGGGAGGCGGGGGAGATAAGGTTAAAACCTTCTTCTGCTGTCAGGGACGCGTCCGGGGTCGAGAGGGCCCCAGGGTAATATCCGGCACTGAGGCCGTCGCGGGGTGTGGAGCGGGCGTGCGTACTGGCGGGCCCGATCCGGGACAGTGGTCCCTGGCCACTCAGACTGAAGTGGAGAATGTGAGAAGGTTACTTCTTCGGTTCCCACTTCAGGTACATTTATGTACATGCGGCTTGAGTCACATGACAGGTGCCACGTCATCCTCGGAGGCAGCCGCAGGCATCTGGGTGTCCCCATGGGGGATCCCGAGAGCGTCCGCTACATGCGCGCGTGCTGGGCACAGCGGGAAGCCATCCGGGGTGTGTGGGCCGGACGGGTCAATAGTACATTGATACAAAGGAAGGTGGTCCATGTAGATAGAAAGAAATAAACAAGAAGAGGAAGATGAGAAGAATGAAATAAAGAAAGGGGAAAGAAGAGGGAAAGGAAAGGGGAGGAGAGGGAGGAAGGAGGGGGGAGGGGATAGACAGCAGGGGGCGGGTGTGGTGTGGCCGGGTGGGCCCGGGTGGGCCCGGGTCAGGCGGGTGTGCCCTGACACTGACATTGGGCCCATCCTTATGGTCCCAACATTGACTTCCTCACCCTCTGAGTCAGGTGAGTATTGAGGTCCTTCGTATGGGTCCTCTACTTCGAAGCTTGATGCTCCAGAGTTACCAGAGTTGTTCTCTGGTTTTTTGTTTGATGAGTCTTCCGACTCTTCTTCTGTTGTGTTCGCAATCTCCATGGCGGCTATGCACCTTGGTTTTTCATCGCTCATTGCGTTGTGTTTTGGGCAATCTTTCGTTTTCCCTATTTTGATGCATTTGCTGCAAATTGGAACTGACTTTTGGTCAGTTTTCCTCGAGTTTTTTGAGGATGTATTCTCTTTCCATCTGGATTTCAGCTCTTCAGCCTTCTTTCCTGATGGGAGAGCTCTACTGCAGCTCGTGGTTGCCATGGTGGTTGTTCAGGTATAATATCCCGATTTGTAGGCTGAAGACATCTTCACCCCATCGATTATCTTGTCTACGTGAGATATTGCTTTCAACATCTCTGTTAGAATTGGGCAGATTCGGACGACTCCGGAGCGGAATCGGAGACTTAGCGTGGAAGGACCTTGGCCTCAGCGACTCAGGTGGAGCGCTGTGCCATTGCTGGTTGTCCTGGGGGTCCCTAATTTCGGATCTAGCAGAGGGAAAGTCTCTTGGGGGAATTCAAGTCGATTTCGGACTGAGGTTACAAGTTACTAGGTACATTGTATATAAGGAGGGGTCCGGAATCAAAAGGGACAAGGGTAGGACAAAAGGAGACAAAGGGAGATGGAAAGAGGAACAACACCGAGGGTCAAGTGTTTGACTCAATGGTGTTTCCCAAAGGAGGAATGAAGGGCCAAGGCCCAAGGAGGAAGGAAGGAGGATGGGAGTCGGGAATGGCTAGCTGACTGAATAGAAGGAAGCAGCAGCCCAAATAGGAATGAGGGAGAATAGCGGAATTGAAATGGACAATGCAATAGTTGCAAGGTCCAGAGTAAGTCCGGAAAGTCCGAACTCGGAGGTTAAACTCCGGAATATTGGCAAACATAATTAAATGGAATGAGCTAACCAATACAATGGGTATAAGCGGAGGTGGGGTCAAAGTCCGAGGTCGGAGCTAAGACCGGAGGTTCCGGAGACAGAGACGCAAACGGGATTCCGGAGTGGAGGTCCGGAGTCGGGAGCATAGGTGTTGCATACTCGTCTGGAAGGTGTCGAGGTTGGGGTCAGACCCGGAATGTTCCGGAGTCGGACCAAAGGTGGTGTCCGAGCCGGAGGTGGGGTAACCTCTTGGGAGTCAGCAAGGAGAAGGTGACGGAAGGGAAGTAGGGCTCCGGAAGTCGGAGTTCGGAGTTCCGGGAGCCCGGAGTGGAGGTCGGGATTGTATGGATATGACAATCTCCTCATTTGAGGAGAAGTCTGCTCTGATTCTGTCATGAGCGATCATTTCCCTCTTCCATTCGAGGGGAATGTAGTTTAGGAACCTGGTGTTGAAGGATGCCTGGTCTGGCGGCGTCACCATCTGGGATGCTGCTTTAGACAGTTCTAAGTAGAACTGTTTTAGGCCTTTTTCCGCTTCGTATTTAACGTTGCAGTACTTCTTTGTCACATTCAACGTGGCAGAGGCTTTAATGAATGTTCTCATCAATATGTTGAGAACTTTGAGGAACATGCCCTCATCTCCTCTGAGGAGAGTTTCGTCTTGGAGTCTTATTCCGAGGTCGAACATGGGTCCCCCTAATCTGTGAATCAAGCAGTCCAGATGGACTTCATCAAATTGGGGGCCTTTGCATCCTCATGAGGCAAGGAATCCCAGTAGTTCTGTGATCCACTGCCAGAACGATTCCATGTTGTTCTCCCCTGACCATTTCTTGTCAGGAAAAGCCAGCCCATTTTTTAGAGCTTCTGGCTTCACTCCCTCTGGGTAGGGAGTGAGTATTCTCACTTCGGCCATTCTTATGGCCTTTTCGTACCATTTCTCCAGGTACTCCTCTTGCTCCCCTGCCTTCGCAGGGTCGCTATCCAATGGAGTAACATCTGAAAGTGTAATATCTCCCATGGGCTCCATGGATATCCATGGGTTTTCATGGGTTTCCATGGGCTTCCATGGATTTTCATGGGGGGCCATGAACACCCATGAACACCCATGGAAGCCCATGAAAGCCCATGTACAACATTATCTTCCAATTTCCATGAAATTCCATGGGTACCATGAATGCCCATGGATACCCATGAATACCCATGGGAGCATTATTAGAAGGGTCCATGAATGTCCATGAATGTTCATGGACGTTTATGGAGGTCCACAGAAGTCCATGACAGTGCATGAACAACAACATACTTGTCAGGACTCAGCCCTCATTCAGGGGCAGCCTGACCTTGGAGTTGGGTGTGTGCAGTGTTCTGGGCAGTGGGGCACTAGATCCTGCCTGTAGTTCCTCAAACTCACTGAGGGGGCTAAGTGGGGAGTGAGTTGAGAAGAAGGGTGAGTTTCCTTATCCCTGCTAAGCTACTATAAAAGGAAGTGGACTGTGCCAGTTTATAGTGTGACTGCAGGCAGAAGCCAGGTGCATTCCCACAGCTTGGAAAGGGTGTCACATGGGTCTGTATGTGGGCTCCTGGTTGTAAATACACTTGGAAAAATAGGGAAAAATGGGGGGGACTGGGGGAGGGGTTTCAGGGTTGTATGTTCAGGTGAGGTGCCCTGACAATACTATAGCAAGTGAATGAAATCAGAGACCCATGGGGACCCAACCAAAAGCCTTTATACATATGTCTTCACAGGTGTCATATTCATCCTCCACCACCACCTTCTGTCACCTCCAGCCATCCCTGATTACCTCTGCTCCACTCATACCAACCTCAGAGCCCCCCAATGGTCACCACCCCCCCATTTCCATATATTACTTACACCTCCCTAAGTATGGAACCCCAAAGGCCTTCAGACAGCTCCAATGTCCACAAGCACACCCCTGACTCTGTTGGGCCATTTAGTCGCCTGCCCTGCAAGTCTGCCTTTGGACCACCCTCTCCATTCTCCTTTTGGGTTGTTGTCTGTTAAACCTGTAACCCAAGTTGCCAGTAATATTCAGTTGACTAACCCTTGACCCTGTTATGTCAGCTCCACCTGGTTCCTGCCATTTATGGGCCCTCCACCTAGACTTCCCATGTATCTGCAAATTAGGGCCCCAACATGCTACTGGGCACAGTGCTCCTGGCTTGAGTTGCTGAGGCCAAAGCCCTCTGAACACTGAGTCATACCTCCCTTTCGAATCCAGTCTTTGACAACAGGTGTCTGTATAAATGTTAGAACTGTGGGGCTGAATTGGTCCATTTCCATAGGTTTTGGGTGCAGTATAGGGGGTCAGCATAGGGATGATTCTACAGATAATGTGGCAGAGGTTGTGAGAGCTGAGTTTACAATAACATGGTTGGGTCAGGTTTTGTGTGATGATAGTTGTTGGATACTAACTATTTACATGGCATGGGATACTGTACTCCACAGAGCCCGTAAGAGGCTAAAAATGGGAAAATCCCATTTCTATAATAATAAATATGAACTTTGATTTTTGTGCCACAACTGCGAGTGTCCACTGAATATGTTGGTGTGCTTGTTTAAGCACAGGTGCAGCCTCACACTCCCAGTCCATCAGTACATGCCATAATGAGGCTACATATATGGTTAAGGGTGGGAAATACAATCCTTACAACTGATCACAGGTGCATCATACATGTGAGGAGCCCAGGGAAAAACATGCATACATCTCCATCAGTTTTGATCACAGCAAAATTTATATAGTATTGGTGAATATAGACATGTCAGTGCTGCCTATCTTCAGTAACTTTCATCATTAATTATGCTTCACACTTGATTGAACAATGGAAACCCCCCCTCTGCTCTGACCATCTGCACATCACTGTGGCAGCATTGAGTGTCAAATCCTTGTAACAGAGCAAAATAACAGCACATAGAAGCTGTTACATAAATGGCCTTTGGGAGTTCATGAGCATCCATGGGTGTCCATGAGCACTCATGGGCACCCATGACCACTCATGGGAGGCTGTAAAAGTCATGTAATTTGTCAGAAAATCCATGGAACTCCATGAAAATCCATGAAAATCCATGAAATCCCATGGAGCCCGTGGAGCATCTATCACTTTTCATGAGTTACTGCTCATTCCCCCCATTCCCCCCTCCCAATTTCCCCCTTCAAATTTCCCCTCATTCCCCCCCCATTCCCCCTTCAAATTTCCCCTCATTTCCCCCCATTCCCCCTCAAATTTCCCTTCATTCCCCCCCTCATTCCCCCTCCAAATTTCCCCCCATCCCCCCCTTCAAATTTCCCTTCATTCCCCTCCTCATTCCCCCCCTCATTCCCCCCCTCATTCCCCCCTCATTCCCCCCTCATTCCCCCCCCCCCCAATTCCCTCCTCAATTTCCCCTCATTTTCCCCCCATTTCTCCACTCATTTTCCTGCATTTTCCTTAAGTAATTTCAGATTAACTGTATATGTATATCCCTAAATTTGGTCTATATGTTAATTTGGCTATATACCCTTGGTGTGTAGTGCCGCATTGGGGGCTGAAAGTTAAGCTTAGTTTGTTCAGTTTCCTGCATGGTAGGGACTTGGCTGTGACTGATCACATGATGCCAGAGTCAATGCTCTTAACTTTTAATTTTGATATCAGATAAATTAAACACTCAGGGAGCTCATATAGATAATAGTCCCCTGTGTGCAAATATAGCTCTATGAGCTTTGACTACTTTGGGGAGCTCTGAGAGATCAGGCCTCCACATCCAGGTTTGCTGATGTTCAAAGCTTGCTACTGGTTAACATTTAACCTTTGCACATGGCACGCACACATCTCTACTCCACTTACTCTCTTGCCTTCGGGCTCACCTCCGAGAGCTCTCTGGACGATCGTTATCACAATCCTCACCCTTCCACTTCTCCTTGGAAGTATTCCGGAACCCTCCGGTTACTCCATACACCTCTCTTCCACTCCCTATGATGTTCAGCTTCCACTTCTGGATGATCTGACTCTAGCCTGTTGTGTCGATCAGATGCTGGGACGTCTAATCCTAAGAAGGGGATGGACCCCGCTTCTATCTACCTCAGTGCTATACACCGGTCTCCACCAAAAGTATTTTCACATCTTCCCCACAGACAACCCTAGCTGTCAGAGACCAGGTTTGAGACGAAGGAAAGTCTCCGTTGAAGGAGGAGAACAGAAATCCTATAAAAGGCTGTTCTTTCTTCTGATACTTATATGTTAGTATTGGTACTTTAACTCAACCACTGTAGCGTTTTGGTTGCTTTGTGTATTGATATTTGTATGTGTTACTAATTGTTTGTGTGTGTATGAAATTCTCAGGGTTCAATTCACTTGTCTACCTGATTGTTCCACATGAAAATCGCGCTATAGACCTACTATTTTCAGTCGTTTCACCTCTGTCTTGTCACTTTTAACTCGGAGTGACTCCAACCGACTTGACTCAACATCACTATTTCTTAACTTCTTCTTAACTTTTTACTGAGGGTTGATCACTTTTACTCAGATGTGATCTGAACTGCACACTTATACTAATAAAACTTAATTTTTATTAGGATGCCTTATGACCTATGAGCCAGAGCATGTAGGGGAGAGGAGTAAAGAAGGAAGAGGGGTCAGACCAGAAAATGTGGTCTTTTATACCTTTCCTAAGGGCTCTGTTTTCACATGTCACTTTACTATTTACATTGCTGAGTAATCTTATATTGAGCTTAGCAATCCTCTTATGTAAGCGATCAGCATCCCATTCTGCTTCTAGAACTTTCTGGAAGTTTTGGTGTGGGAATTAGCCAATTGCATTGCCTAACACCCATCATGACCTTGTTTACCCTTGTTTACTCACTTTATTCTAAGTCACATGTCATGGGGTTATTTGTTAGCTTAAGGGTGTAGCTTTCCGTCGGTATAAACAACAGTAAACTATGAGGATTATTTATGAAGATATGAATTTTTCAAGATTTAATTTTGAGGTTCTCCAGATTGCTTTGGCATTAGCTCATCCATTTTCTTACAATTAATTCTGGATAAATTATGCCTCGTTCCTGGACTCGAACTCTTTAGTTTCGCATTTCTAGCTCATCCGTTTTAACCACAAACTCAGGATGTTTGAGCCAGTCTTCTCTGCAAGTGTGTTTTAATCTTGTTAAATTCGTTTCTCCCTCAATTCTTCAGATTTTAACATGAAATCTTTTCGTACACAGACCTGTACTTCAACTCTTTAAGACCGACAAAGATTCATATTTTTCCCTATTTTCCTCATATAAATATTTCCAATTCTTTCATCTTTTCCTCGTACCCGACCATTTTTCATTATATGAATGCCTTGATTTCCTTCCGATTTCTCTTTGTCATTCGTTTCGTACGTTCGTAAAACTATTTTCCCACGTTACCACGAATTTCTAATATTTTATTTGATACAGGAAACCTTGTTTTTGTTTTCATGTGAGTTTATTTGCTGTTTTTCTTCATTTTCTGAACCATCTTTTAATCCCTAGACTTGAAAGTTCGCGTAGATACTCAATCCATCGACTCTGTTCTTCATTATTTTTCCGATATTTTATTTCAATTCATTTTGTTGAGTTATGATTTTATTCCTATTTTTATTTCTGGTCCGTGGAGGTTGTATGATTTTTATCCAATTTTTTTGTGATGGTTTCTGGTTGTTTTAGTGTTGTAACTTTTATATTCCTACACCGTGGCGGAGGGCTTCGGCCTCAGCGACTTATGCCAAGAGCACTGTGCCTAGTAACACGTCCATGCCCTAACTTACTAACTGGCAACCAGAACTGAAGGGGGTTAACTCTAGTCGATTTTATTACTGAAGTGTAACCTATGTACAAGTTGGGTATATATAGTTACAGCAAAGATGGGTCTGCAAATGGCAGAGCCAAGCGGATCGGAGCTAACGGGGTTAAACATTAGCCGACTGAATATTACCAATGAGTCGGGTTACGGGGTTAACAGATAGGCAGGCGATAACCCAGAAATGGAAAAGAGGGATAGGCCCGAAGGTGTACTCTGCAGGGCAGGCAAGTGTATTGCCCAACGGAGGCAGGAGTGCGCTAGCGGATGTCGGAGCTGTCCGGAAGTCTTTGGGGCTCCGTACTTAGGGAGGCATAGGTAAATTGAAAGGAGGGGGTGACCATCGAGGGGTACCGAGGGGATTGCGGAATACGGAATCTCCAAGGTTAGTGAAGAAGGAGTGGGGGTAGACCGGAGGGATCGGAGGGACCGGAAGTCGATGGCTGGGGATGGATATGACACTAGCTGCTCAAAGACCCTAGGGTCAGCTCCATCTTCGATGCCGAAAACACACTCAACATCATACCCAACCTCCACCTTCGTCACCCTGTGCCTTGCACACCCTTGGACCTCCATCACCTCCGACAATCGAGATTCCACTGATGCATAAGACCCATTCAGGTGGGCAACCGACCTCTCCTCCCTGACATCGACTACCCCTTGACCCTGTATCTATGATACACTCCCTTCCTTCGACAAACCTTACCTGGACGGTACCCCAAGTGTCTACTCCGGACCTTCAGACCTCTCTTACCAGTCCATGATACTCCTTCTCAAGCCTTTGGCTTGTACCCCAAACAACTCCGACTCCCTTACAACCATGGAACTCCACTCTTGTGTTGTCAAACCTTGAGTTCCTGTTAGAACTGGGCGAGGGTGGACGATTCTGGAGGGGAACCGGAGACTTAGCAAGGAGGGACCTTGGCCTCAGTGACTCAAGTGGAGCGCTGTGCCATTGCTGTTTGTCCATTTGGTCCTTAATTTCATAGGAGGCGAGCAGGAAGTCTCTAGGGGGCATTTCACGTCGATTTTAGACTAAGGACTAAAATGAGTATGTACAAGCGCCAATATATATAATGGAGAAGGTGAAAGCACAGGGAAACAAAGGGGGTCCAAATCGGAACGAAGGTGTCCGAACGGGAACAAAGGGGTGACAGAAGCGGAGCGGTACCAAAGGTCATAGGGCAGAACCTGTGGTATGTCCGAAAGGAGGTAAGGAGGGCAAAGCCCAGAGGGGCAGGAGGATGAGGGGAAGTGGGGATGATGACTAACTGGCTAGAATGGGAAGAAGCAGCAGTCCAAATAGGGATGAGGGGAAAATGCGAGAGATACATTACAAGCGGTGAAAGAGCTGAAGATGATCTGTGGAGCTCGGAGGTTATGGAGGTTACAGAGGTTACGGAGGTGGGGTTGAAAGTCCAAGGAATATTGGCAATGGTGTTTACGTAGTATGAGGTCACCAATGCAATGGACTAAGGCCGAGGTGGAGTCAAAGTCCAAGGTAGGAACTATGACGGAGGCTCGGAGCAAAGGTACGAGCGGTGTCCGAGTATGAAGTACGGGACAGCGGTGGAAGGTCATAACTTGGCAGGAGGTTGGCGGAAGAGGGCCAGAGGGAAGAGAGAGGAAAGAGGAAGGAGGAAAGGTGTCAGGTCCAAAGGTGAGTATTGGAGTGGACGGGAGAAGAGTAGGAGGATGACGGAAGGGTGGAGGTGTTGTGGGGAGGAAGTGGAGGAGTGGTAGGAGGGTGGCAAGAGGGGTGGTGTTCAGTCCGAGGTGGGTATTGGAGCGGACAGAGATAGGACAGGAGAGGGACGGAGGAGTGGAGGTGGCATGGGAGGTGAGAGGAGGTGTGGTGCCAGGACTGAAGGTGAATATTGGAACGGACGGCGGTAGGGCAGGACTCTGGAGGTGGTGAAGGAGGAGGTCCGGGAGTCGGGTTGGGATCGGGTATGCATGGATATGATGGCCCCCTGCCCTAGTAAGTGAGACTTTGCCAACAATCAGACCCTAGACCCTGCTGGCATTCCGACTTCACTTCCAGTTCCCGAGCCTTTGGGCTCCCGGCATCCAGTCCCTCTGGTTCCTCCTAGGCCTATAGCACAACTCAGTCTCACATCCCTGCCTCCGCATCCTCCGCATATTTTGCATCTTCCATATTCCACGCATCTTCCACATCCGGACCTCTGCCCACCTTGGCACCCTCTGCACCCCTGCCACTCCTGGTTGACCTCCACACCCTGTAGTCAGGTCAACACTCCCCTCTGTACCTTTGCTGGCCATCATGCTGTCCTCATTTGTGACAGCACTGATGGACCACCCTCTGTTGCGGACTTATCAGGGCCGTGCTGATTCCCCCATCCCATTTCGCAGACTTGTGTCGGTGCTGTGCGCCGACCCCGCTTTTCCTTTGGCTTTTTGCCACTTGGCAGCATTCATTCATTCCTTGCCAAGTGCCTATTATGTTCACCCATTTCATTCGCTTAACTTGCCAATATTGGCACTTGATCCATGGGCTATTGCACTTTCCCATTCATTCATTTAATCTGTCAATATTGGCACTTGATCCACTTTGACCTTATTCATTCCTTGCCTCCCATTTCCCAGGTTCTCATCCTTGGTTTAGTTTGACAAGTCCCCACTCATTTACGCTTATTTCCGCACCAGACTGACCGGTCCCTCTTTTGATTTCTTACTTACTTATACCTTGTAAATACTTTCAGGGACCTCAGTCTGAAGTCAACTAGAGTACCCCCCCTGTTCTGGTCTGAGTCCCTCCTTCTGCAAAGGGGGCTTCCCCCCCTCTGAGTCCGTGCTCGCAGAGTCCGCACTCCTCCTACAGGTCCACTCTGCCCACAAGTCTTGTTTGAAGTCCACTGTAGGTGGCAATCTGTAAATACGGGATCTCCCCCAAACATCAAGCTCAGAGCACAGCGCTCCACCTGAGTCGCTGAGGCCGCGATCCCACTCTGTTAACCTTGAACAGCGCTTCCAGATGTGCCGCACATTTCTGCCTGCATATCCACACATGCGCTGAAGGAGAGAACAAAGGAAAGTCAGTTGGGAGGTTCAAACGAGACCACCACCAAGCTGTTCCCTGGTTCTTTAGTTAGGATGGGGAAGTGTACTAGTGTTATTTATTGTAAATAAAGTACCAATCCGAGTGTTTTGGCTAATTCTATTTTTATGGGTTAGTTTTAAAGTTCCTGGGAATTGACTTACAGATAAACCGAGCCCTGCGGAGCTGTTTCTTTATTGAAATTTATTAATTTGTCTAGGTGTAATTCTGTGTAGCATTGTTTAATTTGGATTTAAACTTGAATTTAATCTTCTACTTGGTGAAGTTTCAAAGATTCTATTCAGTTAATGAATTTGGATGGTGTCTGGAGTGTCCCTTGAGTTCGTTTTTATTTTTGTCTTATTTTATTGCTTGTTTTAACAGTAGCAAAATAACTGTTTTGTGTTTACACTTTGAAATCTGGAGTGTTAACCAGCTCTCCTGTTGAAATATCTACTTAATATTTCTCTCCTTATTTGCTGCCTTTTACTACAGTGGCAATCTTAACTGTATATCACTTTTTCGCACTGGAGTGACAACCAGAAATGCTTGAGAAAAATAATACTCTATTTTCTTACTTCTCTAAGGGGGGCGAAAAGTCGCAGAAAGGGTCTCCCTTTTATACTCCTTGGGTCGCCTTCCTTTTTCATGCTCTACCTTCTATTTACAGGATTTATTTACAGTGTATTTTTCTTAAACTGAATAAAAATGAAATTTTCATGCTATAGTTCTACTGTGCTTTTGCTGCGCTGAACTGCGGTTCTACTGCGGTCAGACTGCGCCTAGAATTCTTATTGTCCTCCCTCGCCTAAGCTATTTTAATGGTTAATTAGAACTTGGCCGCGCTGCATTTGCCGCAGTTACCTATTTCAAATTCTATTTAAATTTGCTATGACTCGATGACTCTGAATTCAAACTTCGCATTACTATGCGTACGGCTGTGTTGAGACCTCCAGCTGATTTATTCCATTTTTATTTAGTGACATTTGGTTAAAATGAGACTGAAATGGTAAATGAGTGAATTATTCAGGTTTGAAACTGAAAGAAAAAGTTGGTAGTAGTCAAGAATTACTCAAACGAATGTGTTATAGCTCTCCACCTCATTAGAATATCGTTCCCTAAAATTCCCGCCATGGTCCGTCGTAGTTTAGTGGTTTTCGTGAATTTTGTTCATATTCTCTGATTTCCTTTTGTATTATCGCATCCTAATCCTCCATATGTATCGTTGGTTGTTATAGTAGGTTGTCCTTGAAGATATCATATTTTTATCTATTTTATTTAGGACTCTGGACCTCTTGAAGCTGTTTTCCCGCGCATTTTCAGGTTTCTAACTTCATGTCCTTGTATCTCATTCATTTCTGGATGTTTTCTCACGTTCTTAGTATCATAATTTTTCATTTATTCCCACCTTTCCAATGGTACTAATATTGTGTCCTATTTCCTGGTATTCGTTGAGTTAGCAAAGATTCGCACACACATTCGGTAATCACGTGCGTCGTTCGTATGCGGGAGCCGTTTTCGTTTATTTGTTCGGGATTTATGATATGCGTGGGTGTTTATTTCTTTCATATGGGCTTCTGTGATTTATTTCAGATTTTTCCCTCATGATCTAAGGTTGTTTTGCACTTTCCATGCTTTGTTTTGACCGGGCTCTTCCTTATTTGGACGTAAATTGGTCTTCGCGATCTGCCGAAGTGCGGATCTCGGTTCCGACGGCCGGTTCCCTGCGCATCGCCACCCTCACGTGTCATTACACATGATGCGGATTCCTATATTCCCGTCATGGGTATAACTTCACAACGGCTGGACCGTTTGGGCTGAGAATTTGCATAGCTATAGTTTCCTATTTTTCATACTTTCCGTGTAAATTTCGTTGTATGTTTTAATTATGGATCCTACGCAATCATCGTCTTGTCCCTGAGCTCGGACTTTTGATGTCACTATTTCCGTTATTGGATTTCTCATTAACGCATGATCCTTTTATTATGGAAATTTGGGAGGATTAAGAGTAGATCCCTTCCTTTCTAATGGGCTATCAAGCTTGTCTCGGTCGTTACTAGTTAATCTTCGCGCTTGCTTTTTAGACATTGACCTCGTTTTGCAGGAGTTTTAGTCATATCTCCGTCGTTTATGGGTAGTTTCCCCTGTAATTACTCTCATTGGTTCCGTTTGGGAAACATCTACATTTCCTATTATAAACACGACTTTGACTTTTGCATTAGTTCCTGAGGAATCTTTGTTCTGTGGTACTTCCATCCTTGCTACGTGTGCGGACGTGGGAAAGTAGTTTCCGTGGAGGTTCTCTGATTATTTTTATAGTCAAATCTTGGTCGATTGTCCTAATTCTTGGTTTAATATTTGCTATAAATTCCCCCGAGAATTCCGTCTCGTTGATGGTAAGCTTGAAGTATTTTTGTTATTTTTCTTTCTTTCGATTTATCGTGTATAGTCATAATAATTCGTAAAAATTCGTAAAATTCGTTAAAATTCAGGTTCTTCTATGTTCTCATATCTACTTGTCGTATGAGGTTTTGTGATCTATCTGGCATATTTCCATAATGGGTTTCCATAGTGTGGCCGTTATTTCTCCTACAGCGCGCTCCAACAGGCTTCTGCCACAATCTCCAACCCCGACTCAGACAGAAACCATCCATCTTCAGTCCATCTCCTGACAGTAGTTCCGACTCTGACAGTCTTCCTGACTCTGACAATATTCCAGTCTCTGACAGTAAGCTCTGCAACCTCTGAGCTCCACGGATCATACTTGGCACTTTCTGTCATATCCATCCCTGGCCATCGACTTCTGGTCCCTCCGATCCCTCCGGTCTACCCCCGCTCCTTCTTCACTAACCTCGGAGCTCCCGTATTCCACAATCCCCTCGGTACCCCTCGATGGTCACCACCCCCTCCTTTCAATTTATTACCTACGCCTCCCTAAGTACGGAGCCCCGAGGACTTCCGGACAGCTCCGATGTCCGCTAGCGCACTCCTGCCTCCGCTGGGCAATACACTTGCCTGCCCTGCAGAGCCCACCTTCGGGCCTATCCCTCCTTTCCGTTAACCCCGTGACCCGACTTGTCGGTAATATTCAGTCGGCTAATGTTTAACCCCGTTAGCTCCGCTCCATTCAGCTCCGCCATTTGCGGACCCGTCTTCGCTGTAACCATATATATATCCAACTTGTACATAGGTTACACTCCAGTAATAAAATCAACTAGAGTTACCCCCCTTTGGTTCTGATTGCCAGTCAGTAAGTTAGGGCACGGACGTGTCACTAGGCACAGCGCTCTTGGCATAAGTTGCTGAGGCCAAAGCCCTCCGTCACGGAGACTCTCCCTCATCTCGAATCTGGTCTCTGACACCCTAGAGACTTCCTGCTCACTGCCTCTGAAATTAAGGACCAAATGGACAAACAGCAATGGCACAGCGCTCCACATGAGTCACTGAGGCCAAGGTCCCTCCTTGCTAAGTCTCCGGTTCCCCTCTGGAAATGTCCACCCTTGCCCAGTTCTAACACTTGTGGGGGAAACTCTCCACAACAACTCCTTTCTCCACTGACCTCGATCCTATAACTCCAGGAAATTCTCTGGAAATTCTGCAAGGTCCGGGCTCAGTGTCCACTTGTTAGACACAGGTCCGGGGTTGGCACCGAGGGTCACCGTTGTGGGCCGCTATAGGCCGTGATGGCTGTGATGCTGTGAACAAGGCCCAAGGGTAGGGCATTTGGCCTCAGCGACTCTAAAGGAGCACTGTGCCCCCTAGCTGTCTCTTGGCCCTCATTTCAGACTCACTGGGGTTGCCTTGCTGGGGTCAGGACTTGGGGAGTCATGGTCAAATTGATATTAGAGCTAAAGTACTATAATGTATCATACAGGATATATATAGGAAGGGGAAATGAATAGAAGCGGACCCGGGCCGAAGGCCGAAGGGTCCGGAAGCAAAAGGGAACAAAGAGCGGGGTTGGCCACACAGCGGCCAGCAATGGCCGAGGGTCAAAACAAACAATAACAGATAAATAAACGAAGGGGTGTAGGGCTGCAGTAGCGGTGTAGGAGGGACGAGCCAGTAGTACCCAAACAGCACTATATAATGGTCTACAGATGTTACCTGGGACCCGACACACAATCCCCTAGCCCCACAAAGCCCGTTGCACTTCTCCCATTATCTCTGTATTTTTTTGATATTTTTCCAGACCAGGTTACGACCACTTAGTTTCCATATCGGGCCGCTTTGACAGTATTTTCACTATAACTCCCCCAGTTCTTCTTCGATCCAGACACATTTCATATCGTTAGAAAGCTGCCGTCGAGATGAGTCGAACAAGTCCAGTATCGGGAGATTTGGTGCAGCCGTTGTGGAGATCGTCGAAGTCTATCGATTGTGTGGCCACACCCATATATTTTTTATGTTTTCTGTTGTTTTCTTTGTTCTATGTTGTTCTGTCCGTTTCTATCCGTCCCTAACACCGTCGGATTGCTCGGACATTAGCTTCGGTTATATACAAGCATGTATCTAGTATGAAAAGAGATCTTCTCCTCCTTCCCTGCTTAAGTGCCAGTCCAACAGTACTGCATCTGGGAGCGTGTGAACGAGTTCAGTTAGGTTTAGGGCGACGTTGAGAAGGCAGGACGCCTTGCTTGGCCCTAGGGAAGGTCCACCAGTTGGTTTAGTTGGTTTTTCACGGAAGTTAAGTTTTCCGGACCTAGTGTCAGAGACTGGATTGAGACGAAGGATTGTCTCTGTGGCAGAGGGCTTCGGCCTCAGCGACTCAAGCCAGGAGCACTGTGCCAAGTTACACATCTGTGCCCTAATTTACTTACTGGCAACGAGAACTAAGGGGGATCAACTCTAGTCGATTTTATTCCCGCTACTCTGTAGTGGGTCCTATGAATCTTTGCAACACGAAAAGCCTATAGCCGTGCAAGAGGTCCTTTATCATTGCCAATACCTCAGGTTTCCAATTCATTTTCCCTAGGTTACCAGGGTCCTCATTCGCAGCCTCCACTCTCGTGTCCCGCCTCCCAAACCTACAGTACTATCACGTTCAACTTTTCCTTTCTTGGTTCGTATCCCCCTCAATTCCATCGCCTCTGACTTTCGCCCCCAAATCTTCAAATCCCCAAATCCCCAATGACCGCGTCTTCTGTTCGTTGGCCCTTTTCCTTCTTATCTACCTGTCATGGCCATGCATTCCGGCCCGTTAGCCGCCCGTCCCGATGCCGCCCGAGCCCGTTCTCGCTATGCGAGCGTGAGCGCAAGCCCCAACCTCAGCCCTATCCTCCCTGAGGACTCCCTGCTCACTCCCTTGCTTTCCCCTAGGCTCCCCTACACTTGGCCGACTCCCCCACAGCCACACCGACCTCCCTGCCCCAAGTCCGCCTCTGGTACCGACCTAGCGTGACTCCGCAACATCGCCTACTCCGCTATGATACCATCGCCGCTACTGCGGCCCTACACCCCTTCGTTTATTTATCTGTTATTGTTTGTTTTGACCCTCGGTCATTGCCGGCCGCGGTGCGGCCAACCCCGCTCTTTGTTCCTATTTGCTTCCGGACCCTTCGGCCTTCGGCCCGGGTCCGCTTCTATTCATTCCACCTTCATATATATATCCTGTATACTACATTATAGTACCTTAGCTCTAATATCGACTTGACCACGACCCCAAGCCCTGACCCCAACAAGGCAGCCCCAGTAAGTTCGAAATGAGGGCCAAGAGACAACTAGGGGGCACAGCACTCCCTTTAGAGTTGCTGAGGCCAAATGCCCTACCCTCGGGCCTTGTCTGAGGCATCGGCGACCTTCGGTGCCCGACCCCGGACCAGTGTCTAACACTACCGATCCTCCATTTTCTGAGTCCACTGTTGTGATCGATGCTATCGAACATGGAATATATGATGACTCTTTACCGATCAACGACGCTATTTTACAACTTCTACGTCACATTGTCAATGGGGAATGCTACCACAGTCCCGTCTCCGCTTGCATCAATGTGTCATCCCAATGGGCTGACTGCGATGTTTATTTAGGGCGCGTGTTTGATTTTTTGCATTCCAACTCTGTGTCATACAATGTTTTGAAGCTTGTATGTAGCGCTTTGGGCGTTGTACCTGGCAATCAATATCGTGGGGCTCAAGTGGACTGCCTACAAATTATACAACATTTCATTTCCATACAGTCTCGATTCCCTGATCGATTGAGTGTACTGCGCTCATTTGAATGATTGTCCCGTGTTGATCTACTTGCCCTGTGTTGCTTCCATCGTGTAACGTATGATCACAATTTACAATCATTGACTCGAGAACAGTTGCAAACTGGTTTGTTTGCTCATTTAATCTGTGACATTACTTGCGACTTTGGAGTAACTGAATTTCGCTACCTTTGCTATTCAGAACCTGCCAGCGCTGATGTACAACTGGTTAATCGTGCAGCCCTAATTCACTGGATCGCGAGTGTTGATGTCCGGGATTGTATTCTCCGCCGACTCCTGAACCATTGGAAGTTGCCTTTCAATTCATCTGCAAACATGTCCTCCATGCGCAGATTGTTACTCCAACATGCAGCCAACTGTGTGGCCCCTTCAACTATGACAGCCAAGGCTCAGTATGCTGAGTGGAAACATTCATGCGCTACACAATGGCCTGAAAAGCTGTCACCCATTGCAAAGAAGCGCTTGTTGACGGATTTTTATTCTACACTGGGCCCCAACCGCCTTTCCTCCTTGGTGTGTGCCATATGTAGTGCAGCAAAGCTTAAAGTGGCTATGCTTACGGACCCTGTGGATTTGCACTCATATGATATCTCTCCCCTTCGACGTGAATATCCACCCACTGCCCCTCACCCTTTTCCCAACATTCCATTTCTGCGTGACATTATGCTATCCCCAGAAGGTGTAGTCCTCATATCGGACTCTTCAGTAATGATTCACATTTGCAAAGATTGTCATCGAAGTTTACAGCGAAAGCGACTGCCTAACACTGCGATAGCCAATGATTTATTTTTCGGGCCAATTCCATCCCAACTTGCCGATCTCACTTTGATCAAGGAAGCTCTGATAGCCAGGCGTCGTGCAAAAAGCTGGATAATTCACTTGCGTGATGACTCTTCTTCTTCCCATACCACTGGAGCTGCCTTCTCATCTGTGAGCCCAGTCTCTCAACGTGCACTGAAAGGACACATCATTGTATTTCCTGCTACACCTGAAGCACTTGCACCCTTTTTGCCACCACCATTGGAAGATGTGGTGGGGCGCTCCCCCTAGAGCTTCCTCTAGGGTATTTCTCGCATGTATCGCTGCAAGTCTCTTTCTCTCTGAGTTTTTACTCAGGGTACTGCTTAGTAGCAGTTCTTCATATTCCTTGATTCTGTCGGGGATAATATCTTCTGCATTTTTGTCCAGATGGATGTCCGCCGACACATAGTCGTCGAAATGCAGATCCTCATCCGTTGACAAGTCGTAGTACTGTGAGAGTGCATCTGCCACTTTGTTCTTGTGGCCTTCCACATATTTTATTTCGCAATTGAAGCTTGCGAAAAGGCTTGCCATCTCAGGTGTCTACCTGAGTTGTGGTTTTTTGCTTTGAAATATTCCAAAGCTTTGTGGTCCGTGATTACTGTGAATTCATGGCCTCCCATGAGATCGTCTTGCCATCTCATGAGTGCCTCAAGGACACCCAGTGCCTCGAGCTCGTAGGTGAAGTACCTATGTTGTGTGTTGGTGAACTTTTTGGACATGAATGCGGCCGGGTGGCAAGTCTGCCACTTTTCGCCTTGTCCAATTAATGTGCCCATGCCTGCTGGGCATGCGTCTGTTATGACCCAGATGTGGAGTTTGGTCCTCTCTTCTTCTGGGAGGCTTTCCAGTGGATTCCACTGGACGGGCTTCAGGATCGGAGCCCTGCATGCTAGACATTTAATCTCATCAAAGCATTTCTGGTGGAGTGGTGTCCACCTGAATGTCTGCTTGTTTGTCAGGGATCGGCCCCTGGCCCTGCTGTCAGGGCACCCAACCACACCCCAGAACCACCTTCCCAGACTTCCCCCACTTCCCAGACCTCCCCATCACTACATATCTCTCACAACTTCAGCCCGCATGTGAGCCCGCAGGAAAAATCACGTGGGTCAAGGCGAGCAACTCGCCTTAACCCATGTGACACCCTTTCCGAGTTGCTGGAACATGCTCGGCTTCTACCTGGAGTCACGTTATGAACTGTACAGTACACTTCCCTTTTATAGTAGCCAAGCGGGGAATAGGGAAACTTACCCTTCTTCTCAACTCAATCCCCGCTTAGTCCCTTCAGTGAGTTTGAGGAGCTGAGGACAGGGTCTAGCGCCCAACCACCCGGAACACCGCACACACCCAGGCCTGAGGTCGGGCTGTCCCTGATCGAGGACTGAGCCCTGACATTGTTTGAGCAGATTGTTTGCAGTGGTCCTGTGTAGCCACTGACGTTTGGCATGAATATCGATAGATATTCTACCATTCCCAGGAATCTTAGGACTCCTGTGTGGTCTACTGGCTCTCGCCAGTTGCGGATTTTTTCTATTTTATCCGCTTGAGCGTGGATGCCCTGTTCGTCCACACGGCTTCCTAGAACGTCTAGGATTGGGGCAAATGGCTGGAATTTTTTCCGGCTTATGTAGAATTTCGCCCCCTTTAGGCGAGTGAACAACCACAATAATGCTTTATTGTGGTTCTCCACAGAGCTTGTGCTGGTGAATATATCGTCGAACCAGACGTGTAGGCGTCTGCCTACTTCTCCTCATAGTTCCCAGGTCAGTGCACGCTGGAAGGTGCTGTCAAAAACCCGGGATCATAGGGGTAAATGCGTGAGTCCGGATGCAGGCGGGGCTCAACTAGAGGGGGATCCGAGAGCTCCAGTAGTGGGCCAAAGCTTCTCCAGGAAGCCCAGTTCTGCTGGATGGTACAAGAGGCTCTAAGAAGGATGCGGCCTCAGCAACTCGGAGGGAGCGCTGTGCCTCCGTTATGTCTCAGTTAGTCCTTGTATTTCTTATGTCTGAGGTATCTTGTAGAACGGGAATGGGATTCACTCAGAGGGACTTTGGGTAACATTTTAGTCAAGATTAGAACTGAGGGACTACAGGTTCTAATCTACAGGTATTTATAAAGGGGAATGGAAAGGACTTAGTCAAAGTCCGAATGACAATGGGACAACACTGAAAGGTGCCAAATGATACTGAGAGGTACCAAAAGGTCCCGAACGATATCTTTAACGGGGAACTGAGGTGTCGGAACAAGGAAGGCAGAGTAAGTGGCCGGAAAATGAATGGGAACGAGAAATGGGTAAGGGGGGTTAGCCGACTGAATGATAAGAAGAAGATAGTCGTGCTAAGAATGGAAGGTGACTAATAAGTGATGATGTGAGTGAGATCACCGAAGGATGTGGGTAACTCCGAAAGCGGAGTTGCATATCCGAAGGATGTTGGGTGACTCAAATAAATGAAATGGGTGGAGAAATGGTTTAAGGGTATGTCATGGGATGTCGGAGGTCCGTCGGGGTCTCGGAGCAAATCCGGAGTCTCCAAATGTTCTGACTCGGGACCGAGCTTCCGGGATGGGAGTGGCCAAGGTTCGGTGTGCCACAACCAGACCGGAGCTGAGACAGTCAGGAGGGAAGGTGACTTGGGGAGTGGGGAGGCATGGTGTAGGGGATGGTGAAGTTGTTAGGAAGGTGTGGTGTGGTGGGAGTGCACGGGGTCGGGATTCTGGGATATGACAGGTGCAGGGTGTGTTGCAGTCTCCTTGCTGCATCGTGTTCGAGTTGTATGTCCCGTGGGGTGTAGAGAATGTCATCCTATGGACGTCGTCTGGATCCACACATATTTGTTTGTATGCGTCCGACATATCGATCTTGGATCGGTATGTTGCTCTGGCGACTGATTCTTGGATCAGTTGCATGTCTGGCATTGGTGTGACGTCGAGGATCGTGTTTGAGTTATGATTCCTTGCATCTATTACCGTGCACAAAGATCCATCTGCTTTGCAGATACACAGTAGCGGGCATGCTCGCTTGCTGTTCGCGGGATACCACCATCCTGCTTTTACATAGCGATCTATTTTGGTCACTAGTGCTTCCTGCAGTGCTGCAGGACATCTCAGGGTGTTTCCCCGAAATTTCTTGTTCAGATCCTTCAACGGGATTCTGTCATATCCATACAATCCCGACCTCCGCCCCGGGCTCCCGGAACTCCGAATTCCGACTTCCGGAGCCCTACTTCCCTTCCATCACCTTCTCCCTGCCGACTCCCAAGAGGTTATCCCACCTCCGGCTCCAGCACCACCTTCAGTCCGACTCTGGAACATTCCAGGTCTGACCCCAACCTCGACACCTTCCAGACGAGTATGCAAAACCTATGCTCCCGACTCCAGACCTCCGCTCCGGAATCCCATTTGCGTCTCCATCTCCGGAACCTCCGGTCTTAGCTCCGACCTCGGACTTTGACCCCACCTCCGCTTATACCCATTGTATTGGTTAGCTCATTCCATTTAATTATGTTTGCCAATATTCCGGAGTTTAACTTCCGAGTTCGGACTTTCCGGACTTATGTCGGACCTTGCAACTATTGCATTGCTCCATTCAGTTCCGCTATTCTCCCTCATTCCTATTTGGGCTACTGCTTCCTTTCTATTCAGTCAGCTAGCCATTCCCCACTCCCAACCTCCTTCCTTCCTCCTTGGGCCTTGGCCCTTCACTCCTCCTTTGGGAGACACCATTGAGTCAAACCCTTGACCCTCGGTGTTGTTCCTCTTTCCAGCTCCCTTTGTCTCCTTTCGGAGTACCCTCGCTCCTTTTGATTCCGGACCCCTCCTTATATACAATGTACATAGTAACTTGTAACCTCAGTCCGAAATCGACCAGAATTCCCCCCAAGAGACTTTCCCTCTGCTAGATCCGAAATTAGGGACCCCTAGGACAACCAGCAATGGCACAGCACTCCGCCTGAGTCGCTGAGGCCAAGGTCCTTCCGCACTAAGTCTCCGATTCCACTCCGGAGTTGTCTGAATCCGCCCAGTTCTAACAGATTCAATGGTTCACCTCCCTCAAGGGAGGCATTTCTAATGGCGCTGGCACCATTACAGTTTCGAATTTCTCTCTCCACCACTCCCTGAGTATTTCGAACTCGGGGTTGTTCATGGAGAGGCCTTCCAGATGTGGTACGTCTGGAAGTTCTAGTCCTTCCGGACTAGGATTGGGCCAACCTTCAGGGTACTTTCTTTTGATTACCCTGAGGTGTGTTTCAATCCTGCCTCCCTGTCAGGGGGGCTTCTTTTTTGGTTGTTCTCGAGCTCTTGCTTGAGTTTTCCATCCATGTGATCTCATCACACGGTCTTCGCTTATTCCAAGGGTGTCTATGTTGCCCTTGTTCACCGTTCTCACTTTGTGGGACCGGAAGTCTAAGCTTGCCTGGTTTTTGTTTAACCAGGGGGCGCCGAATATGGCGTCATATCTATCGATGTTAATTACATCGAAGTAGTGTTTTTCTATGTGGCCATTAATCTCAACGTCCACGTTTGTTCCGAACAGGATCTGTGATCTTGTTCCTTTCGTCCCATTTGAAGGACGACTGGGTTCTCCAATTGGAGAATTGGGATGTGGACCGCGTGGACAAAGTCCGGCAATAAAGCGTCCGTTTCAGCTCCACTATCGAATAGCGCATAGGCTTTTATGCCTGCTATTTTTATGTGAGCCGTCAGCGTTCTCTTTGTTGAGAGCGGTGAAGGAGCGGAGCTGGATCACCTTATGTAACCAGTTTCCTATGTCCAATAACGATATTAGAGTTTGTGCTGATTTGCGTACTGACCGTGTTTTGGTTGCCAAATATATGATTGTTCACTGTCTAAACAACAATAAACACCCCCCAACGATCTCACCTGACGTATAGATCGTCTATGGATAAAATTCTATATTGACTTTACTATGATTTCTAGTCAATATTACACCTATATTTACCACTTTTCAGTAGGACGTGATTTTCCTGATAATTTACTGAAGGAAAACTGCTAATAAAATAATTCCGCAATAAATGTTACTCAATACAGGAGTGACCAAACTGCTCTTTCTATCGCTTAGAGTGCGTGCTAGTTATCTAGCAGGTTCAGGATCGCTCACTTTTCTCCTGTGGTGTGATAACCAAAAATTGCTGAGAGATTATTCAATTAAGAAGTCCCTCCACCAAATTCTCACTAATTCTCACTATGACACTTTTGTTCAGCTGTGTCTAACTGACCCTAACTCACGCTTAGAGTGACATGTTAGTTTTATATTAGCTAACAACTAATATTTGCTTTTATCTTTTGGAGCAAACGAACCAACCACTGGTGAGGAGAATTAAACTTTTATTTCTACCTGAGGTTTGAGAGGGGGCAGAAGCGGTGGCCTTTTATGCTTTTCAGAGGCCTCTCTACTCCCACGCCTCGCACTAGTTACATGTGCTACATTTGTATTATAGATAGTTCTAGAATGATATAGGGGCTTGGGCTGTGTAAGCTTAATAATGGACTTAGGACATGCCTCAGCAATAAGTAATTCATTTCTTTGTCTTTTGGGCCGATCTCAGCGGGATCTTGTAGCGCTGAAGCTATGCTCTACACCGCCTTAATTACGAACGGTTATCTTTAGAAATGACTCGGCTATAAAGGAACTTTCTAGACTGTTCTCTAATTGACCCCTTTTTGTGAAGCCACATCATTACTAATGTTCTAGAGCCTTCCCAATTAACTAACTGATCCGCGGACTTCTGAATCACTTCATGCTTATGATCCGAGATCCAGATCATCAATCATTCCTTTGTTCCGATTTATTTGAGCTTAAAATCAAAAAGTTTTGATGAATCATGGGAAAATATACAAGATCCGGTTTTTTAGCATTTTCTCCTCTTCTGATGCGATCAAAAACTGTCCGCCCGCGCCGGGGAATACTCTATCATATGGTATTCGGTCCGCCAGACTTCCGGGCGCCAATATATTTCCCTTGAGTCACATTACTTTTTGTAAGAATTAGCAAATAAATATATATGAATTATAAGGTGTTTCGCCGTTTGAGCGATATCTCCGTCAGTTTTGAAGCTTTTAGAATGAAACAAAATTGTGGATAAAGTTAAGAAACAGTCCTTTCAGATGGTAAAAAGATTACAGTCAAAAGTTTACTGGTTCCCGAGATATTCACATTTCTTTCCCAATGTTCCTTCTTATTCTGCTGTCTATGTGCTATTTTCTTGTTGTAGGGTTATATTCTTTGAATATTACACCTATGCCAAGTTCTAGGCATGATTGTAGTAGATTAAATCTCATACTACATGGGTGTAGATAATTTATAATGATCTAATGTTTGTCCAGTCTCATAAAGATCATGAGATCTGTTAAACATCTGAACTTGTCACCTGTTCGTTGACTATTCTGATAGATCATTGTTTTATTCTTTGAATATTATTTCTCCTACAGCGGTCTGTTTGCAGGGTATTTTTCTGCATCTTTTGAGATGCGGAATTTTGCATCAAACAAGGGGGACTGGGTTTTGATGGACTTTTGGTCCTTCTTCCCTTTGTCCTTGTTTTCCTTGGGTACTTTGGTGTATTTCCCCAAGGCATCTTTTCTTGGTGCTTCTACCAAGGCTTCGGCAACTTTTTTGTCTGCCATGTTTTCTAACTGGTGTGCTACAGCCAGTTTGATTTCGTAATTTATGTCATCATGATCGCTGATGAGTCGTCTGACTCTTCTTCTGTTGTGTTTGTGATCTCCATGGTGGCTATGCACCTTGGTTTTTCATCGCTCGTTGCATTGTGTCTTGGGTAATCTTTTGTTTGCCCTATTTTGACGCATTTGCCACAAATTGGAACTGACTTTTGGTCAGTTTTCCTCGAGTTTTTCGAGGATGTATCCTCTTTCCATCTGGGTTTCAGCTCTTCAGCCTTCTTTCCTGATGGGAGGGCTCTACCGTGGCTTGTGGTTGCCATGGTAGTTGTTCGGGTATAGTAACCTGATTTGTAGGCTGAAGACATCTTCAGCCCGTCGATTATCTCGTCTACACGAGATATTGCTTTTAACATCTCCTCGTTTGAGGAGAAGTCTGCTCTGATTCTATCATGAGCAATCATTTCCCTCTTCCATTCGAGGGGAATGTAGTTTAGGAACCTGGCGTTGAAGGACGCCTGGTCTGGCGGCGTCACCATCTGGGACGCTGCTTTGGACAGTTCTAGGTAGAACTGTTTTAGGCCTTTCTCCGCTTCGTATTTGATGTTGTGGTACTTCTTTGTCACGTTCAACGTGGCAGAGGCTTTAATGAAAGTTCTCATCAATATGTTGAGAACTTCGAGGAACATGCCCTCATCTCCTCTGAGGAGAGTTTCATCTCGGAGTCTTATTCCGAGGTCAAACACGGGTCCCCCTAATCCACGAATCAAGCAGTCCAGATGGACTTCATCGAATTGGGGACCTTTGCATCCTCGCGAAGTGAGGAATCCCAGTAGTTCTGTGAACCACTGCCAGAACGATTCCATGTCATTCTCCCCTGACCATTTCTTGTCAGGGAATGCCGGCCCATTTTTTAGGGCTTCAGGCTTCACTCCTTCTGGGTAGGGAGTGAGTATTCTCACTTCGGCCATTCTTATGGCCTTTTCGTACCATTTCTCCAGGTACTCCTCTTGCTCCCCTGCCTTTGCGGGGTCGCTATCCAATGGAGATCTCTCCTTTGGGGGGGTTTTTGCTGGGGGAAATCTTCCTCGCAGCGTTTCTTTGGTTTCAGGCGAATTCGCCTGAAGTTGTATTTGGATTCTCTCATTGTTTTGAGAGAGTGTGTTTGAGTTACCTCTCTATTCGAGAGGTCCGTTGTAAGTGGACATTTGGCCGAACCTTTGGTATGTGCCAATTCTTCTCCTAATCTCTGAACGATGCCTTCTTTCAGCATTGTCTTCTCCTATCCTTGGGAGAAGGATCTCCTTCGCGTCTCTGTCGAGTCGCTGATGGTATTCCAGTGTGCTTTCACTGGTGGTTCTTTTTGTGAATTTTTCACGAGTTCTATTTATGTCCCGGACCATGGTCCAGGGGTGTTTATTTGTTTCCTCACTTTTTTGTGAGAAGTTTATTTCCTTCAGCAAGTCCATCTGTTTGCTGATTTTTTCAGTCAACACGTCAATTGCGTTGGCCATTCTTTCTAGAGTTATCTCTAGACAAGCCGTACTATTATGGTTCGTTTCCTCGATCTTTTTTTGGATCAAGTTTATCGCATTTATTATGTGTGATTCCTGGTTTTCCAGGAGGAAGTTTGGTTGGGCGAGCAGAGACTCTCCCCAGTTGACATTACCGCTTCTGGGGGTTCCAGAATGGGTTCTTGGAGTGAACACTCCACACTCGCTTTGTTTAGGCGAGGCCATTGCGGAGGGTGCTTCCCTTTCATAGAGGGGTCTGTTTGCTAGTTTTTCCTTACTTTTCCGTAAGGCTTCCTCAGCGAACTCCCTCATTTCAGTTCACCTCCTCTTCATTATCTCAGAGACCTCCTCTGAGGTTGGCGACCTTGCCTTGTCTGGCATGGTGTGTGGGAGTGTAAACAGCGGAAGTTCTTTTGGAGCTTCCACACTCTGGGAGATCCTGCTCTCAGGGCTTATCTTCGCACCTTCTCGGGCTTTCAGCCTGAGAAGAAGTTGGTCTTCGCTTTCTGTCCTCCATTCGGACGGAACCTGGAACAAGTCCAGTAGTTTTTCGGATAGCCGACGCGGGGGCTCTTCCCATTGTTTCCCTTTGTCTGCCTTTGGGGCTTGACTTGGGGACATGAGGGGGGACTCCAGGGGATAGTTGGACCCTGGAGTTTCCTGCGACTCTATCTGATCAGCTTTTTGGGCTGATCGTTCAGCGCTTACGCATTTATCGCACAAGTCGATCACCTTGTGAGGAGGTGAGGGATCTTCCCCAGCTTGGGTTAGATCGGTATGTCATGGAGTTCTGGGGGTATTAGGCCCCGCACTTACTCCACGTAAGTTTCTAAAACCTTCAGGGGCCAGCCCTGAGGTGGTTGCTAATGCCGGATCGTGTTGATCCTCGTCATCGTCTGACAACGGCTTTTGGTTTGAATCTCCCATGATGGGAGATTGCGGTTTCTTAATGAACCGCTTGTTTCTTTTTAGCATCGCTGCAGATGCAACCTTGCCCTTGCGGGCATGTTTAGGCGCCATGGGCGCTACCGAGTCAGATGTTAAGATTTGATAGTTGTTGTGGGTTGTGTTGTAAAACACACCTCATACACTTAAAAAAGTGTGAGGTCTTTGGGTAGCTCAGCACACAAGGCTGTAAGTGATACAAGTATGTGTATTTTATGGTGGTGTGTAAGCAGTTACCCGGAGGTTCCCGCTTACCCATGTGACTATATGTATCTAATTACATGTGGCTCAGGGTTTGGGGCTATTGCCCTGACAATCACTGAACACCCATGCACTGTATTTAGGTGTACGACCCTTTGCCTTTGGTACGGAGTCTTTGTGGTCAGCATGTTCGTGAAATGCATAATAGCCTATCATCAGAAAAGTGAGGTTATGAGAGTATAACTTGATAACTTAAGGTAACGTCGCACTGGCCACAATTCAGTAAATCGGTTCAAAAGGATCAACCATGACCCCCAGCGTGTGTTCCCATACATCACAAGTTCCAGTGGTTTAATGGATACCTTGGCACAACATTCTCTCAAATAAAGTTTTTGTCAGGGACTCGTCCGGGGTCGTGGGGGCCTGGGTGTAGCGTCCGGGGCTGAGAGCCTGGCAGGGGGCAGATCGGGTGTGCGTACTGACAGGCCCAATGCAGGACAGTGGTCCCTGGCCACTTAGACTGAAGTGGAAAGTTGAGAAGAAGGCTACTTCGGTTCCCACTTCAGGTCCGTTTATATACATGCGGCTTAGATCACATGACGGGTGCCACGTCACCCTCGCACACAGCCATAACCACCCAGGTATCTCCATGGGAGATCCTGAGGGCATCCAGTGCAGGCACGTGTACTGGGCACAGCGGGAAGTCGCCTGAGGTGCCTGGGCTGGGTACATGGTGGGCACGCTGCAGATGGGTCAATGGTACATTGATACAAAGAAGGTCGTCCATGTAGAATAAAGAGAGAATAAAGAAGAAGTAAGATAGGGAGAAAGTGAGGAGGGAAGAATGAGGAGGGAGGAAGGGAAAGGGGGAGGAGGTAAGGAAGGGTGGACAGCGGGGTACCGGGTCAGGTTGGGCCAGGTGGAGCCGGGTCAGGTGGGTGTGCCCTGACAGTTTTGTGCCACGTGACTTTCGGATCTGTTGCAATTGTATGTCAGATTGGGATATTGTCGCAGTAGAATCATACTCACACAAACAATTAGGGCCCGGATGTGGGACAACAATGGCCCAATCAAAGTGCCCCCATCCATAGGAATCTCAAGTCCACTTGTGGCCAGCTCAATCTCATCATCATCACCAGTATTGCCACCGAGAGTTTCTACAAAATCATCAGTATTGCCAGTGAGAGCACGAATAAATGCTTGTTGTGCTAAGTTGACAATATGGGCCGTGCATCTAGATGATGCACTACTATGTAAGCTGAGAGTTCAGCATGACAAACATGATGAACCTAACACGGTAACGGCTTGCATCCCATCGTGTGTTGTGTTCCTCACTAAGAATCTCACTCATGACATGCATTGCTGCATCATTTGTTGATGCATTGACGGATGTAATGTACCCAATCTATGAGGTAATTATGTTGAATGATTAGTATCAAACTTGGATGAGTAGAGAATTAGTTGAACACTTGCCTTCATCGTTGGTACCATTTTAGTGATCTCTGCCAACAATTTATTTGCAATATTTTCGCCCATGTGAGGTCCATCAAGCTTGTGGAAGGACATTAGCTCAGAGTGGACATTCCATTCACTGTCCAAGAAGTGACATGTTGTACCAAGAAAACCCCTCATAGTTGCAGAGGTCCATGCATCGAAGGTGAAGTGAACAAGGCCAGGTGCTTCCTATAATCATATAGTAAATACATATCTATGAGTGACTCCCATGCGATGATGACATACCTGAAGTTTACTGTTCAAGTTTTTTGTGACAGTTTCTGCATGTGCAAGAACAAGTTGTGTCATTTTTGTTCTGTGAGGAAGGTCCTTGTCCTTGTAGCGAGATGTAGTGCTGAGGCCCCCATGTGCCTGGAACTTCATTAGCCCACGAAATGATGCTGAGTCAACCAAATCAAAGCCCTGTATGTAGTTGATGTCAGTGCCATATAGCCAAAAAGCACACTTGCCAGATCATGCTTGATGTCCTCGACCCAATGCAGCAGGCCTTTCACAGACCATGGTTCCTCATCGTCAGCTGGGCAATAGAAATGTGTGATTCTTTGTTGGCTTTTCCTATGATACATGAGGGATTAGTGCCGAAATGAATTGGAATTCAAACACTCACTCGCTTGCAACGAGAGCTTGCTTTTGCTCCAATCTTACAGCATTGGGAATTGCTCTATCATCAGGTGGGATCCCAAGGGAGTTGCACTGCTTCAGATAGAGCTCCCAGTGCTCTCCCCCACTACGGGAAATGTGCCTGTGAAGTGTGCTGGAGCCAGAACTGGCAGAAAAGTGTGGCATCAACTGTTTTGATCGTCTCCCTTTGTCATAAGCCAATCTTTTGTGTGTATGTTAGAACTGGGCGAGGGTGGACGATTCCAGAGGGGAACCGGAGACTTAGCAAGGAGGGACCTTGGCCTCAGCGACTCAAGCGGAGCGCTGTGCCATTGCTGTTTGTCCATTTGGTCCTCAATTTCAGAGGCAGTGAGCAGGAAGTCTCTAGGGGGCATTTCAGGTCAATTTTAGACTAAGGGCCTAAAACGAGTATGTACAAGCGCTGGTATATAATGGAGAGGGCGAAAGCATGAGGAAACAAGGAGGATCCAAATTGGAACCAAGGCGTCTGAATGGGACAAAGGGAAGACAAAAGCGGAGCGGTACTGAAGGTCATAGGTCAGAACCTGTGGTACATCCGAAAGGAGATAGGGAGGGCAAAGCCCAGAGGGGCAGGAGGATGAGGTGAAGTGGGATGATGACTAACTGGCTAGAATGGGAAGAAGCAGCAGTACAAATAAGGATGAGGGGAAAATGCGAAAGATACATTACAAGCAGCAAAAGTGCTGAGTGTGATCTGTGGAGCTCAGAGGTTATGGAGGCGGGGTTGGAAGTCCGAGGAATATTGGCAATGGTGTTTACGTAGTATGAGGTCACCAATGCAATGGACTTAAGCTGAGGTGGAGTCAAAGTCCGAGGTCGGAACTATGACAGAATCTCAGAGCGAAGGTATGAGTGGTGTTGTTATGGAAATGGGAAATTTCCCAATTTAGACTCTTATGGGCCCTGCACACACCCAAATCACATGATATGTAAATAATTAGAGTTTATCCAATTATTAACCACCTAAACTACCACTTGTGAAAACATCTGTTAAACCACATGTTAAAATATCTGTAAAATCGCATGAGCTCAACCTCTACCCCCTTCCCTCTTCCTGTGCCTTGAATGGATGAAAATGGGTGCCTCCGGCCCCATTTTTGTAACAGGTGTCCAAGTACAGGGTAAGGGACAGCGGTGGAAGGTCGTAACTTGGCGGAGGGTTAGCAGGAGAGGGTCAGAGGAAGGAGAGGAACAGGGAGAGGAGTGGAGGAGAGGAAAGGTGTCAGGTCCGAAGGTGAGTATTGGAGCGGATGGAGATAGGGTAGGACTCTGGAGGTGGTGAAGATGGGGGTCTGGGAGTCGGATCGGGATCGGGTATGTACAGATATGACAGTGTAAGTGATCATTTATTAGTGGATTGATAGATATTGAGACTTACTGGCATACTCAACATACCTGATAGCTCTCTTGCCCATCCTGGATGACCTCAGTAAACACAGTTTCGAGGTCTTGCAGCCCCCATGCTTTCCGAGATAACTTAATGGCTTCGGCAGCACATGCATCTCCATGGGCAAACTCTTCTGGATCTTCATTGGCCCCAGGTGCAATCTCGTCATCACTGTCCCGATCCACCTCATTTTCAAACCCAGACATGGGTGCTGGAATCTTTGCTGCATCATCAGTTTGAGCTCGTTTTTTCCTCCCCTGGCCATGCTTGTTGTGCTTCTTTAAAATGACTTGTTCTTTGGCTACTTCTCCATCTGATACTGAGGATTCCCTGGACATTTCAGTAGGAGGTTGCCCTTTTATTTTTGTTCCTTGCGGTGAGTTTTTGCCGTTCCAATGCCTCAATTGGATTTTTGCGCATGATTTGCTTCACAATCCGCTTGGGCCTAGGAGTGTGATGAATAGTCAGCAAATCATCATTTGGGTTGTAGCCTTCAGAATTGGGGGGGCAATGGGGTCAGATGTTCGAAGGGCTATAAACAAATTGATCCGGTTTATCAGCAGCATCACGCAAATTACCATCCGGACCCAGCATTGGGTTTTCAGTGTCCGTGTGCCACCCACTTTCACCACCAGAGAGTGTCTCCATTAGTAGGATTTAACAAGTTGTGACGGCAAAGTTGTATAGCGATTTCTCAGCCAACCCCGAATGTAAACTCAACACTGTAAAATTGCAAATGAAATATTTTATTAATGCTTCTGCAGCTTATATGTACATGGTATAAGATTGAAATCTTCAGCGGTCCTGCAGTCCGGTTCGGTTTGGGACCGGTTTGGATTTTCCTCTCAACCTAGAGGACCAGAACTGAACCGCCACAGGACCAAGCCTGAACTGAACCGTGGTTCGGTCCTTGGTCCGGGTCCGGTTTGAACCCGTCCTTTATGAACTTCAGCACCCCTACTTACTTATGAGGCACAATACCGCGATCGCAAAAGCGATATTTGGGCATTTGGTTGTACATCTGGACAGGTTCGAGTGCTCAATGTTACTATGCAACGACTCACTACTGACCTTGGGGGGGGTGCCTCTTGTTGCTTTCAGATACTTTTTGATCAAAAACCGTATCATGGATCAGAAACCCACCCTGTGATTCTGCATGCAATAATGAATGGGCGTGCCCATTTGAATGGAACAATCCTGACGACTTTCTCGCCAATATCAATAGTTGCCTCGAACGAAATCGCAGTGAATGTCCAACCGTTGAAGAACTGGTCCTGCGATTAATACGGGTACCTGCCACTGAATGATACCCTATTGGAAACATTGTGGATCACCGTTGGATCTTCATTTTAATATTGCTCATGTAACTTCTGTATATGTGTATGAAACATTGTACTAGGCTGGTATGTGTAGCTTCATTCTGTTCAAACTAACCATGGCACCTAAGGCTCTACTGGGTAGCGCAAAACTCCTGTCAACGTCAGCCCTTGAGTGAACAACTTCGCAGGTACTGTTTCTCTGGGTGCCACTATAAGTATGTCGTATATGTGTTAAAGGACACCCACCCATGAAATGCGACAACGTTTGGATGTTGTAATGTTGTCCAGACTTTCACTTCACGCTTCATCCTCTGGGGGATTAAATAATAAGCTCTCCTTGTGGTAGGAAGAGCGAAAATGAAAGGACCGAACCCAACAGAATTTTGGTATGACTTCCTCGTTCGCAGAAGTGCAGACTTCCTTCAAGACCTTGACACACACAGTTTCCTGGTGATAAAATGCACCGCAATCAGTTTACGAATCCAAGGGAAAATGGAACTGATCCCTAGGCTGCCCCATTGTAAACACCTTGGTAAACCTTCCCAAAGCTGCCTTGGCCTTGTAAAACGTCACGTTGACTTATTTGTCCAGTGAGATTATGGCTGTCAACTCCCAAAAGTTCTGAAAGAAGTTGTGGTAACCAGGGAGGGTGCTGTGGTAATGGGGCAAAAACGTATGTTGCCAAAGTAGGGGTCCGGGTGGATCGGATAGGATTGGATTAGGATCAGAAATCCCAGATTGGGACAACCTCCCAATGGCCAATCCGGATCTGCCGGATGAAAATCCCGGATGATCCTGGATAATCACATCTTAAGATTTCTTTGTATTTTAACATGTATTCCGATCATACAATAAATTTGGAAGCTATTCAAATGGGCTATTCATCAATGTAAAGTGTGTTGACACTGTGGGAAACAGTCCTGACACCCCTTTACATGGTGGTCAGCATGAGTACAGACATTGAGTCACCCCAAAAGACTCGTGTCCAAAAAAGTATTTTGCATTTTTCTCGATAATTTACTGGTCAATTTAGTCTCAAATTGTATATTCTGGAAGCTATTCAAATGGGCTATCCATTGGTGTAAAGTGTGTTGACACCGTGGGAAACAGCCCTGACACCCCTCTGGACAGTGGCCAGCATTGTGCACAGACAGTGAGTTTGGACAGCCACAAGTATTTGCAGACTCGCATCCAAAAAAGTATTTTGCATTTTTTGATTGGTCAATTCACTCTCAAATTGTATATTCTGGAAGCTATTCAATAGGGCTATCCAACTATGTAAAGTGTGTGTGGACCGTGGGAAACAGTCTTGACACCCTTCTGGACAGCAGCCAGCAATGTGCACGGACAATGAGTCAGGAGTTAAAATATCTGCTACAATACAATAATTTCGGAGGCCCCCAAACCAATAAGGGGGCTGTTAGTTGCATGCTAGCAATGGGACTCCATCCCAGATCATCTGGGATCATCCCGGATGCCAATCCCGGATCAAGAATACATCCTGACCCCCAATCCTAATCCGGCATCCGGGATCGAAAATTCCGGATCATCCGGGATAATCCGATCCACCCGGAGCCCTATGCCAAAGTGTTAGGACGAATTTGAGACCGAGATTGGGAAGGATATGACACTGAGTTTTGTTCTTGCGAGATCTTACCCCCGTTGATTGATTGCTGATCAGTGGAGTTCTTGACTCAGACAATAAGGTACTAGAGTCATGGAGCATTTGAAAATCTTCACACATCATACCTTGAAATTTTCAATCTCCAAAGTTTCAGGTCCGGAACCAAGATCCTGGAAAACAACTGGCCCAGAACCCGACGGGGGCTCTACCCGGGGTCCTTGAGGAGCGTTAGTTTGATTGGAATGCGCAACAAGATGTGTGCCAGACTGAAATGCATTGATCAGCGAGGTAGGGGTAAGAAACGGCATCGGCACACTCAATTAGCCTCCCGGCCCTTTCCACTATGCAGGAGATGCCAGTCATACACGCCATCCTGATATGCTTGAGACTCTTCGTGAAAAGTAGGCGCAGGAAATCGTAATCAGGAGTTTCATCAAATTCTAGTTTTTGCACATAGTGCAGGTAAACAGCAAACTTGTTTGCATTTGATGGTTAGACAGGGACACCAATAGACTCCATGCTACCTGGGAACCCCTCGCAAAGTGCATTGATGGGAGTTCATTGCTTCTTCTCTCGCATCTTTGCCTTTCATTTGCTGCTTTCCCAATTTTAGAACTCTTTTACGCATCTGAGATCCTGCGTGCCAACGCCTTTATCTTTAAAAGGAATTCCATTATCCAACATATCTTTCATTTCATCCATGCATTCGGGACATCGACAATTTCTCATATGAGTACTAGAAATGGGCTGAGAAAAAGACTGTGAAGGTAGGACGTGTAGCATGTATGTCTTCCTCAAATCACTACCAATATTTTGCCAACAAGGTTGTGGTCGGTATGCCCGGTGGCTGGCCCTCAACTACCCCTTCGGCATGCCACTGCATTCCCTCCTTTCCCTCGGCAGGAGACATCCAACCATATTGATATAAAGCGCAGGCTAACATGGACGCAGCGGACGCAGCTGCTGGTGCAGTGCCACTCAGTGTCCTCGTTCCCTGCAAGCCAGGGCCTTTCCAAGCACTTATAACGTTCATACCCAGGACGAAAACAGTGATGACCTTTCCATAGTTGGAGTGGGAGATTACGTAATGGTTTGTTGCTGTACAGTAGACAGCCCCAACGGTGATAGCTCCATCCGCAGACGCAGGACCGAACTCTCCCGCGTCCAGGTAGTCATTCCCTGCAGAAGCTACAACGTGCAACCCAGAATTGATGACTTTGTGGACGGCTTCATTAATGGCAAGACGGTCACGAAGTGAGCAGGTTATCAGAATGATGGTAGAACCCCTCTGTTCCGGAGGGGACTCGGTACTATCGGCGTAAACCCACTCAATGCCGGCGATTAGGTTGGAGGCAAGTACAGTAGTGCTCTCAGCGATCTTCACAACTTTAAGGTGGGCGAAAGTCGCCAAGCTAAAACCCTGTCCCACTGCCTTCGCCGCGACATATGTGCCATGGCCTGAAGTGTCCACCTGGTGAGTACCAGTTACGGTCTGCACATACAAGCAGGTATGAGTGAACGTATACGGTGGAGAGTGCGTGAAGAGATACTACGCACATGACCCCACTTATGCAGTTCTTCATCAAAGCATGCGTGCTTTAGCAAAGCTCCAGTTTCCAGTGAATAAATAGTCACTCTACGCCCATCGGCGCGTGCTTCGAGTTCAACCGGATCATCCTCCATTTCAATCCCATCATTGTCACGCTCTGTCGCATCCCTCTCATGGAGGTCATAGTCAATGGAAGTTGTGCCATCAGCTTCGACATAGTTAACTTCGGGGCAAGTGAGGATGCGAACAAGGGATGTTCCAGTTGCGTGTGCGGAGTAGCCATTCAGCACTACGAAAGTCAGCATATTGTGGGGGAAATTCTCTGATATCAACTTACTCTCATACCGGTGAGTAATTGAAAATTCTGACCCAGGGCTCCGGGCGGATATCCGAGTAATACTCTCGATATGGTCCTCCATATTTGTAGCGGATTTCAGCATACTATGTAGTGAGTCAGCCAGTGTTATGCCATGCCTGTGTGTGGGACATACACGATGTACGAGTCGGGCTTTACTGGACCCTTCGGCGTCCTGATACGAACAGAGGCAGCGAGAGCCATTGTCGTAGTGGAAGTGAATATAACCGCAGTTGAGAACTTCATTGCTGTAGCCAACGGGTGGGTTGAGAAGAATAGGGGAATAAGAACCGATGGCAAGCTGGAAGGATCTCCAAAGAGCCATACAAATAGTTTCTCAGCTCAATATACAACCAGATGGCTAACAGGCTGGTTCTGAGAAGACTGGTGCGGGTGTGAGGAATATTGATATTGCGATCAGAAGATAATAAAGACGAAATCGGAACGTGGGACAACCTTTACTTCAGCTTCTTTCTCGCCTATACCATGCAATCATAGCAGATATTATCTCTCACTTGCATGCCGGACGCCGCCATGGGAGTTCTCGCATGCACGGATCGATCATTCATACTTGAAATGGTTACGATCGATCTCACTCCCTCGCGATAGGTTTCTAGTTGAGCCTATAAAGTCTCGAGCATTCGTTCACCGTCCGCAAGCTAGGAACGGGCCCATTCACCATTCAAGGCGGCAGCCACCCCAGATTCAGCCGGCCCAAGGGCCATTCCTATTGCAGGGCCCCTTGTACCATCCCGTCTAAGGCCCTAGTTTTTGGTGGAGCGTGGTCGAGAACTCCGGCACCCTCCACCCTTGGTGCCCAACCCGGATCATGGACAGCAACAGGCCAGATCTGTAGCTGCCTGCAGGAATTTCGACGCGTCCAATTGCCGTAAGTCAATTCTTCTTGGACTGACGAACAATTGCGCTGGCCAGGCCAAAGAACCAAGTCTGGCTGTCAGCGGTCAACAACCAAATCCCTTTAGTGCCATAGGCACCCCTTTCAGACGAGCAGGGTGGCGGCACGTTAGGCTGTCAACCACGATGCAACCGCCTGGCCTTCCTGACTAACGAATGCCCGGGACTGTTTGTGCACCTCTGTTTAATTTATTTCAATGTGATAACTTCGCACTAGTACCTGATCTCGCCAGCCCGTCGCGCTCAGCATAGCGTATCATGAACGCAGTTTTTTTGGTTGTATGGGTTGGAACCTTGTTTGACGATGTATGTTGCTTGCGCTCTTGCTTCTCAGGATCCACGCATTAGTACAGTGTGTGGCGAGGGGTCGCCTATGTATACTTGCGAGGAAGGTTATCTTTACCTGATCCTGCGCTATCTGAGATCGTCGTCGTAGTGTTTCATACAATCCTCGGGTTATACCGGACGCCGCCATGGATTTTTTATTGGATTCCGTGCTACAGGTGTACAGTACTGCTCAGTTCTATCGATTTTTCAATGTTGGCTTCATTAATGTGGATATGCTAATAAATGTTCAATTTCGCATGGTTGCCTGAAGCGTTGCGCTCTGATTGAGGTCCGTCGACGTCAACATATACATAACTGCATCGTGATGCATGTTGCTACATTCCTTGACCAGTGAGGAACCGCCTCTCCTTAGACAACGAATACTGTCCTTCGCCTTCGCAACTTGGCGGTATACATCATCCACCCAGTCGATCGTCCCGATGGTTCGATGAGTCGGTGTGATGACGCACGTGTCCGCCGCGCTAAGCCTTGTAGGCGGAGTTTTCGTGCTTGCATGTGGTTTGAACTCCTGTCCAAATGTGTTTGTTTGCTCACGATCTTCATCGAATGTGTGATGAAGAGTTGAAGAACCCGCTGGACCCTTTGCATATCTGATGCCCAAAGATTCCCAACCGCTGCATCATTGAGGACATTGTGCCGAAACTTAGTTGAGACGAAGCACGTTCATCACAAATTTTTGTGGCCACTTATACTGCAAATTGGTGACCCTAACGGCACGAAATCCGTCCTCCTCCCTCATCAAACTTTGTTTCCACACGCCTGTCCATGACTTTCATAGTACTGAGTCGACCAGACCTTCGCCGCGTGCAAATTCAACTGGTTTCCATGTAACTTTACCCAGAACAGTGACCGATAGGAGCTACAGCTAGCCATAAGCCTTCACCTTATATCCCTTGTGTGACGTCATTTTCTCGAGTTGGCAAGACGGTTTGGCCCTGCGCCAAATGAGATTTCTGTATCCAGGAATGTAGATGGGGATTGACGGATTGACCGTTCTTGCATTATGTTCCCACAGCTGGACTCCCGAAGACCCGAGGCGACATTGAGCCGAGGCACTAGTGGCTGGGCCGAATTTTTCCTGGCTCGTTTCAAATGCATCGCCGCTGCAATCCGTCTCGCCGGGATGGGCAGAACAACCAGTAAAAGATTTAGACCCCTCAAGGTAATATGGCAAAATCTCCCGCGGTATCAACACACGGCAGAACGCGTCTGGTAACGGTACCGACTGCTGTTTCCCACGCCCCTTTCACTCACCCATCATCGGGAATTCACGTTGCAGACATGCCGACACCCTCCATAGATAGCGGGACCTTACTAAAATACCTCGGATTATCATCAGACCATTCGCCGTCACCATCAATTGAGCCCCTTCGTTTCCTCTCAGAGAAATATCTTCACTTCCTCCCGACCTCCAAGCGCAGTTTTCGACTGTGCTGACGCCCCGTCAACGTTCTAATATCTCCCTGATAAGGAACCGACGGACTATCTACGCGCTTACGAATCCACCTGAGCTGGGTTGGGAGGTGGGCAAGGTTCTGGAGCCGTCTCTCTGGGAGTGTCCCAGAGAGGAAAACCCCTCTCCCCCAGGGAAGGGCGCCGCAGAAGAAGAGAAATCATGGGTGGAGGAACACTTTTTGGAGTCCAATCACATTTCAAGTACCCAGGATATTAACTCGAGCTCGAGGTTGACCAATAAAGGCTACGTGGGCAGACTCGCTGGTCTTCTAGCGGAGTATGAAGAAGAACGCGCAGCAGAGCGGGCACGAGAGCTCAGGAAGGAAAGAGCTGCTGAGGCAGCCAGGGAAAGAGAGACAGAAGAAGAATTTGACTCCGAAAGCGATGAGGCTGACTTGCCTCCTGAGGAGCCCTTGAGCCTAGGGCAAGCACAGTGTTCGTTTGAACGCATGCTCCGTGAACGGTTTATTGATGGACTTCTTGATGTGAGTCTTCTTAAGTTCCCATGTAGTCCTTTCATTCAGCCCTCTCGAATCTTGTTACATCTCTTGTTTAGGCATCGCTCTACGAGTCCGTGGACTATAACGAAAAGTGGGATCCTAACACCCAGGATGAAGAAGACCGATGGTTTGATGACGACGGTGGGAACTGATGTGAGCTAGTCACATACCTGGACGCTCCGTACTTTGGTATTGCTCTTCCCACAATCAGGGTGACATTAGGCGTTGTAGCACAGGCGCCCCCTGCCGTCATGCCTATGATCTTTCAGGATCACTTGGAGGTTTGAGAATTTCCAATCACCCAGCTTTTGGGGCTGGGGCGTACGCCAGGGTCACGTAAGCGTTCTGCTGAGTGCAATCAATGAGCGCCGAAATCCATCACCGGTGACATGACCTTGTCATTGGCAGGGTCTACTCCGGTTTCCCAGTTGCAATATAGGGAACGCCAGCCCCCCATTTCGTCCGTGAACCGTCAACGTGAAGGGCCTGCTTTGTGGAGTTACTGTAAATCCAAACGCAACCCAAATCCATGATTCTGCTCCGGAATACCCTCAATTAAATATTCTGCAGCCTTTCCCCCTGCGCACTTATATACGCAATGACTTCCTCTTTCAAGGTATTGGCTGACCTGCCCTGTCTCATGAGCAGTTCTTTATTTGCGAGAGTTCTGTCCTCCGTTACCCAGCGGGCGATCTCGGGAGGGGTGTGCAATATTCTACTTACAGCCTTACGCTTCAAGGTCTTGGACTTAATTTCGGCATCTCTTTTTAGGCGAAACATCATATCCACCTCGTCGGGAGTGTGCAATATTCACCTACGGTCTCTTTCGTTTGGCCTTGGACTCCGTCCGTTCTGCCGGGAAAACCTCCTTTTGGTCCATTATCACCTCACCAGACGCGGGGGTGTCAATCATATTGTATAGTACATACATCGGTTCGCCACCGAATCAAACTCGCATTATCGCTTCAATACAAACGTCACGGCGCAACGGACGCCCTCCCTACGTTCAAGAGTCGAGTGATTGTAATGCATGCCTAGTCGACGTGATGCTGGTCCGTCCCACCATAAGCCCCTCGGACCAGTCCGCACCTTGCCTTGTCGATATTCAATCCGTCATTTTCCCATCTCCCAGTTTCTTCCAGTCACCGAATTCGTTTCTCACTCTCGTAAGGTCCCTCGCCGATTCCGCCGACTTCTACACACACCCATCTCTGTGATAAGGAACAATCAAGAATCTCCTTCCCAATTCTTTCACTCATTTCTACTTGTAATACGTACATCAGGCGAATCGGGTTCATTCGGTTACAAGTACAACTGCACAGGTTTTGCGTGTCTATTCTTCGTATTATCTCTCAGCCCATCACGGTTGCTAGTCTGCCTGGAAGCATTGCCATGAATCTTGATCAACGACTTCTTTCCCTTCACCCTATATGTAAGTCCCCATCATGCACCTGGTACTTCTTCGGCTTGCTAGCCGCTGCGGGGTGGTACTTCCCCCCTCCCCCTTTTCAGTTATGAGCACGCACGAACACTTTCCGTCAGCAGCAAAGTTCTGTTGGGCTGTCGGCCTGAGTTCCGCTTATCAGGAGAAACATGTTGGTGTTTCCTCACGTATCATGTGCGGTGCGTACCTCTTTTTTACAATTGCAAGGCACAGGAAGACCACCAACATCTTATTTTGTCAGACACTATGTATACAATAATAAGTACTGTGGGGATCAAAAAAGGAGGGAGAAGAGCAGAGCCACACGAAAAAAGTATAGGACACTGAGCACACAGCAAAAAGAAACAGCACAATGCACGCATGGCCAGGAAAGAGTAGCACACTTTTTTTTCCCCTACCAAGGTAGGTGAGTGTGCAACATAGAGCAAGTAAGGCTGGTACTGTCTCCCAATGTTCAACATAGCCAATGCCAAAAAAGAAAAAAAGAAAAACAGGCAACTGCCAGGAGGAAACACCGAGAGCCAACAAGATGATTGTCGAAAGGGAAATGAGAGGGGGCGGCTAGGGCCAAAGGTGAGTCGAGTCACTTGTTAAAAGGACAAGGAAGGGGAAAAAGAAAAGTCAAATGAGTGTGAAGTCTCGAAGTGGGTATGAGGTCCAAGAAAATGAGACTTAGGGAACGAGAGTAAGAGGGGGTGTTCGAGAATCGGGTGACGTCGATATGTAGCAGTGTTAGTCGAGAAAGAGGTGAAAGCACGACAGGTAGCTGGAGGGATTAGATGACTCAAGGGGCTATGTAAATTTGTGCTTAAAGGACGATTAGAACGGTGCGATAAACTCCCGTCGAACAGACCACAAATCAGATGAACATGCTCATCACAGCATACGACATCTGTCCTCCACCGCCACCGCCAACAGGAATAGGCGCCATTGACATGGCACCACCGCCACATAAAGCACCAGTCGCAGGTCCATGGGCAGCGGGACCTACAGGAAGCCCGGCTCCCCAAGCAGAGGGAGTGCCCCCGTACGTAGCGGCACCTCCAAACAGATCAGACATCACCGATGTACCACCACCGTCAGCATCATTAGCACTCGCATCTCCAAGGTTCAGCAGATGTGACGAACTCATCATATGACTCGCAGGTGTCCCAACCCCAGCGCTCAGCGACAACGTTAGGTTCGGAACAGAAGTCGAAGTTTTCATCATCGAGTTAGGAGCGGCATTCGGATTGCCATGGCCGCTGTTCGCGCTACCGTTCCCGCCAGAGACGTTAATGGCGCCTGCGTCACTCGCAACAGGACTATTAAACGACGAAGGGGGGCCCGGTTCGGAGCGGAAAGGGTGAACCTGGAAACCGCTCTTTTCCAAGTGCTCATCGCCGTTAAACGATCGATGTAATTGAGGTCGATAAAGGACTTCCTGATTTTGACCAAAAGGGCCTGTAGGTCCCTGAGACGAGTTAGGCGGAGTCTGGAAAGCTGAAGTCCATTGTTGCTGCTGCTGAGGTTGTTGGTGCTGTTGGTGCTGAGGCTGGCCCAAAGCAGAAGCATAAAACTGAGGATTCCATGCAGCGACCTGTTCCGCATCCGTATGGGGGGTAGCAGGGGTAGCAGTAGCAAGACCCAGATTGGGGAACCTCGCAGTATTTGAAATCTGGTCGAAGGTAGGTACAAAGTTAGCAGGGAAACTGGCAGCGGCGGCGGCGGCAGCTACAGCTTGTTGTTGAGCATGCAGGTGCTGTTGCTGCTGTAACGCAAGTTGTTGTTGGAGGTAGATATTGGGAAGGAGTGATACAGGGGAATTGTGCTGCTGTTGTGGTTGAGAATGAACCCCGTTGATATTCGGTGGGCGCGGAGGAACATTCACTCCAGTGGGGCCGTGAAGGCTTGCACTGCGAACGGGTTGCGTGCTACTCGTTTCAGTCGGAACTCCTTGGCTTCCTCGGGGCTCAACATTGAGCTCCTCATCTCCGTAATCGTTATCATCCTCATCCGCAAACCCATTCATCCCACCGTTCTCGCCACCTCTCATCTCAAATGCGATCCTTTCCGCCTCATTCATAGCCATCACTTCTTCGGGGACGTTCTCAAGTTCCAAGAGCGCGATAAACTCTGCACTTCTCGCGGGCTCCTCAACGGGGCCTTCAAGGGCACCTGCAATTGAGGCATGCGGATAGGCTGCACGCCATTCATTAACTTGACGACGAAGTGCATCGGCCTCAGCAACGAGTTGCCGGAGTTCACGGGCAGCGAGGGCACGCTGCCGGCGTTGAGTGTGAATGAGAGCAATGCTCGAGTTGACGATAGCCGACTTGGATGGACGGCGAACTGCGATGAGGTTAGGAAGGAGAGCAGCTAGATCCTGGAATATGTTAAGAAAACCAAATGATATGCCAATGTCAGTTGTCATTGGCATTGGACAAACGAAGGCGGGACGGACGTACGAGGAATCGACTATTCAGCGTTTCGCGGCGCTGTCGCTCAACAGCATTATGAGTCGCGCGACGTTCAGCAGTATTTGCGCGGCGAGCGGGCTTGCGCCTCACAACACCCCCCGTCCCAATGAAGGCAGTGGAAGATGCTGCGCCATTTGGATTGGCGTTACTACTGTTGGTGGGACTCGTTGTCCGAGGTGTGAGTAGAGCTTCACCGGTAAGCGGCGAAGTATTATTCGGTCCTGCCGTTGTCTGGTGTGGGGGGGAAATAGGGTCGGCAATCGGTGAGTCGGCGCCCGATGAAGCGCCTCCCAGGCTGACAGGAGAAGCGGGTAAAGTGTGAATAATGGTGGACATCATACAAGGGTGAGAAAATGTGAGTGAGAAGGGAAGAGCGCTTGGAGCAATGAGTGAGGGTTACTTCGAAGGAAAATGCAGTAGTGCAATGTGGTGTTGAAGAGGTAGGAGAAAGTGAAAATGATAATTTGCGTGGAGCAAATGGGGGAGGGTCTATGCACGGACCAAAGGGGTCGGAATGAGGTTGGGTAACAGTGCGGGATAATCCCAACAGGGTTGTCGAGGAAAGTCAAGTGAAAGCTAAAGTTGTAAGAGTCGGAGGATATAAACGGCCTCAACAGCAGCAGGGGTGGTTGGGGCGGCTAGAAATAAAGTGCTTGGATCTCAGGTTACGCGATTGCTCAGCGGACACCTTTCGATCAAGGATAGGGATTCTTTCTCTCTGGTAATGAGCAGAGCGGCCGAGGGTGGTTCGTATTGGCGGAGTAAGATTCGGGAGTTAATGAATGCTGTAAAGGGTCGCGAGAACTATTGGGAAGTGAACATGGCGGACGTCGTGAGCACGGGTGTTCAAGTCGGCACAGCCGATAAGGAAAGAGTACTCACTCCAGGCGTTATCCTTTAACAACGGGGGAAACGGGATTGGGAGAGGTGGACAGAGGGAAGCTCGAAGCCGCTCGGAGTCCGTCGCTGAAGATGGAGTCTAGCGTTCAGCGAGGAATGCTCATTCCAGGATGGGGGAGGTGAAGGAGGTGAGGGAAAGGAAGATGACCGCAACCAACCAGAAATATTATGAAATGGGCAACAGAGTTGGAGAATTTGCTTCCGGATTGATGGCAAGTAGTAACATTGATTATCTAAGCTTCGCACCTCCATTTCTTATCGCTACGGAAGGAAATGGTAGATCGATTTTTATGGACAAACTACCCATAAAAGAACAAATTTCAATAACGAATGACCAGTACTCTCATCCCCTTCCCACCTCAGCGGCACCCAACCCCCCAACCCCAAGAGCATCAACGGATCCGATCATCATCCGGAGACGGCCCTCCTCGTAATGAGGCGGTGCAAGCCTCAGGCGCGCAAGCTATGAGTGCTAACTTCGAAGAGCCACGGCGCCAATCACAATCGCTGCGACATCTTGAGCCTCCCCTCAAGGCCTTACAAAAAAAACTTGCGCACCCGATTTGAATAAATGACCAGGCCAGTCTCGTGATCATCCGAAAACGGCAGCGAATGAATGATGAGCGCTAAACATTTCCTAAATAGTCAATCGGAGAGCTGCTCATCCAAATAAATTATTTTGTTTTGCTGGGAGCCAACTCAGGACCGGCAAGTCCCACTCAAGGAAAAGTCCGATTCCCATTTATGGTTAGGGTCACACCATCGTGACCCTTCTCCTTTCTTGGCAATTACCCCTCAATTCAATTGAGTGATGTCAAATGATAACATATTGAATCGATTAAATGGATGAATGAATTACGATTCAAATTACTCCGGAAGCACCCGACCATGCGCCAAAGCTTGAGAGGTTCAACTATCCGTACCATCCCCCGTTTGGTTGTGCCCCTCACATCGAGTCCTAGCCTCCATGACTTCGTGATATTATATACAGACCGAGTCTTACTTCCATATTATCTCCCAGCCGTAACCAACTAGGAGCTATCTGCGTCGATTAAATGGCTACCGATATTATCGCTTTTGACTCTCAAGCGACCAACGAAACCGGAGGCACAATAATGACGATATGAACAATTAATTTGTATCTGAGTCCCGCGCACAATCAGCAAAGATCAAGGCTGCATTTCTGGCATACTAAGGATCGCTTGCCACGCTCTCACAAGAATATTACTGATAACCCCCCAGTATCAAGCTCTCCTGCAACCTGTATAATTATAACGAAAAATTCTGAAGACCTGCGATGAGGGGGGTTATAGAACCAATAACCCCATTAACAACACTCACAACCCGCCCACGCCTCATCGCCACCCACCGCCTTTCCCGCCATGCTTATAATAGATCTCCGAGAATCTTTTCAACAGCCCTCCATAAACCTCCTCAAATGCCTCCTCAACAATCTTCAATCCCTTCCCGCCTTTCTCCACCGCAGCCTCACCCAACAATTCCAAATCTATACACATGCCATGAACATTATACACATACATCTTCGCTCCATCTAACTCTCTCGATTTCGCCACATCCGTGGAGAATCGTTTGATGACACTGAACGGGCTACCGCCACCTGACGGCAAAAGGTTCATATGTTTGAGAAGGTTTCCATGGACGAAGAGCGGAGTTGGATGAGAGGTAGCTTGAGCTTCTGGCGGATCGATGAGGTCATACTGTTATTCCAGGAGATGTAGTTTTCAGTGCGTTGTGCCGGACGTCGTTGCACAAAATTTGGATCCGATGAATATGGTGTGTACCCCAATTCAGAACGGCGAATCAACCAGCCCGTGATCAAATTCAGCCGAGCAGGAGCCGTCATCCAGCCAAGTTCATGGACGTGCGCGTTCCCGAAGACGATTCACCAAAAGTAGGGGAAAGAGAATGCGTTAAATTTGATCAGCATGCCCCGCGCACCCTTCACTTCCACTTCTTTAGCGTACCTGCAGCATAGCAATCCCACAGAAGCGACCGTTGTCATACTGGCTTTTAAATCCCAAAGCAGACAGATATCGGGGCGAGACGCCAAACGGTAATCTCAACGCCCAGAATGCGTATCGCTGCGCACAAGTTCAACCAACCAGGCAAAGCAAGTTAATTGTATCCGGGTTCGGGTCAGTGAGAGCCGGTTCGACATCCATTATGCAAGTCGCCAGGTGATAGCATACCCACAAATTGAGTGCGCCCATGATGTGTGCAATGCCCACAGCGGCATAGCCAAGACGAGTGGCATGTAACGCAAAGTCAGTAACCAACCGATCGAGCGGGTGCTGGTGTTGCAAAAGCCAGAGAAAAGGCAAAGATCACGTACGAATGTGTCCTTATCACCTCCACTAAGACGGAAGTAAAACTCATGCTGTTCTTGCATATGCGACGCGAGATGCAACGCAGCAAGGTTCAACCCGTCATTTCCGGATTTACTGATAATGATTTGACCTTCGCGTGTGGGCGGTCAAGTTTCAGGAGTAGCAAAGCAACGTTAACACCGCAACGAGCACATAAAGCAAAAAAGATGTCTGAATCAGTGATCGGCGTTGTAATTGAAATTATTGCTTTAAACGCTAGGCTTGCACAGGGAACAAGGGAACAGGGGTTGGGGTTGGGAAAATGGCGCACAGAGGTAAACGTGCAAAGCGCAAGAATAAGTTGTGGCCCAGTTGGGGTGACGAAACCTGAAGAATCATAGCCACACATACCTGATTCGATCTCCCATTGTGAATAGTCGCATGGTTTTCCCAATAAACGCCAGATCGGATTATCCGCTAATCGCCAAACACATCGTAATGCGTGTATGAAAAGACGAGAGTACAAGTTATCGCGAGTGCAGAATCAAGGGGAAGTTAGCCAAAAAAGAGTCAGCACGCGATGCAATCACTCACGGTGGTCTTTATTTAGGTCTGGCCAGAAAACTGCTTTCCCATTCTTCTTATAGATATCAGCGTTGAAGAGGTATGTGGGGTCGCGGGTAGGGACATTGTCGCTGTCTAAGTATAAGACCTCTTCAAATGAGGATGACACAATCGCGTCCGCTTTGATCTGGACAACCAGGTAAGCTGTAAGTATGGGGCTTCCAATGGGGTAAACGTGAACACACTTGGAAGTTCTTCCATATGTTAAGCTTCGTTCTTCCTGGCAGCTTATTGTGCAAAGAGAGTTTCCGGGTTAGCAGACGGTACTTTTGGCAGCCAGGTGAGCGTCCCTACCTCCTTGACGACAGCATTCAATTCTTCAAGTTCCTTCAGCAGAGCCTCGTCCTGTATCTCACCAGGGAAAGAGAAGATCTCCACAGGCAACGAAGTCTTATATTCCTTTCGCAAAATCCGCAGTGTGACCAACAACCGAGCTGTCGTATCCTGTACAGAAAGGCATGTCGGGGGCATGTCAGTATGCCCCTGTCTTTATCCTTATCAAATATGTAGAGTGTGAACTGCTCACTTGATTGCCACCCGTCATAACAATCCCTCTACCCTTCCCTTTCCCGTCCCAAACCACAGCTTGTCCACTTTCCTCTAATTTTTCAAGATATTTGACCATCCCCACCCTCCTTTTGACAAGCTCAGGATTAACAATCGTCGTCCAAAACTCTTCATTGCCCACGAGCTGATCAGGATTGACTTGTTCATCTGCAACCTCCCGAGGACATGCTTTGGCAAATGCATCCACTGTTTCACGAAATCCCCACAAAGGTGCGCTTAGAAGCGCGTAAAGTCGTTTCTTTAGCTCTTCCGACTTGATTTCGATCTTCATCATTTCCGTATCAATCGAAACGGGTAAAGGTTGAACTTCGTGTTCAACGTCATGAGTAGGATGGCCATCCGATGGTAATATGTGAACTTCATCACTAGGCTTAGTCGGCTTTCCTCCTTTCGTCTTCTCATCTGGTTCATGGGCTGAAGTAGGCCTAATGGGAAGTGGGATGTCGGAGTTTTCCTTCGAATCTAAGCCTGTCCAATCTCGCCATTTAGATGGAATGACTTTGTGAACATATTCTGGGCGTGTCCAGGCGACCAAAGATGAGCCAATGATGAAAGTGAGGGCGGCAATGCTGACGAAAGAGAGTGTAGATCGTCGGATAAGCATTTTGCAGCGGCTGACACTAAGGAGGTCGGAGTCCACAGTTGACGCTCGCAAACCTTAATCAATGAGTGACACGTAAAAGCAAAGCCACCGCCTGATGGGAATGCAACACTAGTCTGTGCCGAGGTCGGGTCCCTCTGTTTTCTAAGATCAAGAATGACCAATAACGTTGAGCGGGAATTGGCTTCGGAAAAGGTGATACGAAGAGGCAAGCTTTGAGACAACGACAAATGCGCGATTGTGAGAAGTACACGATTGAGTTGAGTGGCGGTGCAAAGCCTGTCTCTATGCAAGAACAATGCTCAGTTCTTATCCCCCCCGTTCCGTCCTTCCTACGCATCGAACAACATATTCGGGAAGGTCACGTCTGAGGCTAAGATTCCTTCTCCTCATCGGCATTTCCAGTTTCTTTTTCTTCATTTGGCTCATCCACGCCGCAGCAAAGGATAAATGGTTCCGTGACTTAGGCTACATTACACGTCCCATATGGGACACATCGAACAAAAAGTCGACACCTCAAAGAATCGTCCCTCATTACGACGTGTCAGACTATAATGCAACCGCACCAACAGAACTGTGCTCCATCCACGGTTGGGAATATTCTTCCGGCCCATCGACTGCAAAAGTCTATGACGCTGTCCTCTACAGCATCGAAATTGACCTGCTTGAGATCCGTCTGCACGAACTTTGGGATGTCGTAGATACCTTCGTCATCGCCGAAGCGTCCCGTGCGTTCTCAGGCGAACTTCGAGAAAACTTGATACCTCTGTCGTCCATCCTATCCCCTTCTTCCCGCTTACATTGGGCCTCTTCAAAAATAAAATACGAACTAGTCCAAGACCTCGATCCATCACCCAAAGACCCTTTCGACAATGAAAGACAACTCCGTCACCGAATGGATTCATTGCTATACTCGGCGGGCGTCAAGGCGAATGATATTGTCATCATGTCAGATGTAGACGAGATACCCACTCCACATACAATATCCCTCCTGAAGCAGTGTTCCACCTGGCCATCGCCCATTCACCTTCAAATGAAGAATTACCGGTATAGCTTTGAATATCCCATTCCGGATGATGGGTATTGGCGTCCGAAGGCTGTTCGGTGGGGCGGACCCGGTTCGAATTATAATCATGCGAAAGGGGGAGATGTCATGCTTGCTAATGCGGGATGGCACTGTAGTTGGTGCTTCAGGTATATCGAGGATATTCAATTCAAAATGACGGTAGGCAGCATTCATCATACAACCTCGGTTCATTTGGTTGGACTGATCAAATCTGCGTCCCTTCATAACGTAGGGATACAGTCATAATGATCGTTTAAAAGGGAAACACCAGATTGATCCAAAACGAATCAATAAACACACGTGTGAAGGAAGTGATATTTTTGACATGTATCCTGTTCGTCCTTCGCCCTTCTCCGGTTCCATCCTCCCACTAAGAAGGGACCAATCTCATAATAGGAGGCTTTCTCGTTCTACGACCTGATCGCCCAATCTGGTCCACTGAAGAAGACAAGCTCATTTACAGATATACCCAATTGGCTCGTTCGCCATCCCAAGGACTACGAGTTTCTCCTGCCAGGAGGGTGTGAACGAGAACATCGTCCCACTGCCGAATAGGGAAGAACCATGAGTGTTGGTTTTAAATGCGTTTACTGGGAAAGCCGGCCATCTCAGCCTCTGCAAATGAAAGGATAAGCCAACACCCCACTGTTATTTGCTTGATTGAGATATGTCATCGACAGCGACAACCAATAGCATCGTACCCTGCTTCAACTACCAATGGGGGGTTATCATCTATTGAAGAACCAGATTTCCCGCCTACCGCGGTCTGCACTCCCTAGCTCTTCTCTTTGACTTCGCAGTCATTTATTGTAGGGAATGTAGTAACTCTTACTGCATATGCTATGCACAGCAGAGTGGCGACCATCATGGACAGGCACAACTTGTTTAAATGCGGGGCAGCTGGATGATATTCGAGTACGATATCGCAATGTTGGATCAGATATAAGCACTATGCACATGCAGTAACGATGAATGAGAAACTTGCCTGAGTATGATATCGCAATGTTGGACACCGTACTCCGTCTATCCTTATAGTGACTGTGTTGGCAATGCGAGTCACCGGAGATATCCGGGGGCATGTGGAGGATAATGTGGAGGATTTTACTAAGCGCGCAGCCTGCACAGGAGTTGCCTTACGTAGATTTTCCTCTTTATTCATTCTTTTGTATATATATACGCACGGACATCATCCCCAAATCACTAGTTATATTCCCGCTTCTATCTTACATCTGTGCTACGAGTGAGCCGCTGGGAACCGGGTTGCCTTATCCGGAACGCCGTTTACAACAGACTGCAATGTTGTTAAACTAGTGAGTGAGAGATGACACCTAAATACAACAAATTAACACCATAGGGAGAAACAGAAGAAGCCCTCATCCTGAGCTCATCACAAAAGAACAGCTAAAACCACTACATATTGACCTGTTTTGACCACACTCATCCCTGTTAGATGATGTGTGGTTCAAATGGTTCCGGGAGTGGAACAGGAGACTTAATACGGGAGAACCTTGGCCTCAGTGACTCAGAAAGGAGTGCTGTGCCACTACTGTTTGTGTGAGGTCTCAGGGGTTGCTCAGCACACCAGAACCGTAAGTGATATGAAGATGTGTATAGTACAGTAGTGTCATATCCGTACAATCCTGACCTCCACTCCAGGCTCCCAGAACTCCAAAACTGACTCTGGAGCCCCACTTCCCTTCCATCACCTTCTCCTTGCCGACTCCCAAGAGGTTATCCCACCTCTGGCTCTGACACCACCTTTGGTCCGACTCCGGACCATTCCGGGTCCGACCTCAACCTCGACACCTTCCAGATGAGTATGCAACAACTATGCTCCTGACTCCGGACCTCTGCTCCGGAATCCTGTTCGCATCTCTGTCTTGGACCTCTGGTCTTAGCTCCAACCTTGGACTTTGACCCCACCTCCACTTATACTCATTGTATTGGTTAGCCAATTCCATTTATTTACCTTTGCCAATATTCCAGAGTTTGACTTCCAAGTTCGGACTTTCTGGACTTACTTTGGACCTTGCAACTATTGCATTGTCCCATTCATTTCTGCGATTCTCCCTCATTCCTATTTGGGCTGCTGCTTCCTTCTATTCAGTCAGCTAGCCATTCCTGACTCCCATCCTCCTTCCTCCTTGGGCCTTGGCCCTTCACTCCTCCTTTGGGAAACACCATTGAGTCAAACCCTTGACCCTTGGTGTTGTTCCTCCTTCCAGCTCCCTTTGTCCCCTTTCAGACTACCCTTGCTCCTTTTGATTCCAGACCCCTCCTTATATACAATGTACCTGTTAACTTGTAACCTCAGTCCAAAATCAACTTGATTCCCCCTAAGAGACTTCCCCTTCACTAGATCCAAAATTAGGGACCCCCAGGACAACCAGCAATGGCACAGCACTCTGCCTGAGTTGCTGAGGCCAAGGTCCTTCCACAATAAGTCTCTGATTCCATTCCAGAATTGTCTGAACTTGCCATATCTAACAAATTTAGTGTTTACACACAGGCAGTGATGAAGGTGGGTTGGGTGGAGTAGAAGTTTCTGCAATTGTTACTTGCAGTTCTGTTATAGAGTGCATAATTGTACGGAAGCAGGGAAAGGACTCAGTAAGGAGGGACCTTGGCCTCAGCGACTCAGGTGGAGCGCTGTGCCATTGGTTTGTTGTCTAAGGTGGTCCTTAATTTCAGGTTAGCAGGGGGAGTCTCTTGGGGGGACAATCCAGTTGATTCTGGTTCTCTAGTTGTCGATTTCAGACTAGGGGTACAGGAAACTATGTACAGAGTGTATATAATAATACAGGAGTGGAGTCAGAGGACAAATAGAACCCAAAGGGAACAAAGGGAACTGGAAGGAGACAAAGGGGGACTGGATGAGGGAACAACCCCAAGGGTCAAGGGTTGGAACTCTATGGTGCTTCCCAAAAGGGCAAGGCCAAGAGGGGAAGGAGTGGAGTGGGTTGTGGGGAATGACAGCTGACTATTATGGAAAGGAAGCAGCCATCTAAATAAGGAAGAAGCAACAAGAGGATTAAATGACACCATACAGTAGAGACTGCAGGGTCTGGAGTAAGTTCCAGAGGTCTGGAGTCAGAAGTCAAAGTCTGGAATATTGGCTAGATGTAATAAATGAAATGCAATAAAGAATACAAGGAGATAAGATGGAGGAGGAGGTCAAAGTCCAGGGGCGGAGATGTGACTGGAGTTCCAGAGGTGGAGGTGTGATGGGGTTCTGGTACAGGAGTCTGGAGCCAGAGGTGTGGAGCATCACAAGCTCTGGTCTGGAAGGTACGAGGTTGGGATTGGACCTGGAGTAAACCGGAGTTGGACTGGAGGTAGTGTTGGACATTGTGTTGGAGCCAGAGGTAGAGTGGGCTCTCAACAACCAACAGGGGGAGGAGGAGGTGGAGGATGTGGAGTTCTGGAGGAGGAGATGGAGGTCCAGAAACAGGAGTGGAGGTCTGGAGTTGTATGGATATGACAAGTTCCTTGCATACAATTCTGTGTGAGGCCTCAAGTTGGAGGAATGTGTTTTCACAGGTGCCCTGATGGCATATTACCATGTCACTTTCTGTCAGGGCACGCCGTGCCTGTCATATCCTGGAATCCTGACCCCGTGCACTCCCACCACACCACACCTTCCTAACAACTCCACCATCCCCTACACCATGCCTCCCCACTCCCCAAGTCACCTTCCCTCCTGATTGTCTCAGCTCCGGTCTGGTTGCGGCACACCGAACCTTGGTCACTCCCATCCCAGAAGCTCGGTCCCGAGTCGGAACATTCGGAGACTCCGGATTTGCTCCGATATCCTGACGGACCTCCGACATCCTGTGACATACCCTTAAACCATTCCTCCACCCATTTCATTTATTTGAGTCACCCAACATCCTTCAGATATGCAACTCCGCTTTCGGAGTTACCTGCATCCTTCAGTGATCTCACCCATGTCATCACTTATTAGTCACCTTCCACTCTTAGCATGACTATCTTCTTCTTATCATTCAGTCGGCTAACCCCCCCTTACCCATTTCTCGTTCCCATTCATTTTCCGGCCTCTTACTCCGCCCTCCTTGGTCTGACACCTCGGTTCCCTGTTAAAGATATCGTTTGGTACCTCTCGGTATCATTCGGCACCTTTCGGTGTTGTCCCATTTGTCATTCAGACTTTGACTAAGTCCTTTCCATTTCCCTTTATAAATACCCATAGATTAGAACCTGTAGTTCCTCAGTTCTAATCTCGACTAAAATGCTACCCAAAGTCCCTCTGAGTGAATCCCGTTCCGTTCTACAAGATACCTCAGACATAAGAAATACAAGGACTAACTGAGACGTAACGGAGGCACAGCGCTCCCTCCGAGTCGTTGAGGCTGCATCCTTCTTAGAGCCTCTTGTACGGGCTTCCTGGAGAAGCTTCGGTCCACCACTGGAGCTCTCGGATCCCCCCTCTAGTTGAGCCCTGCCTGCATTCGGACTCACGCATTTACCCCTACAATCCAGGTTTTTGACAGTGCCACAGCGTGCCACACCCCTCTCTGCCCTCTCTTTCTCCTTCCTCCTTTCCTTCTTTCTCTCCTTTCTCTTCTTCCTTTCTATCCTTATATGGATGACTTCTCTCTTTTCCACATTTGTAGCACAGACGCATCCAACGCCGAGCACCCTGCATGGGTACCACAATGTTGTCAGGGCACAGCCCCCGACCCCACACACCCTCAGGTACCCTTCCCCCATTTTCTCCTATTTTTCCCTTCACTGTTCCACATTCCCGCATGCATGCAGACCTGTGGGAACGTTCTGGGTGAGTTACTTGCCCAGAAACCATCACAGCCACAACTGTGGGAACTTTCTGGGCAAGCAGCTCGCCCAGAATCTTCCCACGGGGGGGGGGGGTGCCAAAGTTGGCAAAGAGCTGAAAACTGTATAGTTCCCAACTCCCATTTGTAGCGGCTTCACAGGAGGTTGAGAAGGTTACCCTTCTTCTCAACTCATTTCCTGTGAAGGCTGGGGCTAGCCCCCTCAGTGAGTTTGAGGATCTCGGACTGGGACTAGACACCCCAGCAACTAGGAGGATCTCCCTGGCCCTGTCATGGAATGAGGGCTGGATGTCAGAGTCCGCGCGTCTATTCGCAGCACAAGAGTATCCCCAGGAAACTAGTCGATATCAAAGCTGGGGGGCTAGCCCAGCTGGCATAGTAGCCTTATGTACATGAGTTCTGCTAACTCACGAGAGCGCAGTTACATTGGGAAGATGGTAACTAATAGAAACACGACATCAAATAGGAAGATAGAAGATGCAGGAAATGAGGGAATATCGGGTAAGGGGTGATGTGATAGCGAATATAGCGCAATGAGTTATATCTGCGTTCTAACTATGTAATTATTTCACGCAATCTCGGCTAACAATTACCTCATTGATATCGCTTAGAGTAAAGGGGGGCCGGATAACCGGGCGTCCCCTGACACTGGACCCTGACAAATGTGCACATCCCTACTTGTGTTTCTCTTCTCTTACACCCGGGATCAACCACAGAGTTGCCTGCGACAACCTGGCTTCATCTGAGGTTGATGTGGCACCTCCATGTGATCTGTTTTCACATGTATATAAACTTAGCTGAAGCAGGACTGAAGAAGCAGCCTTCTTCTCATTCCTGCTTCAGGCAAGTGGTTCAACATAGTTTAGCTTTTCATCTTAATAACAATACATTCCTGCTTCAGCCTAAGAAGCCACACAGGGACATCAGCCCAAGTGAGGGCTACCCACCATATGGTCTCACCGCCTGTAAGGGGTTGGTGTAGGTTCCAACCCCAGTTCTCCTCAATCCTCAGGTTGTCAATAAAGTTGAGCTGTATGGAGCTTTAATTATCAACGATGGGGAGAAAAAGGAGTTCTCTTCCTTTTCCCAAATTCCCACGTTATTGTATATACATTGTTTATACATGTTTAAATCGAGACAAATATACAATAAGATAATGAATAAAGGGTGGGGTTACCACTCCTTACACCGCCCCACTGTCATATCCATCCACAGCCATCACCCTCCACTACCTCTGGTCCTTCTGGATTACCTCCGCTCCCTTGTCACTAACCTTGGAGCCTCTGGATTCCACAACCACCTCCAACTCCCCCAATGGTCACCACCCCCTCAATTCAATATATTGCCTACACCTCCCTGAGTATGGAGCCCCGAAGGCCTCTGGACAGCTCCAACGTCTGCTAGCACACCCCCACCTCCACTGGGCAACTTAGTTGCTTGCCCTGCAAGTCTACCTTTGGGCTGATCCCTCCTTTCCATTTCTGGGTTATAGCCCATCACTCCGCTAAACCCGTAACCTGACTCGTAATATTCAGTCAGCTAACATGTAACTCCATTAGCTCCACTCTGCTTGGTCCCGCTGTTAGATCAGGTGGATTCGGATGACTCTGGAGTGGAATTGGAGACTTAGCATGGAAGGACCTTGGCCTCAGTGACTCATGCGGAGTGCTGTGCCATTGCTGGTTGTCCTAGGGGTCCCTAATTTCGGATCTAGCAGAGGGGAAGTCTCTTGGGGGGAAATCAAGTCAATTTCGGACTGAGGTTACAAGTTACTATGTACATTGTATATAAGGAGGGGTCTGGAATCAAAAGGAGCAAGGGTACTCCGAAAGCAGACAAAGGGAGCTGGAAGGAGGAACAACACCGAGGGTCAAGGGTTTGACTCAATGGTGTTTCCCAAAGGAGGAGTGAAGGGCCAAGGCCCAAGGAGGAAGGAAGGAGGATGGGAGTGGGGGATGGCCAGCTGACTGAATAGAACAGAAGCAGCAGCCCAAATAGGAATGAGGGAGTATAGTGGAATTGAATGGAGCAATGCAATAGTTGCAAGGTCCGAAATAAGTCCAGAAAGTCTGAACTCGGAAGTTAAACTCCGGAATATTGGCAAACGTAATTAAATGGAATGAGCTAACCAATACAATGGGTATAAGCAGAGGTGGGGTCAAAGTCCGAGGTTGGAGCTAAGACCAGAGGTTCTGGAGATGGAGACGCAAATGGGATTCCGGTGTGGAGGTCCGGAGTCGGGAGCATAGGTGTTGTGTGCTCATCTGGAAGGTGTCAAGGTTGAGGTCGGACCCGGAATGTTCCGGAGTCGGACTGAAGGTGGTGTCAGAGCTGGAGGTGGGATAACCTCTTGGAAGTCAGCAAGGAGAAGGTGGTGGAAGGGAAGTAGGGCTCTGGAGTCAGTTTTGGAGTTCTGGGAGCCCAGAGTGGAGGTCAGGATTGTATGGATATGACACCCACCATCCATGGGCCTGCCCCCTATGTAACTATATATACATAACTTGTAGATAGGTTACACCCTAGTGATAAAATCAACTAGAGTTTCCCTCTTCTAATTCTCTTTTCCAGTTAGTAAATTAGGGCACAGACATGTAACTAGGCACAGCGCTCCTGGTCTAGTTGCTGAGGCCAAAGCCCTCTGCCATGGTGTAGGAGAAATAACGGTCACCCTATGAAAACTCATTGTGGAAATATGCCAGAAAAATCACAAAACCCCCATATGACAAGTAGAAATGAGAAAATAGAAGAACCTGAATTTTAACGAATTTTCATGAATTATTACGACTACATACGACAAATAGGAAGAAAGAAAATTAATAAAAATACTTCAAGCTCAGCATCAACAAGATGGAATACTTGGGAGAATTTATAGCAAATATCAAACAAAAAACTAGGTCAATTGAGTAAGATTTGACTATAAAATCAACCAGAAAACCTCCACAGAAACTACTTTCCCATGCCCACACACATAGCTGAGGTTGGAAGTACCACAGAACAAGGATTCCATAGGAACCAATGCAAAATTCAAAGTTGTGTTTATAATAGGGAATGTAAATGCCTCCCAAATAGACTCAATGAAAGTAATTTCAGGGAAAACTACTGATAAATGACAGAGAAATGACTGAAATTGACAGGAAATGAGGACAATGTTCAAAAGGAAAGCACGAAGAACAACCAGTAACGACTGAGACGAGTTTGATAGCCCATTAGAAAGGAAGGGATCTATTCTTAATCCACGCAAATTTTTATAATAAAAGGTTCATGCATCAATGAGATATTCATTAATGGGATGAGCGACATTAAAGTCATGGCTCAGGGAAAAGTCAACGTTCACGCGAAATCCATATTTAAAACACATAACGAAATTTACATGGAAAATATGATAAATTAGAAACTACCACTATGCAAAGTTTCAGGCCAAACGGTCCAGTCGTTGTGAAGTTACACCAGTGTGTCAGGGCACACCCACCTGACCCGGTTCCACCCGGGCCCACCTGGGCCCACCTCACCCGCTCACCCGCTCACCCGCTCACCCGCTCACCCGCTCCCCGCTACCCATCCTTCCTTCCTCTCCCCCTTCCTCCCTTTCCTCCCTCTTCCCTCTTTCCTCTTTCTCCTTTATTTCACTCTCCCTTTCTGTTTATTCTTTCTATTTACACGGACCACCTTCCCTTGTATCATTGTACTGTTGACCCATCCGGCTCGGACACCCTGGATGACTTCCCGCTACGCCCAGCATGTGCACCCGCAGCGGATGCCCTCGGGATCCCCCCGGGGATACCCAGATGGCTGCGGCCCTCTCCGTAGATGACGTGGCACCCATCATGTGACCCAAGCCGCATGTACATAAATGTACCTGAAGTGGGAACTGAAGAAGTAACCTTCTTCTCACGTTTTCCACTTCAGGTAAGTAGTGTAGTTCTTCCTTTTAATAACAATTCACGTTTTCCACTTCAGTCTAAGAGGCCAGGGACTACAGTCCCAGATCGGGCCCGTCAGTACGTGGGCCCGCTTCGTCCCCCGAGAGGGTCCCTCCGTCGGGCGCTACAGCCGGGCCCCCTCCACCCTGGACGCATCCCTGACAGCAGAAGAAGGTTTCAACCTCGTCTCCCCTGCCTCCCCAGCCATGGTGTCAGAAGAGCAGTATGAGGAGCTGCTAGCTCGCTTCCAAGAGCTCCAAGCCATTGTGGAGAGCCAGGCCCGCAACCATCCCCCACCCCCACCTGCTCCAACACCCGCTCCCGCGCCAGCCCCTGCACCCGCTCCCGCGCCCAGACCCAAACCACCCAAGGTCGCCCCCCCCACTCCCTTCTCAGGAGCCAGCGAGGACCTGGACCGCTTCAAGGCCGAGTGCGGGATTTACTTCCACGTTCGTGCGGCTGAATTCCCCACCGCCCTCTCCCAAATTCTTTTCGTGCTGTCCTACATGAAAGGAGGACCTGCAGGGGCATGGGCAATGCAACGCACGATCACGTTGCTGACAGCCAGATCCCCCTCCCTCACCATGGACGAGTTCAACACTGAACTTGACGCCATGTTCCAGGACCCGAACTGGGAGGCCACGGCCAGACAGAAGCTGGCAGCCATCCAACAGGGAAGCGACTCTGTGGACAAGGTCATCCAAGAGTTTGAGATACTGGGGCCCGCCTCGAGGCTAGGCGACGTGGGACTGGTTGACCGTTTCGAGCAGGCCATCAACCCCCGCCTCCGGGAGAGCATATACCGGCTCCGCCCCATGCCCACTACTTGGGCAGAGTGGAAACGCGAGGCCACCCTCCTAGACAACCAGTGGCAACGCTTCCAAGCCACCCAACCGTGTGCGTTTCCACCCAAACCCCCGCTCCCGTCAACCCGACCCCTGTCGACTGTGACCCCACCTCACGCACGACCCACACCCACGCCCCCTCGACTCGCACCCGCTCCTCCACCTCCTACCCCAGCAGCCCGCCCCACAATGGGAGCGGGCCCACAGCCAATGGATCTCGACCGCTCGAGAACCGACCAGAGGCGGTGCTACAACTGTAACACCCTGGGGCACATCCAACGAGACTGCCCACACCCCAAGGTCCGCCGGGCACGACGCCTCCACCCTGAAGACCTTCGGGCGCTGATGGAAGGGCTGAAAAGGCAGTTGACTGAAGGACCAGAGGCAGAGGAAGCAGAGCTGGAAACAGAGACTCAGGGGGATTTTCAGGAAGGCGACCGGTGAGGGATGCGTCCCAGCCACCCGTAGAGGATAGCTCGTGTAAATACCGCAGCATGCGTAAGTCAGCGCCAATGCCAAAACTTCACCGAGTTATCGCAAAGAAAAAGAGGAAAACCGCATCCTCAACCTGTGAGAGTAGAAGGACCGCAGAGGGAATGCCTGAAGTGGCAGTATCCCCACCCGCTATCTACGTTCTTTCCAAGCAATCCCCCCAGTCCCTTAGCCTCACGGTCAAACTGACCACCCTAACCTCACTCGCGTCCATGTCTGTATCGGCCCTCCTGGACTCAGGAGCCACCGGGAACTTCGTGAGCCCTGAATTCGTCGGAAGCACAAGCTTGAGACAACCCCACTCCTGCAACCTATCCCCGTCCGTAACGTTGACGGGACCCCAAACGAGAATGGAGCCATAACTGAGGAGCTGGAAGCCCTCCTGACGTTCGGGCGCACACAGAGCGAGCCCGCTTTGCGGTCGCAAACCTCGGGCGGCAATCCCTCATCATTGGTCACTCATGGCTGCTACACCACAACCCAGAGGTGGACTGGGCATGGCAGAAGGTCATCATGTCTCGCTGCCCGTCCTCCTGCAGACAGCCACAAGCACGAGAGGACCAAGACCCTGCCCTAGAGCCTGGGGACGGGATCTACGCTGCAATCATCCCCCCAGGCTGGGGACACGACCTAAGAGCCACCACGACCCCCTCTCAGCGGATGGCCCAGGAGGCCCATGACCCAGGCGCAGAACCCGCGTCGTTTGAGACGCTAGTGCCAGAGCACTACCAAGACTTCCGGGACGTGTTCTCGAAGGAAGCTTTCGACCAGCTTCCCCCCCGGAAGCCCTGGGACCACACCATAGACCTGGTACCAGATGCCAAGCTGCCCAGGGGAAAGACCTTCCCCCTCTCACGGCCGGAACAGAAAGAGCTGGACGAGTTCCTGGGCAAGAACTTGCAGAACGGGCGCATACGACCATCCAAGTCCCCAATGGGGGCACCAGTCTTCTTTGTCAAAAAGAAAGACAGGTCACTACGCCTAGTACAGGACTACCGGAAGCTGAATGAGATTACCGTAAAGAACTCGTACCCACTCCTGCTGATCTCAGATGTCCTCGCCCGCCTCCGGAGCGCTAAGTACTTCTCCGCCCTGGACCTACGCTGGGGGTTCAACAACGTCCGGATCAAGGATGGGGATGAGTGGAAGGCAGCGTTTGCAACCAACCGAGGGTTGTTCGAGCCCATGGTAATGTTCTTCGGGCTGTGTAACTCCCCCGCGACCTTCCAAACGATGATGAACGATATCCTCAGGGACTTCATCGACCGGGAGGTTGTCATTTGCTACATGGACGATATCCTCATCTTCACGGCTACCCTAGAGGAGCACCGGAAGGTCGTCCGGGAGGTCCTGGAAACGCTACGGAAGAGGAGGCTGTTCCTGAAGCCGGAGAAGTGCAAATTCGAGCGGACCCGGATCGAGTACCTTGGCCTCGTCATCTCAGAGGGTAGCGTTGCGATGGACCCCGTAAAGATCTGTGGAGTCCTTGACTGGCCCACCCCAACCAAGGTGAAGGAGGTGCAGTCCTTCCTGGGGTTCGTAAATTTCTACCGCCGGTTCATCAAGGACTTCTCTGAAAAGGCATGCCCGCTCCACAAGCTGACCCGGAAGACCCAGGCTTGGAACTGGGGCACGGACGAAGACAATGCCTTCTGCGCCCTTAAGGAAGCTGTCACCACTGCCCCAGTCCTCTCCTTCCCCACTGACTCGGGCCGCTTCAGGCTCGAGTGTGACGCCTCCAACTTCGCAACCGGTGCAGTCCTCTCCCAGCTCCAACCCGATGGGGAGTTCCACCTGGTGGCGTTCATGTCCAAGAGCTTCACGGACGTGGAGCGTAACTACGAGGTGTACGACAAGGAGATGCTCGCGATTGTCCGGGCTCTCGAAGAGTGGCGACACTTCCTAGAAGGTGCGGAGGAGAAAGTCAAGGTCTATACCGACCACCGTAACCTGGGGTACTTCCGGATGGCCCAGAGGCTGAATCGACGCCAGGCTAGGTGGTCCCTCTTCCTCTCTCGCTTCCACTTTACCCTTGTCCACCATCCCGGGAAGCTCATGGGAAAACCGGACGCACCCTCCCGCCGCGCTGACCACCCGAAAGGGAAGGACGACAACGAAGGGCTAACCCTCCTCCAACCAGCCTGGTTTGAGGCTCGAGCAACAGAGGGAATCTCGGTAGAAGGAGAGGAGGTAGGAATTCTAGAGCGGATACGCAAAGCAAAGGACCACGACGAGAAGGTGGTAAAGGCAATGCGAGAGCTGGGAGAAGGGACGCTAAGGTTGGACGAATGGGAGAGGCAGGGTGAACTAGTTCTGTACCGGGGGAGGGTGTACGTCCCTAAAGACCCCCAACTCCACCATGATCTTGTGCGGCTACACCATGATGCGCGGGCGATGGGACACCCAGGGCGATGGAAAACCCTGGAACTTGTCTCCCGCGACTACTGGTGGCCCCGGATGGCAGAGTATGTCGGGCGGTACGTACGCGGGTGCGACACCTGCAACCACGTCAAATCTTTCCCCTCACGAAAAGTTGGGAAGCTCACCCCAAACAAGGTCCCCACCCGCCGCTGGCAAGTGATCTCAGTAGATATGGTGGGAGAGCTCCCAGAGTCCAAAGGCTATAATGCCATCTTGGTGGTAGTAGACCGCCTGTCCAAGCGTATCCACGCGGTCCCCACTGTGACGACCGTAGACTCGGAGGTATCGCACGGCTCTTTCTAGAGCACGTCTGGAGGCACCACGGGCTCCCAGAGGAGATCCTCAGCGACAGAGGGAGCACCTTTGTCTCCCGCTTCTCGAAAGAGCTCACGGACCTTCTAGGCATCAAACTGACCCCTTCGACGCCCTACCACCCCCAGACGGACAGACAGACTGAGTGGGTCAACCAAGAGATCGAAGCTTATCTCCGGGTGTTCGTCAACCACCGACAAGACAACTGGGCCGACTGGCTTCCGCTGGCGGAATTCTCCTACAACAACCGCATCCACTCATCCACCCACCAAACCCCTTTCGAACTCGACACCGGCCAACACCCTAGGATGGGGACAGAGCCCACATGCACGTCCGAGGTGGAAGCTGCTGACGCGTTCTCATCGAGGATGATGAAAATGCAAGAGGAGGCGAAGGCCGCACTGGAACACGCAGCGGACGAGATGGCCCGTTACTACGACCGAGACCGCGAGACAGCCCCAAAGTACCAAGAAGGCGACCGAGTCTGGCTCAGCACGCAAAACTACACGACTGACCGCCCAACCAAAAAGTTAGACCACAAATGGCTCGGCCCCTTCAAAATCGTCAAAGTCGTCTCCCCTGCTGCCGTCAAACTCCAACTTACCGCACGCCAGAAAGGAATCCACCCGGTTGTATCCGTAACGAACGTCAGACCACACCGCCCGGACGATATCCCAGAACGACCCACTGACCCCCGCCCAGGTCCGGAACTTGTAGACGGAGAAGAAGAGTACGAGGTCGAGAAGGTATTGGACTCTAAGTGGCTACGCCAGAAACTCTGGTATCTGGTAAAGTTCGTTGGTTGGCCAAGCTCAGAGAACCAATGGCTCCAACGGGACCACTTAGCCCATGCCCCCGACCAGATTGAGGAATTCCACAGGACGCACCCCCAAGCCCCAGGGAGAGAAAGAGAGAACCATCTGGCCGCTTCGAGGCGAAGCGGCTTAAGGAGGGGGTGATGTCAGGGCACACCCGCCTGACCTGGTTCCACCTGGGCCCACCTGGGCCCACCTCACCCGCTCACCCGCTCACCCGCTCCCCGCTACCCATCCTTCCTCCCTCTCCCCCTTCCTCCCTTTCCTCCCTCTTCCCTCTTTCCTCTTTCTCCTTTATTTCACTCTCCCTTTCTGTTTATTCTTTCTATTTACACGGACCACCTTCCCTTGTATCATTGTACTGTTGACCCGTCCGGCTCGGACACCCCGGACGACTTCCCGCTACGCCCAGCATGCGCACCCGCAGTGGACGCCCTCGGGATCCCCTGCGGGGATACCCAGATGGCTGCGGCCCTCTCCATAGATGACGTGGCACCCGTCATGTGACCCAAGCCGCATGTACATAAATGTACCTGAAGTGGGAACTGAAGAAGTAACCTTCTTCTCACGTTTTCCACTTCAGGTAAGTAGTGTAGTTCTTCCTTTTAATAACAATTCACGTTTTCCACTTCAGTCTAAGAGGCCAGGGACTACAGTCCCAGATCGGGCCCGTCAGTACGCGGGCCCGCTTCGTCCCCCGAGAGGGTCCCTCCGTTGGGCACTACAGCCGGGCCCCCTCCACCCTGGACGCGTCCCTGACACAGTGACAGGAATAGAGAATTCTGCACTATGCTTAAAGACATGTGAGGGTGGTGATGCGAAGGGAACTGGCCATCGGGACTGAGATCCGCACTTTGGCAGATTGTGAAGACCAATTTCTGTCCAAATAAGGAAGACTCCGGTCAAAACAAAGCATGGAAAACACAAAAACACCTTAGATCATGAGGGAAAAATCTGAAATAAATCATGGAAGCCTGTAATGAGGATACAAACACCCATGCATACAATAAATCCCGACTAATTAAGCAGAAACGGCACCCGCATATGAATGAGTATGGGGACAACACATGTGATTACTGATTGTGCACGTGAACTTTTGCTAACTCAACAAATACCGAGAGTTAGAGTACAACTTTAGTACCATTAGAAAGGTTGGAATAAATGAAAATTTAGATGCTGAGAATGTGAAAAACCATTCAGTAATGAGTGAGATATAAGGACATGGAGTTAGTAACCTGAATACACACGGGAAGACAACTTCTAGAGATCTCAAGCCTCAAATAAAATACATAAAAAATGATATCTTTGAGGATGACCTATTATAATAACAAACAATACATACAAAGGACTAGGATGCAACAATACAAGCAGGAACCAGGGGAAATGGATGAAAAACATGAAAAACCACAAAACTATGACAGACCATGGCAGGAATTTTAGGGAATGATATACTAATAAGGCAGAGAGCTCTATGTCAGGGCACACCCACCTGACCCGGCTCCACCCGGCCCAACCTGACCTGGTACCCCGCCGGTCCACCCTCCCTTACCTCCTCCCCCTTTCCCTTCTTCCCCCCTCATCCTCCCCTCCTCAGTTTCTCCTTATCTTACTTCTTCTTTATTCTCCCTTTATTCTGCATGGACGACTTTCTCTGTATCAATGTACAATTGACCCATCTGCAGCGCGCCCACCATGTACCCGGCCCGGGCACCTCGGGCGACCTCCCACTGTGCCCAGCACGCGCGCCTGCACCGGATACCCTCGGGATCTCCCACAGAGACACCCGGGTGGTTACGGCTGTGTGCGAGGGTGACGTGGCACCCGTCATGTGATCCAAGCCGCATGTATATAAACAAACCTGAAGTGGGAACCGAAGAAGTAGCCTTCTTCTCAACTTTCCACTTCAGTCTAAGTGGCCAGGGACCACCGTCCCACATCAGGCCTGTCAGTACGCACGCCCGATCCGCCCCCCCACCAGGCTCTCGGTCCCGGACGTTATACCCGGACCCCCTCGACCCCGGATGAGTCCCTGACACTCTAACACATTTGTTTGATCAATTCTAAACCACTAGCAACTTTTTCTTTTGGTTCTAAACCTGAACAATTCACTCATTTATCATTTCAAGTCTCACTTTAACTAAATGTCACTGGATAAAAATAGAATAAATCAGCTGAAAGTCTTAGCACAGCCGTATGCATAGCAACGTGAAGTTTGAATTCAGAATCACCGAGTTATAGTGAACTTAATGGTAAATAAGAGGAATTTGAAATAAGGAACTGTGACAAATGCAGCGCAGTCAAGTTCTAATTAAATCATTAAAATAGCTTAGGTGAGGAAGGACAATAAGGATTCCAGGTGCAGTCTGACTGCAGCAGAGCCGCAGTTCAGCGCAGCTGAGTGCAGTAGAACTATAGCATGAAAAATTCATTTTTATTCAGTTTGAGGAAAATACACTGTAAATAAATCCTGTAAATATGAGGTAGAGCATGAAAAAGGAAGGCAACCCAAGGAGTATAAAAGGGAGACCCTTTCTGTGACTTTTCACCCTCCCTCAGAGAAGTAAGAAAATAGAGTATTATTTTTCTCAAGCATTTCTGGTTATCACTCCAGTGCAAAAAAGTGAAATACAGTTAAGATTGCCACTGTAGTAAGAGGCAGCAATTAGGGAGAGAAATACTAAGTAAATATTTCAACAGGAGAGCTGGTTAACACTCCAGATTTCAAAGTGTAAACACAAAACAGTTATTTTGCTACTGTTAAAACAAGCAATAAAAATAAGATAAGAATAAGACAAGGCCAAGGGACACTTCAGACATCACCTAAACCCATTAACTGAGTGGAATCTTTGAAAATTCACCAAGTAGAAGATTTAATTCAGGTTAAAATCCAAATTTAATGATCCTACACAGAATTAAACCCAGATAAATTGAGAAATTACAATAGAGGAGCAGCTCTGCAGGGCTTTGTTTATCTGTAAGTCATTTCTCAGAGATTTTAGACTAACCCATAAAATAGAATTAGCCAAAACACTTGGATTGGTACTATAATTACAACAATTTTACTAGTACACTTCCCCATCCTAACTAAAGAACCAGGGAACAGCTTGGTGGTGGTCTCGTTTGAACCTCCCAACTGATATTCCTTCGTTCTCTCCTTCAATGGGGATGTCTCCTTCATCCCATATCCGGTCTCTGACACCTGCCACCATCCAGGCCACTAGTGCTGAGCATTATGCCGCTACCCCCACCTCTTCAGAGCTATCCCTGACACTTTCCCCTTCTTTGAGAGTAGAGTTATTGCCCTGGAGGATTTTCCTCCAGGTTGTTCATCTGGACATCCACTTGCTGCATCAGATGTGATGATGTAGTCTGAGCTACATTGCCGAGTGTTGAACTCCACGAAGTAGGTGCTCCCTGGGTGGGAGTGTGTTACAAAAATGGGGCCAGAGGTGCCCATTTTTGTCCATCCTTAGTGCAGGAAGAGGGAAAGGTTGGGAAATGGGGTTCATATGGTTATACAGGTACCTAGTTTCACAGATGGTTAGACATGAGGTTTAACAGGTGTTAGCACAGTGGGTGTTACAGATATAGAGTCTCCAACGACCATATCCACCACTCAGTCAAAGACCCCCTTTCTCTCTCTCTCTCTCTCCTGCTACCCTTCACATTCTTTCCTGTTCAACCCCTTTCCCCTCATGCAAAGCTTTCCCCATCAGGGTTTTGGTGCTGGCTGAGGATTGTTTATATTTCATGGGATTTCCCATGACCATTTTACTTTGTAGGTAGTCACACGTTGTAGGAGGGTAGGACGGGCATACTTTGAAACATGGAATTTTTCGTGATAAACACATCAAAAATGGGCGCTTGCCCTTGTACATTATTAAGGATTGAGAATGAGAGAAGAAAACAATAAAAGAGAAAAGAGAGGACTTTCATACGAACTGAATAAACGCATCCACGAAGGAATTGGTTGAGAATTGGTGGAGAAATTGTGCAGAGGAATCCTCTTGCATTTAATCTCAATTGGAAAAAGGCCAAAAGTCGACAGTGGAGGATGATCTAGGGGTCATTAATTGTGGAATAATACCCATAGACCCAGCACAGAATCTGATCCAGAATGGAACAGTAGTTGTGGAGAAACCATGGGGATTATCTGACTCCTGGACTTGCTGCGTGTCATGGGACTACACAAGAAACATTGGATGGTCATGTTTGGGTCAGCCTCAGTGAAATTCCAGAGGAATTCAAGCTAGGAATATGCAAGCAATGCAGGGATATTGTCAAGGAACTTTCGGAATTTTAGGAGATAATTTAGTCCAAGTTTCCGTCATATCCATACAATTCTGGACCTCCGCTCCTGATTCTGGACCTCCATCTCCTCCAGAACTCCAGAACCTCCAGAACCTCCTCCCCCTGTTGGTTGTTGAGAGCTGTCATATCCATCCCGGCCATTGACTTCCACTCCCTCCGATCCCTCCGGTCTACCTCCGCTCCTTCTTCACTAACCTCGGAGCTCCCATATTCCATAATCACCTCAGTACCTCTCGATGGTCACCACCCCCTCTTTTCAATTTATTACCTACGCCTCCCTAAGTACGGAGCCCCAAAGGCTTCCGGACAGCTCTGACGTCCGCTAGTGCACTCCTGCCTCTGCTGGGCAATACACTCACTTGCCCTGCAAGCCCACCTTCGGGCCTATCCCTCCTTTCTGTTTCTGGGTTATCGCCTGCCATTCCGTTAACCCTGTAACCCGACTCGTCGGTAATATTCAATCGGCTAATGTCTAACCCCGTTAGCTCTGCTCCACTCGGCTCCACCATTTGTGGGCCCACTCTCGTTGTAACCATATATATACTCAACTTGTACATAGGTTACACCTCAGTAATAAAATCGACTAGAGTTTACCCCTTTCAGTTCTGGTTGCCAGTTTAGTAAGTTAGGGCATGGACATGTTACTTGGCACAGCGCTCCTGGCACAAGTCGCTGAGGCCGAAGCCCTCCATCACAGAGACACTCCCTCATCTCAACCTGGTCTCTGACAGTATTTTATTACTCCCTGACTAGTACACGTCTTGTATGGCACCAAAAGCCCCTCGCACTCATTTGAAACTACATACATTAGTTCCCAACTCTGCCTCACCTTCCCCAGAACCTTCACAGCCTGGTCCTAGTCGATTGGCGAGAAACCCAGTTGAGTTTCGTAGCTTTTCTAATCTGGAAACCCCGCTCCCATCGACTCCGATCATGCATCCCGTTAGGAATCGATCACCAGTTGCAGATTCCGATTTCGGAGACACCATGGAACAACCCATAGACCCCATTCACTTCTTTGGACTCGGTTCCGAGGTCCCTGACTTCATTGACCCTCCTCCTGCTGATCCTCCCATCCCCACTGTCCCAACCGCTGACGATGCCGAACCCATCCCCAACATGGCTATTGCACAATTAGCCCAAGCCATTGCCAGCTTGGCTCATCACACCGGACATCCACCATGTCCACCATCCTCCGCTCTCCGGACTAAGGTCCGTGAGCCCGAACAGTTCGACAGGAAAGATCCCTGAGAACTCCGAGTATTTCTGGTCCAATGCGGACTTAATTTCCAGGACCGTCCCCTCGCTTTTGCTAGCGACCGCGCTAAGGTCATCTTCGCGCAGTCCTATCTCAAGGGAGTGGCCCTCGATTGGTTTGAGCCAGATCTATTATTCGATCAAAATTCTACGCTTCGTCCGCAATGGATGAATAACTATCAAGAGTTTGTCAATGAACTTCAAACCAACTTCGGTCCTCATGATCCTGTGGGCGACACCGAAGTTCAATTAATGACCCTGGAAATGAAGGATGGGCACCACATCAATAAGTACGTCGTCGAGTTCAACCAACACGCCTCTCAACTTCATGGATACGGAGAAGCCGCGCTTTGTTGTTTTTTCTATAACGGATTGCCGGAACGTATCAAGGATGATATTGCTAGAGTAGGTAAACCTTCTACTCTTTCTGAACTTCGCACCTTGTCGCAAACTTTCAATGCGCGCTATTGGGAGCGTAAATCTGAAGTTACACGTCACACGAAACCCTCCTCCTCTAACGTTTTTGACAAGTCCACTGCCACTTCTCGTTCCGACCCCGTCCCTTCCTCCTCCTCTTTCAACTCCACTTCCGGTAGCAAGCCTCCGAAGGACAATAAGAAGTCCGAGGCCAGCTCTGCTAAACCGGACCTTTCATCAAAACTCGGAGACAACAGCAAGCTCACTGTCATATCTGTGCATACCCGATCCTGACCCGACTTCTGGACCTCCTCCTTCCCCACCTCCGGAATCCTACCCTACCGCTGTCCATTCCGATATTCACCTTCGGTCCTGGCACCACACCACCCTTCACCTCCCATGCCACCTCCACTCCTCCGTCACTCTCCTGTCCTATCTCTGTCCGCTCCGATAACCACCTCGGACCGAACACCACCCCCCCTCCTACACCTCCTCCTACTCCTCACAACACCTCCACCCTTCCATCATCCTCCTACTCTTCTCCCATCCGCTCCGATACCCACCTTCGGACCTGACACCTCTCCTCTCTTCCTTCCCCTCTCTTCCCTCTGGTCCTCTTCCACCGACCTCCCGCCAAGTTACGACCTTCCGCTGCTGACCTGTACTTCGTACTCGGGCACTGTGTCAGAGACTGGAATTATTGTCGGAGTTGGAAGTACTGTCAGAGTCGGAACACTGTCAGGAGGCAGATGGAAGATGGATGGGTCTCTGTCTGAGTCGAGGTCGGAGGTGATGCAGAGGTCTGTTGGAGCGTGCGCGCGGATATGCGGGTGGAAATATGCGGCGCGTCCGGAAGCGCTGTTCAAGGTTAGCAGAGTGGGATCGCGGCCTCAGCGACTCAGGTGGAGCACTGTGCCCTGAGCTTGACGTTTGGGGGAGATCCCATATTTACGGATTGACACTCACAGCGGACTTCAAACAAGACTTGCAGGCGGAGCGGACCTGTAGGAGGAGCGCGGACTCCGCGAGCACGGACTCAGAGGGGGGGAAGCCCCCTTTGCAGAAGGAGGGACTCAGACCAGACAGGGGGGTACTCTAGTTGATTTCAGACTAAGGTCCCCGAAAGTATTTACAGGATACAAATAGGCAGGAGGGAAACACAGAAGGACTGGTCAGTCCGGCGCGGTCCGGCGCGGAAATAAGCGGGGATTGTCAAACTGAATGAAGGACAAGAGCCCGGGAAATGGGAGGCAATGAACTAAACAAAAGCAGATCAAGTGCCAATATTGGCAAGTTAAGCGAATGAATGGATGAACAATATAGGCACTCGGCAAGGAATGAATGGTATGCTGCCGAGTGACAAGATGGCCAGAGAAAAGCAGAGGTCAGCGGGCGGTGCCGATACAAGTCCACAAATAAGCGGGGTCGGTGCGGTGCCGACACAAGTCCGTGAAGGGACATGGAAATCAGCGCGGTGCTGACAAGTCCGCAACAGAGGGTGGTCCGTCAGTGCCGTCACAAACAAGGGCAGCATGATGGCCAGCAAGGTCGGAGGGGAGTGTTGGCCTGACCACAGGGTGTGGAGGGCAACCAGGAGTGGCAGAGGTCCAGAGGGTGTGGAGGTGGGCAGAGGTACAGATGCGGGTGGAGGTCCGGATGCGGGTGGAGGTCTGGATGCAGTGCATGGTTGATAGGGCAGGGGGCCAGACATCGGATTGGGGCTGGTTAGATTGGGTTTCAGGTCGGCAGATTCGCCTATCGGCATTGATTCGCCACTGATGGAGCCCCAGGATTTGTCGGTCGTGACACACCGCTCATACCTTTGCTCCGAGCCTCCGTCATAGTTCCTACCTCGGACTTTGACTCCACCTCAGTCTTAGTCCATTGCATTGGTGACCTCATACTACGTAAACACCATTGCCAATATTCCTCGGACTTTCAACCCCACCTCCATAAGCTCCGCAACCTCCGAGCTTCACAGATCATCTTCGGCACTTTCGCTGCTTGTAATGTATTTCTCGCATTTCCCCCTCATCCCTATTTGGACTGCTGCTTCTTCCCATTCTAGCCAGTTAGTCATCATCCCCACTTCCCCTCATCCTCCTGCCCCTCTGGGCCTCGCCCTCCTTACCTCCTTTTGGACGTATCACAGGTTCTGCCTTATGACCTTCGGTACCACTCTGCTTCTGTCATCCCTTTGTTCCCGTTCGGATGCCTTTGTTCCGATTCAGTTCCCCTTCGTTTTCCTTGTGCTTTCGCCCCCCTCCATTATATATATCGGTGCTTGTACATACTCGTAGGAGGCTCAGTCCGAAATCAACCTGAAATGCCCCCTAGAGACTTCCTGCTTGCCTACTGTGAAATTAAGGATCAAATGGACAAACAGCAATGGCACAGCGCTCCGCTTGAGTTGCTGAGGCCGAGGTCCTTCCACACTAAGTCTCCAATTCCACTCCGGAATCGTCTGAATCCGCCCGTTCTAACACTCATGCCACAAGAGCATAAGCGTTGACTCAACGAGAAACTTTGTATGTTCTGTGGCCAGTCTGGCCACATGGTCAAGGACTGTCCCAAGTCTTCTTCTCACGTGTCTAAGGCCTGTTTGGCCCAGACCGAGGAGCAAGGATCCGCTTCCACAGAAGCAAAAAATTAGTCCGCACCCCCATGAACTCCACACAGTGAAGGAGGAGAACAGAAATCCTATAAAAGGCTGTTCTTTCTTCTGATACTTATATGTTAGTATTGGTACTTTAACTCAACCACTGTAGCATTTCGGTTGCTTTGTGTATTGATATTTGTATGTGTTACTAATTATTTGTGTGTGTATGAAACTCTCAGGGTTCAATTCACTTGTCTACCTGATTGTTCCACATGAAAATCGCGCTATAGACCTACTATTTTTAGTCGTTTCACCTCTGTCTTGTCACTTTTTAACTCGGAGTGACTCCAACTGACTTGACTCAACGTCACTATTTCTTAACTTCTTCTTAACTTTTTACTGAGGGTTGATCACTTTTACTCAGATGTGATCTGAACTGCACACTTATACTAATAAAACTTAATTTTTATTAGGACACCTTATGACCTATGAGCCAGAGCACATAGGGGAGAGGAGTAAAGAAGGAAGAGGGGTCAGACCAGAAAATGTGGTCTTTTATACCTTTCCTAAGGGCTCTGTTTTCACATGTCACTTTACTATTTACATTGCTGAGTAATCTTATATTGAGCTTAGTAATCCTCTTATGTAAGCAATCAGCATCCCATTCTGCTTCTAGAACTTTCTGGAAGTTTTGGTGTGGGAATCAACCAATTGCACTGTGGAACACCCATCATGACCTTGTTTACCCTTGTTTACTCACTTTATTCTAAGTCACATGTCATGGGGTTATTTGTTAGCTTAAGAGTGTAGCTTTCCGTCGGTATAAACAACAGTAAACTATGAAGATTATTTATGAAGATATGAATTTTTCAAGATTTAATTTCGAGGTTCTCCAGATTGCTTTGGCATTAGCTCATCCATTTTCTTACAATTAATTCTGGATAAATTATGCCTCGTTCCTGGACTCGAACTCTTTAGTTTCGCATTTCTAGCTCATCTGTTTCTTCCACAAACTCAGGATGTTTGAGCCAGTCTTGTTACAAAAATGGGGCCGGAGGTGCCCATTTTCGTCCATCCTAGGCGCAGGAAGAGGGAAAGGGGTAGAAGTTGAGTTCATTCAATTTACAATAGATATGGCAGGTGTTGTTATAGAAGTTAACACAAAGACATGATTTTGTTAGTGATTGATTGGTTCCACTTAATTACTATACAAATCATGTGATACAGAATCCATAAGAGTCTAAAATGGGAAATTCCCATTTCCATAACAAGTCTTCTCTGCAAGTGTGTTTTAATCTTGTTAAATCCGTTTCTCTCTCAATCCTTCAGATTTTAACATGAAATCTTTTCGCACACAGACCTATACTTCAACTCTTTAAGACTGTCAAAGATTCATATTTTTCCCTATTTTCCTTGTATAAATATTCCCAATTCTTTCATCTTTTCCTCGTACCCGACCATTTTTCATTATGTGAATTACTTGATTTTCTTCTGATTTCTCTTTGTCATTCATTTTGTACGTTCGTAAAACTATTTTCCCACATTATCGCGAATTTCTAATATTTTATTTGATACAGGAAACCTTGTTTTTGTTTTCATGTGGGTTTATTTGCTGTTTTTCTTCATTTTCTGAACCATCTTTTAATCCCTAGACCTGAAAGTTCGTGTAGATACTCATCCCATTGACTCTGTTCTTCAGTATTTTTTCGATAATTTATTTCAATTCATTTCGCTGAGTTATGATTTTATTACTATTTTTATTTCTGGTCCGTGGACTAATTGTTTCTGGTTGTTTTAGTGTTGTAACTTTTATATTCCTACAATGGACCGGGGGTTGCGATTCTTCCCTCCATGCACTCAAAGAAGTGCGTGTAAACGTGTCTTCCATCTCTGACTTATCCTCCCTCCATATTCCTGTTTCTTTTTCTCTTTCAAATGGTCTATTTTCTCCTCTCAATGTTGACCCTCCAGTTAATGTTCTACCTGTTGTAGATAGTGTTGCTGATGTACCACTCTCTCCACCGCCCCCTCCGACTACTTCCATAGATCGATCCACCTCTCTCTGTTTCTCTTCTTTCTCTTCTCCTGTCCCTTCTCCTCTGTCCAACGATAGGACACAAAATAAACTTTTCCACTCCTATGAGAATGTACCTGCACTCATAGACTCTGGGTCTTTGGACTGCTTCATTGACGACACATTCGTAAAGAAGCTGGCCTTGAAGACATATCAGATTAAACCCCTACAACTATGCCTATTCGATGGTAGCACCAACTCAATCATAACCCGTGCCATTGATATTCCCCTCCACTTCGCTTCCGGAAACATCACCCCCACGACTTTCTTTGTCACATCGCTGGATGGATCATGTTCCCTAGTCCTAGGACACAACTGGCTTACCCGCTACAATCCATTGATTGACTGGGTCTCAAGCAGTATTACGTTCCGAACTTCCGAACCTACCAAGACAGTTACTCCGAGCTCTCCCCCATTGTCTCCAGCACCACTGCCGTCGTCCGACATCCAACCATCTGATGTTCCGCCAGCACCTCAGTCACAGGTGTCAGGGCACACACCCTGACTAGCCCGGACCCAGACCCGCATCCGGACCCGCTTCCACCCACCGCGCTTCCTGCACGCGCACACGCTCCGTGCACCGCATGCTCCGGGCCCGGTTCCTACTCCTTCATGTGACTTCCAGGTATCCCCGGAAGTTTTCCTGATATGGTGGCCACTGTGGGAAGATGAGAAGTTAGCTTCCTTCTCATCTTCTTACCCACAGTAGGCAAGTTGTATCTTACTTGCCTTCCTATCTATTACATCTTCTTACCCACAGTAGATTGTGCCCTGGATAGGGCTGGCCAGACCAGAGGCTGTGGACCATAGGGGAGGGTCATGGGGACCCGGGAGTCGTCCCCTGACAACAGGCTCCCATTCCTCCATTACCATCTATCGAGTTCGTCAGCCGTTCCGCATTCGCGAAGGCTTGTCGACTTGAAGGATCGGTATCCTTCAGCCTAACCATCCCTTCCGAGGACAGCCGCTTGAGGGCTGCCTCATCCCACACCGATTCTGTTGACCTCTCGGCCGTTCCGAAGGAGTATCACGAGTTTGCGGATGTGTTCAGTAAGAGCAAAGCCTCGATGCTGGCACTGCACCATGAGCACGACCTGAAGATCGACCTTGAGGAAGGCACTTCACCACCCTTGGGTACCATGTATGTACTCTCTCTCTACTTTGGAACTCAAGGCCCTCTGGGCGTTCTTAGATGAACACCTTGCCTCCGGTTCATTTGTCCTGCTACTTCCGCTCATGCGGCACCGGTTCTCTTCATCCGCAAGAAGGATGGATCCCTCCGTCTCTGCATTGACTTCCGAGGGCTGAACAAGATCACCAAAAAGGATCGCTATCCACTCCCCTGCATCTCCAACCTCCTTGATGCACCTAGCCATGCCACAGTCTACACCAGACTTGACCTCCGGCATGCTTACCACCTGGTTTGCATTGCAGCAGGCGACGAATGGAAGACTTCCTTCCACACATGCTATGGTTCCTATGAGTGGCTTGTCATGCCATTCGGTCTCACAAATGCACCCACGGCCTTCCAGTGATTCATCAACATGATCTTTGCCAACCTCTTGGACGTTTCTGTGGTAGTCTACCTAGACAACATCCTTACCTACTCGGAAGACATGGCTTCACATCAGGAGCATGTCCGAGAAGTTCTTAGGAGACGCCGCAAACACGGCCTATATGCCAATCTGAAGAAATGCGAATTTCATACAGACACTACAGAATATCTCGGATACTGCCTTTCTCCTTCCGGACTCACCATGTCCATCGAGAAGGTCAAAGCTGTCCAAGATTGGCCTGAGCCCTGTAAAGTCAAGGATGTCCAGTCCTTCCTTGGCTTTGCTATTTTTTTTTTTTTTTTTTTTTTTTTTCTTGCTTTTGCTAACTTGGTTACCCGACGCCCCCCCTCATTGTAGAAACTGACGCCTCCAATTACATGATCTCTGGAATCCTGTCCATCCGTTGTGATGACAGAGAGATTCGCCCTGTCACTTTCTGCTCTAGAACACTCTCGGCGCCGGAGCTCAACTACGACACCCATGATAAGGAACTGCTCGCCATCCATGACGCGTTCCGATTGTGGCGTTGTTGTGGGGACAAGTCCGTGCAGGTCAAACCAACACTTATCACACATTTCACCCCCTACTGCATCAGGGACTAGGACTGGTGAGTCGTGGTAATAGTAGGAGTTGTAGAGACTGTGGAGGTAGTTCTGACGAGTTCAAGATCGTCGGATTTGGTGGAGTGGTTGAGGAGATATGGCTTTTTCTTTATTTTCCTTACTATTTTCATTCATTCACACATGTGACTTTCCTTTTATATTTGTATCGGACTCTTCCGTGACAACTGTACAGACAGTTAGTTAGAGGTTAGACAGAGTATCAGCACTGTACTCCCAAGGACCATCCTACCCTAGAGATAGAGAGAGACCTACCCCCCCTAGACCTGAGCCACGAGTCTAGATTGATAGACCTGTTACAGCATCACTACTTTGAAGGTTCAGGAACCCCAATCGACATCGTTACCGACCACAAGAACCTCGAGTATTTTTCCACCACCAAACTCTTGACCTGGCAGCAAGCCTGCTGGTCAGAGTTCCTCTCCCAGTTCCACATGACTGTCTGATTCCGTCCCGGAAGACTCGGAGTAAAACCAGATGCGTTGACTAGACGCTGGGACGTTGTAACGGGTCTATCGCCTAGACTCGCGACAGGAAAGAGGGGGGGGATAAAGATCTCACTACAAGTCAGGTCTGAAGTGGGGTATATTGGTCCAGTAGAGTCTGGTGCTGATACTCTCTACCAAACTGTACAGTGTCACGGAAGAGTCCGATACAAATATAAAAGGAAAGTCACATGCGTGAATGAATGAAAATAGTAAGGAAAATAAAGAAAAGGTCATATCTCCTCAACCACTCCACCAAATCCGACGATCTCGGACTCGTCAGAACCACCTCTACAGTATCTACAACTCCTACTATTACCACAACTCACCAATCCTAGTCCCTGATGCAGTAGGGGGTGAAATGCGTGATAAGGGTTGGTTTGACCTGCACGGACTTGTCCCCACAACAACGTCTATCCCAAAGAAGGGGATATGGACTACGCTCATGTCAATCCGCAGAACTTCCGACTGGTCTTCACTTCGGAGCAGCTCACTGCATCCTTACGAGCCATGTTCCTAGCTGCCACAGTAATCCGAGCAGCCGTACTCGTCGACACAGAGGCTCTCCATCGAGACATTCTAGCCTCCCTCTCCTCCGATACCACAATCTCTTCTCATCTCACTTCCCCCAACCTCCCCAATTCCCGCTGGTCCATTGATGCTGAAGGCCTGTTAAGGCTGGACAACCGCATCTATGTTCCGGATTCCAACGATCTCCGTCTCTGCGTTTTGTGAGACAAACACGACCACCAACTTTCCGGACACTTCAGTCAAAACCGGACTCTGGATCTAGTATGTTGTGAGTATACCTGGCCGGGCATCCATAACTTTGTCAAGAGCTACGTCTCCTCCTGCACTTCTTGTGCCCATGCCAAAGTCCCCCGTCATAAGCCTTATGGCTTGCTCAAACAACTCCCCATCCCTGAACGTCCTTGGAACTCCATCTCCATGGATTTCATCGAACAGCTACCCTCCTCTTCCGGATTCACTTCCATCTTGGTCGTCATGGACCGCCTGTCTAAACAGTGCATTTTCATTCCTACCCATGATACCATCACCTCTCCAGAACTGGCCCAAGCTCTTCCTCCTCCATGTGTTCTCCAAGCACAGAGTTCCTTCCCACGTCACCTCCGACAGGGGTCCGGAGTTTGTCTCTCATTTTTTCTGTTCACTTGGTAAGGCCCTTGACATCCGCCTCCACTTCACCTCTGGTTATCATCCGGAAGGAGACGGTCAGACCAAATGGATGAACCAGACGCTCGAGCAGTACCTGCGCATCTACAGTAACTACCAGCAGTGTTATGGAAATGGAGAATCTTATGGTCCGTGACAGGCAACCAGACCCTGAGGCCCCTTGCTATGGAAATGGGCCTAGACTCCTATAGACCAGGCACACAGGTAAGATATTTCTTACTTCATCTCACTTCATTCTCTGCCAAACCCCATGCCAAGCTTTCCCACTGGGTTTTGGTGCTGGCTGGGGGATTTGTTGATTTCCAAGGGACTTCCTTTGGCCATATAACATTTGTATTAGATAGATACAAGTCATATGACATGTATGGTAATTGCCGAGATGTTTTCTCATTATCAAATACATAACCCACAAACCTTGTACCGCGATTGTAACATCCTCACCATTGTGTCACCACTGTAAACTCAACCTGTAACCCTGGAACCATGTCCACCTCCCTATTCATCCTCTCCATGACAAAACCGCAACGAGGAGGGCATTCCCATGCCCAACCTCCTGCTGCCCGCTCCCACCAGTCCACCAGGTGGTCAAGTGGTTATTCCCATCCTACCAGAAGTTCCCTATCAGGAACTGTAGCCGATCCCACCTCCTCAGGAGAAGGATACGGTCCAGGCAGCTCCAGGATGCCTGGCCATGCACCCGCAGGTCCCACTTCCCACGGTCACCCACTACCGTGCACTGGTCCACCAGCCCGCTTTCCCCAACAACTCCCGCTACTGGTACGCTCCCATGAGTGCCAAGTCACCGATAGCCACCAACTGGGTGACTCCCTTTGGGAGTCCCAGTATCCCTCACTACCAGTACGCTCCATTGAGCGCCAAGTCACCGCTAGCCAAACACTCCCAGCACACCCGCTACCGGCACGCTCCCAGGAGCGCCAAGTCCCCATTAACAGACAGCCAGGTGGCTCCCTCAAGGAGCCCACATCATACTCGCTACCGGTACGCTCCCAGGAGCGCCAAGTTACCGTTGGCCGACACACAGGTTGTACTTCCATACACTCATCCTATTCTGCTCTCCCTCCGATGGCTACGCAGCCACCTCCGTTAGTGAGCCGAATGGCTCAGGTTGGGTTCCCCGAACCCATTCCTGTAACAAGCAGGACAATTGGTCCGAACTCCTGCCTCTTGCAGAGTTCGCATACAACAATGCTCCGAATGCCACCACAGGCGTCTCTCCGTTCTTTGCCAACAAAGGCTACCATCCGAACATCACCGTTCACCCGGAGCGAGACCTAACATCAGTACGAGCCCAGGAGTACTCTGTAGATCTCGACTCCCTCCATCACTTCCTTTGCGAGGAAATGCACCTCACTCAGATCCGTTATCAGGGCCCGGCAGACTCCGTCGGAGTCCTGCCCCAGCTTTTGAAGTAGGAACCTCGGTCTATGTAAAGGCCAAGTATTTCCGCTCCACCTGACCTTCCAAAAAGCTCTCTGAGAAAAACCTTGGCCCATTCGAGATCATTGCCCGCATAGGAACTCACTCCCTCACTCTCCGCCTGCCGGAAAACATGCGAGCCATTCACCTGGTATTCCATGTCTTGCTTGCAGATCGAACCCTCCGTCCCAAACATCATTCCGAACCACCACCAGCCACCTCCGCCTCCCATAGAAATTGAAGGTGAGATGGAGTTCGAGATCGAGGAGATACTCGACTCCAAGATCGACCAACATAGACACAACAAGTTGCTCTACCTGGTCAAGTGGCTAGGCTATGAAGGGACCGACGAGGAGACACAGTGGCTCCTTGCTGGCGAACTCGATCACGCCTCCGACCTCGTCGAAGCGTTCCACTCTCAGTACCCAGATAAGCCTGGACCTGAAGCCCCTTAGGAACCCCGACCCCTCTCCCATCTCTCCCTTTCTCTCCACTCCTCACTTCCATTTTCATTTTTTCATTTTTTCTTTCTGTAAGTACAGCTCCCCTCACCCTACTAATTCTGGGCCTTCAAGGGTTCAGGCCTAAGAAGGGGATACTGTCATATCCATCCCCGGCCATCGACTTCCGATCCCTCTGATCCCTCCGGTCTACCTCCGCTCCTTCTTCACTAACCTCGGAGCTCCTGCATTCCGCAATCACCTCGGTACCCCTTGATGGTCACCACCCCCTCTTTTCAATTTATTACCTACGCCTCCCTAAGTTCGGAGCCCTGAAGGCTTCCAGACAGCTCCAACATCCGCTAGCGCACTCCCACCTCCATTGGGCAATACACTCGCTTGCCCTGCAAGCCCATCTTCAGGCCCATCCCTCCTTTCTGTTTCTGGGTTATCGCCTACCATTCCGTTAACCCCATAACCCAACTCGTCGGTAATATTCAATCAGCTAATGTCTAATCCCGTTAGCTCCGCTCCGCTCGGCTCCACCATTTGCGGACCTGCCCCCGTTGTAACTATATATATACTCAACTTGTACATAGGTTACACCTCAGTAATAAAATTGACTAGAGTTTACCCCTTTCAGTTCTGGTTGCCAGTTTAGTAAGTTAGGGCATGGATGTGTTACTTGGCACAGCGCTCCTGGCACAAGTCACTGAGGCCGAAGCCCTCTGTCACGGAGACACTCCCTCGTCTCAACCTGGTCTCTGACAGTTCCTCCCAATAATAAAAACACCTCCGATGAGCAATACCAAGCTCTCGTTGATTCAGGATCGTCAGATTGTTTCATTGATGAAAAGTTCGTGACTAAGAACAACCTGTCGACCTATCCGGTTTTACCATTGTCTCTCCACTTGTTTGACGGGACCACCAATTCTGTCATCACTAAAGCAGTAGACATTAAACTCCATTTTGCTTCCGGTAACATCATCCAGACAAGTTTCTATGTCACCTTGTTGGATGGTACTTGGTCCATGGTTCTAGGACACAACTGGCTCACCTGCCACAATCCATTGATTAACTGGGTAAAGAGCAGTATCTTGTTCCGAACCTCCGAACATACCAGTCCTACCTCTGCACGCACCCCTCTGTTGCATCCAGAACTCATTCCGCCTGTCGATTCCTCTACCCTGATTATACTGATTGCATCTGACTGCCAGACTCCCTCCATTGAGTTTGTTAGCCACTCCATGTTTGTGAAGTTGTGCAAACTCGAAGGTTGAGCACACTCCCAATAGAAGCTAAGCTCCACACTGCTTCTTCAGCCTCTGAAGCTGTTGACCTTTTGGCTGTTCCAGAGCAGTACCACGATTTTTGTGGATGTGTTTAGCAAGAGCAAAGCCTCCATACTAGCACCGCATCATGAATACGACTTGAAGATCGACCTGGAGGAAGGCACATCACCACCCCTAGGAACCCTTTACTCCCTCTCTCCCTTGGAACTTGAAGCTCTTTGTGTGTTCTTGGAGGAACACTTGGCTTCCGGTTTCATCTGCCCCGCTACATCCTCCCATGCAGCACCAGTTCTCTTTGTCCACAAGAAGGATGGTTCACTCCACCTTTGCGTCGACTTCTGAGGACTGAACAAGATCACGAAGAAGGATCGTTATCCGCTTCCCTGCATATCAGACCTCCTTGACGCTCCTAGCTGTGCCAAAGTCTACACTAAGCTTGACCTCTGCCATGCATACCACTTGGTCCGTATTGCTGCAGGTGATGAGTGGAAGACTTCTTTTCGCACCCACTATAGATCCTACAAATGGCTAGTCATGCTGTTTGGTCTGACTAATGCCCCTGCAGCTTTCCAACGATTCGGCAATACAATCTTCGCTGACCTCTTGGACGTTTCTGTGGTTGTGTATCTGGATGATATCCTCACTTACTCTGAGGACGATGCTTCTCACCAGGAGCATGTCCGTGAGGTTCTCTGGAGACTCCGTGCTAACGGTCTTTACGCCAATCCGAAGAAATGCGAATTCCACACCGATACTATGGAGTATCTTGGCTACTGCTTATCTCCAGCTGGACTCACCATGTCTGCGGAGAAGGTTAAGGCTGTTCAGGACTGGCCTGAGCCCTGTAAGGTTAAGGATGTCCAGTCCTTCCTCAGCTTTGCAAACTTCTATCAGCATTTCATCCACAAGTATTCTGACATTGTAGTACCCTTGACGCGGCTCACATGTAAGGATACTCCATGGCTCTTCTCTGACGAATGTCACTCTGCTTTCTGTCTTCTTAAAGATGCCTTCACCTCTGCCCCCATCCTTACTCATTGGGTGCCTGACACTCCGCTCATTGTGGAGACAGACATTTCTGACTATGCAGTATCAGGGATCCTCTCCATCCGTTGTTCTGATGGTGAGATACACCCTGTCGCTTTTCACTCGCGTACATTGTCCCCACTGGAGTTGAATTATGATGCCCACAATAAGGAGCTCCTCACTATACATGAGGCATTTAAGGGCTGGCATCATCATTTAGAAGGATCCGGAGATCCAATCGACATTGTCACTGATCACAAGAACCTCGAATACTTCTCCACTATGAAGCTCCTGATACAGTGCCAAGCCCGTTGGTCTGAGTTTCTATCACAATTCAACATGATAGTCCACTTCCGCCCTGGAAAACTCGGTGCCAAACCTGATGCATTGACTAGACGTTGGGACGTCTATCCCAAAGAAGGGGATATGGACTATGCTTGTGTCAATCCGCAGAACTTCAGGCCCATCTTTTCATCGGAATTTCTTGCATTGTCCCTACAAGCTACCTATCTGGCTGCTTCCGTTAGTGAAGCTAGTTCCATGGTTGATACAGAGACATTGAACATGGACATCATCTCCGCACTTCCCTCAGATACTTTTGTATCATCACATCTCTCCTCTCCCATACCTCCTGACTCTTGTTGGTCACTAGATGCTGAAGGCCTGTTGAGGCTGGATCACCGCATCTATGTTCCTGACCTGAATGATCTCTGACTTCAGATCTTGCGTAACAAACATGATCATCCGCTTTCAGGCCACTTTGGCCAGAATTGGATGCTAGATCTGATTCGTTGAGATTACACCTGGCCTGGAATCCACACCTTCATCAAGAACTATGTCTCCTCTTGTACATCATGCGCCCATGCCAAGGTCCCTCGCCACAAGCCTTTTGGCTTGTTGAAACAACTCCCCATCCCCAAATGTCCTTGGAACTCTGTCATATCCCGGATCTTCTGCCTCCCTCCGCTCTATCCATACATGACTCCTATGACCTCCACCAGCCCTCCCAATCTCTCTCCACTGCCTCCGGTCAATGCCAACAACCCTAGGACTACCTCCTCCTCCGACTCTCTCCCACTCTGCCACCCACCTACATCTGCATCACCTCCGGACCTCCACCACCATACCACCACCTCCTCAGACACCTTGTTCAAAGGAGTTGGGCTTGCTCGTTGTTGGTGAACCCCAACTTGCCTACCCACCCTCCTTCCAACCTCCAGTCTCCACACCTCCGGTACCTCCTCACCTCCGGTACCTCCTTACCTCTGGTCTTGATAATCTTATTGTTTTATCATTTGATATTTTCTACAACCCCAATCTTCCGGACTACAACTTCCGGGCTCCGGACCTTTCTGGATGTCTTTCTCTGTAGTCCCCTGCTTGTTCATAGATGCCTCCAGACCTTGCCATTCAGTTGGCTTTTAATTCACTCCACAAACCTCAGACGTTGTCACGGGGATTTGCCGGTGTACCATAAACGAGCCAAATCCCGCGATTCTACTACCCTCAGCAAGCACCTCACATCCATCACATGTAGCCCATATCCACTCACACTCCTTACACATATTTCCTATTTTTCCTAATTTTTCTGATTCCATTTCCGATGTCTAGAGGCCGATGTTTCCATTTTCTTATTGCCATGTGATATTCTTTCCTATTTTGTCTATCGGACTCTTCCGTGACCCGCTGTACAGTAGCTAGAGAGTATCAGCACCACGCTTGAGAGGACCAATATACCCCACCTCTTACCTGACCTCAGTGAGATTTCTATCCCCCCTCCTTCCTGTTGCGAGTCTAGTTGGATAGACCCGTTACAACGTAATTCAGGCTTTTCGCCTATTCCCTATTTGTCTTGTGGATTCCTTTTCTATTTACTTCCCCTTCCCCTTGGTAACCTTTGTTTACCTTCGGATCCAATTATTTCTACTATATGTACGCACGTACCCCTCTAGTAAATAGTTCCCCCAGTTATAATATAAACAGTCTTCAGCCCTCCAAAACCTCTTCCAGGACGTCTATCACGTCCCACTCGTCTGCTGCTCCTAAGAACTGAGTAACAGGCGCTCCCAGAGACACCTTGGTATAACACCCAATGAATCGCATGACAAATGATTGACCCTTGCTAATGCCTCCTCCGTTAAGTAGTGAGGGGGGGGCCTCCAGCCCCCTTCTGCTGGCAGCCTCGGTTCCTCTGTTGCCAGCTCCCCTGACAAATGGGGACAACGAGAACATACTGGGCACAGTGCTCCATTCCGAGTCGCTGAAGCCGAGTCCCTTCAACACCCCATCACCCTCAGAGCTCTGCCCCACCTCCGGTCTGTCTCCGACCCACTGTTGGACGACCTGGAACACTGAGCTCCACCCGACAGCGTTGCCTGGATAGCGATTGACCTATCCTCTAAGGAAAGATGTTCATGACAAACTCCATATCCATGGATTTCATAGAACAACTCCCCTCCTCCTCCGGTTTCACTTCCATGCTGGTCATCGTGGATCATTTATCAAAGCAATGCATCTTTGTCCCCACTTACGATACCATCACCTTGCTGGAGCTGGCGAAGTTGTTCCTTCTCCACGTGTTTTCCAAACACGGAGTTCCTTCCAATATCACCTCCAATAGGGGTCCGGAGTTCGTTTCACACTTCTTCTGTTCGCTTGGTAAAGCCCTCGACATCTGCCTCCACTTCACCTCCAGTTATCACCCGGAAGGAGATGGACAAACAGAGCATATGAACCAGATGCTAGAACAGTACTTGCATATTTATTGCAATTATCAGCAGGATAATTGGGCTGAACTCTTGCCCCTTGCAGAGTTCACCTACAATAATGCTCCCAGTGCAACCACTGGCATCTCTCCCTTCTTCACCAACAAGGGTTACCATCCGAACCTCTCCATCCACCTGTTATGGAAATGGATTTTCCATTTAGCCTTATGCTCTAGCAGTAAATCACGTGACATGTAAATAAAACCTAACCATTATCACCAACCGATGTCCATGGTAGTTACAACCATTGGATTCTTGTACTCTCTCCATTCAATTCCTCACGTGAGGAGAATGGCATCCCCATATGCCCAGATCTGTTATCAGGGTCCGGCAGATGCTAGGTGCATCCCAGCTCCTGATTTCAAGGTCGGTACTTCGGTCTATGTCAAGGCCAAGTACTTCCGCTCCACCAGACCTTTGAGGAAGTTGTCCGAGAATACACCATGCATTGGTTAGGTTATGAGGGGACTGATGAGGAGTACTCTTCGCTCTTGGCTTCGGAACTTGATCATGCTCCTGATCTCGTTGCGGCCTTCCATGCCTGCTATCCACACAAGCCTGGGCCTGAGTATTAGGTTCGATAAAAATTTTTTCTTCTCTCCAATACCTCTCCTCCTCCAGCGCCAACAATCCTCCAGTCCACAGTCACCTCCCTTAGCCTCTCTTGTAGGTCTTATGGCCTTCAGGGGTTCAGGCCTAAGAAGGGGATACTGTCATATCCGTACCAACTCCACCTCACCTCTGCTCCACTCCGCCACTGCTCCAGTCCACCTCCAGTCCATCCTCCCCCCACACCTCCACCATACCCTCCAGTTCACCTCCGGTTCACCTCCACCTCTGATCTCCAGTACCTTCTCCAGTACCTCTTATCCTCATCCTAAACGTTTATTAATATTTCTATCTACCCAATATTACTACAGACCTCCTAGGACCTCCGCCACCCCCACAAAGGTTTTCCCACTCTCCAGTAGCTGTCGCTAATTCCACCCTTCACCTACCCACTCCACAATGCTTGATAAGGCGATTCTCTCACGAGCTTGCTGACCCAGCAAGTGGGTAAGTCCCCCTTGGGTTTTCCCCTTTGTTCTCATTTGTCTTCTATTATGTATATAAGTCCTGTACTGTAGTTGATGGCACCTTAGTGCAAAATCGACAAGACTATTCCCCCAGAGTTTGCGCCCCTCGTTCTGAAGTTAAGGACCAAGCTCCTAAAGCATTATTGAACATAGGCACAGCGCCCCTCTCTGAGTTGCTGAGGCCACAGTCCTCCCACCCGTTCTCTACCTCCGGCCTCCTTCCAGGGAAAGGTCCAAGGACACTGCCCCTCCTCGCTGTGTACTTGACACGTAGGTCATAGGTTAGAACCTGTGGTACATCCAAAAGGAGATAGGGAGGGCAAAGCCCAGAGGGGCAGGAGGATGAGGTGAAGTGGGGATGATGACTAACTGGCTAGAATGGAGAGAAGCAGCAGTCCAAATAAGGATGAGGGGAAAATGCGAAAGATACATTACAAGCGGCGAAAGTGCTGAGTATGATCCGTGGAGCTCGGAGGTTGCAGAGCTTATGGAGGTTGCAGAGGCAGGGTTGAAAGTCCAAGGAATGTTGGCAATGGTGTTTATGTAGTATGAGGTCACCAATGCAATGGACTTAGGCTGAGGTGGAGTCAAAGTCCGAGGTCGGAACTAAGATGGGATCTCGGAGTGAAGGTGTGGGCGGTGTCCAAGTACAAGGTATGGGACGGTGGCGGAAGGTCGTAACTTGGCGGAGGTTTGGCAGAAGAGGGTCGGAGGGAGGAGAGTGATGAGAAAAGTGGGGAGAGGAGTGGAGGAGGAATGGTGTCAAGTCCAAAGGTGAGTATCGGAGTGGATGGAGGTAGGGTAGGAGAGGGACGGAAGGGTGGAGGTGACATGCAGAGTGAGGAGGAGTAAGAGGAGGAGGGTGGCGAGAGGAGTGATGTTCGGTCCGAAGGTGAATATCAGAGCGGACAGGGATAGGGTAGGACTCCAGAGGTGGTGAAGCAGAGGGTCCAGGAGTTGGATCAGGATCGGGTTTGTATGGATATGACAGTTTCCTGTGCCCCTAGTCTGAAATTGATGATGACTAGAGAACCAGAATTGACTGGATTGTTGTCAGGGCACACACCCTGACTAGCCTGGACCCGGACCCGGACCCGCATGTGCGCTCCGCCCCGCATGCTCCGCGCGCTGTAGGCGGGCACAGCCGGTACCACACAAACGAGCCGATTATTGCAATTCTACCACCCACATCAATCATTCCACTTCCGAAACACATCTACCACTGTTCCAGATACCCCTTCCATGTTTCCCATATTTTTTCGATTTTTTCAAGCCATTCCTGACCACGGACAACCATCAGTTTCCAAATTGGGTAACTGTCACCCGCATATTCCACCGCTTCCTCCATATCTCCATCAGTTCTCCACCGATCTGGACGAATTTGGTATCGTTGGAAAGCCCTTGTCAACACAAGTCGAACGATGTCACGAGCGACGGATTTGGTTCAGCGGTTGAGGCGATCGCCATGGTTCTTTATTCCTTAACAACGTCAATATTTCTTTGATATTGCTTTTTTTCTTAAGTGTTCCTTGTGGATCTGTTTCTGTCCTAAACCCGTCGGATCATTCGGATTTCCACGTATTTCTTTCATATTTATAGTTACCCTCTTTCCTGTATTTACAAAAAAGGACTCCCCCCAACAGAGAGAGGTGCTCCCCAACAACGAACATGAAGTTTTAGCAAGAAGCTTACCAGCGCCCAGAGTGGCGAATATGAAGCCAAAGAGGCTCAAGACATAGTGCAGGGACAGAGTTCCCATCAGTTCGATTATTAGTGAGATTTACGAGTTTTTCATTTTTATCACATAGCACCAGACCATTTCTCCTCCCCCCTCCTCATCATCCGAACCTCCCCTGAGCATTCCCAACACTTGGCCCCCTCTCTTTCTCATTAGGGTGGTAGATCCCTTGCCCCCTTACAGCGCCGCATGCTCCGGGCCCGGTTCCCACTCTTCATGTGACTTCCGGGTATCCCCGGAAGTTTTCACCATATTGGGCCACTGTGGGAAAGTGAGAAGTTAACCTTCTTCTCACTTTCTTACCCACAGTAGTTGTGCCTTGAGACTAGGCTGTTACAGATTAGGCTGTGGGCTATAGAGAGAGGGGTCATGGTGTCAGGGCAATAGCCCCAAACCCTGAGTCACATGTAAACTAGATACATATAGTCACGTGGGCAAGCGGGAACCTCCGGGTAACTGCTTACACACCACCATAAAATACACTATCTTGTATCACTTACGGCCTTGTGTGCTGAGCCACCCTAAGACCTCACACTTTTTTAAGTGCAGGAGGTGTGTTTTACAACACAACCCACAATTCTACAATCTTAACATCTGACTCGGAAGCGCCTATGGCGCCCAAACACGCCTGCAAGGGCAAGGTCACATCTGCAGCGACACTAAAAAGAAATGAGCGGTTTATAAAGAAACTGCAATCTCCCATCATGGGAGATTCAAACCAAAAGCCGTCATCAGACGACGACGAGGATCAACATGATCCGGGATTAGCAACCACCTCAGGGCTGGTCCCTGAAGGTTTTAGAAACTTACGTGGAGTAAGTGCGGGGCAAAATACCCCCAGAACTCCACAACATACCAATCTAACCCAAGCTGGGGAAGATCCCTCACCTCCTCACGAGGTGATCGACTTGCGCGAAAAACGCATAAGCGCCGAACGATCAGCCCAAAAAGCTGATCGGATAGAGTCGCAGGAAACTCCAGGGCCCCACTATCCCCTGGAGCCCCCCCTCACGTCCCCAAGCCAAGCCCCAAAGGCAGACAAAGGGAAACAAAGGGAAGAGCCCCCGCATCGGCTATCCGAAAAACTACTGGACTTGTTCCAGGTTCCGTCTGAATGGAGGATGGAAAGTGAAGATCAACTTCTTCTCAGGCTGAAAGCCCGAGAAGGCGCGAAAATAAACCCTGAGAGCAGGATCTCCCAGAGCGCGGAAGCTCCAAAAGAACTTCCGCTGTTTACACTCCCACACACCATGCCAGACAAGGCAAGGTCGCCAACCTCGGAGGAGGTCTCCAAGATAATGAAGAGGAGGCGAACTGAAATGAGGGAGTTCACTGAGGAAGCCTTACGTAAAAGTAAGGAAAAACCAGTGAACAAACCCCTCTATGAAAGGGAAGCACCCTCCACAATGGCCTCGCCTAAACAAAGTGAGCGTGGAGTGTTCACTCCAAGAACCCATTCTGGAACCCCCAGAAGCGGAAATGTCAACTGGGGAGAGTCTCTGCTCGCCCAACCAAACTTCCTCCTGGAAAACCAGGAATCACGCATAATAAACGCGATAAACTCGATCCAAAAAAAGATCGAGGAAACGAACCACAATAGCACGGCTCATCTAGAGATAACTCTAGAAAGAATGGCCAACGCAATCGACACGTTGACTGAAAAAATCAGCGAACAAACAGATTTGCTGAAGGAAATAAATTTCTCACAAAAAAGTGAGGAAACAAATAAACACCCCTGGACCATGGTCCAGGACATAAATAGAACTCGTGAAAAATTCATGAAAAGAACCACCAGTGAAAGCACACTGGAATATCATCAGTGACTCGACAGAGACGCTAAGGAGATCCTTCTCCCAAGGATAGGAGAAGACGATGCCGAAAGAAGGCATCGTTCAGAGATTAGGAGGAGAATTGGCACGTACCAAAGGTTCGGCCAAACGTCCACTTATGACAGACCTCTCGAACAGAGAGGTAACTCATTCACACCCTCTCAAAACAATGAGAGAATACAAATACAACTTCAGGCGAATTCGCCTGAAACCAAAGAAACGCTGCGAGGAAGATTTCCCCCAGCAAAAACCCCCCCAAAGGAGAGATCTCCATTGGATAGCGACCCCGCGAAGGCAGGGGAGCAAGAAGAGTACCTGGAGAAATGGTACGAAAAGGCCATAAGAATGGCTGAAGTGAGAATACTCACTCCCTACCCAGAAGGAGTGAAACCAGAAGCCCTAAAGAATGGGCCGGCATTCCCTGACAAGAAATGGTCAGGGGAGAACGACATGGAATCGTTCTGGCAGTGGTTCACAGAACTACTGGGATTCCTCGCCTCACGAGGATGCAAAGGTCCCCAATTTGACGAAGTCCACCTGGACTGCTTGATTCGTGGATTAGGGGGGCCCACGTTTGACCTCGGAATTAGACTCCGAGACGAAACTCTCCTCAGAGGAAACGAGGGCATGTTCCTCGAGGTTCTCAACATATTGATGAGAACCTTCATCAAAGCCTCCGCCACGTTGAACGTGACAAAGAAATACCGCAATGTCAAATACGAAGCGGAAAAAGGCCTAAAACAGTTCTACTTAGAACTGTCAAAAGCAGCATCCCAGATGGTGACGCCGCCAGACCAGGCGTCCTTCAACGCCAGGTTCCTAAACTACATTCCCCTCGAATGGAAGAGGGAAATGATTGCTCATGATAGAATCAGAGCAGACTTCTCCTCAAACGAGGAGATGTTAAAAGCAATATCTCGTGTAGACGAGATAATTGACGGGCTGAAGATGTCTTCAGCCTACAAATCAGGCTACTATACCAGAACAACTACCATGGCAACCACGAGCCACGGCAGAGCCCTCCCATCAGGAAAGAAGGCGGAAGAGCTGAAACCCAGATGGAAAGAGGATACATCCTCGAAAAACTCGAGGAAAACTGACCAAAAGTCAGTTCCAATTTGCGGCAAATGCGGCAAAATAGGGCAAACGAAAGATTGCCCAAGACACAATATAACGAGCGATGAAAAACCAAGGCGCATAGCTGCCATGGAGATCGCGAACTCAACGGATGAAGAGTCGAAAGGCTCATCAGATGAGAAACCAGAGAACAACTCTGGTAACTCCGAAGCATCAAGCTTCGAAGTAGAGGACCCATACGAAGGACCTCAATACTCACCCGACTCAGAGGGTGAGGAAGTCAACGTTGGGACCATAAGAATGGGCCCAATGTCAGTCATCGACCACGATGACATAAATTATAAAATCAAACTGGCTGTAGCACACCAGTTAGAAAACACGGCAGACGAAAAAGTCGCCGAAGCCTTGGTGGAAGCACCAAGAAAAGACGCCTTGGGGAAATACACCAAAGTACCCAAGGAAAACAAGGACAAAGGGAAGAAGGACCAAAAGTCCATCGAAACCCAGTCCCCCTTGTTTGATGTGAAATTCTGCATCTCAAAAGACGCGGGAAAATACCCCGCAAACAGACCGCTCTCAACGAAGAGAACACTAATGGCTCACATAAAAATAGTAGGCATAAAAGCCTATGCGCTATTCGATAGTGGAGCCGAAACGGACGCGTTATCGCCAGACTTTGTCCACACGGTCCACATCCCAATTCTCCAATTGGAGAACCCAGTCGTCCTTCAAATGGGGACAAAAGGAACAAGATCACAGATCCTGTTCGGAACCAACATGGACGTTGAGATCAACGGCCACATAGAAAAACACTACTTCGATGTAATTAACATCAACAGATACGACGCCATCTTCGGCGCCCCCTGGTTAAACAAAAACCAGGTAAGCTTAGACTTCCGGTCCCACAAAGTGAGAATGGTGAACAAGGGCAACATAGACACCCTCGGAATAAGCGAAGACCGTGTGACAAGATCACACGGATGGAAAACTCGAGCAAGAGCCCGAGAACAACCAAAAAAGAAGCCCCCCTGACAGGGAGGCGAGATTGAAACACACCTCAGGGTAATCACAAGAAAATACCCTGAAGGTTGGCCCAATCCTAGTCCGGAAGGACTAGAACTTCCAAACGTACCACACCTGGAAGGTCTCTCCATGAACAACCCCGAGTTCGAAATACTCAGGGAGTGGTGGAGAGAAAAATTTGAAACCATAATGGTGCCAGCGCCATTAGAAATGCCTCCCTTGAGGGAGGTGAACCATCGAATCCCATTGAAGGATCTGAACAAGAAATTTCAGGAAAACACCCCGAGATGTCCTGCAGCACTGCAGGAAGCACTAGCGACCAAAATAGATCGCTATGTAAAAGCAGGATGGTGGTATCCTGCGAACAGCGAGCGAGCATGCCCGCTACTGTGCATCCGCAAAGCAGATGGATCTTTGCGCATGGTAATAGACGCGAGGAACCGTAACTCAAACACGATCCTCAACGTCACACCAATGCCAGACATGCGACTGATCCAAGAATCAGTCACCAGAGCAACATACCGATCCAAGATTGATATGTCAGACGCGTACGAACAAATATGCGTGGATCCAGAAGACGTCCATAGGACGACATTCTCCACGCCCCACGGGACGTACAACTTGAACACGATGCAGCAAGGAGACTGCAACGCTCCCTGCACCTTCCAGCGCGCACTGACCTGGGAACTACAAGGAGAAGTAGGCAGACGCCTACACGTCTGGTTCGACGATATATTCACCAGCACAAGCTCGGTGGAAAACCACAATAAAGCACTATTGTGGTTATTCACTCGCCTAAAAGGGGCGAAATTCTACATAAGCCGGAAAAAATTCCAGCCATTTGCCCCAATCCTAGACATTCTAGGAAGCCGAGTGGACGAACAGGGCATCCACACTCAAGCGGATAAAATGGAAAAAATCCGCAACTGGTGAGAGCCAGTAGACCACACAGGAGTCCTAAGATTCCTGGGAATGGTAGAATATCTATCGATATTCATGCCAAACGTCAGCAGTTACACAGGACCACTGCAAACAATCTGCTCAAACAAGCAGACATTCAGGTGGACACCACTCCACCAGAAATGCTTTGACGAAATCAAACGTCTAGCATGCAGGGCTCCGATCCTGAAGCCCGTCCAGTGGAACCCACCGGAAAGCCTCTCAGAAGAAGAGAGGACCAAACTCCACATCTGGGTCATAACAGACGCATGCCCAGCAGGCATGGGTGCATTAATTGGACAAGGTGAAAGGTGGCAGACTTGCCGCCGGCCGCATTCATGTCCAAAAAGTTCACCAACACACAACGTAGGTACTTTGCCTACGAGCTCGAGGCACTGGGTGTCCTTGAAGCACTCATGAGATGGCAAGACGACCTCATGGGAGGCCGTGAATTCACAGTAATCACAGACCACAAAGCTTTGGAATATTTCAAAGCGAAAAACCACAACTCAGGGAGACACCTGAGATGGAAAGCCTTTTCGCAAGCTTCAATTGCGAAATAAAATACGTGGAAGGCCACAAAAACAAAGTGGCAGATGCACTCTCACGATACTACGACTCGTCAACGGACGAGGATCTGCATTTCGACGATTATGTGTCGGCGGACATCCACCTGGACAAAAATGCAGAAGACATTATCCCCAACAGAATCGAGGAATACGAAGAACTGCTACTAAGCAGTACCCTGAGTAAAAACTCAGAGAGAAAGAGACTCGCAGCGATATGCGCAAGAAACACCCTAGAGGAAGCTCTAGGGGGAGTGATAACCTAGAGGAAACTCTAGGGGGAGCGCCCAAAATCTGGAAGAAATCATAACTCCAGAAGAGAACCTTCGAAAACAATTCGAAGAAAAAGACCTCATTGAGGCAATAAAATCTGGATACTTGAAAAGCCAGATCCACCGGGAAATCCTAGAGAACCCGGGGAATTTCAAAAACTTCTCCATAAAAGATGGGCTGATAACCCGACTTGGAGAAGGAGGAACGACCCAAATAGTAGTCCCGAAAGGAAACTACGAAAGGAAGTCCATTTGGGGAATAATCCTCAAGAACATCCACGAAACACTTGGACACCTAGGATCCAAGAAAACAGTGGAAACCCTCCGTCGACACTTCTGGTGGAAGTCGATGAGAAAGGATACCCACAAGTTCTGCAGGTCTTGTGGAACTTGTCAAACGACAAAGAAAAGCACCAGGAGAAATCCCGGAATGCTTCACCCACTCCCAACCCCGGAGACACCATGGTCGTCAATAGCCATGGACTTCACAGGTCCATTCCCAACAAGCTTGGGATATGATTACCTCTGGGTAATCATCTGTAGGTTGACGTCCAACGTCCACCTAATTCCAATAAAGACAACAACGAACGCACTAGAACTAGCATTTGTATTTCTTCGTGAAGTTGTAAGACTCCACGGTCTACCACACTCGATCATATCAGATCGAGACTCAAAATTCACGTCAAAATTTTGGCGCAAACTACACCGAATACTCGGTGTACAGTTGAAATTCACAACTGCATTCCACCCGCAAGGTGACGGCCAAGCGGAAAGAATGATACAAAAAGTAGTACAAATACTACGTGTGATGGTTAGACCAGACCAACGCGACTGGGCAGCGAAACTGTCGATGGCGGAATTCGCGATCAATGCGAGCTCAAACACACCGACAGGATTTGCCCCGTTCGAATTAATCTACGGCCATATGCCAAAGATGTGCCTAACAGCACCACTCTCGGACTACCTGGGAGTAAATGACTTCGCTCAAAAAGCGAAGGAAAACCTCATGGCAGCACACGACGCGATAATACATAATCGCACTGCTCAAACAATCCAGGCGAATAAGAAAAGACGCCCGGACCCGCCTTTGAGAAAAGGCGAGCTCGCATACTTATCCATGGATAAGCTGAACCTACCCAAAGGCAGGGCAGGAAAACTAAAGCCCTTATACATAGGGCCTTACAAAATTCTGGAAACATTTCCAGAAACGTCAAACTATGTCCTCAAGTTGCCACCACAACTTGAACAACGCGGAATCCACCCAAGATTCCATGTATCCCAGCTCGTACCTCACGAGCCGAATGACCAGGAAATCTTCCCAAATAGGGAAGTAAACATATTCTATGATTTTGGGGAAGACCCTGATCGTGAAGCAGTAGTTCGCAAAATCCTAAACCACGCGTGGGTTCACAACGAACTCTGGTTTAAGGTTAAATGGGAACTAGGGGACACCACATGGGAACCCCTAGGAAATTGCAACGACCTCGTCCACCTGGACGAGTACCTCACCTTACAAAATGTAAGGGAACCAGAAAAACTCCCTATCAAAGAAGACAGGGAACTCTCGGCATCACTACACCCCCAAAAATGGAGGCGGAGGAAGTAAAGCCGAGGGATGATGGCCCACAGCCAAGAGTGTGGGAAAGTTCTGGGCGAGTAACTCGCCCGGACAGCCACACCATGTACTAGAAATCACATGGGCTAGGTGAGTAACCCACCTAGACCACGTGAACCACAGGCCCACGTGCAAAAGAACACACATCTGCGGCGAATCCCACACACGCAAGAACGAAAACCCCTCCCACCACCACAAGTAACATAACGACGAAATGTCGTTCTCTGGGGGAGGCAACCCTCGGTTCGATCCAAACAAGCTGCCGGATATTGAAATACGACAACCCGGAGAGCAAGGCTCCCCGGAACAACAACAACACCAGGCGCAGATAAGCGCCATGGATTACACGACGCACGCAGCACAAATGAGTGCTGCGAACCAACAACCATCCGCGTTGCCAACAGGCACCGCATACCCCCAGCCTCCCCAAAGAGGCTTCCAACCATATGCGGTGCAAACTGCACCGATGGCGCAACAAGCACCATTCCAGGGGCAGCATTTGCTGCTGCAGCCCCAGGCATACTCCCCAGGGAACTTCCCTGGCCAGATCAACCCCTGGATTAGCCAATTCAGCCCAGGTCCAACAACACCCCAGCCAAATGCAGGCTGGGAATCAGCTATCGCGTCAGCGGTAGCTGCTCAGACAGGTCAGCTCCGTGAGGAGCTGAAAGAGATGAAGTCCCTCGTAGGAGGGAGACGAGGGAGCGACAGCGGCTCCTTGTCCAGACCGTCCAAACGGGCACAGTCTGATAACTCGAGGGCGTCAGAAGACGCCTGCGACCATTGTGCCCACTGGAGGCGCGAATACAACAGAGCACGAAGAGATGCTGAGGGCATCTTTGACTCTCTGAAAGACACAGAGAGAGAAGTCGATCTCCAAAAAAGGGAGATCGAATTACTGAAACGCGAGCTCAGAGAGGCACGTGCACTGGCAGACCTTGCTGCCAAACCCATCATGATGGGGGCCTCTCAGGTCAGGGGGAGGGGATACGGTGCCGGGGCACCGACTATCCCACCACCCCGTGGGCAGGCAACCCTGTCTGGGTTGCATAAGGGCCCGCCCTCAGAAAGGCAAACCCATGTTGAGGGGAAGAGGGAGAGCGGTAGGCAACCGATGGCAGACCCTAAAATGGGGACCACTGCCAGAGGCGGTGGGCCACTGAGTACCTCAGCACCCTATGGGCAAGCTACCCTGCAGGGAAGTGTCCACATGCTATACGAGACCGCCGAACTCAACGAGTTCGGCAAAGTCGAAGCTCCAGTCGACATAACAATCGACCCCAACTTCCCCATGAGGAGAATAGCGGGGTCAGAAGCGGCGCATGATGCCGCATACGCTTGGTGGACAAGCGTGAGTGGGAAAGAATTCGTACACTGGTACGAACAGGCCGAAGCCGCCTTCAAAAGCGGCAAGGTACACAGAACCCTTCGTGAAAAAGCGAAGGAAACCGAGAAATACTTCTTGGGACTCCCGAGTATCGCAAGACTCGCGGAGGAATATAATTCCCCAGAGAATAAGGGAAAAATCTCCTGGGAAAGTCTAGGCAAAGCTGCCTACTTAAAGTCCCAGTTCAAACCACTCAGGACTCCTGAGGAACGTGCCGCAAGAACTGCGGAATGGGAAGCGAAAGCTTCCAAATACCGGGAAAGAGACGCAAGTCTCCATGCTGGACAACCAGCCCAATGACCACCCTTCCCCACAGGAAGAACGGTAGACCTACCATACTCTACACCTGAGCCAAGCAGCTCAGGAACACAACAACCCGCTCCCACCCAGGGAGCACCCACTTCGTCGAGCCCACAGCCCGACAATGTAGCCCAGGCTACGTCATCGCATCCGACGCAGCAATCGGATGTCCAGATGAACAACCCGGAGGAAAACCCTCCTCTGGGGCAATGAATCCACCCTTGAGAGAAGGGAAAGTGACACGGTAATACGCCATCGAGGTGCCCGTGAAAACACCTTCCCCCAACTCGAGGCCCCGCACACAATACTGTATGTGAGCAACCGCAAGTAACAATTGCGGAAATCTCCACTCCGTCAAAAGACCCACATCCACCACCGCTCGTGTGTAAACACCACTTACACATGAACCCTCACAGAACAAGTGAGGAACACCAAAGACATACAACCTTTGGGTCGAAATTCATTTTCGACAAACTCCACCATCTTTTCTCTTCTCTCCCTGCGATACCAATGTATCGCCATTCACTTCAAAGTAACAGCCCACACTCATTCATTCCTTAACCCCCTCTCTTTTCTTCACCAACATGTACAAAATCGCCCACTTTAAAGTGGCGACAACAAAACACTCATTGATAATTCCAAACTCAATGTAAATCAACTATTAAAACTCTGTTTTATTCACTATCAACTTTGTATGCGTCGCAAATGCAACGCAAGGGGGGAGAATGTCAGGGCAATAGCCCCAAACCCTGAGTCACATGTAACTAGATACATATAGTCACGTGGGCAAGCGGGAACCTCCGGGTAACTGCTTACACACCACCGTAAAATACACTATCTTGTATCACTTACGGCCTTGTGTGCTGAGCCACCCTAAGACCTCACACATGGGGACCCAGGGTCTGTCCCCTGACAATTGTCCCCCCAAGAGACTCCCCCTGCTAACCTGAAATTAAGGACCACCTTAGACAACAAAGCAGCAGCACAGTGCTCCACTTGAGTCGCTGAGGCCAAGGTCCCTCCTTTCCTGAGTCCCTTCTCTGCTTCCAGACAATTACACGCTCTATAACAGTTTCCCTGTGCACAGACAATTGTGTCATGGATCCCTGTAAGGGATTAACCTTACTTCACTATAATTCCCATTACAGTGATGCTGTTATTTCTTTATTTATTTGTGCCGGGATATGTAATTTACATATATATACCTTGGAGTAGTTGTAAAGGCCCAGTAGCCTTTTACCTCTACCTGTTGAATATACAGCACATTAAAGCTTATATTTAGATGGACTATCTGAGGCCTGAGGCGAACAGGGGAATGGAATGTTACCATCCCCAAATAGTAAGCAAAACCTTTCAATCCCACACCACTGAATTCCTGTTCTTAGCCAATTCTACACCAAATTCCACAAAATTGGTATCGTTCAAAAGCTACAGTTGAGGAGAGTCAGATGGTATGAAGGGAAGAAGTTTTGACGCAGTGATGGGGGTGATATGATGAAGTTTTTGATTTTTCACTTGATTTTTCTTTTGTTCATTGGGATTTTACTCAAGCCAACAGCACCCGAACCTTACCACTGTTGGTGGTGGAGGCTTACTCTAGCCAAAGCCATTTATTTCGGAATTAATCCTTGGTGCAATGTAGCTATTTGATATAAGTATGTAAGTTAGTCAGGAAATAAGAGTGAATTTCCCCCCTCTTCACATCTAGCTTGGAGTCTGTGCACTCTGGGGTGTGACAAGAGGCTTAGTAATGAAAGCTAAGGAAAAATTGGTCCTTAGGGCAATTCCACCAGTTTAGTTGAGTAGTTGGTTTGTTAGCTAAAAACATCGAACCTAGTATAGTGGACCACCTGACCCTTTTTGCCCCCTCTTCTTCCCTGAGTTGTCAGGGAGTAAGCTGGAGAATTCCCTTCCTTCTTCCCCTCTCTCCCCTCTAGGAGTCCATCCCCACTTGCAGCATGTGCAGGAGGTGCAACAGCCAGGTGTGGGCACGGGTGTGGGTGCGAGTGTGGGTGTGGATGTGGGTGTGGTGTCATGGCCATGCATTCCAGCCCGTTCCCCACCTGTCCCGATGCCGCCCAAGCCCATCCTGCTCCATGAGTGTGAGCATGAGCCCCAACCCTCAGCCCTATTCTCCTTGAGGACCCCCTGCTCACCCCCCTGCTCACCCCCCTGCTCACCCCCTGCTCACCCCCTGCTCACCCCCCTGCTCACCCCCCGCTCACCCCTAGGCTCCCCTGCACCTGGCTGACTCCCCTCCAGCCCCACCAGCCTCCCCACCCCAAGTCTGCCTCCGGCACTGTGCCCAGTGCGACTCCTCCTACTCTGCCTGCTTGGCCCTCATTGGGCCACTATCGTTCCCACACCCAACCCCAAGTCCGGTGCCACTACAATACCATCACCACTATCGTGGCCCTACACTCCTTCATATATTTATCTGTTTTGACCCTTGGTCATTGCTGGCTGCTGTGCAGCCAACCCCACTCTTTGTTCCCTTTTGCTTCCGGACCCTTTGGCCTTCGGCCTGGGTCCGCTTCCATTCATTTCATCTTCCTATATATATCCTGTATGATACATTATAGTACCTTAGCTCTAAATATCGATTTGACCATGACCTCCTAAGTCCTGACCCCAGAAGGCAACCCCAGTGAGTCTGAAATGAGGGCCAAGAGACAGCTAGGGGGTACAGCGCTCCTTTAGAGTCGCTGAGGCCAAATGCCCTACCCTCGGGCCTTGTTCATGGCATCATGGCCATCATGGCCTATAGCGGCCTGCAACGGTGACCCTCGGTGCCGACCCCGGACCCGTGTCTAACATGTGGGCTAGGTCAGGGTGTATGCCCTGACAGTTTCCTTGCTATCCTTGGGGACTGGCAATGTTGCATAAATTTTGTACTACCACATGATCTAATTTGCCCTGCACAAAGTGGCAAAAAATCTTTCTCCTGATCAATCATCCCAACAACACTTTTAAGTATTGGCAAACATGTAGATAGTCTCTAATCATCAATGTACCCTATGTTATCACTATTGGAATCACCAGTTTCATCTGCTCTATCAGCATTGTTTTCTGTTGTCAAAACATGATGATTGCTGGTGCAGATGGGGCTCAACTAGAGGGGTTCCAAGAGCTCCGGTAGTGAACTGGAGCTTCTCCAGGAAGCCCAAGTCTGCTGGCTACTACAACAGGCTCTTAGAAGGATGCAGCCTCAGTGTCAGGGCACACCCCACCTGACCCCACGCCACGCTGCCCTACTCTGCTCCCCCCGCTATCAATCCCCGTTTCTCCTTTTCCCTTTTCTTCTTTCTTTCTATTTCCGTTCCATGGTTGACTTCCCTTTCTCTATGTATCACTGCACACCTAACCCTGCTCCCCCGATTGCTGCACACATTCCCGCTTACAGAGCAGCACACCTCCAGGATCTCCCACGGAGATACCCAGGGAAGTGCAGCTGTGTGTGGAGATGACATGGCTCCTCCCACGTGACCCCAACTACTATAATAGTGCCTGGGGTGGGAACAGAAGAAGCAGCCTTCTTCTCAACTTCCCACTCCAGACTAAGTGGTTGGGGATGCTCACCCTGCGACGGGACCGCCGCTATGCATAGCCGACATCTGTCCCATCGAGTCCCTCGCACCGGGACCTCACCACTTTTGGAGCTGTCCCTGACAACAGGTCACTCACCTCAATCGATCTCAGCATCTAGCCCTTGCCTCTCTTGTCTTGTTCCCTCATGATCTCATGACCCTGTCTTTTGCTTCTGTCTTAGTCTTAAGCTCCATGAGGCCTGTAACATCATGACCTGTGTATCATTCACTGGAACCTGCATCCTATAGGATGACACCACCTTGTTCTCCCTCTGACACTCAATGGACGACATCATACTATGTTACTTGGGTCCATAACTACTCCAGAGATTCCATTCCTGTGATGCCAGCATGCTCACTGCATGAGTGCCAAGTAGCTGCCCATCAACCATCTAGTCTCTCCCATGCTAGCCATCACACCCCACTGCAACCAGTATGTTCCCTTTGAGAATGCCAAGTCACCGAAAGCCCCATTAGACATTCCATCCATGATACTTGTAACAATAACCTGCTACCGGCATGTTCATACTATGAATGCCAAGTAACCGTTAGCAACAATATGGAAACCTCTCATGTCAAACAAGTCGCAACCGTGCAACCGGCACGTTCTACTGAGGAGTGCCAAGTACCCATGGCTAACCTATCAACCCTGGTGTCTCTGACTACATATCATCAAACCCTTAATAGCTCACTCCATCATGGACCACGATCAATGGGGATTCAATTGTCCGTTCTCATACCCGACTGGGACCACCCATCGATTACATCATCCATTGATGTACAAACAAGATCTTATGACTATCTTTCAACTATAAGAACGGGTCAAGAGGGGAGAATTTCTCCCCATCCTCATAACATGAAAGACTTGGATAAAATCGACAAAGAACTGCTATTGATACATTATCATACACACCTGGCCAAAAGGACAGAAAAAAATGGAACTCATACCACCTCGAGTTCATGCAAGAAAATGGGTAGCTATTGCATAAGCTGATTCGTTGTCACCTGCCAGAGAGTACAGGGCACACAGGAAGATACTCTGCAAACTAGCAAGGGGGGGGAAGCGAGTGGTGAGATAAGCGTGCATTTGCAAGATCAATGTTGTCGGAGCAGATGAAAGAGTAGTTATATGGATGTGGGGGTAAAACCCATCTGATTGGGGAAATACTTATACAGTGTACACGAAAGTCGATGAGCTCCTCAGTAACCGCCAACCCTTTTCACAGAGCACACATACCTATGCTCACCCCCCCGCCTCCCCGGCTCCGAGTTCCTAGACCCCTTTCTAAAGTGACCTAGAAGGACAAGGAGAGCATTCCCCACTCCAAATTCCATGACCCGAGTTCCACCAAACACCTTATCCTCACCCATCCTCACCCAACAAATCCAGGTACTCACGTCCACACTCCGAACTTCCTGAGTTCTCCCCCCCTTCCCACATTTAGCATCCCCAGTTTCTCCGGCGAGAATGGATCAAAGATAAATCGCACTGCCCACCCGACCAGCGCCAGCGCCAGCACCTCACCGGAACGCAGGATGGAACCAAGGAAAGATAGAATGGATAGCAGTTTGGGGTGACAGAAAGCTGCGACAACGAAGCTTAGGAAACAAAAAAGTGAAAAAAAAGGAATGCGATGGTGATAATTTGAAGATCGTCTGATGATACATGTGTATGTGTGACCCGGCCATGAGTAAGAGTGCATGACGGCGAACGATGAATTATGTAAAGAAACGACGTGGATGGGTAACTTGTATATGCGAGTCAGATGAAGCAATTAGGAGAGTAAGGATTAAGGAAAGACCGAGAGTGGAAATAGTGAGGGGACGAGTTGAATGTTAGCCAGCTCATGTCCAAATTAGGCTGAACGTTTCGATATTCGAGTGGGCGGCTCCCCGTGATTCGACAAGGAAAGAATTCCTTGATTCCTTGCTGCTTGTGCCTGGCAGAACAAGGATGAGCCGGGGGCGGGGGGTTACATGTGGATATTCGACCACAACAAGTATCCTGCCCAACGCACGGGACAAGGTGGACAAGCCTCAATCCATCAACCAGGTCAACCCTTGGGCCTTGACCTCGGATCGAAAGCGGGGTTAGAGTCGGCATTATTGTTACCAGAGGGCCTGGAAGAAAGAACCAAGCCGAGCCCAGTCTACATGATCCCGGCATCTTTCAGCGCATTATGTAGTATCGTCTCTTTCACCGCTGCAAAGACGAGTTCAATCTACAGCCAAAAACCAGAGGCAACATTCAGCAGACAGCAAACTGAACAAATGACAAAAAAACGTACATTTCTTGTATCGGTCGCTTGGGTCAAGCTAGAAGACCAACCAAAATCACGATCATTAGCCCACCCACAAAAACGAACAAAACTTACTGAGGGTAAATACTCAACCTCGCCCTATTTGCCTGCGAGAACTTCCACAAAATAAACTTGGCTGCCTTGTTCATATCCCTCCCGCCCGTATATTCCGGAAAGATACCCTCTAACGGCTCCCCTAACCCCCTCACACTTCGCTCGCTCACACCCTCATTTACACTCCCACCTCCCCGACTCCCACTCCGCCCTCCCGCACCACTCCCACTCCCACTCCCAACACCCTGTCCCTCCGATACAGCCTTCCCCGCAATCTTCTCCATAAACACATCCTTCTTATTCAAGAAAAGGATGATACTCGTCGAGAAGAACCATCTCGAATTGACCACCGAATCAAACAATGCCAGGGACTCTTTCATCCGATTTTGAGTAGGATTCTCGATCAAAGGCTGATCGTATTCTGATAGAGCTACGCAAAAAATGATGGAGGTGACGGATTCGAAACAGTGAATCCATTTTTTACGCTCGGAGCGTTGACCGCCCACGTCAAACATGCTAGTGCAGGCGAAGAAAAACAGAGAGAGGGGATGGAGCATCATTTAGCATACGCGATGACTAATGAGAGGAAAAAAGCATAAGAGGGAAACGTACTGGATATTCAACTGGCCCATACTAAACTTCGTCTCCGTGATCCCCGTCGTCTGCGCCCTTGCCCTCAACACATCAGTGAAATTAGGGACATAATTCCTCGAACATATCCTCCTCGCATGACTCAGAAAGTACGCTGCTGAATCCATAAAGTAAAAATTCCCAGTCCTTTCTCCCATTCCTGCTACCATACTATTACTTGCTATGAGTGCCCCGCCACCACCGCCACCGCCACCTCCCTTGGAAGTAGAGCCCGCAGACGACGAAGATGAATAGGGAAGACCTAACGAATTGGGGCGAAGCGTAGACGATGGTACGGAGGATGATGATGATGAGGGAGAGTCAGAGGAAGACGGTGGAGATGGAGATGGAACGATCCGTTCATCAACGATTGCTTTTATGGAAGGATCAGACCAGAGGAAGGCGATGGATTCTCCTAAATATGCAGGGAGGGGTGGGAAGATGAGCGGTTGGGAGGAAACGGGTGGGTCTTCGAAGGCAAGGATAGATTGGATGTGGGGCTGGCGTGCGATTTTGCCGGGCGGCAAGGCGAAGAGGCCCATTGGTGAATCAGCAGCGTGTTAGTTGTTCGAAGGGTTTGTACGTCGGGGTGTCAGGGATGTGGTTGTGCCGAGTGTGCCGAGCCGAGTCCGAGCGTTCGTCGAGGTGGCAAAAGGAAGTGAGACATTGACACGGCCATCATGAGACCGATAATCACCCCGACGACGAAATAGGGCAGCGTTGAGGGCAGTGAGGAAAAGACCGACCATATACCGTCATGTACATATAACACCAAAAGTTAGAATATATATATCCAAAAGGATTAGCGCCCACGATCTCCAACACAAAGGAAAACAGCTTTTATAAAACTCACCAACCAAGCTGGATTCACCTTGTCAATCCCCAATTTCCTTTCGACACCCCAACAAATACCCTTTGTGCACTCGACCAGATTCCCATTCACAACACCCCTATACAACAACAACTCATCCTCGTTAAACCCGCCTTGATGAAGGATCTTCATCTGCTTGACAATCGTACTCTTCCCACTCTCACCGGATCCTAACAACAATATCTTGCATTCTTTCCTGAGGGTTCGGGAGTCAGCGGCTATTTGACGATCGATGGAGTCTGAGTGGGACTTCTTTTCGTGTGAAGTGGAAGAAAAGGGACTGCTGAGGGGGGTACTAGTTGGGGATGAAGTTGGAGAGTGGATGGCTGGGTTTGTGGATGAGCAACAGTTGCCCATTCGAAGGGTTCGAGGCGGGATTTAAAGATTTAGGCGCGGTAAGGTGATGATGGCGAGGGAATCAAAGAAAAGGGGAGGGGAGGGGGGGAGAGAGAAGACTAGAGGAACGGGCAGGTAGAAGGTTGTGGAATGAACGCAGCCAGAAAGACAACAATTGAGCACCGTCAGGTCGGTTTTAATAAACGTAACGACGTATGCTCGAGGTTAGGAGCCTGTTCGAGTATTTGGTCGTTCCTTTGCGTTAAACCAGAGAGTAGAGAGCAAGATGGTCCCGAAAGGTGAGCTGAACAGCGGAGTGGGGGTGAAGGGATCCTTGCTCTCGTCAACAAAGGCCGCGGCGGGTGTTTGCGAACGTTATGGACAACCGCAATGACCAGCTGCGCCGGTATTCACTTGGAGAGTGTATAGAAAGATGGACGAGTAGAGGAAGTGCAAGTTATGTAAGGGTGGTGTTGTTGCGGAGGGAAGAGCGGAAGTCGAGTGTTGCTCCCTGGCATCCTTCAAGTAAATCAACGCAAGTTTGTGTTACCCAGCAATGTGTAAGTACATAAGCACTTTATTTGACATTTATATTTCAAATTCAATCGACAACTCAATTTCGCACTCTCGCACAAACACACTTTAATAAATGATTTGTATTATGTATTGCACGATGGAGGGCGTTCACCTCTTTTCGTTCCCCACTACAAATAGTACTTCAGCCTCAGAGATAAGACCGAATCGAGTAGTAATCGTAACTCGCTCAAACTCCGGTCTCATAATTTAAATTCATGCCTTTTTACTCTATATGGTTATATTCACTATTTTCCGGAAACAGACAACAACAACAAAGGCGGGTCCGCTACAACATTCCAAACTGATTCGCTTCCGCGAAACTGACTGCTCTTAGAGCAGGACGATAACATCGCTTCCTCCTTTCCAAGGGAAAAAAACAGCAAGAACCTTCTTTCAGCAATTAGGCCAGCCCCCGAGGGAATCCCAGGATAGGTGCAGCCTCCCCCTTCCCCCTCAAGCTTTCATTCCCTGCAATCGATCCCACCCTTCAAACGAAAAACCAGCCACCTCCCTAGAAACCCGTACCTCTTCACTTTGCACAGCAAGCATATGACGCGGCAGCGATGATCGTCCGTCACATCGAATTTGAAATTCCGAGACAAACAACAACACAGAAGAAGGGAAGGAACTCCTGCCCTCCCAAAACAAGGTTATGTACTACTAGCACTTACGACCCGGGACAATTTCGCCCCGTTGCTCGGGCCCGGATTCTGCCCAAACTACAGGTAGCTACTACTAGTCGCTTCGAACCCGGTGATCGTCAACCGACCTTGGGCCAAAAGAAGGGAAACAGAAACGGAAGATTAAGCGCTCGTGCCATAGGCGGGTGTCTCAGTCCGTAGACCGCGGAGGGTGAGTTGTGATGAGTGCAGGGGACGTTTTGATCGTGAATTCCATGCGTATGTACACCTGTGCGCGGGCAGGGGCGCCGAAGCATTTTCTAACCGATCACTCATCGACAGGTTAAATACTTAATTTGAGCTGAAGGCGGTGAAGAAGACAGAAGACGAGCGAGTTTGTTGTGTGCATCTGGGTTGTAGCACTGAGAAAAGTAATTCCGGCATCTTGTCTTGCAACACGGCACGATTTCACGAAAAATCCTTCCCCACTGTAGGATTTTGCGAACAGGATTTTCTTAGTTATCACAGACCATTGAAAGGGGTAGGATTTAATCATGTTGTTTTATGGATGTTGCCGGATGCGGACTTTGAGCAAGATTGTTGATTATCTTATGCAGACTTGGCAGGCTAGTCAGCCAATTAACCCACCCTATCAAGGGGTGTTTTTTACGCTTCAATAGGGCCTAAACGGCCTATTTCAATGTGGACGTCCTGGTGATGCGGCTTGCTGCCAAAAATGGACTGTGGGAAAATCTGAGGATGTCCTAATAACTATGTGCCCTGTGATCAGTAGACAGGAAAATGGAAAAGATAATCGAATATTAAGGGAATTAGGGCTGAGGTGGGGGAATGGCCAATGTTTCTCAATGATTTCGAGCATTATACTCTGCCATGGTGCTTTCAAGGGGATTTTTAATGCTTATAAAGATTTTGGAGATTTTACAAGCCATTGTAGATAACCATATCTGGTATGCACCTACTATGGGTAGCTTGCGAGGCTGGCATCTTGTCAGGGCACACACCCTGACTAGCCCGGACCCGGACCCGCGTCCGGACCCGCTTCCACCCGCTGCACTTCCCGCATGTGCACACGCTCCGCGTGCCGCATGCTCCGGGCCCGGTTCCTACCCCTTCATGTGACTTCCGGGTATCCCTGGAAGTTTTGCTGATATTGTGGCCACTGTGGGAAGATGAGAAGTTAGCTTCCTTATCTCCTTACCCACAGTAGATTGTGCCCTGGATAGGGCTGGCCAGACCAGAGGCTGTGGACCATAGGGGAGGGTCATGGGGACCCGGGAGTCGTCCCCTGACACATCTCTGTCAAATCTCCACCGATTTGGAAAATCCATCGCTTATGTCAGAGATCTGGATTATTGTCAGAGACTGGATTATTGTCGGAGTCGGAGGTGATGCAGAGGTCTGTTGGAGCGTGCGCGCGGATATGTGGGCGGAAATATGCGGCGCGTCCAGAAGCGCTGTTCAAGGTTAGCAGAGTGGGATTGCGGCCTCAGCGACTCAGGTGGAGCGCTGTGCCCTGAGCTTGACATTTGGGGGAGATCCCATATTTACAGACTGACACTCACAGCGGACTTCAAACGAGACTTGCGGGCAGAGCGGACCTGTAGGAGGAGTGCGGACTCCGCGAGCACGGACTCAGAGGGGGGGAAGCCCCCTTTGCAGAAGGAGAGACTCAGACCAGACAGGGGGGGTACTCTAGTTGATTTCAGACTGAGGTGTCAGGGGACAGACCTGTCAGGGATCAGCAATGACCCTGGACCCTATGCCGGCTGCGCGTACGCGCGTGGGAAGTATGCCGGTAATTCCCGTCTACTCCGCTTACCTAAGCCCCGGTGACCCGGATCATCTCCGGCATTGTTCTGGAACATTCTATGATCACGTGATTCTATCGGCAATCCGTTTGGTTTCCTTATTGCCGGACTCTACATGTATATAGCTGACCCTAAGATGGGGACATCCCTTTCCCCCGGCTTTAATCACAACTAGGTTATCGGAGCATCTTGCGCGAGCACGCGCGTCCCCTGACAGGACCCCGGGTCCCCATGACCCCTCTCTACAGTCCACAGTCTGGCCTGTAAACACAGCCCATCTCAGGGCATAGCTACTGTGGGTAAGAAAGTGTATAGATAAATGAAGAGTAGGCTACACTTGCCTACTGTGGGTAAGAAAGTGAGAAGAAGGTTAACTTCTCACTTTCCCACAGTGGCCCCAATATGGCGAAAACTTCCGGGGATACCCGGAAGTCACATGAGGTGGGATCCGGGGTCGGATCATGCGGCGCGCGGAGCGTGCGGCGCAGGAAGTGCGCGGGAAGTGGAGCGGGTCCGGACGCGGGTCCGGGTCCGGGCTAAGTCAGGGTATGTGCCCTGACATGAGGTCCCCAAAAGTATTTACAAGGTATATAAATAGGCAAGAGGGAATATAGAAAGGCTGGTCAGTCCGGCGCAGTCCAGCGCAGAGATAAGTGGGGATTGTCAAACTAAATAAGGACAAGAGCCCAGGAACTGGAAATGAGGAACAGATCAATAAACAATAAGTGGCAAGGGTTATTGATGAATAACTGAATGAGTTCAATAACCTAGTGCCAATAAAGAGGGGATCAAATGCCAATATTGGCAGGGAAGCAAACAATAAGTGGCACTCAGCAAGGAATGAATGATAAGCTGCCAAGTGACAAATGGCCAGAGGAAAAGCGGAGGTCAGGATGCAGCACCGATACAAGTCCGCAAATCAGGATGCGGGGTCGGTGCGATACCGACACAAGTCCGCAAAGGGATGCAGGAATCAGCATGGTGCTGATGAGTCCACAACAGAGGGTGGTCTGTCAGTGCTGTCATAAAAGGACAGCATGATGGCCAGCAAGATACAGAGGGGAGTGTTGACCTGACCAGAAGTGTCAAGGACAACCAGAAATGGACAGAGGTTGCGGAAGGTGCGGAAGCGGTGCATGGTCGATAGAACAGACATCGGGTTGGGGCTGGTACAGATGGGTTCGGGTCAGAGGAATCGCCTGTCGGCATTGATTTGCCGCTGACGGAGCCCCAGGATTTGTCAGTCATGACAGCTTACAAGTACATACAAGCTCTGGCTAACATTCTGTAAGGAAATGTATAACCTTATAGCTAGGTATCAGAATGAAGAACACACATGTTATGTCACATGTAAGCATATATATTACCACATTCAAGTTCTAACATGTGTTGTCATGAATATTCACCGAACATGGAGAAAAGGGAAAAAGTCGACATTCAGAGTCTCTCAGGAGCCTTAAAAATATGGAAAGATATCCTGAATGCCCGTGGAGAATATTCTTCCTATAGTACCAAGGTTGAGAGAAATCGATGGCATTTTTGTCAATATATTTGCAAGTTATGCTGATTGATGGCAACACAATGAATAAAGTTGATGATCTCCACAACGGCTGAACCAAATTGATGAAGAAATGGGGGAGAAATGGGGGAAATACTGCTGGAGCAGCCTGATATGAAAGAAGGTTGACGCGAAACCAAACCGTCCCTTTCCATGCCTTTTTTTGAGCCACACTAACTTCTCCTCTCCTCCAGCTTTCCAACAAGCTTAATTTTATTCAAATTGGCCCTGTGGTTCTTGAGGTACCACCATTGACAGGTGCTGTCAAGTCCACATGAGATTCAGCATGGTGTTGAGTCAGAATCTCTACTAATATTTGTCCATTCAGCACGAAAATGGGCATGGTAGGAGACCTAATCATAAGAACGTTGGGTATAAATGCGTAGTTATGGAGACCGTTGAGTAAGAAGTTGAAAGTTATGCTGTGCATGAGAATCCTGCTTAGGAACTGAGAATGGTTTCAGAAAAATAGAAAGAAAATTGGAAAGAGCAAGTAATGTGGGTCATAAATGGATGTGTGAATGGAGGCAAGACTGGGCCTGTGCACTGTGTGGGCTACAGTGTAAAATCCATAAAAATAGTTATTTTGTGGTGTATGAACCTTTCCCTGTAGAAACAAACAGAAATAATATGCTATGGTAGCTTCAAGAACATTCCAATTGGGTTTAAGAAATTGAAAAAGACAGAACAATAAGAAAGTGGCCTGGAAACCCAAACTTGTGTTGGAAGCCTCAACCACTCCCCATAACCATAACCATTCTAACTTTACACCATTCAACTATACTAAACCTTAGCTTTCCAATGCAGTTGGTCTCATTCCAAATGGTGGAGAAATGAGCAAGATAGTATGGGAGGAGCGGGGAATACATTGTGCATTTCCCCTATCTCACTGAATAGTAGTCCAAATGTCCTGGAAGTTTGTGCACTACAATACATGTCCTCAAAGTAAGCTTGACATATTTCTTCGTATTTTTTTGACATCTGAGAGGCACTGAACTTTGACCTTGCATGTCATTTCCCACGCATGTGTAAGGGGTTGGTGTAGGTTCCAACCCCAGTTCTCCTCAATCCTCAGGTCGTCAATAAAGTTGGGGTTACCACTCCTTACAGCATGCCACTCTCATGTGGTGTTGAGCGAACCGAGAATCACACATTTCTCCATCAGTTCTCAACCATTTGCCATCGGGTTTTTTGCGATAAATTTCTCTCAATCGCCTCTTTATTTCGTATTATTACTCCAACTTATGATTCTGCATGCACACAGCTCCAGAAGTGGATTGTGAATTAAGGAAATCGTTACTTGAACATTTGAATTGAAAGTGAATTGTCAGGACATTGTAGGGGTGGTGGTCACAGACACCCCAGAACAGGCAATATATCGGGTCTCACATGCTGGATAAAATGTTAGAAAACCCTACAGTGGAAAGTTGGCTAGGAATTAGGTGATGAGGTTATAGTATGAATGGCAGAGGATGTCAAGGTGATTCTGATGCACATTATGCAAGGAGAATCGGTGAGGTATTGACAGAGATATGTGGATTCCAGTTGTGTATCGTGATGCATGTCACATGTTCATTGCGCATGCGTGGGAAATGGGGTGCACAGATGGTCCCTGGCATCCCTCAGGCTTCAGAAAAATAGGGATAAATATCCATTGTTCATGGTATGACTGGTTGGGAGGATGTGCCAATTTTGGGACCATGGCGACATGTGGTTGGAAAGTTAGGAAAAATGTGCTGAATATTCCCCACCTCAATGCTATCTCACTCAATTCTCCATCAAATTGGATGCGGTTTGTTGCATTGGATAGCTGTAGTTTAGGCGAGTTGGTTGACATGAAGGGAGCACAGTTGTGCCGAGTGGTTTGGGCTGGAGATGCAGGTTAGGTTTTCTGCGCCACTTTCTATTGTTTAATATTTTGTTGCTTGTGATATTGTGTTTCCTATTCTATTTTCTCTTGTGACGTGACCAGATGAGTCATATGGAACATGCTGGAAGCTCGCAGATGCGGTTGCAGGGTTGTTTGTATATAATATCAGCTAGTTACATTTTGTAACAGAGATTTCCCCTCTGCTATGTTTAGATCTGGTCACCAAGTGAAGTGTGCTGGAGGCATGGTCGAGTGCAGTAGTCTTGAGGGAGGCAAGGAAGCCTCATATTGTCCTCAGGGAGATCCACATTGAGTTATAGGATGCTGAGTCCCAGTTGAGTTTTGAGTTCGGTCTTGATTCTGTCCAAGGAAGCTGCTTGCTGGTCCCCTTTTTTGTTTCTCATCCTGCTGGGTGGGAGTAGGTGTGGTGTGAAGTAGTTGAGGTTGAGGTGGTGGTAGGTTGGTGTGCTGCTGTGCCGCTGTAGGAGAAATGATATTCAAAGAATAAAACAATGATCTATTCTCTGTGGTGGAGGGCTTCAGCCTCAGCAACTCAGACCAGGAGCGCTGTGCCAAGTTACACGTCCATGCCCTAATTTACTTACTGGCAACGAGAACTAAAAAGGGGGGATCAACTCCAGTCGATTTTATCACTGGAGTGTAACCTATCTATAAGTTAAGTATATATATAGTTACAGCGAGGCGGTCCCATGAATGGCGGGACTGAGTGGAGCAGAGCTAACGGAGTTAACCATTAGCTGACTGAATATTACCGATGAGTTGGGTTACAGGGTTAGCGGAATTGTCATATCCGTACAATCCCGACCTCCGCTCCGGGCTCCCGGAACTCCGAAACTGACTTCCAGAGTCCTACTTCCCTTCTGCCACCTCCTCCTTGCCAACTTCCAAGAGGTTATCCCACCTCCGGCTCCAACACCACCTTTGATCCGACTCCGGAACATTCTGGGTCCGACCTCATCCTCGACACCTTCCAGATGAGCATGCAACACCTATGCTCCCGACTCCAGACCTCCGCTCTGGAATCCCGTTTGTGTCTCTGTCTCCGGAACCTCTGGTCTTAGCTCTGACCTCGGACTTTGACCCCACCTCTGCTTATACCCATTGTATTGGTTAGCTCATTCCATTTAATTATGTTTGCCAATATTCTGGAGTTTAACTTCCGAGTTTGGACTTTCCGGACTTATGTCGGACTTGCAACTATTGCATTGCTCCATTCAATTCCGCTATTCTCCCTCATTCCTATTTGGGCTCCTGCTTCCTTCTATTCAGTCAGCTAGCCATTCCCAACTCCCATCCTCCTTCCTTCCTCCTTGGGCCTTGGCCCTTCATTCCTCCTTTGAGAAACACCATTGAGTCAAACCCTTGACCCTCAGTGTTGTTCCTCTTTCCATCTCCCTTTGTCTCCTTTCGTCCTACCCTTGTTCCTTTTGATTCCGGACTCCTCCTTATATACAATGTACCTAGTAACTTGTAACCTCAGTCCGAAATCGACTTGAATTCCCCCAAGAGACTTCCCCTCTGCTAGATCCGAAATTAGGGACCTGCAGGACAACCAGCAATGGCACAGCGCTCCGCCTGAGTCGCTGAGGCCAAGGTCCTCCCACACTAAGTCTCTGATTCCACTCCGGAGTCATCCGAATCTGCCCGTTCTAACAGGAATGGCAGGCGATAACCCAGAAATGGAAAGGAGGGATAGGCCTGAAGGTAGACTTGCAGGGCAAGCAAGTGAATTGCCCAGTGGGGGCGGGAGTGCACTAGCGGACGTTGGAGCTGTCTGGAAGTCTTCGGGGCTCTGTACTTAGGGAGGTGTAGGTAATATATTGAAAAGAGGGGGTGGTGACCATTGAGGGAGTTGGAGGTGATTGTGGAATACAGGGGCTCCGAGGTTAGTGAAGAAGGAGCGGAGGTAATCTGGAAGGATTGGAGGTAGTGGAAGACGATGGCTGTGGATGGATATGACACCACCAATGCTGGATGAATCAGTCAAAAAGAAGATCGAGGACATCTATGTCATGTTCGGTGCACCCCTCCCAAAGTTCCCAGACATAACTGTCAGGGCACACACCCTGACTAGCCTGGCCCGGACCCGCATCCGGACCCACTACACTTCCCATGCATACTTCCTGCACTGCATGCTCCGCATGCCGCATGGTCCGGCCCCGGATCCTGCCCTCATGTGACTTCCGGGTATCCCCGGAAGTTTTCCTGATATGGTGGCCACTGTGGGAAGATGAGAAGTTAATCTCCTTACCCACAGTAGTAGTAGTTGTGCCCTGGATAGGGCTGGTTACACCAGAGGCTGTGGACCATAGGGGAGGGTCATGGGGACCCGGGAGTCGTCCCCTGACAATAACTCCCCTGTCCATTGCCCTTGAACATGCTACTGCCACATGTTAGACACTGGTCCAGGGTCGGCACCGAGGGTCGCCGTTGCAGGCTGCTATAGGCCGCGATGGCCACAATGCTGCAAACAAGGCCCAAGGGTAGTGTCATATCCATCCACGGCCATCATCTTCCACTACCTCTGATCCTTCCCAATTACCTCTGCTCCTTCTTCACTAACCTCGGAGCCCCTGTATTCCGCAATCACCTCCAACTCCCTCGATGGTCACCACCCCCTCTTTTCAATATATTACCTACGCCTCCCTAAGTATGGAGCCCCGAAGGCTTCCGGACAGCTCCGACGTCCGCTAGCACACTCCTGCCCCCGCTGGGCAATTCACTTGCTTGCCCTGCAAGTCTACCTTCAGGCCTATCCCTCCTTTCCGTTTCTGGGTTATCGCCTGCCATTCCGCTAACCCCATAACCTGACTCGTCAGTAATATTCAGTTGGCTAATGTTTAACTCCATTAGCTCTGCTCCGCTCGGTCCTGCCATTCACGGAACCGCCTCACTGTAACTATATATATACTTAACTTGTAGATAGGTTACACTCCAGTGATAAAATCAACTAGAGTTGATCCCCCCTTTTTAGTTCTTGTTGCCAGTAAGTAAATTAGGGCACGGATGTGTAACTTGGCACAGCGCTCCTGGTCTGTGTCATGACCCGACATATCCGTCACTTCCGTCAACGCATCCTATTGCCACTTGGCCCGTCCCTCCCGCTATCATCATCATCCATCCACCCACCCGTCCACCCGTCACCCTCATCCGCACTTCCTCCCTCGTGCGTGTACCTTCCAACCTAGGTTGCCTGCTTCGTTGTTGTCCACTCACCAGCTGGACGGCTTGCTAGACGGCTGGATGGTTCTTTCTCTTTTGTCCACTTGCGGACTATTGTTCTTCCTTTTGTTCCTTGCTTGCCTTTTGTTGACCAAGTTTGCCGATATTAACTATTTGTTCCTTTCTTCATTCATTAATATTGTGCTTGATCCGCCACTCCTTCCAGGCCGGTCTCATTTAGTTACTTGTGTTTATAATGCGTGTAGGTTACACCGGATGTACCTCAGTTCGTATATCGACTTGGATTCCCCCTCTAGACTCCTCTCCTCATCGTAAGGCTTCTGTCTGAAATTGGGACACCAACGTAAGAACGAAGCGCAGCGCTCCACCCGAGTCACTGAAGCTAAAGTCCCACCCCTCCGACCTTACGAGCCCGGACGACTTCGCGTGCTTCGCAGGTCACCCAGATACGTGTCTGACACGTTCCTGACAGTCTGAGTCACTGAGGCTGAAGCCCTCTGCCATGGAGACAACTCCTTTGTCTCGCTTCTGGTCTCTAACAGGTAGGGCATTTGGCCTCAGCGACTCTAAAGGAGCACTGTGCCCCCTAGCTGTCTCTTGGCCCTCATTTCAGACTCACTGGGGTTGCCTTGTGTCAGGGACCGACCCGGGGTCGAGAGCGCCCGGGTGTATCGCCCAAGGCTGAGGGTCCGGTAGGTATGATGCGGGCACGCATAGCAATGGGCCCGGAGCAGACAAGGGTCCCTGGCCACTAAGACTAAAGTGGGAAATGTGTTATTGTCATTATCAAGGAAGTGTAAGTACTTGCTAAAGTGGGAAATGTGAGAAGAAGGTTGCTTCTCAGTTCCCACTTAGGCTGTGTTTATATACATGTGGTTGAAGGCCACGTGGGAAGCGCCACGTCATCCGAGCACACAGCCACCTCTGTCCGGGTACCTCCGTAAGAGGTCCTAGGAGCATCCGGTGTGTCCGGGTTCGGGTGCGTTACACTGCAGCCGGTCAATGGTACATTGATACAAAGGAAGTCGTCTGTGTGATAAGAAAGGAATAAAGAGGAGAGAGAATAGAAAAGAAGGAGAAGAAGAAAGGGAAGGGAGAAAAGGGGAAGAGGGGGGAGGTCGGGAGGAGTGGATGGTGGGGCACCGGGTTAGGTGGGGCCGGGTCAGGCGGGCGTGCCCTGACACCTTGTTGGGGTCAGGACTTGGGGGTCATGGTCAAATTGATATTTGGGCTAAAGTACTATACAGGATATATATAGGAGGAAAGAATGAATGGAAGCGGACCCGGGCCGATGGCCAAAGGGTCTGGAAGCAAACATGAATAAGGAGCGGGGTTGGCTGCATAGCGGCCGGCAATGACCAAGGGTCAAAACAAACAATAACAGATAAATAAACAAAGGGGTGTAGGGCTGCGATAGTGGCGATGACAATGGTATTGGTGCTGGACTCGGAGTTGGGCCGGAGTCAGGCATGGGAATGGTAGTGGCCCGGTGAGGGCCAAGTGGGTGGAGTAGGCAATGTCGCAGAGTCACGCTAGGTGTGGTGCCAGAGGCGGACTCAGGGCAGGGAGGTCGGTGTGGCTGTGGGGGAGTCGGCCAAGTGCAGGGGAGCCTAGGGACAAGTGGGGGGGTGAGCAGGGAGTCCTCAAAGAGGATAGGGATGAGGGTTGGGGCTCGTGCTCACACTCGGGCAGCGGGACAGGCTCAGGCAGCATCGGGACGGGTGGCTAATGGGCTGGAATGCATGGCCGTGACAGTATCTGTCAGGGCACACCCCACCTGACCCGGTGCTGCCCTGCCCTACTCCGCTCCCCCTGCTACCACTCCCCATTCCTTCTCTCCCTTTTTCTTCTTTCTCTCTGTTTCTATTCCACAGTTGACTTCCCTTCTCTCTATGTATCATTATGTCAGGGCACACCCACCTGACCTGCCTCCACCCGGACCCACCTCACCTGGTACCCCTTCTCCCACCCTGCACCCTTCCTTCATATCCCTTCCCCCTCTATCCCTCTCCCACTTCTATTTCTATTCCTATTTCTATTTCTATTTCACATGGACAACCTTTCCCTTATATCTATGTATTATTGACCTGCCCACGACATGCACATGACATGCCTAGCCCCGGACGACCCCGGACGGCTCTAGGGCACAACCTAGTGCGCGTGCGTGCAGCATACACCCTCGGGATCCCCCACAGGGACACCCGGGTGACCGTGGCTGTATGCGGGGTGACATGGCGGACCTCATGTGACCCAAGCCGCATGTATATAAACACACCTGGGGTGGGAACCGAAGAAGTAACCTTCTTCTCAACATTCCCACTTCAGTCTAAGTGGCCAGGGATCGCTGTCCCGCATCGGGCCTGCCAGTACGCACGCCCGATCTACCCCCCGTGAGGTCCTCAGCACCGGACAGTACGCCCGGACTGCCTCAACCCCGGACGCGTCCCTGACACATTACACACCTGATGCCGCTCCCCTGATTGCCGCACCTGCCATGTGCATCCCCACCTACAGAGCGGCACACCTCCGGGATCTCCCATGGAGACACCCAGAGAGGTCCAGCTGAATGTGGAGATGACGTGGCTCCCCCCATGTGACCCTAACCACATGTATATAATAGTACCTGGGGTGGGAACAGAAGAAGCAGCCTTCTTCTCAACTTCCCACTTCAGGTAAGTACTGTAGTTCCTCTCTTTTAATGATAACTCAACTTCCTACTTCAGACTAAGTGGTCAGGGATGCTCCCCCATGACGGGATCGCCACTATGCACAGCTGACACCTGTCCCATCGGGTCCCTTGTGCTGGGACTTTGCCGCTTTCGGAGCTGTCCCTGACAGCAGAAGAAGGCTTCAACCTCATTTCCCCTGCCTCCCCTACCTCTCCTGCTATGGTGACTGAAGAGCAGTATGACGAACTGCTGTCCCAATTCCAAGAGCTCCAGGCCATCGTAGAGAGCCAAGCTCAAACCCAACCCCCACCCATGCTCGCACCTGCGCCGGCGCCTGCACCCGCACCTGCACCCGCCCCCAGACCAAAACCACCTAAAGTTGCCCCCCCCACTCCCTTCTCAGGAGCAACCCAAGACCTTGACTGCTTCAAGGCCGAATGCGGCATATACTTCCACGTTTGGGCGGCAGAGTTCCCCAATGCCCTCTCCCAAATCCTCTTCGTCTTGTCCTACATGAAGGGAGGGACCGCAGGAGCGTGGGCGACGCAGTGCACCATCGTGCTGTTGACAACAGGCTCCCCTGGGCTCACCATGGACGAGTTCAACACGGAACTCGATGCCATGTTCCAAGACCCAAACTGCAAGGCCACAGCCAGGCAGAAGCTGGCCACCCTGTGACAGGGCACCAACTCTGTGGACAAGGTCATCCAAGAGTTTGAGATCCTTGGCCCCGCCTCGTGGCTAGGAGATGTAGGGCTGGTAGATTGCTTCGAACAGGCAATCAACTCCCGGCTCCGAGAGAGCATCTACCGCCTCCGCCCCATGCCGACAACCTGGGCCGAGTGGAAGTGCAAGGCCACCCTCCTTGACAACCAGTGGCGGCGCTGTAACCAGGCAAAAGGGCTGCCCAGGCAAAAGAGTAGGGACCTGGGGGTAGTGTCTGAGTTGGGTCGGAAGATGGGAAAGGATGGGTGGCAACTGTGCCGATACTGTGCCATGGTCCAGGTGCTAGAAAATAATCAATAAAATCTCACTAATCATGTACTCACTCCTGGTCCTTCTTGGACAGTCGTCAGGAGGCTTCTTTAACGTATGGAGGGATCACTCAACACCACATTCTTTGTAGCACAGAAGAGGGGTCCAACAACTGTAAGTACAATGCAAACTGGTTGTATATATAGAAAAAAAGAGAAATCAGAACAAAAAGAAAACAAGGAAAATAGCCGATGGATGGTGGCAATGGAAACAGGAAGAATGTTGAGAACTCGGCTAAGAAACAATAAGGCAAAAAATGTCCACAAGGTAACAATAAAATCAATAATTGAGGCCCATAAGGTCAATATCAACCATCAACCTCGCTTCTCCACCGCATATCCGTCGTCCTAACTCCTCTCCTGTCATTCCATCCTCTTCTCCTGATCCATCGCTGTCCATCAAGCTCAAAATCGTGTAATTGGTAGAGATTTGGGGGAGATATGGGGAAAATGGTAGATAACCGTGGATTTTGGGGAAGTGGCAATATGAGTCTTGAGAAAAAAGCATGAAAAAAATTGGGAAGAATGTTAAAATGTGTCATGGGCATTGGGATTGTGTTGTATGCTTGAGGGTGCTCGTTGGAGCCTCGAAAAACGTGTTTCTGGCCTTGTTTGTGTGGTACTTGCTGTGCCCTCCTACAGCACTTCCAGGCAACACAGCCTCACTCACCCCCAGTCAGACCCCAACTCCCACCCACAAGACCCCCACTCCCTACTACCTTCCCGCAAGTACGCCCAGCCCCTCCACCGCTGCGCCCCCCAGCTGCCGCTGCACCGCTGCCTCCTGCAGCCTGCCCTGTGGCGGGGGGAGGGCCGCAACCCATGGACCTCAACTGCTTGAGGATAGACCAAAGACGGAATGGGCTGTGCTACAACTGCAATGCACTGGGGCACATTGCACGAGACTGCCTGCAACCAAAAATCTGCCGAGCCAGACGGATGCACCCAGAGGACCTTAGGGCACTCATGGAAGGGCTGAGAAGGCAGTTGGTGGATGAACCAGAGACGGATGGAGGAGAGGGGAAAGAGGCAGAGGCCCAAGAGGATTTTCAGGAAGGCGACTGGTGAGGGATGTGCCCTGGCCGCCTGCAGGCAATAGTACTAGCTCATGTAGATACTGTGAGGTGCCTAAACCAGTGCTGACGTTGTAAGCGGGCTAGGGATCTAACCTGCTAGGAAAACAGGAAAGGATGGGGACTGGATTGGTATCCAACAGGTCAGGGAAAAGGGGGTAAAGGCAATATGGTATGGTGTGGTGCATGGTGTACTCCAATCAATCTCTCACCCCACCTCTCTGGGTGACACTAAGGCAAGGACTGATCTAGAGGTTGTCAGGGACTCGTCCGGGGTCGAGGGGGTCCGGGTATAGCGTCCGGGACCGAGAGCCTGGCGGGGGGCGGATCGGGCGTGCGTACTGACAGGCCCGATGTGGGACAGTAGTCCCTGGCCACTTAGACTGAAGTGGAAAGTTGTTATTATTATTAAAGGAGAAATATTGTACTACTTACCTGAAGTGGAAAGTTGAGAAGAAGGCTACTTCTTCGGTTCCCACTTCAGGTTCGTTTATATACATGCGGCTTGGATCACATGACGGATGCCACGTCACCCTCGCACACAGCCGTAACCACCCGGGTGTCTCCGTGGGAGATCCCGAGGGTATCCGGTGCAGGCGCGCGTGCTGGGCACAGTGGGAAGTCGCCCGAGGTGCCCGGGCCGGGTACATGGTGGGCGCGCTGCAGATGGGTCAGTTGTACATTGATACAGGGAAAGTCGTCCATGTAGAATAAAGAGAGAATAAAGGGGAAGTAAGATAAGGAGAAACTGAGGAGGGGAGGATGAGGGGGAAGAAGGGAAAGGGGGAGGGGGTAAGGAAGGGTGGACTGGCGGGGTACCGGGTCAGGTTGGGCCGGGTGGAGCCGGGTCAGGTGGGTGTGCCCTGACAGAGGTCTTCTTAGTGATCTTCTATGTCATACTACTCCCTGCTAGCTTGGGAGGGGCAAACTCGGTGGTTTCTAATCCAAGGGGAAAGGTAGATACTGTTAGAGATGGGCGGAAACGGACGACTCCGGAGTGGAATCGGAGACTTAGCGTGGAGGGACCTTGGCCTCAGCGACTCAAGCGGAGCGCTGTGCCATTGCTGTTTGTCCATTTGGTCCTTAATTTCACAGTAGGTGAGCAGGAAGTCTCTTGGGGGCATTTCAGGTCGATTTCGGACTGAAACCAGACGAGTATGTACAAGCGCCGATATATATATAAGGAAGGGGCAAAAGCACAAAGAGAAACAAAGGGTGACCGAATCGGAACGAAGACGTCCAAACGGGAACAAAGGGTTAGAGGGAGCGGAGCGGTACCGAAGGTCATAGGGCAAGACCTGTGATACATCCGAAAGGAGGTAGAGTGGGCGAGGCCCAGAGGGGCAGGAGGATGAGGGGAAGTGGGGGTGATGACTAACTGGCTAGAATAGAAGGAAGCAGTAGTCCAAATAGGGATGAGGGGGAATTGCGAGAAATACATTACAAACAGCGAGAGTGCCGGAGGCGGTCCGCGAAGCTCGGGGGTTGCGGAGCTTACGGAGGTTACGGAGGCGGGGTTGGAAGTCCGAGGAATATTGGCAATGGTGTTTACGTAGTATGAGGTCACCAATGCAATGGACTAAGACCGAGGTGGAGTCAAAGTCCGAGGTATGGACTATGACGGAGGCTCGGAGTAAGGTACGAACGGTGTCCGAGTGTGAAGTACGGAACAGCGGTGGATGGTCGTAACTTGGCGGAAGGGTGGCGGAGGAGTGACGGAGGAAGGAGAGAGGGGACAGGTAAGGAAGAGTAGTCAGGTCCGAAGGTGGATATCGGAACGGACGGAGAAAGCGTAGGGGATGACGGGAGGGTGGAGGCGTGGTGAGGGGGGAGCGGAGTTGTAGGAAGGGTGGCGAGTAGGGCGATGTTCAGTCCGAGATGAGTATCGGAACAGACGGAGAAGGGGTCGGAGAGGTAAGAGGAGGGGTGTGTTGCCAAGACCGAAGGTGAGTATCGGAAAGGCAGCGGTAGGTTATGACTCCGGAGGTGAAGAGGGTGGTATCCGGAAGTCGGGTCGGGGTCGTGTATGCACGGATATGACAGATACATCCTCATGTACAGGTATATATGAGAAATGATCTGGGAAAAATGATAAAAAATATCCGATGAGTCCCATGTGCTTAGGTGGGTCATATCGGCAACAAACAATATCGGAAAAAGGAAGGGAAAACAATAATCAAGAAAACAATAAAGCAATAAATGATTTCCAGCCAAAAAATATCCAACTCTATCCATCGCCAATCAACTCCCGCTAATCATGGATCCTAATACTCCTAAATGACGCGTTTCCAACGGTACCAATATCGTCCAAATCGGTACAGTGGTTGCTGAGATAAGTGAAATCCAGTCTGAGTGTGGCCACGCTGCTAGGTGGGCAGGGGAATTTGGTGTGTGGGGACTGGGAATGTGTCTGGAAAAATAGGAAAAAATCATGGAAGAGTAGAAATGGTATATGAGGACGTGTGTGATGTGTTTCGTGAAGTGGGGATGTGCAGGGATGGGGAAATCGCGATATTCGGTTCATTTAGGCAGTACCAGCTTGTCAGGGATCAGCCCCTGACCCCGCTGTCAGGGCACCCAACCACACCCCAGAACCACCCTCCCTGACTTCCCCCACTTCCCTGACCTCCCCATGCCTACATATCTCTCACAACTACAGCCTGCATGTGAACCTGCAGGAAGAATCATGTGGGTCAAGGTGAGCAACTCGCCTTAACCCATGTGACACCTTTTCCGAGTCATGGGAACATGCTTGGCTTCTACCCAGAGTCACATTATGAACTGTACAGTACACTTCCCTTTTATAGCAGCCAAGCAGGGAATAGGGAAACTTACCCTTCTTCTCAACTCAATCCCCGCTTAGTCCCTTCAGTGAGTTTGAGGAGCTGAGGACAGGGTCTAGCACCCAGCCACCCGGAACAACACACACACCTAGGCCTGAGGCCGGGCTGTCCCCGATCGAGGACCGAGCCCTGACATGGCTGTGCCCACCTACAATGTCCAAATTCCACTGAGTCATCACCAAGAAAAAGAGGAAAACTGCATCCTGACCAGCAAGGACAGAGGAACACCAAGTGCAGCACCGGAGGTAGGGGTCCTGCCACCTGCCATCTACGTGCTGTCCAAGCAACCCCCCAGATCCCTCAACCTAGCTGTAAAGCTGACCACCCTGACCTCCCTTGCCACTGTCTCTGTGTCAGCGCTCCTGGACTCAGGAGCCACTGGGAACTTTGTAAGCCCTGAGTTTGTCAGAAAGCACAGACTTGAGACGACCCTGCTCCCCCAACCCATTCCCGTCTGCAACGTTGATGGGACCCCAAACGAGAACAGGGCCATAACTGAGGAACTAGAGTGTCAGGGCAATAGCCCCGAACCCCGAGTCACATGTAAACTAGATACATATAGTCACGTGGGCAAGCGGGAACCTCCGGGTAACCGCTTACACACCACCGTAAAATACACTATCTTGTATCACTTATGGCCTTGTGTGCTGAGCCACCCTAAGACCTCACACTTTTTTAAGTGCAGGAGGTGTGTTTTACAACACAACCCACAACTCTACAATCTTAACATCTGACTCGGAAGCGCCTATGGTGCCTAAACATGCCCGCAAGGGCAAGGTCGCATCTGCAGCGACACTAAAAAGAAACGAGCGTTTATAAAGAAACCGCAATCTCCCATCATGGGAGATTCAAACCAAAAGCCATCATCAGACGATGACGAGGATCAACATGATCCAGGATTAGCAACCACCTCAGGGCTGGTCCCTGAAGGTTTTAGAAACTTACGTGGAGTAAGTGCGGGGCAAAATACCCCCAGAACTCCACAACATACCGATCTAACCCAAGCTGGGGAAGATCCCTCACCTCCTCACGAGGTGATTGACTTGCGCGAAAAATGCATAAGCGCCGAACGATCAGCCCAAAAAGCTGATTGGATAGAGTTGCAGGAAACTCCAGGGCCCCACTATCCCTTGGAGCCCCCCCCTCATGTCCCCAAGTCAAGCCCCAAAGGCAGACAAAGGGAAACAAAGGGAAGAGCCCCCGTGTCGGCTATCCGAAAAACTACTGGACTTGTTCCAGGTTCCGTCTGAATGGAGGACGGAAAGTGAAGATCAACTTCTTCTCAGGCTGAAAGCCCGAGAAGGCGCAAAAATACACCCTGAGAGCAGGATCTCCCAGAGCACGGAAGCCCCAAAAGAACTTCCGCTGTTTACACTCCCACACACCATGCCAGACAAGGCAAGGTCGCCAACCTCGGAGGAGGTCTCCAAGATAATGAAGAGGAGGCAAACTGAAATGAGGGAGTTCGCTGAGGAAGCCTTACGTAAAAGTAAGGAAAAACCAGCGAACAAACCCCTCTATGAAAGGGAAGCACCCTCCACAACGGCCTCGCCTAAACAAAGCGAGCGTGGAGTGTTCACTCCAAGAACCCATTCTGGAACCCCCAGAAGCGGAAATGTCAACTGGGGAGAGTCTCTGCTCGCCCAACCAAACTTCCTCCTGGAAAACCAGGAATCGCGCATAATAAACGTGATAAACTCGATCCAAAAAAAGATCGAGGAAACGAACCACAATAGCACGGCTCATCTAGAGATAACTCTAGAAAGAATGGCCAACGCAATTGACGCGTTGACTGAAAAAATCAGCGAACAAACAGATTTGCTGAAGGAAATAAATTTCTCACAAAAAAGTGAGGAAACAAATAAACACCCCTGGACCACGGTCCAGGACATAAATAGAACTCGTGAAAAATTCACGAAAAGAACCACCAGTGAAAGCACACTGGAATATCATCAGCGACTCGACAGAGACGCTAAGGAGATCCTTCTCCCAAGGATAGGAGAAGACGATGCCGAAAGAAGGCATCGTTCAGAGATTAGGAGGAGAATTGGCACGTACCAAAGGTTCAGCCAAACGTCCACTTATGATGGACCTCTCAAACAGAGAGGTAACTCATTCACACCCTCTCAAAACAATGAGAGAATACAAATACAACTTCAGGCGAGTTCGGCTGAAACCAAAGAAACGCTGCGAGGAAGATTTCCCCCAGCAAAAACCCCCCCAAAGGAGAGATCTCCATTGGATAGCGACCCACGAAGGCAGGGGAGCAAGAAGAGTACCTGGAGAAATGGTACGAAAAGGCCATAAGAATGGTTAAAGTGAGAATACTCACTCCCTACCCAGAAGGAGTGAAACCAGAAGCCCTAAAGAATGGGCTGGCATTCCCTGACAAGAAATGGTCAGGGGAGAACGACATGGAATCGTTCTGGCAGTGGTTCACAGAACTACTGGGATTCCTTGCCTCGTGAGGATGCAAAGGGCCCCAATTTGATGAAGTCCACCTGGACTGCTTGATTCATGGATTAGGGGGGCCCGCGTTTGACCTCGGAATTAGACTCCGAGACGAAACTCTCCTCAGAGGAGACGAGGGCATGTTCCTCAAGGTTCTCAACATATTGATGAGAACCTTCATCAAAGCCTCCGCCGCATTGAACGCGACAAAGAAATACCGCAATGTCAAACACGAAGCAGAAAAAGGCCTAAAACAGTTCTACTTAGAACTGTCAAAAGCAGCATCCCAGATGGTGACGCCGCCAGACCAGGCGTCCTTCAATGCCAGGTTCCTAAACTACATTCCCCTCGAATGGAAGAGGGAAATGATTGCTCATGATAGAATCAGAGCAGACTTCTCCTCAAACGAGGAGATGTTAAAAGCAATATCTCGTGTAGATGAGATAATTGACGGGCTGAAGATGTCTTCAGCCTACAAATCAGGCTACTATACCAGAACAACTACCATGGCAACCACGAGCCGCGGCAGAGCCCTCCCATCAGGAAAGAAGGCGGAAGAGCTGAAACCCAGATGGAAAGAGGATACATCCTCGAAAAACTCGAGGAAAACTGACCAAAAGTCAGTTCCAATTTGCGGCAAATGCGGCAAAATAGGGCAAACGAAAGATTGCCCAAGACACAATATAACGAGCGATGAAAAACCAAGGCGCATAGCTGCCATGGAGATCGCGAACTCAACGGATGAAGAGTCGAAAGGCTCATCAGATGAGAAACCAGAGAACAACTCTGGTAACTCCGAAGCATCAAGCTTCGAAGTAGAGGACCCATACGAAGGACCTCAATACTCACCCAACTCAGAGGGTGAGGAAGTCAACGTCGGGACCATAAGAATGGCCCAATGTCAGTCATCAACCACGATGACATAAATTATAAAATCAAACTGGCTGTAGCACACCAGTTAGAAAACACGGCAGACGAAAAAGTCGCCGAAGCCTTGGTGGAAGCACCAAGAAAAGATGCCTTGGGGAAATACACCAAAGTACCCAAGGAAAACAAGGACAAAGGGAAGAAGGACCAAAAGTCCATCAAAACCCAGTCCCCCTTGTTTGATGCGAAATTCCGCATCTCAAAAGACACGGGAAAATACCCCGCAAACAGACCGCTCTCAACGAAGAGAATGCTAACGGCTCACATAAAAATAGCAGGCATAAAAGCCTATGCGCTATTCGATAGTGGAGCCGAAACAGATGCGTTATCGCCGGACTTTGTCCGTGCGGTCCACATCCCAATTCTCCGATTGGAGAACCCAGTCGTCCTTCAAATGGGGACGAAAGGAACAAGATCACAGATCCTGTTCGGAACCAACGTGGACGTTGAGATCAACGGCCACATAGAAAAACACTACTTCGATGTAATTAACATCAACAGATACGACGCCATCTTCGGCACCCCCTGGTTAAACAAAAACCAGGTAAGCTTAGACTTCCGGTCCCACAAAGTGAGAACAGTGAACAAGGGCAACATAGACACCCTTGGAATAAGCGAAGACCGTGTGATGAGATCACATGGATGGAAAACTCGAGCAAGAGCCCGAGAACAACCAAAAAAGAAGCCCCCCTGACAGGGAGGCGAGATTGAAACACACCTCAGGGTAATCACAAGAAAATACCCTGAAGGTTGGCCCAATCCTAGTCCGGAAGGACTAGAACTTCCAGACGTACCACACCTGGAAGGTCTCTCCATGAACAACCCCGAGTTCGAAATACTCAGGGAGTGGTGGAGAGAAAAATTTGAAACCATAATGGCGCCAGTGCCATTAGAAATGCCTCCCTTGAGGGAGGTGAACCATCGAATCCCGTTGAAGGATCCGAACAAGAAATTTCAGGAAAACACCCCGAGATGTCCTGCAGCACTGCAGGAAGCACTAGCGACCAAAATAGATCGCTATGTAAAAGCAGGATGGTGGTATCCTGTGAACAGCGAGCGAGCATGCCTGCTACTGTGCATCTGCAAAGCAGATGGATCTTTGCGCATGGTAATAGACGCGAGGAACCGTAACTCAAACACGATCCTCAACGTCACACCAATGCCAGACATGCGACTGATCCAAGAATCAGTCGCCAGAGCAACATACCGATCCAAGATCGATATGTCGGACGCGTACGAACAAATATGTGTGGATCCAGAAGACGTCCATAGGACGACATTCTCCATGCCCCATGGGACGTACAACTCGAACACGATGCAGCAAGGAGACTGCAACGCTCCCTGCACCTTCCAGCGCACACTGACCTGGGAACTACAAGGAGAAGTAGGCAGACGCCTACACGTCTGGTTCGACGATATATTCACCAGCACAAGCTTGGTGGAAAACCACAATAAAGCACTATTGTGGTTATTCACTCGCCTAAAAGGGGCAAAATTCTACATAAGCCGGAAAAAATTCCAGCCATTTGCCCCAATCCTAGACGTTCTAGGAAGCTGAGTGGACGAACAGGGCATCCACACTCAAGCGGATAAAATGGAAAAAATCCGCAACTGGCGAGAGCCAGTAGACCACACAGGAGTCCTAAGATTCCTGGGAATGGTAGAATATCTATCGATATTCATGCCAAACGTCAGCAGTTACACAGGACCACTGCAAACAATCTGCTCAAACAAGCAGACATTCAGGTGGACACCACTCCACCAGAAATGCTTTGACGAAATCAAACGTCTAGCATGCAGGGCTCCGATCCTGAAGCCCATCCAGTGGAACCCACCGGAAAGCCTCTCAGAAGAAGAGAGGACCAAACTCCACATCTGGGTCATAACAGACGCATGCCCAGCAGGCATGGGTGCATTAATTGGACAAGGTGAAAGGTGGCAGACTTGCCGCCTGGCCGCATTCATGTCCAAAAAGTTCACCAACACACAACGTAGGTACTTTGCCTACGAGCTCGAGGCACTGGGTGTCCTTGAAGCACTCATGAGATGGCAAGACGACCTCATGGGAGGCCGTGAATTCACAGTAATCACAGACCACAAAGCTTTGGAATATTTCAAAGCGAAAAACCACAACTCAGGGAGACACCTGAGATGGAAAGCCTCTTTCGCAAGCTTCAATTGCGAAATAAAATACGTGGAAGGCCACAAAAACAAAGTGGCAGATGCACTCTCACGATACTACGACTCATCAACGGACGAGGATCTGCATTTCGACGATTATGTGTCGGCGGACATCCACCTGGACAAAAATGCAGAAGACATTATCCCCAACAGAATCGAGGAATACGAAGAACTGCTACTAAGCAGTACCCTGAGTAAAAACTCAGAGAGACAGAGACTCGCAGCGATATGCGCAAGAAACACCCTAGAGGAAGCTCTAGGGGGGAGTGATAACCTAGAGGAAACTCTAGGGGGGAGCGCCCAAAATCTGGAAGAAATCATAACTCCAGAAGAGAACCTTCGAAAACAATTCGAAGAAAAAGACCTCATTGAGGCAATAAAATCTGGATACTTGAAAAGCCAGATCCACCGGGAAATCCTAGAGAACCCGGGGAATTTCAAAAACTTCTCCATAAAAGATGGGCTGATAACCCGACTTGGAGAAGGAGGAACGACCCAAATAGTAGTCCCGAAAGGAAACTACGAAAGGAAGTCCATTCAGGGAATAATCCTCGAGAACATCCACGAAACACTTGGACACCTAGGATCCAAGAAAACAGTGGAAACCCTCCATCGACACTTCTGGTGGAAGTCAATGAGAAAGGATACCCACAAGTTCTGCAGGTCTTGCGGAACTTGTCAAACGACAAAGAAAAGCACCAGGAGAAATCCCGGAATGCTTCACCCACTCCCGACCCCGGAGACACCATGGTCGTCAATAGCCATGGACTTCACAGGTCCATTCCCAACAAGCTTGGGATATGATTACCTCTGGGTAATCATCTGTAGGTTGACGTCCAACGTCCACCTATTTCCAATAAAGACAACAACGAATGCACTAGAACTAGCATTCGTATTTCTTCATGAAGTTGTAAGACTCCATGGTCTACCACACTCGATCATATCAGATCGAGACTCAAAATTCACGTCAAAATTTTGGCGCGAACTACACCGAATACTCGGTGTACAGTTGAAATTCACAACTGCATTCCACCTGCAAGGCGACGGCCAAGCGGAAAGAATGATACAAAAAGTAGTACAAATACTACGCGTGATGGTTAGACCAGACCAACGCGACTGGGCAGCAAAACTGTCGATGGCGGAATTCGCGATCAATGCGAGCTCGAACACATCGACAGGATTTGCCCCGTTCGAATTAATCTACGGCCATATGCCAAAGATGTGCCTAACAGCACCACTCTCGGACTACCTGGGAGTAAATGACTTCGCTCAAAAAGCGAAGGAAAACCTCATGGCAGCACACGACACAATAATACATAATCGCGCTGCTCAAACAATCCAGGCGAATAAGAAAAGACGCCCGGACCCGCCTTTGAGAAAAGGCGAGCTCACATACTTATCCACGGATAAGCTGAACCTACCCAAAGACAGGGGACTCTCGGCATCACTACGCCCCCAAAAACGGAGGCGGAGGAAGTAAAGCCGAGGGACGATGGCCCACAGCCAAGAGCGTGGGAAAGTTCTGGGCAAGTAACTCGCCCGGACAGCCACACCATGTATGAGAAATCACATGGGCTAGGCGAGTAACCCGCCTAGACCACGTGAACCACAGGCTCACGTGCAAAAGAACACACATCTGCAGTGAATCCCATGCACACAAGAATGAAAACCCCTCCCACCACCACGAGTAACATAACGACGAAATGTCGTTCTCTGGGGGAGGTAACCCTCGGTTCGATCCAAACAAACCACCGGATATCGAAATACGACAACCCGGGGAGCAAGACTCCCCGGAACAACAACAACACCAGGCGCAGATAAGCGCCATGGATTACATGACACATGCAGCACAAATGAGTGCTGCGAACCAACAACCATCCGCATTGCTAACAGGCACCGCATACCCCCAGCCTCCCCAAAGAGGCTTCCAACCATACGCAGTGCAAACTGCACCGATGGCGCAACAAGCGCCATTCCAGGGGCAGCATTTGCTGCTGCAGCCCCAGGCATACTCCCCAGGGAACTTCCCTGGCCAGATCAACCCCTGGATTAGCCAATTCGGCCCAGGTCCAACAACACCCCAGCCAAATGCAGGCTGGGAATCAGCTATCGCGTCAGCAGTAGCTGCTCAGACAGGTCAGCTCCGTGAGGAGCTGAAAGAGATGAAGTCCCTCATAGGAGGGAGACAAGGGAGCGACAGCGGCTCCTCGTCCAGACCGTCCAAATGGGCATGGTCTGATAACTTGAGGGCGTCAGAAGATGCCTGCGACCATTGCGCCCACTGGAGGCGCGAATACAACAGAGCATGAAGAGATGCTGAGGGCATCTTTGACTCTCTGAAAGACACAGAGAGAGAAGTCAATCTCCAAAAAAGGGAGATCGAATTACTGAAACACGAGCTCAGAGAGGCATGCGCACTGGCAGACCTCGCTGCCAAACCCATCATGACGGGGGCCTCTCAGGTCAGGGGGAGGGGATACGGTGCCAGGGCACCGACTATCCGCCACCCCATGGGCAGGCGACCCTGTCCGGGTTGCATAAGGGCCCGCCCTCAGAAAGGCAAACCCATGTCGAGGGGAAGAGGGAGAGCGGTAGGCAACTGACAGCAGACCCTAAAACGGGGACCACTGCCAGAGGTGGTGGGCCGCTGAGTACCTCAGCACCCTATGGGCAAGCTACCCTGCAGGGAAGTGTCCACATGCTATACGAGACTGCCGAACTCAACGAGTTCGGCAAAGTCGAAGCTCCAGTCGACATAACAATCGACCCCAACTTCCCCATGAGGAGAATAGCGGGGTCAGAAGCGGCGCATGATGCCACATACGCTTGGTGGACAAGCGTGAGTGGGAAAGAATTCATACACTGGTACGAACAGGCTGAAACCGCCTTCAAAAGCGGCAAGGTACACAGAACCCTTCGCGAAAAAGCGAAGGAAACCGAGAAATACTTCTTGGGACTCCCGAGTATCGCAAGACTCGCGGAGGAATATAATTCCCCAGAGAATAAGGGAAAAATCTCCTGGGAAAGTCTAGGCAAAGCTGCCTACTTAAAGTCCCAGTTCAAACCACTCAGGACTCCTGGGAACGTGCCGCAAAAACTGCGGAACGGGAAGCGAAAGCTTCCAAATACCAGGAAAGAGACGCAAGTCTCCATGCTGGACAACCAGCCCAACGACCATCCTTCCCCACGGGAAGAACGGTAGACCTACTGTACTCTACACCTGAGCCAAGCAGCTCAGGAACACAACAACCTGCTCCCACCCAGGGAGCACCCACTTCGTCGAGCCCACAGCCCGACAATGTAGCCCAGGCTACGTCATCGCATCCGACACAGCAATCAGATGTCCAGATGAACAACCCGGAGGAAAACCCTCCTCCGGGGCAATGAATCCACCCTTGAGAGAAGGGAAGTGACATGGTAATACGCCATCGAGGCGCCCGTGAAAACACCTTCCCCCAACTCGAGGCCCCGCACACAATACTGTATGCGAGGAACCGCAAGTAACAATTGCGGAAATCTCCACTCCATCCAAAGACCCACATCCACCACTTACACATGAACCCTCACAGAACAAGTGAGGAACACCAAAGACATACAACCTTTGGGTCGAAATTCATTTTCGACAAACTCCACCATTTTTTTCTCTTCTCTCCCTGCGATACCAATGTATCGCTGTTCACTTCAAAGTAACGGCCCACACTCATTCATTCCTTAAACCCCCTCTCTTTCCTTCACCGACATGTACAAAATTGCCCACTTTAAAGTGGCGACAACAAAACACTCATTGATAATTCCAAACTCAATGTAAATCAACTATTAAAACTCTGTTTTATTCACTATCAACCTTGTATGCGTCGCAAATGCAATGCAAGGGGGGAGAATGTCAGGGAAATAGCCCCGAACCCCGAGTCACATGTAAATTAGATACATATAGTCACGTGGGCAAGTGGGAACCTCCGGGTAACTGCTTACACACCACCGTAAAATACACTATCTTGTATCACTTACGGCCTTGTGTGCTGAGCCACCCTAAGACCTCACACAAACTCCCAAACTGTCAGGGCACACCTGCCTGACCCGGGTCCACCCGGGTCCACCCGGCCACACCTCACCTGCTGTCCCACTGCCCATCCTTCCCCTCCCTCCTTCCCTCCTCTTTCTTTCTTTCTTCTCTCTCCCTTCTCTTTTCTTTATTTCATTCTTCCCATCATTCCCCTCCTGTTTATTCTTTCTATTTACATGGACCACTTTCCTTTGCATCAATGTACTATTGACCCGCCTGACCCAGACTCCCCAGATGGCTCCCCACTGTGCCCAGCACATGCACCTGCACCGGATGCCCTCGGGATCCCCCGTGGGGACACCCGGATGGCTGCAGTTGTCTCCAAGGATGATGTGGCATCCATCATGTGACTCAAGCCGCATGTACATAAATGTACCTGAAGTGGGAACCGAAGAAGTAACCTTCTTCTCACCTTTTCCACTTCAGGTAAGTTAGTGTAGTTTTCCCTTTCAATAACAATTCACCTTTTCCACTTCAGTCTGAGTGGCCAGGGACAGCTGTCCCATATCGGGCCTCCAGTACGCATGCCCGATCTACCCCCCACGAGGTCCTCAGCGCCGGGCACTATACCTGGACCCCCTCAACCCCGGATGCGTGCCTGACACAAACTAACCAAGACAGTTACTCCAAGCTCTCCCCCGTCATGCAACATCCAACCATCTGATGTTCCGTTAGCACCTGTGCCCCAGGCTCCCATCCCTCCATTACCATCCATCGAGTTTGTCAGCCATTCCGCATTTGCGAAGGCATGTTGACTTGAAGGATCGGTATCCTTCAGCCTAACCATCCCTTCCCAGGACAGCCGCTTGAGGGCTGCTGTCATATCCATCTACGACCATCGCCCTCCACTACCTCCGCTCCTTCTTCACTAACCTCGGAGCCCCCATATTCCGCAATCACCTCCGACTCCCTCGATGGTCACCACCCCCTCAATTCAATATATTACCTATGCCTCCCTAAGTACGGAACCCTGAAGGCCTCCGGACAGCTCCGACATCCGCTAGCGCACTCCCACCCCTGCTGGGCAATACACTTGCTTGCTCTGCAAGTCTACCTTTGGGCCTATCCCTCCTTTCCATTTCTGGGTTATAGCCCGCCACTCTGCTAACCCTGTAACCTGACTCATCGGTAATATTCAATCAGCTAATGTTCAACTCCATTAGCTCTGCTCCGCTTGGTCCCGCTATTCATGGGCCTGCCCTCACTGTAACTATATATACTTAACTTGTAGATAGGTTACACCCCAGTGATAAAATCGACTAGAGTTGATCCCCCTTTTAGTTCTCGCTGCCAGTAAGTAAATTAGGGCATGGACATGTAACTAGGCACAGCGCTCCTGGTCCGAGTCACTGAGGCCGAAGCCCTCCGCCATGGAGACATCTCCTTCGTCTCGCTTCTGGTCTCTAACAGCTGCCTCCTCCCACACCGATTCTGTTGACCTTTTGGCCGTCCTGAAGGAGTACCATGAGTTCGCAGACATGTTCAGCAAGAGCAAAGCCTCAACGCTAGCACCACACTGTGAGCATGACCTGAAGATTGTCAGGGACGCGTCCGGGGTCAAGAGGGCCCGGGGGTAATGTCCGGCACTGAGGCCGTCGTGGGGTGTGGAGCGGGCGTGCGTACTGGTGGGCCCGATCCGGGACAGTGGTCCCTGGCCACTCAGACTGAAGTGGAGAATGTGAGAAGAAGGTTACTTCTTCGGTTCCCACTTCAGGTACATTTATGTACATGCAGCTTGAGTCACATGACGGGTGCCACGTCATCCTCGGAGGCAGCCACAGGCATCCGGGTGTCCCCATGGGGGATCCCGAGAGCGTCCGCTGCATGCGCGCATGCTGGGCACAGCAGGAAAGCCGTCCAGGGTGTGTGGGCCGGACGGGTCAATAGTACATCGATACAAAGGAAGGTGGTCCGTGTAGATAGAAAGAAATAAACAGGAGGAGGAAGATGAGAAGAATGAAATAAAGAAAGGGGAAAGAAGAGGGAAAAGAAAGGGGAGGAGAGGGAGGAAGGAGGGGGGAGGGGGATAGACAGTGGGGAGCGGGTGTGGTGTGGCTGGGTGGGTCCGGGTGGACCCGGGTCAGGCGGGTGTGCCCTGACAAAGATTGACCTTGAGGAAGGCACTTCACCACCAAGAAAGATCGCTACCCACTTCCCCACATCTCAGACCTCCTTGATGCACCTAGCTGTGCCACTGTCTATACCAGACTCGACCTCCGGCATGCTTACCACCTGGTTCACATTGCAGCAGGTGACGAGTGGAAGACTTCCTTCCGCATGCGCTATGGTTTTTACAAGTGGCTCGTCATGCCATTTGGTCTCACAAATGCACCCACGGCCTTCCAGCAATTTGTCAACATGATCTTTGCCAACCTCTTGGACGTTTCTGTGGTAGTCTACCTAGACAACATCCGTACCTACTCGGAAGACATGGCTTCACACCAGGAGCATGTCCAAGAAGTTCTTAGGAGACTCCGCAAACACGGCCTATATGCCAATCCAAAGAAATGTGAATTTCATATGGTGTCATGACCGACAAATCCCGGGGCTCCATCAGCGGCGAACCAATGCCGATAGGCGAATCCGCCGACCCGAAACCCATCCTAACCAGCCCCCAACCCCATGTCTGGCCTCCTGCCTTACTGCATGAGACTTTGCCAGTAATCAGAACCTAGACCCTGCCGGTATTCCGACCTTACCTCCAGTTCCTGAGCCCTTGGCGCTCCCGGCATTCAGTCATGCCTGCCTTGTCTCCATCCGAACCACACTCATCACTTCCCGCTATGTGGTCACAGCCATGCCCCGCTTCCGTGCATTCCGCACCCTCTGCCCACTCCGCACCCTCTGCCCATCTCTGCACCTTCTGGCCACTTCTGGTTGCCCTTGACACCTCTGGTCAGGTCAACACCTCTGTACCTCTGTTGGCCTTCATGCTGTCCTTGTGTGACAGTGCTGGCAGATCAACCTCTGTTTGCGGACTTGTGTCGGCACCGCACCGACCCCGCTTATTTGCGGACTTGTATCGGCGCCGCGCGCTGACCTCCGCTTTTCCTCCGGCCATTTGTCACTTGGCAGCTTGTCATTCATTCTTTGCCGAGTGCCATTCATTGTTTGCTTCCCTGCCAATATTGGCATTTGATCCCCTCTTTATTGGCACTAGGTTATTGATCTCATTCAGTTATTCATCAATAACCCTTGCCACTTATTGTTTATTGATCTGTTCCTCATTTCCAGTTCCTGGGCTCTTGTCCTTATTTAGTTTGACAATCCCCACTTATCTCCGCGCCGGACCGCGCCGGACTGACCGGCCTTTCTATATTCCCTCTTGCCTATTTATATACCTTGTAAATACTTTTGGGGACCTCAGTCTGAAATCAACTAGAGTACCCCCCTGTCTGTTCTGAGTCTCTTCTTCTGCAAAGGGGCTTCCCCCCCTCTGAGTCCGTGCTCGCGGAGTCCGCGCTCCTCCTACAGGTCCGCTCCGCCCGCAAGTCTTGTTTGAAGTCCGCTGTGAGTGTCAATCCGTAAATACGGGATCTCCCCCAAACGTCAAGCTCAGGGCACAGCGCTCCACCTGAGTCGCTGAGGCCGCGATCCCACTCTGCTAACCTTGGACAGCGCTTCCGGACGCGCCGCATATTTCCGCCCGCATATCCGTGCGCGCGCTCCAACAGACCTCTGCCACAATCTCCGACTCCGAAGCATCCCAGATCTCTGACAGTATTCCGACTCCGACAATAATCCCGTCTCTGACATATGGACACTATGGAATATCTCAGATATTGCCTTTCTCCCTCTGGACTCACCATGTCCATTGAGAAGGTCAAAGCCATCCCAGATTGGCCCAAGCCCCATAAAGTCAAGGATGTCCAGTCCTTCCTTGGCTTCGCTAACTTCTATCAGTGTTTCATTCACCAATACTCCAACATCGTGGTCCCCTTGATGCACCTCATGCATAATGGAGCCCCTTGGATCTTTTCCAACAACTGTCGATCTGCTTTCAATACTCTGAAAGAAGCCTTCATGTCAGCCCCCATCCTGATGCATTGGGTACCTGATGCCCCTCTCATTGTAGAAACCGATGCCTCCGATTACACAATCTCTGTGTTATGGAAATGGGAATTTCCCATTTCTAGCCTCTTATGGGCCCTGTGTACTATAATATCACGTGACATATATATATATATATTAAGAACTGAACCATCAATTACTACCCAGAAACACTCCTGTCCATGTTATTGTAAACACCATTGTTATATTCTGTTACATTAACTGTAACACTCTTTCGATATCACGGCCCTCTCCTGCACCCGAACACTATAGAAATGGGCCAATTAGGCCCCATTTTTATAACACTCTGGAATCCTGTCCATCCATTGTGATGATAGAGAGATTCGCCCCATTGCTTTCCACTCAAGAACCCTTTCGGCACCGGAGCTCAACTACAACACCCATGATAAGGAACTGCTTGCCATCCATGATGTGTTCTGATCGTGGCGTCACTACCTTGAAGGTTCTGGAACCCCAATCGATGTCGTTACCGACCACAAGAACCTCGAGTATTTCTCCACCACCAAACTCTTGACTTGGTGACAAGCCCGCTGGTCAGAGTTCCTTTCCCAATTCCACATGACTGTCCAATTCTGTCCTGGAAGACTCGGAGTAAAACCAGATGCGTTGACTAGACACTGGGATGTCTATCCCAAAGAAGGGGATATGGACTACACTTGCGTCAATCCACAGAACTTCCAACTGGTCTTCACTTCAGAGCAGCTCACTGCATCCTTACAAGCCACATTCCTAGCTGCCACAGTAATCTGTGCAGCCATACTCAATGACACAGAGGCTCTCCATCGAGACATCCTATCATTCCTCTCCTCTGACACCACAATCTCTACTCATCTTGCCTCCCCCAACCTCCCCAATTCCCACTGGTCCGTCGATGCCGAAGGCCTGTTAAGGCTGGACAACCGCATTTATGTTCTGGACTCTAATGACCTTTGTCTCCGTGTATTGTGAGACAAACATGACCACCAGCTCTCTGGATACTTCAGTCAAAACCAGACCTTAGCGCTAGTCTGTCGTAATTATACCTGGCCAGGTATCCGTACCTTCATCAAGAACTATGTGTCCTCCTGCACTTCTTGTGCCTGCACCAAAGTCCCTCATCACAAGCCTTACAGCTTACTCAAACAACTCCCTATCCCCGATCGCCCTTGGAACTACATCTCCATGGATTTCATTGAACAGCTTCCCTCCTCTTCTGGATTCACTTCCATCTTGGTCATTGTGGACCGCCTGTCCAAACAGTGCATCTTCATCCCTACCCATGATACCATCACCTCTCCAGAACTGGCCAAGCTATTCCTTCTCCACATGTTCTCCAAGCACGGAGTTCCTTCCCACATCACCTCTGACAGAGGTCCGGAGTTTGTTTCTCATTTCTTCCGTTCACTTGGTAAAGCCCTCGATATCTGCCTCCACTTCACCTCCAGTTATCATCCAGAAGGAGATGGACAAACCGAATGGATGAACCAGACGCTCAAGCAGTACCTGCACATCTATAGTAATTATCAGCAGGATAATTGGTCCAAACTCCTACCTCTTGTGGAGTTCGCTTACAATAACGCTTCAAATGCCACCACAGGCATCTCTCCATTCTTTGCTAATAAGGGCTCCCATCCAAACATCACTGTTCACCCAGAGCGAGACTTGACATCAGTATGCGCCCAAGAGTACTCAGTGGATCTTGACTCCCTCCATCACTTCCTTTGCAAGGAAATTAGGAACTTTGGTCTATGTAAAGGCCAAGTACTTCCGTCCCACCCGGCCTTCCAAGAAGCTCTCTGAGAAAACCTCGGCCCTTTTGAGATCATTGCCCATGTTGGAACTCACTCCCTCACTCTCCACCTCCTGGAAAACATGTGAGCCATCCACCCGGTATTCCATGTTTCGCAGATCGAACCCTCCGCCCCAAACATCATTCCAAACTGCTGCCAACCACCTCTGCCTCCAATAGAAATCGAAGGCAAAATGGAGTTCGAGATTGAGGAGATCCTTGACTCCTAGATCGACCAATGTAGACACAACAAGCTGCTCTACCTGGTCAAGTGGTTAGGCTATGAAGGGACTGATGAGGAGACACAATGGCTCCTCACCGGCGAACTCGATCATGCCTCCGACCTCGTCAAAGCACTTGGTACCCAGACAAGCCTGGACTGTCATATCCGTACAAACCCGACCCCGATCCAACTCCCAGACCCTCTGCTTCATCACCTCCAGAGTCCTACCCTATCCCTGTCTGCTCTGATGTCCACCTTCGGACCAAACATCACTCCTCTCACTACCCTCCTCCTCTTACTCCTCCTCACTCCTCACGTCACCTCCTCCCCTTCCGTCCCTCTCCTACCCTACCTCCATCTGCTCCGATATTCACCTTTGGACCTGACATCATTCCTCCTCTTACTCCTCTTCTCACTCCCCTCCTCGCTCCTCCCCTTCCATCCCTCTTCTGCCAAACCTCTGCCAAGTTACGACCTTCCACCGCCATCCTGTACCTCATACTTGGACAGTGCCCATACCTTCGCTCCGAGATTCTGTCCTAGTTCCAACCTCAGACTTTGACTCCACCTCAGCTTAAGTCCATTGCATTGGTGACCTCATCCTACATAAACACCATTGCCAATCTTCCTCGGACTTTCAACCCCACCTCCGCAGCCTCCGTAAGCTCCGCAACCTCCAAGCTTCACGGACCATACTCGGCACTTTCGCTGCTTGTAATGTATCTTTTGCGCTTTCCCCTCATCTTTATTTGGACTACTGCTTCCTGCCATTTTAGCCAGTTAGTCATCATCCCCACTTCACCTCATCCCCCTGCCCCTCTGGGCTTTGCCCTCCTTATCTCCTTTTGGATGTACCACAGAGTCTAACCCATGACCTTTGGTGCCACTCTGATTCCATCATCCCTTTGTCTCCATTCAGATGCCTTTGTTCCAATTCGGACCCCCTTTGGTTTCCTTGTGCTTTCATCTCTCCACTATATACAGGTGCTTGTACATACTCGTTTTGGACCCTCAGTCTAAAATCGACCAGAAATGCCCCCTAGATACTTCCTGCTCACTGCCTCTGAAATTAAGGACCAAATGGACAAACAGCAATGGCACAGCACTCCCCTTGAGTCGCTGAGGCCAAGGTCCCTCCTTGCTAAGTCTCTGGTTCCCCTCCGGAATTGTCCGCTCTTGCCCAGTTCTAACATGGACCTGAAGCTCAGGAATCCCGACCCCTCTTCCATCTCTCCTTTCTCTCCACTCCTCATTTCCATTTTCATTTTTTTTCTGTAAGTACAGCTCCCCTCACCTTACTAATTCAAGGGTTCAGGCCTAAGAAGGGGATACTGTCTGTCAGGGCATGCCGCTCTGCACCCTCCTGTTGCTCCTCCTCCCTCTTTCCCTTTCTCCTTTGTCTTCCTTCTTTCCCTCTCTTCTTTCCTTTCTTTCTTTATATGGACGACCTCTCCTCTTACCCATGTAGCATGGACGCATCTGACACCGAGTACTCCATGTGGGTACTGTGCCGCCGGATATGCTGCACATCCTCATTTGTACTTCTCTCCTCTGACACTCGGGATCGCCCACGGAGCCATCCATGATAGCCCAGCTCCACCCAGGCTGACGTGGCACCCCCCACATGACCCGTTCCCACCTGTATATAAACCGAGCCGAAGCAGAACCAAAGAAGTAGCCTTCTTCTCACTACTGCTTCAGACAAGTATCTTACTCTAGCTTAGTTTAGTTTAGTTTAGCCTTTCATCCTAATAACAATCACTACTGCTTCAGCCTAAGGAGCCAGACAGGGATGCAAGCCTGAGTGAGGGCCCCTCACCATACATTCCCATTACTCTGCTGCCACCCAGGCCGCTAGCACCAGGGGCTACGCTGCTACCCCCACCTCTCCTGTACTGTCCCTGACAGCAGAAGAAGGCTTCAACCTAGTCTCCCCTGCCTCCTCCAGCATGGTGACCGAGGAGCAGTACCAGGACCTGCTGACCAGGTTCCAGGAACTGCAAGCGATCCTCGAGAGCAGAATCCAAAACCCACCACCTGCACCCAAACCCAAAGCACCCAAGGTCGCCACACCCACCGCCTTCACTGGCACGAGCGAGGACCTCAACCACTTCAAGGCAGAATGCGGGATCTATTTCCATGTCCATGCAGCAGAGTTCCCTGACACTCTGTCCCAGATCCTCTTTGTCTTGTCGTACATGAAAGGAGGAGCTGTGGGAGCATGGGTGACTGTTAGAACTGGGCAAGGGCGGACAATTCTGGAGGGGAACCGGAGACTTAGCAAGGAGGGACCTTGGCCTCAGCGACTCAAGCGGAGCACTGTGCCATTGCTGTTTGTCCATTTGGTCCTTAATTTCATAGGAGGTGAGCAGGAAGTCTCTAGGGGGCATTTCAGGTCGATTTTAGACTAAGGACTAAAACGAGTATGTACAAGCGCTGATATATATAATGGAGAGGGCGAAAGCACAAGGAAACAAAGGGGATCCGAATCGGAACGAAGGCATCCGAACAGGAACAAAGGGATGACAGAAGCGGAGCGGTACCGAAGGTCATAAGGTAGAACCTGTGGTACGTCCGAAAAGAGGTAAGGAGGGTGAAGCCCAGAGGGGTAGGAGGACAAGGGGAAGTGGGGATGATGACTAACTGGCTAGAATGGGAAGAAGCAGCAGTCCAAATAGGGATGAGGGGAAAACGCGAGAGATACATTACAAGCAGCAAAAGTGCCGAAGATGATCCGTGGAGCTCGGAGGTTACGGAGGTTATGGAGGCAGGGTTGAAAGTCTGAGGAATATTGGCAATGGTGTTTACGTAGTATGAGGTCACCAATGCAATGGACTAAGGCCGAGGTGGAGTCAAAGTCCGAGGTAGGAGCTATGACAGAGTCTTGGAGCGAAGGTACAAGCAGTGTCCGAGTAGTATGAGGTACGGGACAATGGTGGAAGGTCATAACTTGGCGGGAGGTCGGCAGAAGAGGACCAGAGGGAAGAGGGAGGAAAGAGGAAGAGTGGCGGAAAGGAGAGTTGTCAGGTCCGAAGGTGAGTATCGGAGCGGACAGGAGAAGAGTAGGAGGATGATGGAAGGGTGGAGGTGTTGTGAGGAGGGAGCGGAGGAGTGGGAGGAGGAGTAGGAAGAGGGTGGCAAGAGGAGTAGGAGGAGGGTGGCGAGAGGAGTGGTGTTCGGTCCGAGGTGAGTATTGGAGCGGACGGAGATAGGACAGGAGAGGGACAGAGGAGTGGAGGTGGCATGGGGGGTGAGAGGAGGTGTGGTGTCAGGACCGAAGGTGAATATCGGAACGGACAGCAGTAGGGCAGGACTCCGGAGGTGGTGAAGGAGGAGGTCCGGGAGTTGGGTCAGGATCGGGTATGCACGGATATGACAGTGACACAGCACACGATTGCGCTGCTGACAGTGGGATCTCCCGCAATCACAGAGCTTGATGCCATGTTCCAAGATCCAAACCGCAAAGCCACCACCTGACAGAAGCTTGCTGCCCTGCAGCAAGGTACTGACTCCATGGATAAGATTATCCAGGAGTTCGAGATCCATGGCCCCGCCTTGTGGCTAGTTGACATGGGGCTGGTAGACCGCTTCGAACAAGCAATCAACGTGCGGCTCCATGAGAGCATCCATCACCTGCGTCCCATGCCAAGGACTTGGGCAGAATGGAAACAAGAAGCCACCCTCCTTGACAACCAGTGGTGGCGCTTCCAGGGGATGCAACCCCACCTCCCCCTGTTTAAACTGCCCCTTCCCCCCACAAGACTGCCACCGCCAACCCCCCAGCCCTTCGCACACCTGCCACCCGGACTCCCACCGCAATCTGCCGCTGCCCCTGTGACCCCCACAGCCACGGCCCTACACCCCCCAGCTCCACTCCCCCAGCCAATGGACCTTGACCGTTTGAGGGCAGACCAGCGACGAGGGCTATGCCACAACTGCAATGCCCTGGGGCACTTTGCATGAGACTGCCCCCTCCCAAAAGTTCTCCAAATACGCCGCATGCACCCAGAGGACCTTCAAGCACTTGCAGAAGGGCTGAGAAGCCAGCTGATGGGGGCACCCAAAAGAGATGAAGAGGGAGAGGAAGCAGACCCCCTGGAGGATTTTCGGGAAGGCAACCGGTGAGGGATGCGTCCCAGCCACCTATGAGCAATAGTACCCAGTGTAAATACCAAGATATGCGTGAGTCTGCACCGTCGTCCAAATTCCACCAGGTAATTGTTAAGAAGCAGAGGAAAACCGCATCCTCAACCAAGAAAGGCATGAAAGCTGCTGGCCCACCACCTGAGGTGGCTGTCTCCCCACCTGCCATCTATGTGCTCGCCAAACAGTCCCCCTGCTCCCTCAACATGAAAGTAAAGGTGACCGTGTTACCATCCCTCACTGTGGTTGCCATTTCAGCACTGTTAGACTCCAGTGCGACTGGGAACTTCATAAGCCCAGACTCCATCCAGAAGCATGGGCTCAAGACAACCCCGCTCCCCCAGCCCATCCCAGTGCACAATGTAGATGGAACGCCAAATGAGAATGGGGCCATCACTGAAGAGCTGGAAGCCCTGCTGACATTTGGCCAACACATGGAGTGGGCCCGCTTCACCGTGGCAAACCTATGGCAGCAGTCCCTTATCATCGGGCACCCGTGGCTGCTACACCATAACCCAGAGGTTGACTGGGCACGGCAGAAGGTCATCATGTCCCATTGCCCCTCCTCCTGCTGGTCACCACAAACAACCACTGAGCAGACCCCTGAAGTGGAGCCTGGGGATGGGATCTACGCTGCCATAATCCCGCCAGAATGGGGGCATGACCTAAGGGTGACAACCATGCTGTCCCAATGCCTAGCAGAGGAAGCCCAAGATGCGGAGGCGAAACTGCTGACACTGGAAGAGCTGGTGCCCAAGCACTACAGGGACTTCCGGGATGTATTCTCGAAGGAAGCCTTCGATGTGCTGCCCCCCCCGAAAGCCCTGGGACCATGCTATTGATCTAACCCCAGATGCCAAACTTCCTAGAGGCAAAACCTTCCCCCTATCCCGACCGGAACAGAAAGAGCTGGATGAGTTCCTACATGAGAACCTGCGGAATGGGCACATACACCTGTCAAAGTCACCGATGGGCACCCCCCTATTCTTCATCAAGAAGAAGGATGGGTCCCTGTGCCTGGTCCAGGATTACTGAAAGCTCAACAAAATAATGGTCAAGAACTCATACCCCCTCCCACTCATTTCTGACGTCCTCGTGCGCCTTCGAAACACAAAATATTTCTCGGTGCTAGATCTGCACTTGGGGTTCAACAACGTATGGATCAAAGACAGCGATGAGTGGAAAGCGGTGTTTGCAACCAACTGGGGCTTGTTTGAATCCATGGTGATGTTCTTCGGCTATGCAACTCCCCAGCAACCTTCCAGACCATGATGAACGACATCCTCCGGGACTTCATTGACCGAGAGGTTGTTATCTGCTACATGGACAACATCCTGATCTTCACGTCCACCCTAGAGGAACATCGGAAGGTTGTGCGGGAAGTGCTGGAAACACTGCGAAGGAGGAAGCTCTTCCTCAAACCGGAAAAGTGCAAGTTTGAGCGGTGCCACATCAAATACCTTGGGCTTGTCATCTCTGAGGGTAGTGTTGCCATGAACCCAGTGAAGGTCCAAGGGGTCCTTGACTGGCCAACGCTGACGAAGGTGAAGGAGGTACAATCCTTCCTGGGCTTAGTAAACTTCTACCATCGCTTCATCAAGGACTTCTCTGAGATGGCACAGCCACTCCACACCCTGACCCACAAAGCAAAGGTCTGGACATGGGGGGAGAATGAAGAGCATGCCTTTGGCACCCTCAAGGCCACCGTCACCTCCGCCCCCGTCCTTGCTTTTCCCGCTGACTCCGGCCACTACAAACTTGAATGCGACGCCTCCAACTTTGCCACTGGCACCATCCTGTCCCAGCTCCAAACTGATGGCGAGTTCCACCCTATCACCTTCATGTCCAAGAGCTTCACCAAAGTAGAATGCAACTACGAAATCTACGACAGAGAAATGCTCATGATAGTCCAAGCGCTAGAAGAGTGGCGTCACTTCGTAGAAGGGGCTGAGGAGAAGGTCGATATCTACATGGACCACCACAATCTAGGCTACTTCCACACCGTGCAGAGGCTGAATCGCTGCCAAGCATGGTGGTCACTATTCCTGTCCTGCTTCCACTTCACCCTCATCCACTGACCAGAGAAACTTATGGGGAAACCGGACGCCCTCTCCCGCTGTGCCGGCCACCCAAAGGGAAGGGATGACAACGACAGCCTGACCCTCCTACAGCCAGAATGGTTTAAAGCCCACACAACCGAGGCCATCACAGTGGAGGGAGAAGAGGCAGCCATCCTGGAAAGAATACGCACAGCAAAAGACTGTGATGAGAAGGTAGTGAAAGCGCTGAAGGAGCTGGGAGATGGAACCCTCAGGACAGATGAATGGAGCAGAGATGGAGAGTTGGTCCTCTACTGGGGAAAGGTATATGTCCCGAAGGACCTGCAACTCTGCCACGACCTGGTGCGGCTACACCATGATGCCTGGGCGAAGGGACACCTGGGGCGATGGAAAACCCTGGAGCTCGTCTCCTGCAACTACTGGTGGCCCCAGATGGCGGAGTATGTAGGCCACTACATGGTGGGGTGCAACGCCTGCAATTGAGTCAAGTCATTCCCCTCGCAGAAGGTGGGGAAGCTCATGCCAAACAAGATCCCCACCTGCCGCTGGCAGGTAATCTCTGTGGATATGATCAGAGAACTCCCCAAGTCAAAGGGCTACAATGCCATCCTAGTGGTGGTGGACTGCCTCTCTAAGCGCATCCACACAATCCCTACAGTCACGATGGTAGACTCGGCTGGGATTGCCCAACTCTTCCTTGAACATGTCTGGAAGCATCATGGGCTCCTGAGGAGATTCTCAGCGACAGAGGGAGTGCCTTTGTCTCTCAGTTCTCCAAAGAGCTAGCGGCCCTACTAGCGGTCAAGCTGACCCCTTCAGCGCCTTACCACCCACAGACGGATGGACAGATGGAGCGGGTGAACCAGGAGATAGAAGCCTACCTCCGAGTGTTTGTCAACCACTGCCAGGATGACTGGGCGGACTGGCTCCTGCTAGCGGAGTTCTCCCATAATAACCGCATCCACACCTCAACCGGCCACACCCCATTTGAGCTCGACACAGGCCAACACCCCAGGATGGGGATGGAACCCACTCGTGCATCAGAAGTCGAAGCCGCAGACACGTTCACCTCGAGACTGATGAAAATGCAGGAAGAGGCGAAGGTGGCGCTAGAGCATGCAGCGGAAGAGATGGCCCACTACTACAACCGAAACTGAGAAGTAGCACCCGAGTACAAAGAAGGTGGTCAAGTCTGGCTCAGCACCCAAAACTACACCACGGACTGCCCTACCAAGAAGCTAGACCACAAATGGACCGGCCCCTTCAAAATCCTCAAGGTCGTATCCCCTGCTGCCATCAAACTCCAGCTCACAGTGCAACAAAGGGGAGTCCACCCAGTGGTATCGGTAACGAACGTCCAGCCCTACCACCCAGATGGGATCGCCAAACAACCTGCCGACCCCCGCCCAGGCCCCGAAATCGTAGACAGAGGAGAAGAGTACGAAGTCAAGAAGGTCCTCAACTCCTGCTGGCACCGCAGAAAGCTCTGGTATCTGGTGAAGTTCACGGGCTGGCCAAACTCCAAAAACGAGTGGCTCCCCCATGACAACCTGGCCAACATGCACGACTGGATCGAGGAGTTCCACAGAGCACACCCAGACGCCCTGGGCAGAGAGTGAGAAAACCCCCTAGGCACTTCGAGGCGAAGCGGCTTAAGGAGGGGGAGATGTCAGGGCATGCTGCTCCGCTCCGTGCTGCACCCTCCCATTGCTCCTCTTTCCCTTTCTCATTTGTCTTCCTTCTTTCCCTCTCTTCTTTCCTTTCTTTCTTTATACAGACGACCTCTCCTCTTACCCATGTAGCATGGATGCATCCAATGCCAAGTACTCTGTGTGGGTACTGCACTGCTGGATATGCTGTGCATCCTCATTTGTACTTCTCTCCTCTGACACTCGGGATCGCCTGTGGAGCCATCTGCGATAGCCTGGCTCCACCTGGGCTGACGTGGCACCCCCCACATGACCCATTCCCACCTGTATATAAACTGAGCCGAAGCAGAACTGAAGAAGTAGCCTTCTTCTCACTACTGCTTCAGGCAAGTATCTTACTCTAGCTTAGTTTAGTTTAGTTTAGCCTTTCATCCTAATAACAATCACTACTGCTTCAGCCTAAGGAGCCAGACAGGGACGCGAGCCCGAGTGAGGGCCCCTCACCATACATTCCCATTACTCTGCTGCCACCTGGGCCGCTACCCCCACCTCTCCTGTACCGTCCCTGACACTGTCATATCCATCACCCTCCACCACCTCCAGTCCTTCCAGATTACCTCTGCTCCTTCGTCACTAACCTTGGAGCCTCTGGATTCCGCAATTCCCTCCGACTCCCCCAATGGTCACCACCCCCTCAATTCAATATATTACCTATGCCTCCCTAAGTACAGAGCCCTGAAGGCCTCTGGACAGCTCCAATGTCTGCTAGCGCACCCCCACCTCCGCTGGGCAATTTAGTTGCTTGCCCTGCAAGTCTACCTTTGGGCCGATCCTTCCTTTCCGTTTCTGGGTTATAGCCCATCACTCCGCTAACCTGTAACTCCATTAGCTCCGCTCCACTTGGCCCCACCATTGACAGGCCTGTCCTCTATGTAACTATATATACATAACTTGTAGATAGGTTACACCTTAGTGATAAAATCGACTAGAGTTTCCCCTCTTTGTCAGGGCACACACCCTGACTAGCCCCGACCCGGACCCGCGTCTGGACCCGCTTCCACCCACCCTGCTTCCTGCACGCGTGCATGCTCTGCACACTGCATGCTCTGGGCCCGGTTCCTATCCCTTCATGTGACTTCTGGGTATCCCGGAAGTTTTCCTGATATGGTGGCCACTGTGGGAAGATGAGAAGTTAGCTTCCTTCTCATCTTCTTACCCACAGTAGGTTGTGCCCTGGATAGGGCTGGTTACACCACAGGGCTGTGGACCATAGGGGAGGGTCATGGGGACCCGGGAGTCATCCCCTGACACTCTTCTAGTATTCCTTGCCAGTCAGTAAATTAGGCATGGACATGTAACTAGGCACAGCACTCCTGGTTTAGTCGCTGAGGCTGAAGTGACATCGTCTTCATCCCAGATCCTGTCTCTGACAGGAACAGTCTGCAGGATCTGGGGAAAAGATCAGGATTTGATCCTGTCTTTCGAATCGTGATCTCCCTTCAGATATGAAGGGAGTTGATCAGCTGTATCAGCCAATCTCAAGTGGTGTAGCCCAGTATTTCTACTGGGCTTAAGGAAGATCGCACTTGCTAGAATGGCAAGTGCTTAGTTCTCCAGGGACTCAAACTCCCTCCAGGGCTCTGGGAAAGGGAGCCCAGTGGGTGGGAGAGTGGATTGGGTCGGGTCTGGGATGGATCCGGACCCGAGAATGATGGTATGAGCCTGTGATGGCTCAGGATTTGCTGAAGCGCTGTGCGTTTCTGTGAGATTGCAGTCCACAGGTGCTGGACTGTTCTCAACCTGGTCTAAAACCAGTTGAGAATGGCATTGGATCAGGTCTGGGATGGTTCCAGACCCGGCAATGGCAGTATGAGCCTGTAATGGCTCAGGACTCGCAGAAGCGCTACACACTTCTGCGAGTTTGCAGTCTGCAGGTGCTGGACTGCTCTCAACCTGGTCTAAAACCGGTTGAGGGGGGATGGGATGGGGCTGAGACGGCTCCATAGAGGCTCACGCATTCTGGGATGCATGCGAACGACAATTTAGTCGTTCTTCCAGTGCAGTGGCAAGTCTGCACTCAGCACTGGCCACTGCAGCAGCACAGTCAGCTGCTTGAGATACAAGCAGCTGATAGTATGGAGACTCAAACCCAGCTGTTTGAGACCCAGACAGCTGGGCTTTCATCAACCAGTCATTGGCTCTTTCAGCCTCCCGTTTTCACCAGGCTACCGTGTTGTAAGGAGTGGTAACTGTCAGAGTACTGCAGTTCTCTGCCATTTATTCCATTCATTCTCATTTATCACTTCCTTTTTACCTCTCTCATGAGCTGAGTCATTTCTTATTTGTCAGAGGTCCTTGCCTCATGTCATTGTTTGTATGTCAGCCTATCTACACAGCCCCCACTCCCATGTCCCATATCCTTGGGCCTCATGCCGTATCCCTGTAATCCCTGCTTAACTGCCCCTTATTTACCACCTGGCAGCAGGGAGAGAAGTAATCTTCTTCTCTCACCCTTTTTGCTGCTCAGGTAACCCTTATCCGACTCCTTTCCACTTTGGAATCTGTCAGATCATAATCGTTAACCTGCAGCCCTGACAGTAACCCCACCCCTTATTTCCCATTACATAATTGTATAATTGTCTTGTAATAAACATGTATATACAAAGTACATACAATAGTGTGGGAAAGTGGAAAGAGCAACTTAGCCTTTCCTCCCATACTGTTGCAAATAATAACTTCATACAAGTTACTTTTGTTGGCAGCCTGAGGAACTAGGCTAACCAGGGTTGGCACCTACACCAACCCCTTACACGTGTCCTGGGTAATCTCCACCATCATTTGGGCCATCATTAGCTGCAGGGAGTGGAGTGATGGAGTTCCAGACATGTCTAGGGGATCAGCAGGCCATAGAGACGTTCTAGAAACATCAATCTGGTTAGGATTGGGTTGGCCAATGCTGGCATCACCAGCATTGTGTCAGGGCACACACCCTGACTAGCCCAGACCCGGACCTGCGTCCGGACCCGCTTCCACCCGCCGCACTTCCCGCACACGCGCACGCTCTGCGCGCCGCATGCTCCGGACCCGGTTCCTACCCCTTCATGTGACTTCCGGGTATCCCCGGAAGTTTTGCTGATATTGTGGCCACTGTGGGAAGATGAGAAGTTAGCTTCCTTCTCATCTCCTTACCCACAGTAGGCAAGTGTATTCTACATTGCCTTTATCTATTCATCTCCTTACCCACAGTAGATTGTGCCCTGGATAGGGCTGGCCAGACCCGAGGCTGTGGGCCATAGGGGAGGGTCATGGGGACCCAGGAGTCATCCCCTGACACATTGGAGTTGGTCATGGAACCATATGCACTTTCACACATAGAGTCAGCTCTTTGCAGAACTGGGGGAAAATCTGCCACCCAGGGTGCTGTTCTTTCATGAGGGATGCCCTTCTGTATTATGAGCTGTGTGATGCAATCCAGAGTGGTGACGTTGGCTGGATGATGAACACAGTCCCGACACTCCTATGCCATATGCATGGGGGTGGTAACAAGAACTATACACACCTGCTTTTGGATCTAATTGTTACAAGGATGGGGAGAACTTCTCCCTTCTTGACCCGTTCTTATAGTTGGAAGACGATCATAAGATCTCATTTGTACCTTAACAGAATGTGTAATCGATGGGTGTTCCCAGTCATGTATAAGAGTAGACAATCATGGTTCATGATGGAGTGAGCTATTAAGGGTTTGATTGCATGTAGTTGGAGATGCCAGGATAGATAGGTCAGCCACAGGTACTTGGTGCTCCTCAGTGGAGCGTGCCATGTGCATGGTCATGACTTGTACGATGTGTGAAGATCTCATATCATTGCTATTGGTTATTTGGCATTCATAGTACGAATGTACCGGTAGCGGGTTATTATCATGAGTGTCCAGTAAGGAGTGACTAGTGGGGCCTTCAGTGACTTGGCATTCCCAAAGGGAACATACCAATGGCGGTGAGGTGCGATGACTGGCAAGGGAGAAACTAGATGGTTGATGGGCAGCTACTTGGCGCTCATGTAACAAGTGTGCCGGCATCACATGAATATGAACCTCAGAGCAGTCATGATCCCTAATATTATAGTATGATGTCATCCATCAGGCGCTGGAGGGAGAGCTAGGTGATGACGTCCTGTAGGACACAGGTTCCAATGGATGATACACAAGCTGCGAGGCTTCGACTCACGACTTCGAGTTCTCACAGTGAGAACTGCCAGATGACTTGATGTAACTAGACATATAGGACATGTTGAGAGTTGTACACACACACAGGTTCAGCTGAGTCACAAAAGGGGGTTGTTACAAGGGACAATGCACAAGGTAGTTTGTAGCAAGTTGTAGTAGTTAGCGGGAACCGCCTCCAGTGGTTTCCATACATGATGTGTGACTATCTACAAATGAAATGGTCGTGGGAAATCCCACGAAATGCAAACAACCTCGGCCAGCACCAAAACCCCGATGGGGAAAGCTTTGCACAAGGGGGGGGAATGGGATAGAATGGCAGAGGATAGTAGGGTATCGGGAGAGAGAGTGAGAGTGTGTGTGTGTGATAGAAGGGGAGGTCTTTGACAATGCAATGGATATGGTTGTTGGAGACTCTATATCTGTAACACTAATGCAGGCTTACCATATGGAATGGATGGAGGATATGCGGTGTGTGTGTTAGAAACGGGCGGATTCGGATGACTCCGGAGTGGAATTGGAGACTTAGCGTGGAAGGACCTCGGCCTCAGTGACTCAGGCAGAGCGCTGTGCCATTGCTGGTTGTCCTGGGGGTCCCTAATTTCGGATCTAGCAGAGGGAAAGTCTCTTGGGGGCATTTCAGGTCGATTTTGGACTGAGGTTACAAGTTACTAGGTACATTGTATATAAGGAGGGGTCCGGAATCAAAAGGAACAAGGGTAGGATGAAAGGAGACAAAGGGAGATGGAAAGAGGAACAACACCGAGGGTCAAGGGTTTGACTCAATGGTGTTTCTCAAAGGAGGAATGAAGGGCCAAGGCCCAAGTGTCAGGGCTCGGTCCTCGATCAGGGACAGCCTGACCTCAGTCCTAGGTGTGTGCGGTGTCCCGGGTGGTTGGGTGCTAGACCCTGTCCTCAGCTCCTCAAACTCACTGAAGGGACTAAGCGGGGATTGAGTTGTCATGTATTACAGAGGGTAACTACAACTTGCCTAAGCGGGGATTGAGTTGAGAAGAAGGGTAAGTTTCCCTATTCCCCACTTGGCTACTATAAAAAGGAAGTGTACTGTACAGTTCATAACGTGACTCCGGGTAGAAGCCGAGCATGTTCCCGCGACTCGGAAAAGGTGTCACATGGGTTAAGGCGAGTTGCTTGCCTTAACCCACGTGATTTTTCCCGCGGGCTCACATGCGGGCTGAAGTTGTGAGAGGTATGTAGGGATGGGGAGGTCTGGGAAGTGGGGGAAGTCTGGGAAGGTGGTTCTGGGGTGTGGTTGGGTGCCCTGACAGCAGGGTCAGGGGTCGATCCCTGACACCAAGGAGGAAGGAAGGAGGGTGGGAGTGGGGAATGTCCAGCTGACTGAATAGAAAGGAAGCAGCCCAAATAGGAATGAGGGAGAATAGCGGAATTGGATGGAGCAATGCAATAGTTGCAAGGTCCGACGTAAGTCCGGAAAGTCCGAACTTGGAAGTTAAACTCCGGAATATTGGCAAATGTAATTAAATGGAATGAGCTAACCAATACAATGGGTATAAGCAGAGGTGGGGTCAAAGTCTGAGGTCGGAGCTAAGACCAGAGGTTCCGGAGATGGAGACACAACCGGGATTCCGGAGCGGAGGTCCGGAGTCGGGAGCATAGGTGTTGTGTGCTTGTCTGGAAGGTGTCGAGGATGAGGTCGGGCCCGGAATGTTCCGGAGTCAGACCGAAGGTGGTGTTGGAGCCGGAGGTGGGATAACCTCTTGGAAGTCGGCAAGGAGGAGGTGACGGAAGGGGTGATGTTCGGTCCGAGATGAGTATCGGAGCGGACAGAGATAGGGTAGGAGAAGGATGGGAGGGTGGAGGTGGCATGAGGGGTGAGGGGAGGTGTGGTGTCGGGTCCGAAGGTGAATATCAGAATGGACAGCGGTAGGGTAGGACTCTGGAAATCAGGTTTGGAGTTCCAGGAGCCCGGAGCGGAGGTTGGGATTGTACGGATATGACACTGGGTGTTCACCTGGATCTCTAACTGTTGATCGCTGGAGACGCTTAGTGCGCCGCTGGTCACATCATGGTTGGATTTCCTTATGGGTTTTCCCTGCTGGCATCCAGCTCTCCTCAGTCCGCTGATGGTTGAGTTCGCCATCACCCCTGCATTCGGCTAGATGCTGTTTTCTGTTAGGCCAGAGTGGTTAGGAGTGTGGTGTCAGGGCACACCCGCCTGACCCGGGTCCACCTGGACCCACCCAGCCACACCACACCCGCTCCCCACTGTCCATCCCTCTCCCTCCTCCTTCCTCCCTCTCTTCCCCTTTCTTTTCCCTCTTCCTTCCCCTTTCTGTATTTCATTCTTCTCATCTTCCTCTTCCTGTTTATTTCCTTCTATCTACACGGACCACCTTCCTTTGTATTGATGTACTATTGACCTGTCCGGCCCACACACCCCGGACGGCTTCCCACTGTGCCCAGCATGCGCACATGCAGCGGACGCTCTTGGGATCCCCCACAGGGACACCTGGATGCCTGCGGCTGTCTCCGAGGATGACGTGGCACTCGTCATGTGACTCAAGCTGCATGTACATAAATGTACCTGAAGTGGGAACCAAAGAAGTAACCTTCTTCTCACATTCTCCACTTCAGTCTGAGTGGCCAGGGACCATTGTCCTGGATCGGGCCCGCCAGTACGCACGCCCGCTCCACACCCCACAACGGCCTCAGTGCCGGACATTACCCCCGGGCCCTCTCGACCCCGGACGCGTCCCTGACATGTGGCGAAAGTCTCAGCGAGACAGTACCCATACGCTGTTGTGGGGACAAGTCCGTGCAGGTCAAACCAACACTTATCACACATTTCACCCCCTACTGCATCAGGGACTAGGATTGGTGAGTCGTGGTAATAGTAGGAGTTGTAGAGACTGTGGAGGTGGTTCTGACGAGTCTAATATCGTTGGATTTGGTTGGGCTGTTGAGGAGATATGACATTTTCTTTATTATCTTTACTATTTCACACATGTGACTTTCCTTTTCTATTTGTATCGGACTCTTCCATGACAACTGTACAGACAGTTAGTTAGAGGTTAGACAGAGTATCAGCACCATACTCCCAAGGACCATCCTACCTGAGAGATAGAGAGAGACCTACCCCCCTAGACCTGAGCCGTGAGTCTAGACTGATAGACCCGTTACAACGCCTGCCCTCTGCCGTTATCCTGTACCCTAGGACACATCTGTAGATGCTTGTGAAACCCTGTTAGGTCGATAGGAACCGACCATTCCAGTTTCCCCGCATTTCCGCAATCCTGTTAATCTGCGGCAAGTCCAGGCCTAGATGACCAAAGACTGCCAAAGATCGCCGCTACACCCCCACCGTTGTTGAAGCTCACCACTTCACAACTTTTTGTCAGTCTGCGGTTAGCCCAGCCTAGACAGCTAGGGACTGCCAAAGACCTCTGTCACATTCTTGACCCATTGTTGAAGCTTGCTGCTTCACAACCCCGCGTTAGTTTGCGGCTTTTCTGGCCTTAACGGCTTTGAATCGCCTAAGACTCTTGTTAGTGCACCTTTGGCCTGAGCAACCAAGGCCGCACCTCCGGAAATCAAACCAGGCATCTCTTCTGAGACAAAACAAATAGTCTGCTCCATTTCCGTCTTCTTTCTGTTTCCTTTGGTTTGACTATGGTCAATTTCCTGTTCAAGGGGACATGCCCTGGCTCTAGGTTGTTTTCCATTTCCGGGACTTCTGTCTCCCATCCGATCTTTGTTTTTCTTGTCCCTAAGATTTTCAAATAAAAATATGACTTCCCCGAAATTCGTCAACTTCGCTGTTAATGGCTTATTTGCCAAAACCGGTATTTCGCCGATTTTTTCGCTGGCAATTTTTTGCCGTTTCTGCTTCTGTTTCTCTCTAATGGTCTACTTCCATTTTGAAACATGTTGCTCGTTTTCAATGTCTCTCTGTTTCTGTTTCCGTTTCTGTCTTCTGGGACATTTGTTTCCTTTTTGGGAACGCCGTCCACTCTGTCTGAGGACTCTGTCCTCTCGCTGACTTTTCGGCCACTGTCTCCTCATTTCTGAGGATTTTGTCACCCCCCAATGATCTGGCTCATCGCTGATTATCACTTTGACTGTTGTTGAGGTACTACTGGCAAACCGGTATCCAGGCCCGCAACAAGTATCAAACCCGCTACGCTACCAGTGCAATCAATTTGGACATTTCAATGTCACCTCGCTAGATGGATCTTACCCTACCGTTTCTGGGACACCAACTACACTCACCCACCTCGCTCTGTTGAGTGACCGGGATTTTGAGCAAGTAAATCAGTCCGAACGTCTGAGTATCCCAGTTTAGTACCCCCATGCACCCCCAGCCACTTTTGGGCAGTACTCCCATTGGTTGGCATTTCAGCTGATTTGCTGTGTGTGCACTTTGACTGCCAGGCATTCCATTAGTAATGCTAGGCATACCATCCCGGGATAGCATGCCTTTGTGCCGCTTCCACCCTTAGTTTCCCCATCACCTTTGGCCATCACACCACTGGTTGACTACTCACCTTTGCCTATTTCACCAATGCTTTGTCATCATTTTGTTGGATGGGCCGTGATCCCACTTGTCTTATGACAAGGTTGTTCTCCCTGAGGCTCCATTGAGCAATGGTACTTGAACTTACCGCGTCTAGACAACGGCACACCCAGTCCAACCCCACTACTGCTCTACCGCTAGGATCACAGACTCTAGTCATGATACTCCGTTGAGTGATTGACGTTATGGGCCACACAATCCTGAGCTCCTGAGCACCCAAGCCCCACACCCTCCGACTTTTCCGGTCACCAGCTTCACCCCCACCGGTTGACACTCCGCCTGGCCGCCACCGGCCTTGTATTATGGGCTAACACCCCATCACCGTTGACCTCTCTGCCGACTCCGAGGGTATACCATGTTTTATCATGGGTTTAACCTTAGGACCGACTTTGAGGAAGAAACCTTGCTATTCCGCCTGTGTGTGGAATCCCGAAACCCTGTGGTAGTCTATTGGGAAGTACCCCGGTAGCGCCGCATCCCTCCGGCTTCAGCTATAATAGTTGAAGTACTATCCTGACACCGTGATGTTCCGCCACTGTCTCCAGGAGACTCGGTACAGGCCTATAAGCATAGTTAGACAATGGGACGTCTTCCCTAAGAGGGGGATAAGGACTCTGTGCCTAACAGCTTTTGGCCCTTGACCAGCCTTCACCTAGGAGTTTTCACCGCGTTGTCCTGTCAACCACTGCACCGCTTTAGCCTGGAGCAAGCCCATGTGTGATGCCGATCCTCCCTCACCACCTGGACATCACCCCTATCCACTCCCGACCCTTTGGTGCCTGAGTGCACACCCCTACAGCCCTCTCCCGACCTCATAGGTCAGTCATTGCAGAAGGCCTAGTATGGCCAATTCTTGCATCCAACCCCCAATGACCCTTGAGTCCATATCTGTTGATACAACACCACTGGTCCCAAACCCACCTGGTGTCAGGGCAATCACTACACACCTAACCCCACTCCCCCAATCACCACGCCCACCGCGCGCATTCCCGCTCACAGAGCGGCACACCTCCAGGGAAGTGCAGCTGTGTGCAGAGATGATGTGGCTCCTCCCACGTGACCCCAACTGCATGTATATAATAGTGCCTGGGGTGGGAACAGAAGAAGCAGCCTTCTTCTCAACTTCCCACTTCAGACTAAGTGGTCAGGGATGCTCACCCTGCAACGGGACCACTGCTACACATAGCCAACATCGGTCCCATCGAGTCCCTCACGCCGGGACCTCACCGCTTTCGGAGCTGTCCCTGACACCTGGCCAGGTCCTCATAACCCAGTTGAGGACTAGATGTCCTCCTCCACCTGTGCCTAGGTACCTGTCAGGGATGGCGCAGGAGAGGTGGGGGTAGTGGCATAGCCCCCGGTGCTAGCAGCTTGGGCGGTGGTGGAGTAACGGGAATGTATAGTGAATGGCCCTCACTCGGGCTGTTACAGGAATGGGTTCCAGGGAACCCAACCTGAGCCGTTCTGCTCATGGACAGGAGTGGCTGCGTAGCCGATGAAGGGAGAGCAGGAGGAGATCTGAGACCGGGTGTACTAACAGTAACTTGGCACTCCGAGGAGTGTACCGGCAGCGGTATAATGGGGGCTCCTTGAGGGAGCCACCTAACAATTGGCTAGCAGCAACTTGGCGCTCCAAAGAGCGTACCAGCAGCGGGTATAATGGGGACTCCTTGAGGGAGCCATCTAACAGTTGGCTAGCGGTGTCTTGGCGCTCATGTGAGCGTACCGGTAGCATGGGTAGTTGGCACTCCTTGAGGGAGTAGCCCAGTGGTTGTCTATCAGTTACTTGGCGCTCAAGGGAGCGTACCGGTAGCGGGATTTGTTGGGACAAGCAGGTTGGTTGACCAGTGCACGGTAGTGAGTGACCGTGGGAATTTGGGCCCGTGGGTACGTGGCCAGGCATCCTGGGGCTGCCTGGGTCACTTCTCCCTCCCAAGAAGGGAGGAAGGGTTGTAGGACCCAGTAGGGTACTACAGGAAGGATAGGAATGGGAGCTCAACCACCCAGTGGGGGGGTGGGAGTGGGAAGAGTGAGGTCCGGTGTCTGAGCACTCACCGGGCCGTTGAGGTTTTCTCACAGATTGTAAGAATATCGATGTTACAGAGAAGGCTTACAGTGGTGGCACAATGGTATGGCAGTTACAATCGTGGTACAAGGTTTTGTGGGTTATGTATTAGATAAGGAAGGAACAATTCCGGCAACTGCCTTACATGTCATATGACTCATAACTATCTAATATAAATATTATAATGGTCAAGGGAAATCCCTTGAGACTCAACAAATCCCCCAGCCAGCACCAAAACCCAGTGGGAAAGCTTGGCATGGGGTTTGACAGCGAAATAAGGTGATGGAATCCCAAAGTCTGCTTGCCTATAGTCACGGACCATAAGATTCTAGATTCGTTTCTATAACACGGGCTCACATCCCTGTCTGGCTTCTTAGGCTGAAGCAGTAGTGATTGTTATTAGAATGGAAGGCTAAACTAAGCTGGAGTAAGATACTTGCCTGAAGCAGTAGTGAGAAGAAGGCTGCTTCTTCGGTTCTGCTTCGGCTTGGTTTATATACAGGCGGGAACGGGTCATGTGGGGGGTGCCATGTCAGCCCGGGTGGAGCCAGGTTATCGCGGATGGCTCTGCAGGCGATCCCGAGTGTCAGAGGGGAGAGGTACAAATGAGGATGCATGGCGTATCTGGCGGTGCAGTACCCACACAGAGTACTCGGTGTCAGACACGTCCGTGCTACATGGGTAAGGGGAGAGGTTGTCCATATAAAGAAAGAAAGGAAAGAAGAGAGGGGAAGAAGGAAGACAAAGGACAAAGTGAAAGAGGGAGGAGGAGGAAGGAGGGGCAGTGGGAGGGTGCAGCATGGAGCGGGGTGGCGTGCCCTGACAGTACCCTGCTCTGAGCCTGTTTGGCTCCCCCAGTTGACTCCGATTCCCCAAATGGCCATGGGACTCCATCTTGTCAACCCTGCTATCGCCACTTTCACCATAATTAGCATAGCGGCATGGAGTACCTCCCTGTGTCATTGCTGAAAGGGATCCGAAGTCCATTGTTCTTGTTCCCCTGGTGACGCTGTTGCCACTTGGCCGAGTTTTCATACCAGATGCTGCAAATCAGTGCATTCCCGGTCCTTGGCAGGCTAACCACCTGAACACCCTGAGCGAGTCTACCCTCGGCATGTGCTCCAGCACTCTGAGGACCTCGTCTCAACTTCACCATTTCCTTCCATGATGAGTTTGCACCATGCTGCAGCGGTACTGTGCCTTGTACTGCCACACTGCTGGGAACTCTATCACATTCCATTCCCTCAGGCACTATGAGAGTCACTTGTGTGGTCTCCCATTTGTCATCATTTGACCCCTCCACTTGTGGCCACCTTGTGAGTTGACTCCTGTCCTCCTTGCGCCACATCCCCGAACTCTGTGGTCATGTTGAGTGGACTTTTGTCCTCCATGCGCCACACCTCTGAATCTTTCAGTAACTTGCAAAAAGTGTAATGGTGGTTCATGAACCGTCATGGAAGTCATGACATTTCATGAATGGTCACCAAACTTCATGAAGCAGCATGAAGTGTCATACACAGTCATGCCAGTTCATGACAAACCATCATGGAATTTCATGAGATGTCATGAACCTGCATGGGGGGTCATGATTGCTCATGACTTAAGTGGTCCCAGGCAGTTTTGAGTGGTTACATGCCTGTCTATGAAGTGTCATGAAGTGTCATGAGCCTTCATAAAGGATCATGGACCCTCATGGGCCTTCATGAATCACTATGAGTCTTCCCAAGAATCATTGTGATTGATCATAAATTAGGATTGTTTGTACAACAATGACAGTTGGGGGCATAATGGTTAATTACATGTTACCCTTAAGTTGAAAGTGATATGAAAGCATCACACAAGAGGGGGTTGCTATAGTTGATTTCAGACTAAGGTCCCTGAAAGTATTTACAAGGTATTAATAAGGGAGAGAAATCATGGGAAGGGCCAGTCGGTCCTGTGCAGAAATGAGTGGGGATTATCAAAGACAAGAACCCAGGTGAAGAATGAATGAGTAAAATATTGACACTTGATCTGCTACTATATGGGCACCCAGGTTGTCAGTTGCCTCCCTACTTTGCCTCTTTGTTTAATTGTTCATTCCACTCTCATTCATTCTCTCACTCTCTGTCTCCCTGGTTCTCGTCCCTCATTTAGTTTGTCATGTTCACCACTCTGCCTCCCATTCAGGCGCCAGACTGACCAGCCCCTCTTCTGTTCTCCCTTTCATATTTATGCATTGTAGATAGTATACTACCTATGTACCCCAGTTTGAATGTCAACTAGAATATCCCCCAAGGCCTCTTGTCCATAGTTGTCAGGGACAGCTCTGAAAGTGGCAAAGTCCCAGCATGGGGGACCCGATGGGACGAGTAGCAGCTATGCATAGCAGTGGTCCTGTCATGGGGTGAGCATCCCCGACCACTTAGTCTGAAGTGGGAAAGTGAGAAGAAGGCTGCTTCTTCTGTTCCCACCCCAGGTGCTGTTATATACATGTGGCTGAGGTCACATGGAAGGAGCCATGTCATCTCTGCACACAGCTGCACCCCTCTGGGTGTCTCTGCAGGAGATCCCGGGGGTGGCCACTGTGTGGGTGGGAATGTGTGCAGTGGGTGCGGCGATAGGGGCAGTGGCATTAGGGTGTAGTGGTACAGGAGGGGTGTGCAGCGTTCCCAGGTATGTGGGCATGCTGGTGGTACATAGAGAAGAGGAAGTTGACCATACCACAGAAGTAGGGTGGCACGGTGCAGCACGGGGTCAGGCAGGGTATGCCCTGACAATAGTTCACCTCTGACTTTGTCTTCACTTGAGCCTACATTGCCACCAGGTTCCCTCCACTACACCTGAATACAGGATAGCCTAGAGCATGTGGCACAACGCTCCCACTGAGTTGTTGAAACCAACATCCCAACCCCCTGATGCCTTGCAATGGAGTAACCTATCAGCTAAGTGATCACTCACACTGCCATACTCTGCTCCACTTCCCATGAACACTGTTTCTGTGTCAGGGACCGACCCGGGGTCGAGAGCGCCCAGGTGTATCGCCCGAGGCTGAGGGTCCGGTAGGTATGACGCGGGCGCGCGTAACAACGGGCCCGAAGCAGACAAGGGTCCCTGGCCACTGAGACTAAAGTGGGAAATGTGTTATTGTTATTATCAGGGGAAGTGTAAGCTACTTGCCTAAAGTGGGAAATGTGAGAAGAAGGTTGCTTCTCAGTTCCCACTTAGGCTGTGTTTATATACATGTGGTTGAAGGCCACGTGGGAAGCGCCACGTCATCCAAGCACACAGCCACCTCCATCCGGGTACCTCCGTAAGAGGTCCTAGGAGCATCTGGTATGCGGGGGGTCATCCAGTGTGTCCGGGTTCGGGCGCGTTACACTGCAGCCGGGCCAATGGTACATTGATACAAAGGAAGTCGTCCGTGTGATAAGAAAGGAATAAAGAGGAGAGAGAATAGAAAAGAAGGGGAAGAAGAAAGGGAAGGGAAAAGAGGGGGAGGTCGGGAGGAGCTGTCAGGGTTCAGCACCCTGCCCTAGGGTGCCCCAGACTCCCCAACCAATCCCTTCCTTCCATTCCTTCATTGTTGCCTTGTTGTTGCCTTTCTGTGTTGCGTATCCGCGCACATGAGATAGCGTGGGAACTTTCTGAGCGAGCAGCTTGCCCAGAATGTTCCCACGGGTCACAGCCACAGTTCTGGGCAAGCAACTCGCCCAGAACGTTCCCATGCTTACTGGGCACTGCCACCTGGATGTTCCCTCCGGGTCACACTACACAACTCTAGGAGCTGTATAGTTGTGGGCATGTGACCCATTCCTTTATATAGCAACCATGCAGGGAGATGAGACCTTTACCCTTCTTCTCATCTCATACCCCGCATAGGCAAGTGTATATATATTCTTTCCTTTTACTATACATCTCATACCCCGCATAGTGTGAGGACAGGCCAGATGGGGGTTGAGGTCAGGGAGCCTCCGAGTCTGAGGCCGGGCCCTGACAGGAGCGGATGGTGGGGCACCGGGTTAGGTGGGGCCGGGTCAGGCGGGTGTGCCCTGACATTCTGACACTAAGCAGCAAAGGTGACTGGAGGAAAAGCAGAGTTCAGTGCAGTGCCAACACAAGTCCATGAGTTGGAGGTTGATCAGTCAGTGCTGTCACAAATAAGGTCTGTCACATGACAGTTCATAAGTGCTTGTGACATCTCATGCATTGACTCATCATACAGCATGTTATAGACTGGAGTGAGACAAAGGAGTTGTCTCCGTGGTGGAGGGCTTTGGCCTCAGCGACTCAGACCAGGAGCGCTGTGCCAAGTTACACGTCCATGCCCTAATTTACTTACTGGCAACGAGAACTAAAGGGGGATCAACTCTAGTCAATTTTATCACTGGAGTGTAACCTATCTACAAGTTAAGTATATATAGTTACATAGAGGCAGGCCCATGAATGGTGGGACCAAGCAGAGCGGAGCTAATGGAGTTAGCCAACTGAATATTACCGACAAGTCGGGTTACGGGTTAGCAGAATGGCAGGCAATAACCCAGAAACGGAAAGGAGGGATAGGCCCAAAGGTGGACTTGCAGGGCAAGCAAGTGAATTGCCCAGCAGGGGTGGGAGTGTGCTAGCGGACGTCAGAGCTGTCCAGAAGCCTTTGGGGCTCCATACTTAGGGAGGTGTAGGTAATATATTGAAAAGAGGGGGTGGTGACCATCAAGGGAGGTGGAGGTGATTGCGGAATATGGGGGCTCCAAGGTTAGTCAAGAAGGAGCAGGGGTAATCCAGAAGGACTGGAGGTAGTGGAAGACGATGGCCATGGATGGATATGACAGAGCATTATGAATGTCCATGATGCATCATGGGACATTATAGCGTTTTACATGATGGGGAAAGGTCATGAGGGTTCATGAACATCATGACCGCTCATGAACCTCCATGAGGCATCATGTCATATTGCATCACCAGCAGTCATGAACCTTGTCAGCACATGATGGTTCATGACAGTTCATGACAATTTGTCATGAACTGTCATGAAATGCAAAATTTTCAATGTAAAAAATGTCTGATTCAATTCAATTGTCATGACATGTCATGAGGGGTCATGAAATTTCATGACATGTCATGACTCCTCATGATTTCATGACACAGGATTACACTTTTGGAGAGTACCTCGAATCTTTGGACATGATGTGAGTTGCCCAACTGGCTTCCATCTGTCACCTCCGCACCTTCTGGGCTGATTAGGCCACTTCACTTCTGCCACCCGGATCCCTGGACTCATAGGAAGCATGGTAGGAAGGCCAAGTTCAAGTTAAGAGACAAGTCCACCAGCTTGTTCTCCTCTGACCCTCCAGCCATCATCGCCAACTCCATCTCCGACTTCCATTTTGAGTACCACATCAACCCCGCACCAACTTCACCTCCATTTGAGGCATTCTGCTTATCCTGCACTGCTGTTTGTGGCGCTCCGACTTTGTCTCCTTGTGGGACACCCTCTGCCATACCCTTGCTGATTCCGGACTCGGTGCCGCATGCGCTGACTGGACACCAAAGCAAGGTACCGTGCCCTTGTCCTTTTATGGACACCAAGACCCTGCCGAGATGTTGGCAGCATTCATCTCACACCTTTCCTCTCCCGACTATGGTGTTGTGCTGCAGCTGGTGTTTCAGACACCACCGCTCTTAGGCCTTCAAGGGTTCAGGCCCTGAGAGGGGGATACTGTCAGGGACAGCTCCGAAAGCGGTGAAGTCCCGGCACAAGGGACCCGATGGGACAGGTGTTGGCTGTGTGTAGCGGCGATCCCGTCATGGGGGAGCGTCCCCAACCACTTAGTCTGAAGTGGGAAGTTGAGAAGAAGGCTGCTTCTTCTGTTCCCACCCCAGGTACTATTATATACATGCGGTTAGGGTCATGTGGGGGGAGCCACGTCATCTCCGCATACAGCCGGACCTCTCTGGGTGTCTCTGCAGGAGATCCTGGAGGTGTGCCACTCTGTAGGTGGGGATGCACATGGTGGGTGCAGCGATCGGGGGAGCAGCATCAGGTGTGTAATGATACATAGAGAGAGAAGGGAAGTCGACCATGGAATAGAAACAGAGAGAAAGAAGAAAAAGGGAGAGGAGGAACGGGGAGTGGTAGCAGGGGGAGTGGAGTAGGGCAGGGCAGCGCAGGGTGTGGTGCCGGGTCAGGTGGGGTGTGCCCTGACATCACCCCCCCCTTAAGCTGCTTCACCTCGAAGCGGCCAGGCGGTTCTCCTTTTCTCTCCCTGGGGTGTGGGGGGGTGTCCAATGGAACTCCTCAACTAGGTCAGAGGCATGGGTTAGGTGGTCACGTGTAAGCCATTGATTTTCCAAGTGTGGCCAGCCTGTATACTTTACCAGGTACTGGAGTTTTTGGCATAGCCACTTAGAGTTCAGGATTTTCTCGACCTCGTACTCTTCTTCTCCATCTATGAGGTCTGGGCCCGGGCAGGGGTCAGTGGGTCATTCTGTGATTTCGTCAGGGCGGTGCGGTCTGATGTTCATCATGGATACTACTGGGTGGATTCCTCTTTGTTAGGCAGTGAGCCGGAGTTTGATGGTGGCAGGGGAGACAACTTTAACAATCGTGAAGGGGCCAGTCCATTTATGGTCCAGCTTCTTGGTTGGGCGGTCAGTAGTGTAATTCTGGGTGCTGAGCCAGACCCGGTCACCTTCTTGGTACATGGGGGCTGCCTCGCAGTTTTGGTCGTAGTAGTGGGCCATCTCGTCCACCACATGCTCTAGTGCTGCCTTCGCCTCTTCCTGCATCTTCATCATCCTCAATGAGAAGGCATTGGCAACTTCTACCTCGGATGTGCGTGTGGGCTCCATCCCCATCCTGGGGTGTTGGCCAGTATCGAGCTCAAAGGGGGTTCAGCGGGTGGAAGAGTGGACATGGTTATTATAGGCAAACTCCGCTAGCAGGAGCCAGTCCACCCAGTCATCTTGGTGGTGGTTGACAAATACCCGGAGGTAGGCCTCTACCTCTTGGTTCACTCTCTCTGTCTGCCCATCTGTCTGGGGGTGGTAGGGCATCGAGGGGGTGAGTTTGATGCCAAGGAGGTCCGTGAGTTCTTTCGAGAATCATGAGTCGAAAGCACTCCCTCTGTTGCTGAGGATCTCCTCAGGGAGACCATGGTGCTTCCAAACATGTTTGAGGAAAAGCCATGTGATCCCTGCCGAGTCCACCGTCGTCACAGCTGGGATTGCATGGATGCGTTTGGATAGGTGATCCACTATGACCAGGACAGCATTATAGCCCTTCGACTCAGGGAGCTCTCCAATCATGTCCACTGAGATCACTTGCCAGCGGTGGGTGGGGATCTTGTTCAGGATGAGCTTCCCCACTTTACAGGAGGGGAAGGATTTGACATGGTTGCAGGTGTCGCATCTGCGGATGTACTGCCCAATGTACTCCACCATCCATGGCCACCAGTAGTCGCAGGAGATGAGTTCTAGGGTTTTCCACCATCCTGGGTGCCCCGTTGCCCGCACATCATGGTGTAGCCGCACCAGGTCGTGGCAGAGCTGCGGGTCCTTCGGGATGTATACCTTTCCTCTGTACAGAACTAGCTCTCTGTCAGAGTCTGGAGATTATTGTCGGAGACTGGAATGCTTGTCAGAGACTGGGATATTGTCGGAGTCGGACAAACTGTCAGAAGGTGGATAGAAGACGGATTGGGTTTCTGTCTGAGTTGGGGTCAGAGATTGTGGCAGAGGTCTGTTGGAGCGCACACGCGCGGATATGCGGGCGGAAATGTGCGGCACGTCCGGAAGCGCTGTTCAAGGTTAGCAGAGTGGGATCACGGCCTCAGCGACTCAGGTGGAGTGCTGTGCCCTGAGCTTGACATTTGGGGGAGATCCCGTATTTACAGACTGACACTTACAGCGGACTTCAAACAAGACTTGTGGGCAGAGCGGACCTGTAGGAGGAGTGCGGACTCCACAAGCACGGACTCAGAGGGGGGGGAAGCCCCCTTTGCAGAAGGAGGGACTCAGACCAGACAGGGGGGTACTCTAGTTGATTTCAGACTGAGGTCCCCGAAAGTATTTACAAGGTATAAGTAGATAAGAGAAATCAAAAGAGGGACCGGTCAGTCCGGTGCGGAAATAAGCGGGAGTGAGCGGGGACTTGTCAAACTAAACCAAGGACAAGAACCTGGGAAATGGGAGGCAAGGAATGAATAAAGTTAAAGCGGATCAAATACCAATATTGACAGATTAAATGAATGAATGGGAAAGTGCAATAGCACACGGATCAAATGCCAATATTGGGGTGAACATAATAGGCACTCGGCAAGGAATGAATGTTATGTTGCCAAGTGACAAAAATGGCCAGAGGACAAAAGCGGAGGTCAGCGTGTGGCACCGATACAAGTCCGCAAATAAGCGGGGTCGGTGCGGTGCCAACACAAGTCCGTGAACAGAGGTTGATCTGCCAGCACTGTCACACAAGGACAGCATGAAGGCCAACAGAGGTACAGAGGGGAGTGGGAGTGTTGACCTGACCAGAGGTGTCAAGGGCGACCAGAAGTGGCCAGAGGGTGCAGAGATGGGCAGAGGGTGCGGAGTGGCCAGAGGGTGCGGGATGCACGGAAGCGGGGCATGGCTGTGACCACATAGCAGGAAGCGATGAGTGTGGTTCAGATGGAGACAAGGCAGGCATGACTGAATGCCGGGAGCGCCAAGGGCTCAGGAACTGGAGGTAAGGTCGGAATACCGGCAGGGTCTAGGTTCTGATTATTGGCCAAGTCTCACGCAGTAAGGCAGGGGGCCAGACATGGGGTTGGGGGCTGGTTAGGATGGGTTTCGGGTCGGCAGATTCGCCTATCGGCATTGGTTCGTCGCTGACGGAGCCCCGGGATTTGTCGGTCATGACACTCTCCCTGCTTCTCCCACTCATCCGACCTCAACGTGCCTTCCCCCAGTTCCCGCATCACCTTCACCACCTTCTCATCCAGGTCTTTCACCCTACTGATCCTCTCGAGGATAGTCATCTCTTCACCCTCTACCAGGACTGCCTCCACCATGCAGGCCTCAAACCAAGCAGGTTGGAGGAGAGTCAGCCCATCATTGTCGCCCTTGCCCTTCAGGTGGTCAGTGCGGTGTGAGAGCACATCCAGTTTTCCCATGAGTTTCCCTGGGCAGTGGATGAGGGTGAAGTGGAATTGGGAGAGGAAGAGTGACCACCACGCTTGGCACTGGTTCAGCTGTTGCATGGTGCGGAAATATCCTAGGTTGCGGTGGTCAGTGTAGACCTCAACTTTCTCCTCCGCTCCTTGTAGGAAATGCCGCCACTCCTTGAGGGCACGTACTATTGCGAGCATCTCCTTGTCATACACCTCATAGTTACATTCTACGTCCGTGAAACTCTTGGACATGAAGGCTACTGGGTGGAACTCTCTGTCTGTCTGGAGCTGGGATAGGACCACACCAGTCACAAAGTTAGAGGTGTTGCACTCGTGTTTGAAGCGACCGGTATCAGTGGGGAAGGCAAGGACTGGGGCGGAGGTGACGGCGTCTTTGAGGGTGCGGAATGCGTGGTCTTCGCCTGGTCCCCAGGCCCATGCCTTGGTTTTGCGGGTCAATGCATGGAGGGGGCAGGCTGTCTTGGAAAAGTCTTTGATAAACCGGCAATAGAAGTTGACAAACCCTAAGAAGGACTGTACTTCTTTGACTTTGGTTGGGGTTGGCCAGTTGAGAACTCCGCAGACTTTCACGGGATCCATCACGACGCTTCCTTCAGAGATGTGAGGTTGAGGTACTTGATCCGCTTCCACTCGAACTTACACTTTTCTGGCTTCAAGAAGAGTCTCTGCCTCCACAGCATCTCCAGGACCTCTCGGACAACCCTCCAGTGCTCCTCCAGGGTGGCAGTGAAGATCAAGATGTCGTCCATGTAGCAGATGATGACCTCTCGATCGATGAAGTCCTGGAGAATGTCATTCATCATTGTCTGGAATGTCGCCAGGGAGTTACACAGGCCAAAGAACATGACGGTGGGCTCAAACAGCCCCCAGTTGGTCGAAAATGCCACTTTCCACTCATCGCCATCTTTGATGTGGACGTTGTTGAATCCCCATTGCAGGTCTAGCGCTGAGAAGTACTTGGCGTTTCGGAGGCATGCGAGGATGTCCAAGATGAGTGGGAGGGGGTATGAGTTTTTGACCGTGATCTTGTTGAGCTTCCGGTAATCTTGGACTAGGCGCAAGGATCCATCCTTCTTCTTGACAAAGAAGACTGGGGCTCCCATCAGGGACTTGGACGCCCATATGTGCCCGTTCCGCAGGTTCTCACACAGGAACTCGTCTAGTTCCTTCTGCTCTGGTCATGACAGGGGGAAGGTCCTCCCTCTCAGGAGTTTGGCATCTGGCACCAGATCTATTGCATGGTCCCAGGGCTTCCGGGGGGCAGCTGGTTGAAGGCCTCTTTCGAGAATATGTCTCGGAAGTCCTGGTACTGTTCTGGGACTAGTGCCTCGAATGGCGCAGGCTCCGCCTCCGGTTCACAGGCTTCCTGGGCCATCCGCTGGGATGGTGTCATGGTCGCTCTCAGTTCATGTCCCCACCCTTGAGGGATGATAGCGGCATAAATCCTGTCCCCAGGTTCTACTGCAGGGTCTGGGTCGGTGTCACCACCGACAAATCCTGGGGCTCTGTCAGCAGCAAATCAATGCCAATAGGCGAATCTGCCAACCCGAAACCCAATCTAACCAGCCCCCAATCCGATGTCTGCCCCCCTGCCCTATCAACCATGCACTGCATCCAGACCTCCACCCGCATCTGACTTCTGCCCGCATCCAGACCTCCACCCACATCTGTACCTCTGCCCACCTCCACACCCTCTGGACCTCTGCCACTCCTGGTTGCCCTCCACACCCTGTGGTCAGGCCAACACTCCCCTCCGACCTTGCTGGCCATCATGCTGCCCTTGTGTGTGATGGCACTGACGGACCACCCTCTGTTGTGGACTTGTCAGCACCGTGCTGATTTCCATGTCCCTTCATGGACCTGTGTCGGCACCGCACCGACCCCGCTTATTTGCGGACTTGTATCGGCGCCGCACGCTGACCTCCGCTTTTCTCTGGCCATCTTGTCACTCGGCAGCATACCATTCATTCCTTGCCGAGTGCCTATATTGTTCATCCATTCATTCACTTAACTTGCCAATATTGGCACTTGATCCATGTGCTGATGCACCTCTTATTACCTGTCAATATTGGCACTTGATCCGCTTTTGTTTAGTTCATTGCCTCCCATTTCCCGGGCTCTTGTCCTTCATTCAGTTTGACAATCCCCGCTTATTTCCGCGCCGGACCACGCCGGACTGACTGGTCCTTCTGTGTTTCCCTCCTGCCTATTTATATCCTGTAAATACTTTCAGGGACCTTAGTCTGAAATCAACTAGAGTACCCCCCTGTCTGGTCTGAGTCCCTCCTTCTGCAAAGGGGGCTTCCCCCCCTCTGAGTCCGTGCTTGCGGAGTCCACGCTCCTCCTGCAGGTCCGCTCTGCCCGCAAGTCTTGTTTGAAGTCCGCTGTAAGTGTCAGTTTGTAAATACGGGATCTCCCCCAAACGTCAAGCTCAGGGCACAGCGCTCCACCTGAGTCGCTGAGGCCGCGATCCCACTCTGCTAACCTTGAACAGCACTTCCGGACGCACCGCATATTTCCGCCCACATATCCGCGCGTGCGCTCCAACAGACCTCTGCATCACCTCCGACCTCAACTCAGACAGAACCCAATCCGTCTTCTATCTGCCTTCTGACAGTACTTCCGACTCCGACAATAATCCCGTCTCTGACAGTTGGTGTGTCCTCATGTCGACTGGCAGGAAGATGGGCAGCGGGACATTTTGACCTTTTGCCACGTCCAGTCCACCTCTGGGTTGTGGTGCAGCAGCCACGAGTGTCCTATGATGAGGGACTGCCGCCCAAGGTTTGCGACGGCGAAGCGGGCCTGCTCCATGTGGCATCTGAAAGTCAGGAGGGCCTCTATGTGAGGTCTTAGGGTGGCTCAGCACACAAGGCCGTAAGTGATACAAGATAGTGTATTTTACGGTGGTGTGTAAGCGGTTACCCGGAGGTTCCCGCTTGCCCACGTGACTATATGTATCTAGTTTACATGTGACTCGGGGTTCGGGGCTATTGCCCTGACATTCTCCCCCCTTGCATTGCATTTGCGACGCATACAAGGTTGATAGTGAATAAAACAGAGTTTTAATAGTTGATTTACATTGAGTTTGGAATTATCAATGAGTGTTTTGTTGTCACCACTTTAAAGTGGGCGATTTTGTACAAGTCAGTGAAGAAAAGGGAGGGGGTTTAAGGAATGAATGAGTGTGGGCCGTTACTTTGAAGTGAATGGCGATACATTGGTATCACAGGGAGAGAGGAAAAAAAAATGGTGGGGTTTGTCGAAAATGAATTTCGACCCAAAGGTTGTATGTCTTTGGTGTTCCTCACTTGTTCTGTGAGGGTTCGTGTGTAAGTGGTGTTTACACATGAGCGGTGGTGGATGTGGGTCTTTTGATGGAGTGGAGATTTCCACAATTGTTACTTGCGGTTCCTCGCATACAGTATTGTGTGCGGGGCCTCGAGTTGGGGGAAGGTGTTTTCACAGGCGCCTCGATGGCGTATTACCATGTCACTTTCCCTTCTCTCAAGGGTGGAGTCATTGCCCTGGAGGAGGGTTTTCCTCCAGGTTGTTCATCTGGACATCCGATTGCTGTGTCGGATGCGATGACGTAGCCTGGGCTACATTGTCGGCTGTGGGCTCGACGAAGTGGGTGCTCCCTGGGTGGGAGCGGGTTGTTGTGTTCCTGAGCTGCTTGGCTCAGGTGTAGAGTATGGTAGGTCTACCATTCTTCCCGTGGGGAAGGATGGTTGTTGGGCTGGTTGTCCAGCACGGAGACTTGCATCTCTTTCCCAGTATTTGGAAGCTTTCGCTTCCCGTTCCGCAGTTTTTGTGGCACATTCCTCAGGAGTCCTGAGTGGTTTGAACTGGGACTTTAAGTAGGCAGCTTTGCCTAGACTTTCCCAGGAGATTTTCCCCTTATTCTCTGGGGAATTATATTCCTCCGTGAGTCTTGCGATACTCGGGAGTCCCAAGAAGTATTTCTCGGTTTCCTTCGCTTTTTTGCGAAGGGTTCTGTGTACCTTGCCGCTTTTGAAGGCGGTTTCGGCCTGTTCGTACCAGTGTACGAATTCTTTCCCACTCACGCTTGTCCACCAAGCGTATGCAGCGTCATGCGCCACTTCTGACCCCGCTATTCTCCTCATGGGGAAGTTGGGGTCGATTGTTATGTCGACTGGAGCTTCGACTTTGCCGAACTCGTTGAGTTCGGCGGTCTTGTATAGCATGTGGACACTTCCCTGCAGGGTAGCTTGCCCATAGGGTGCTGAGGTACTCAGCGGCCCACCGCCTCTGGCAGTGGTCCCCATTTTAGGGTCTGCCATCGGTTGCCTACCGCTCTCCCTCTTCCCCTCGACATGGGTTTGCCCCTCTGAGGGCGGGCCCTTATGCAACCCGGACAGGGTCGCCTGCCCACGGGGTGGCGGGATAGTCGGTGCCCCGGCACCGTATCCCCTCCCCCTGACCTGGGAGGCCCCCGTCATGATGGGTTTGGCAGCGAGGTCTGCCAGTGCGCATGCCTCTCTGAGCTCGTGTTTCAGTAATTCGATCTCCCTTTTTTGGAGATCGACTTCTCTCTCTGTGTCTTTCAGAGAGTCAAAGATGCCCTCAGCATCTCTTCGTGCTCTGTTGTATTCGCGCCTCCAGTGGGCGCAATGGTCGCAGGCGTCTTCTGATGCCCTCGAGTTATCAGACCGTGCCCGTTTGGACGGTCTGGACGAGGAGCCGTTGTCGCTCCCTCGTCTCCCTCCTACGAGGGACTTCATCTCTTTCAGCTCCTCACGGAGCTGACCTGTCTGAGCAGCTACCGCTGACGTGATAGCTGATGTTATGGAAATGGGAATTTCCATTTTAGACTCTTATGGGTTCTGTATCACGTGATTTATATAGTAATATAGTTCATCCAATGAATAATCAACCAAAAACCCGAGAGTAATGTCTCTGTGAAAACATCTATAACAACACCTGCCATATCTATTGTAAAATCATATGAGCTCAACTTCTACCCTTTTCCACTTTCCTGCGCCAAGAACGGACGAAAATGGGCGCCTCCGGCCCCATTTTTGTAACAGCTGATTCCCAGCCTGCATTTGGCTGGGGTGTTGTTGGACCTGGGCCAAATTGGCTAATCCAGGGGTTGATCTGGCCAGGGAAGTTCCCTGGGGAGTGTCATATCCGTGCATACCCGACCCCGACCCGACTTCCGGACCTCCACCCTCTTCACCTCCGGAGTCATAACCTACCGCTGCCGTTCCGATACTCACCTTCGGTCCTGGCAACACACCTCCTCCTTACCTCTCACCACCCTCCTACTACTCCGCTCCCCCTTCACAACACCTCCACCCTCCCGTTATCCTCCTACGCTTCCCCCGTCTGCTCCGATACTCACCTTCGGACCTGACTACTCTCCTTTCCACCACTCCTTCTTACCTTACCTGTCCCCTCTCTCCTCCCTCCGTTACTCCTCTGCCACCCTTCCGCCAAGTTACGACCTTCCACCGCTGTTCCGTACTTCACACTCGGACACCGCTCGTACCTTACTCCGAGCCTCTGTCATAGTCCCCACCTCGGACTTAGTCCATTGCATTGGTGACCTCATACTACGTAAACACCATTGCCAATATTCCTCGGACTTCCAACCCCGCCTCCGTAACCTCCGTAAGCTCCGCAACCCCCGAGCTTCGCGGACCGCCTTCGGCACTCTCGCCACCTGTAATGTATTTCTCACGTTTTCCCTTCATCCCTATTTGGACTACTGCTTCTTTCTATTCTAGCCAGTTAGTCATCATCCCCACTTCCCCTCATCCTCCTGCCCCTCTGGGCCTCGCCCTCTCTACCTCCTTTCGGACGTATCACAGGTCTTGCCCTATGACCTTCAGTACCGCTCCGCTCCCTCTACCCTTTGTTCCCGTTCGGACGTCTTCATTCCGATTCGGTCACCCTTTGTTCTCTTTGTGCTTTTGCCCCTTCCATTATATATATCGGCGCTTGTACATACTCGTTTTGGTTTAGTCCGAAATCGACCTGAAATGCCCCCAAGAGACTTCCTGCTCACCTACTGTGAAATTAAGGACCAAATGGACAAACAGCAATGGCACAGCGCTCCGCTTGAGTTGCTGAGGCCAAGGTCCCTCCACGCTAAGTCTCCGATTCCACTCCGGAGTCGTCCGTTTCCGCCCCATTCTAACAATTGCCAATATCCCTCGGACTTTCAACCCCGCCTCCGTAACCTCCATAAGCTCTGCAACCCCCGAGCTTCACGGATCGCCTTCGGCACTCTCGCCGCTTGTAATGTATTTCTCGCGTTTTCCCCTCATCCCTATTTAGACTACTGCTTCTTCCTATTCTAGCCAGTTAGTCATCATCCCCACTTCCCCTCATCCGCCTGCCCCTCTGGGCCTCGCCCTCCCTACCTCCTTTTGGATGTATCACAGGTCCTGCCTTATGACCTTCGGTACCGCTCCGCTCCTTCTACCCTTTGTTCCGGTTCGGACGTCTTCATTCCGATTCGGTTACCCTTTTTCTCCTTGTGCTCTTGCCCCTTCCATTATATATATCGGCGCTTGTACATACTCGTTTTGGTTCAGTCCGAAATCGACCTGAAATGCCCCCTAGAGACTTCCTGCTCACCTACTGTGAAATTAAGGACCAAATGGACAAACAGCAATGGCACAGCGCTCCGCTTGAGTCGCTGAGGCCAAGGTCCCTCCACGCTAAGTCTCCGATTCCACTCCGGAGTCGTCTGTTTCCGCCCGTTCTAAGGTAGGGAGCATACATAAGTAACGACTCTCCGGATGCAAATATTTCAAAACTTGCATCACTTCTTATTCTCGGCGCAATGCTCTGCTGCTCAAATGAGCACCAAAAACCTGTAGGATAGACCTTCCTTAACAAGTCTTTGGATTCGCTTCTTCAATAAATATCATATTGATCAAGTAACGAGTGAATTACATTCTGGTGTCAGGAGACTACTTCTATGAGCATTATTAATCCAAGGGCGCAATAATAAAAATTGAAGTTCCGTCAAGTTTGCCACACTAAACACCATCGAAATGAATGGCGGTAACTGCCGAGAACGAAAAAGGAAATTCTCCCCGTACCCTTTTCCCTCCAAAACTCGGCGGAACGGAGTTCTAAGCATGCCTCTGGGGAAAAAACGCAAGCGCGCAAATAATTTGGGACTGTATGCACAGAAGGTCCTTTTTTCACATTTTTTATTCAACCCGAAACTCACATACTCATGCAGAAATCATGCACACATAAACAGACTAAACCATCATCACCAACTATGGACATGACTACCAGTGATGCCGATGTTCCCTCTGATACAGAGAACTTTGATTTGGCACTGGAGAGCGAGTCTGATTCCGATTTCAGTGAAATTGATGAGCATGAACCAGACACATACCCCAATATTCTGCCAATCCCTCCCCTTTGGGAGCGGCTGTCTGAATCGCAGAAAGCCCTCTCAGCACTGATCAACCAGCGGGGCGCAATCCCCGGAAACAAAGTTCACTACCCTGGAAACACAATTAATGGGATTCAGGCAGAGCGTACACAGCGGCATCATGCAGCCAAGTGGAGAGCTACCAGGGGAAAATTGCAGGAGATGAGCAACAAGACAGCAGTTGACCAAAAGAAGCAGACAATTACTGACTTTTTCCAGAGTCGCCAATCCCACATTCCTGCTGACAACCAATCCCGCTTCCCTGTTGACATTGACAACAACAACGACAACCTATCCCCCCCTTCCAATTCCCTTAACTATCCTGGCTCCCAACCTGGATCACCCAGTTGCTCTAGTAGTGGGAGAGCGGCCACTACTGCTGGAGCCTCGGACACTGAGAGTCAGACAACACCGCAAATTTCAACAACGCGAACATGCACGCTTGCACCCACACCCCTATCCACACCTGAACCTGGGCCTGTGTCCCCATCCACTTATAATCCACCACCCACACTTCCCTCAGCTGGCATATCAAACCCGGTGACTCCTCCAACCAGTGGCCAATGCACAAGTGGGGAGGAACTATTCGCGCGGGTCCAGTTCCATTTGCGTCCCCATGTTGCAGCACCAACCAAAGCTCAAGTGATCGAGGCAGCAGAGAAACTTGATGCACTCATAAGGCCACCTCGAGCAACAGGTGCTGGCCATAAGCATTCGAAATTCGACGATTTTACGCGGATGCGACTGGAGCAGATGCTCCAAGTATACCGGACATTCAGCTCAGCGCGCTTGGATCCGAGTGGGGAAATGGGATGGATCACAGCATCATTGTGGGTTGCAAGATCATGGGATCGTGGTTCATCATATGCTTCACGGCTGCAAAGGTGGTGTCGAGTATTTATGTGGGATTACGAAACAATTCCAGTCAATCCATATGGACGGTGGAAGGAGTCAGTTCTGACAACCGATGAGGACCTTAGGAGTGAAATCGAGGCTCACCTGCGCAGTATTGGCCCATACATCTCAGCTATGGACATAGTCCATTTCTTGAGCACTCCAGAAATGCGTGTCCGGCTCAATCGCGATAAGCCAATTTCGGTTCACACGGCACGGCGTTGGCTTCAAACAATGGGTTACCGGTGGCAACAGGAGAAGAAGGGTCAATATTCAGATGGGCATGAGCGGGAAGATGTTGTCCAGTACCGCCAGAGGGTCTTCCTCCCTGCCATGGCAGAGTATGACAATTCTATGAGGAAGTGGAATAGTCAAGGTGAACAAGAAATATCTGACAACTCACCGGAACGCCACACTGTTGTCTGGTACCACGATGAGTCAATATTCTATGCTCATGATCGCCGGAAACTGCGCTGGGTTCACAGTTCTGAGTCAGCAAAGCCACATCCAAAGGGTGAAGGTGTTTCACTTATGGTTGCTGACTTCATCTCTGCGGATTATGGTTGGCTGAGAGGTGATGGGTGTGATGCGCGTGTTACTCTGAAGCCGGGAAAGAACAAAGATGGATATTTCACTAATGATGATGTGATTCAGCAAGCATCACAGGCCATGGAGATATTACAGGCACGCTACCTGAACGACAAACATGTTTTTGTCTTTGACAATGCTCGGACTCATTCTAAGCGTGCTGACGATGCATTATCAGCTGTCAAAATCCCAAGAAATCCCAAGCCATGGGGAGTTCCTGTTGCCTTGCGCGACGATAGTGGCTCAATCATTTATGGTCCAGATGGAAAGCCCGCATGACTACCAAGCACATGGCTGATACGATGTTCAATGGGCAATCACAGCAACTTTATTACCCTGATGACCACCCACAGTATCCTGGGTATTTCAAAGGCATGGCCCAGATTCTTACTGAGCGGGGCTATGACACAACTCACTTGCGTGCCCAATGCGAGAAATTCAAGTGCCGAGCCAGTGCAAGCCAATGCTGCTGCCGCAATATTCTTTTTCACTCCGATGATTTCATCAACATCAAAACCCTTCTTGAAACCCATTGCGAAGCAGCTGGTTTTGATGTGCTTTTTCTCCCTAAGTTCCACTGTGAACTGAATTTTATTGAACAAGTCTGGGGATATGCAAAGCGGGTTTATCGTGAATCTTCCCCATCATCAAAGATCGGAGATGTGGAGATTAATGCCAAAAATGCGTTGGACTCGGTGTCTTTACTCTCAATCCGGAGGTATGTACTCAGTGGAATTTCAGGATTAAAATTGCTGATTATTCTCAGGTTTGCAAACCGCTCACTCCGCTATATGGACACATATCGAAAGGGTCTTGATGGGCGAGAAGCAGCATGGGCAGTGAAAAAATATCGGGGACATCGCCAAATTCCAGCCGAGGCAATGCAGGAAATGATACAGGAACTCATGATAGTAAGAAAGCAGGTTGTATATACTTCACATTAATCAGTCGAGCCACAAATGTTTGCCGCGTACAGCCACACCGGACCTTGCCGGGATAGTGATCACTTATGTATGCTCCCTACCTTAACAGGGAGTATGCCTGGGGCTGCAGCAGCAAATGCTGCCCCTGGAATGGCGCTTGTTGTGCCATCGGTGCAGTTTGCACCGCATATGGTTGGAAGCCTCTTTGGGGAGGCTGGGGGTATGCGGTGCCTGTTAGCAACGTGGATGGTTGTTGGTTTGCAGCACTCATTTGTGCTGTGTGCATTGTGTAATCCATGGCGCTTATCTGCGCCTGGTGTTGTTGTTGTTCCGGGGAGCCTTGCTCTCCGGGTTGTCGTATTTCGATATCCGGTGGTTTGTTTGGATCGAACCGAGGGTTGCCTCCCCCAGAGAATGACATTTCGTCGTTATGTTACTCGTGGTGGTGGGAGGGGTTTTCGTTCTTGCGTGCGTGGGATTCGCCACAGATGTGTGTTCTTTTGCACGTGGGCCTGTGGTTCACGTGGTCTAGGTGGGTTACTCGCCTAGCCCATGTGATTTCTAGTACATGGTGTGGCTGTCCGGGCGAGTTACTTGCCCAGAACTTTCCCACACTCTTGGCTGTGGGCCATCATCCCTCGGCTTTACTTCCTCTGCCTCCATTTTTGGGGGTGTAGTGATGCCGAGAGTTCCCTGTCTTCTTTGATAGGGAGTTTTTCTGGTTCCCTTACATTTTGTAAGGTGAGGTACTCGTCCAGGTGGACGAGGTCGTTGCAATTTCCTAGGGGTTCCCATGTGGTGTCCCCTAGTTCCCATTTAACCTTAAACCAGAGTTCGTTGTGAACCCACGCGTGGTTTAGGATTTTGCGAACTACTGCTTCACGATCAGGGTCTTCCCCAAAATCGTAGAATATGTTTACTTCCCTATTTGGGAAGATTTCCTGGTCATTCGGCTCGTGAGGTACGAGCCGGGATACATGGAATCTTGGGTGGATTCCGCGTTGTTCAAGTTGTGGTGGCAACTTGAGGACGTAGTTTGACGTTTCTGGAAATGTTTCCAGAATTTTGTAAGGCCCTATGTATAAGGGCTTTAGTTTTCCTGCCCTGCCTTTGGGTAGGTTCAGCTTATCCGTGGATAAGTATGCGAGCTCGCCTTTTCTCAACGGCGGGTCCGGGCGTCTTTTCTTATTCACCTGGATTGTTTGAGCAGCGCGATTATGTATTATCGTGTCATGTGCTGCCATGAGGTTTTCCTTCGCTTTTTGAGTGAAGTCATTTACTCCCAGGTAGTCCGAGAGTGGTGCTGTTAGGCACATCTTTGGCATATGGCCGTAGATTAATTTGAACGGGGCAAATCCTGTTGATGTGTTCGAGCTCGCATTGATCGCGAATTCCGCCATCGACAGTTTCGCTGCCCAGTCGCGTTGGTCTGGTCTAACCATCGCATGCAGTATTTGTACTACTTTTTGTATCATTCTTTCCGCTTGGCCGTCGCCTTGCAGGTGGAATGCAGTTGTGAATTTCAACTGTACACCGAGTATTCGGTGTAGTTCACGCCAAAATTTTGACGTGAATTTTGAGTCTCGATCTGATATGATCGAGTGTGGTAGACCATGGAGTCTTACAACTTCATGAAGAAATACGAATGCTAGTTCTAGTGCGTTCGTTGTTGTCTTTATTGGAATTAGGTGGACGTTGGACGTCAACCTACAGATGATTACCCAGAGGTAATCATATCCCAAGCTTGTTGGGAATGGACCTGTGAAGTCCATGGCTATTGACGACCATGGTGTCTCTGGGGTCGGGAGTGGGTGAAGCATTCCGGGATTTCTCCTGGTGCTTTTCTTTGTCGTTTGACAAGTTCCGCAAGACCTGCAGAACTTGTGGGTATCCTTTCTCATTGACTTCCACCAGAAGTGTCGACGGAGGGTTTCCACTGTTTTCTTGGATCCTAGGTGTCCAAGTGTTTCGTGGATGTTCTCGAGGATTATTCCCTGAATGGACTTCCTTTCGTAGTTTCCTTTCGGGACTACTATTTGGGTCGTTCCTCCTTCTCCAAGTCGGGTTATCAGCCCATCTTTTATGGAGAAGTTTTTGAAATTCCCCGGGTTCTCTAGGATTTCCCGGTGGATCTGGCTTTTCAAGTATCCAGATTTTATTGCCTCAATGAGGTCTTTTTCTTCGAATTGTTTTCGAAGGTTCTCTTCTGGAGTTATGATTTCTTCCAGATTTTGGGCGCTCCCCCCTAGAGTTTCCTCTAGGTTATCGCTCCCCCCTAGAGCTTCCTCTAGGGTGTTTCTCGCGCATATCGCTGCGAGTCTCTTTCTCTCTGAGTTTTTACTCAGGGTACTGCTTAGTAGCAGTTCTTCGTATTCCTCGATTCTGTCGGGGATAATGTCTTCTGCATTTTTGTCCAGGTGGATGTCCCCGACACATAATCATTGAAATGCAGATCCTCGTCCGTTGACGAGTCGTAGTATCGTGAGAGTGCATCTGCCACTTTGTTTTTGTGGCCTTCCACGTATTTTATTTCGCAATTGAAGCTTGCGAAAAAGGCTTTCCATCTCAGGTGTCTCCCTGAGTTGTGGTTTTTCGCTTTGAAATATTCCAAAGCTTTGTGGTCCATGATTACTGTGAATTCACGGCCTCCCATGAGGTCGTCTTGCCATCTCATGAGTGCTTCGAGGACACCCAGTGCCTCGAGCTCGTAGGTGAAGTACCTACGTTGTGTGTTGGTGAACTTTTTGGACATGAATGCGGCTGGGCGGCAAGTCTGCCACCTTTCGCCTTGTCCAATTAATGCACCCATGCCTGCTGGGCATGCGTCTGTTATGACCCAGACGTGGAGTTTGGTCCTCTCTTCTTCTGAGAGGCTTTCCGGTGGGTTCCACTGGACGGGCTTCAGGATCGGAGCCCTGCATGCTAGACGTTTGATTTCGTCAAAGCATTTCTGGTGGAGTGGTGTCCACCTGAATGTCTGCTTGTTTGAGCAGATTGTTTGCAGTGGTCCTGTGTAACCGCTGACGTTTGGCATGAATATCGATAGATATTCTACCATTCCCAGGAATCTTAGGACTCCTGTGTGGTCTACTGGCTCTCGCCAGTTGCGGATTTTTTCCATTTTATCCGCTTGAGCGTGGATGCCCTGTTCGTCCACTCAGCTTCCTAGAACATCTAGGATTGGGGCAAATGGCTGGAATTTTTTCCGGCTTATGTAGAATTTCGCCCCTTTTAGGTGAGTGAATAACCACAATAGTGCTTTATTGTGGTTTTCCACCGAGCTTGTGCTGGTGAATATATCGTCGAACCAGACGTGTAGGCGTCTGCCTACTTCTCCTTGTAGTTCCCAGGTCAGTGCACGCTGGAAGGTGCAGGGAGCGTTGCAGTCTCCTTGCTGCATCGTGTTCGAGTTGTACGTCCCGTGGGGCGTGGAGAATGTCGTCCTATGGACGTCTTCTGGATCCACACGTATTTGTTCGTACGCGTCCGACATATCGATCTTGGATCGGTATGTTGCTCTGGCGACTGATTCTTGGATCAGTCGCATGTCTGGCATTGGTGTGACGTCGAGGATCGTGTTTGAGTTACGGTTCCTCGCATCTATTACCGTGCGCAAAGATCCATCTGCTTTGCGGATGCACAGTAGCGGGCATGCTCGCTCGCTGTTCACAGGATACCACCATCCTGCTTTTACATAGCGATCTATTTTGGTCGCTAGTGCTTCCTGCAGTGCTGCGGGACATCTCAGGGTGTTTTCCCGAAATTTCTTGTTCGGATCCTTCAACGGGATTCGATGGTTCACCTCCCTCAAGGGAGGCATTTCTAATGGCACTGGCGCCATTACGGTTTCAAATTTTTCTCTCCACCACTCCCTGAGTATTTCGAACTCAGGGTTGTTCATGGAGAGACCTTCCAGGTGTGGTACGTCTGGAAGTTCTAGTCCTTCCGGACTAGGATTGGGCCAACCTTCAGGGTATTTTCTTGTGATTACCCTGAGGTGTGTTTCAATCCTGCCTCCCTGTCAGGGGGGCTTCTTTTTTGGTTGTTCTCGGGCTCTTGATCGAGTTTTCCATCCATGTGATCTCGTCACACGGTCTTCGCTTATTCCAAGGGTGTCTATGTTGCCCTTGTTCACCGTTCTCACTTTGTGGGACCGGAAATCTAAGCTTACCTGGTTTTTGTTTAACCAGGGGGCGCCGAAGATGGCGTCGTATCTGTCGATGTTAATTACATCGAAGTAGTGTTTTTCTACGTGGCCGTTGATCTCAATGTCCACATTGGTTCCGAACAGGATCTGTGATCTTGTTCCTTTCGTCCCCATTTGAAGGACGACTGGGTTCTCCAATTGGAGAATTGGGATGTGGACCGCGCGGACAAAGTCCGGCGATAACGCGTCCGTTTCAGCTCCACTATCGAATAGCGCATAGGCTTTTATGCCTGCTATTTTTATGTGAGCCGTTAGCATTCTCTTCGTTGAGAGCGGTCTGTTTGTGGGGTATTTTCCCGTGTCTTTTGAGATGCGGAATTTCGCATCAAACAAGGGGGACTGGGTTTTGATGGACTTTTGGTCCTTCTTCCCTTTGTCCTTGTTTTCCTTGGGTACTTTGGTGTATTTCCCCAAGGCATCTTTTCTTGGTGCTTCCACCAAGGCTTCGGCGACTTTGTCGTCTGCCGTGTTTTCTAACTGGTGTGCTACAGCCAGTTTGATTTTATAATTTATGTCATCGTGGTTGATGACTGACATTGGGCCATTCTTATGGTCCTGACGTTGACTTCCTCACCCTCTGAGTTGGGTGAGTATTGAGGTCCTTCGTATGGGTCCTCTACTTTGAAGCTTGATGCTTCGGAGTTACCAGAGTTGTTCTCTGGTTTCTCATCTGATGAGCCTTTTGACTCTTCATCCGTTGAGTTCGCGATCTCCATGGCAGCTATGTGCCTTGGTTTTTCATCGCTCGTTATATTGTGTCTTGGGCAATCTTTCGTTTGCCCTATTTTGCCGCATTTGCCGCAAATTGGAACTGACTTTTGGTCAGTTTTCCTCGAGTTTTTCGAGGATGTATCCTCTTTCCATCTGGGTTTCAGCTCTTCCACCTTCTTTCCTGATGGGAGGGCTCTGCCGCGGCTCGTGGTTGCCATGGTAGTTGTTCTGGTATAGTAGCCTGATTTGTAGGCTGAAGACATCTTCAGCCCGTCAATTATCTCGTCTACACGAGATATTGCTTTTAACATCTCCTCGTTTGAGGAGAAGTCTGCTCTGATTCTATCATGAGCAATCATTTCCCTCTTCCATTCGAGGGGAATGTAGTTTAGGAACCTGGCATTGAAGGACGCCTGGTCTGGCGGCGTCACCATCTGGGACGCTGCTTTTGACAGTTCTAAGTAGAACTGTTTTAGGCCTTTTTCTGCTTCGTATTTGACATTGCGGTATTTCTTTGTCGCGTTCAATGCGGCGGAGGCTTTGATGAAGGTTCTCATCAATATGTTGAGAACCTCGAGGAACATGCCCTCGTCTCCTCTGAGGAGAGTTTCATCTCGGAGTCTAATTCCGAGGTCAAACGCGGGCCCCCCTAATCCATGAATCAAGCAGTCCAGGTGGACTTCGTCAAATTGGGGACCTTTGCATCCTCGCGAGGCGAGGAATCCCAGTAGTTCTGTGAACCACTGCCAGAACGATTCCATGTCGTTCTCCCCTGACCATTTCTTGTCAGGGAATGCCAGCCCATTCTTTAGGGCTTCTGGTTTCACTCCTTCTGGGTAGGGAGTGAGTATTCTCACTTTGGCCATTCTTATGGCCTTTTCGTACCATTTCTCCAGGTACTCTTCTTGCTCCCCTGCCTTCGCGGGGTCGCTATCCAATGGAGATCTCTCCTTTGGGGGGGTTTTTGCTGGGGGAAATCTTCCTCACAGCATTTCTTTGGTTTCAGGCGAACTCGCCTGAAGTTGTATTTGTATTCTCTCATTGTTTTGAGAGGGTGTGAATGAGTTACCTCTCTGTTTGAGAGGTCCATCATAAGTGGACGTTTGGCCGAACCTTTGGTACATGCCAATTCTCCTCCTAATCTCTGAACGATGCCTTCTTTCGGCATCGTCTTCTCCTATCCTTGGGAGAAGGATCTCCTTAGCGTCTCTGTCAAGTCGCTGATGATATTCCAGTGTGCTTTCACTGGTGGTTCTTTTCGTGAATTTTTCACGAGTTCTATTTATGTCCTGGACCGTGGTCCAGGGGTGTTTATTTGTTTCCTCACTTTTTTGTGAGAAATTTATTTCCTTCAGCAAATCTGTTTGTTCGCTGATTTTTTCAGTCAACGCATCGATTGCATTGGCCATTCTTTCTAGAGTTATCTCTAGATGAGCTGTGCTATTGTGGTTCATTTCCTCGATCTTTTTTTGGATCGAGTTTATCGCGTTTATTATGTGCGATTCCTGGTTTTCCAGGAGGAAGTTTGGTTGGGCGAGCAGAGACTCTCCCCAGTTGACATTTCCGCTTCTGGGGGTTCCAGAATGGGTTCTTGGAGTGAACACTCCACGCTCGCTTTGTTTAGGTGAGGCCGTTGTGGAGGGTGCTTCCCTTTCATAGAGGGGTTTGTTCGCTGGTTTTTCCTTACTTTTACATAAGGCTTCCTCAGCGAACTCCCTCATTTCAGTTCGCCTCCTCTTCATTATCTCGGAGACCTCCTCCGAGGTTGGCGACCTTGCCTTGTCTGGCATGGTGTGTGGGAGTGTAAACAGCGGAAGTTCTTTTGGAGCTTCCGCACTCTGGGAGATCCTGCTCTCAGGGCGTATTTTCACGCCTTCTCAGGCTGAAGCCTGAGAAGAAGTTGATCTTCACTTTCCGTCCTCCATTCAGACAGAACCTGGAACAAGTCCAGTAGTTTTTCGGATAGCCGACACAGGGGCTCTTCCCTTTGTTTCCCTTTGTCTGCCTTTGGGGCTTGACTTGGGGACGTGAGGGGGGGCTCCAGGGGATAGTGGGGCCCTGGAGTTTCCTGCGACTCTATCCGATCAGCTTTTTGGGCTGATCGTTCGGCGCTTACGCGTTTTTCGCGCAAGTCGATCACCTCATGAGGAGGTGAGGGATCTTCCCCAGCTTGGGTTAGATCGGTATGTTGTGGAGTTCTGGGGGTATTTTGCCCTGCACTTACTCCATGTAAGTTTCTAAAACCTTCAGGGACTAGCCCTGAGGTGGTTGCTAATGCTGGATCATGTTGATCCTCGTCGTCGTCTGACGACGGCTTTTGGTTTGAATCTCCCATGATGGGAGATTGCGGTTTCTTTATAAACTGCTCGTTTCTTTTTAGTGTCGCTGCAGATGTGACCTTGCCCTTGCGGGCGTGTTTAGGCGCCATAGGCGCTTCCGAGTCAGATGTTAAGATTGTAGAGTTGTGGGTTGTGTTGTAAAACACACCTCTTGCACTTAAAAAAGTGATATCAACAGCACAGGTTATGATGGAGTTAGTGCTACTGTTGAAGAGGCATAGTTGTAGTGGTTTTATCTGATATGTCTTCAGGGCAAGCTCCTTCACAAATTTGTCATCAATGAAGCAGTCCGAAGACCCAGAGTCTATGAGTGCGGGAATGTTCTCATAGGTGTGGAAAAGTTTATTGTTCGTCCTAATATCGGACAGGGATGTGGGAACAGGAGAGGTGAGAGAAGAGAAGAGAAGAGAAGTGGAGCGATGGAGGTAGTTGGAGGTGGAGGGGAAGAAGAAAGTGAACTATCAACACTATCTACAATGGGTAGAACATTAACTGAAGGGTCAACATTGGAAGGAGGAAGTAGACCATTAGAAGAGAAAAAGAAATGGGAATGTGGAGGGAGGACAAGTCGGAAATGGAAGACGTGTTTAGGCATACTTCTTTGAGTGCACAGAGGGAAGAATCGCAACCCCCGGTCCATGCGGAGTCCACAGGGGTGCAGACTAATTTTTTGCCTCTGCAGAAGCGGAACCTTGCTCAGCAGTCTTGGCCATGTGGGCCTTAGACGTGCAAGAAGAAGACTTAGGGCAGTCCTTGACCATGTGGCCAGACTGTCCACAGAACATGCAAAGTTTCTCATCGAGACAACGCTTACACTCTTGTGGCATGAGCTTGCCATTGTCTCCGAGTTTTAATGAGAGGTCCAGCTTGGCAGAGCTAGCCTCGGGCTTCTTGTTGTCCTTTGGAGGCTTGCTACCAGAAGCAGGGTTGAAAGAGGAGGAGGGAATGGTGTCAGAGCGGGAAGCAGTAGTGGTCTTGTTGAAGACATTGGAGGTGGAAGGTTTCACATGATGAGTTACTTCAGATTTATGCTCCCAATAGCGTGCGGCAAAAGTCTGTGATAGAGTGCAAAGTTCTGAAAGGGTGGATGGTTTCCCTACCCTAGCAATGTCATCTTTGATGTGTTCTGGCAATCCATTATAAAAGAAATGGTGGAGTGCAGCTTCTCCATAACTGTGGAGCTGTGATGCATGTCAATTGAACTCGATGACATACTTGTTAATATGATGACCGTTGTTATGGAAATGGAGAATCTTATGGTCCGTGACAGGCAACCAGACCTTGAGGCCCTTTGCTATGGAAATGGGCCTAGACTCCTATAGACCAGGCACACAGGTAAGATATTTCTTACTTCTTCTCACTTCATTCTCTGCCAAACCCCATGCCAAGCTTTCCCACTGGGTTTTGGTGCTGGCTGGGGGATTTGTTGATTTCCAAGGGACTTCCTTTGGCCATTATAACATTTGTATTAGATAGATACAAGTCATATGACATGTATGGTAATTGCCGAGATGTTTTCTCATTATCAAATACATAACCCACAAACCTTGTACCACGATTGTAACATCCTCACCATTGTGTCACCACTGTAAACTCAACCTGTAACCCTGGAACCATGTCCACCTCCCTATTCCTCCTCTCCATGACAAAACCGCAACGAGGAGGGCATTCCCATGCCCAACCTCCTGCTGCCCACTCCCACCAGTCCACCGGGTGGTCGAGTGGTTACTCCCATCCAACCAGAAGTTCCCTATCAGGAACTGTAGCCTATCCCACCTCCTCAGGAGAAGGATATGGTCCAGGCAGCTCCAGGATGCCTGGCCACGCACCCACGGGTCCCACTTCCCACGGTCACCCACTACCGTGCACTGGTCCACCAGCCCGCTTTCCCCAACAACTCCCGCTATCGGTATGCTCCCATGAGCGCCAAGTCACCGATAGCCACCAACTGGGTGACTCCCTTTGGGAGTCCCAGTATCCCTCACTACCGGTACGCTCCATTGAGCACCAAGTCACCGCTAGCCAAACACTCCCATCACACCCGCTACCAGCACGCTCCCAGGAGCGCCAAGTCCCCGTTAGCAGACAGCCAGGTGGCTCCCTCAAGGAGCCCACATCATACTCGCTACCGGTACGCTCCCAGGAGCGCCAAGTTACCGTTGGCCGACACACAGGTTGTACTTCCATACACTCATCCTATTCTGCTCTCCCTCCGATGGCTATGCAGCCACCTCCATTAGTGAGCCGAATGGCTCAGGTTGGGTTCCCCGGAACCCATTCCTGTAACAACCGTCCTTCATGTCTAAGGTCATAAGTTGGACTTCGGTGTCACCCACAGGATCATGGGGGCCGAAATTGGTCTGGAGTTCATTCATGAACTCCTGGTAGTTATTCATCCAATGTGGATGGAGTAAAGAGTTTTGGTCAAACAGTAGGTCCGGCTCAAACCAATCAAGAGCCATCCCCTTAAGGTAGGACTGCGCAAAGATAACCTTGGCATGGTCACTAGCAAAGGCAAGGGGGCAGTCCTGGGAGTTTAGTTCACACTGGACCAGGAATACTCAAAGTTCATGGGGGTCTTTACTGTCAAACTGTTCAGGCTCACAGACCTTGGTGTGGAGAGCGGAGGATGGTGGAGGAGGTGGGTGACTAGTGTGACAAGCCAAGCTGGCGATGGCCTGGGCTAGCTGTGTGATAGCTACGTTGGGAATAGGCTCAGCGTTGTTGGTGACTGGGGCAGTGGGAATAGGAGGATCATCAGGAGGAGGGTCAACGAAGTTGGGGACCTCGGAGCCGAGTCCAAAGAAGTGGACTGGGTCTATGGGTTGTTCAGTGGTGTCTCTGAAGTCGGAATCTATAACAGGTGATTGATTCCTAGCAGGGCACATGATCGGAGTCGACAGGAGAGGGTTTTCTAAATTAGAGAAGCTTCAAAACTCAACTGGGTTTCTCGCCAGATGACTAGGACCAGGCTGCAAGGGTTCGGGAGATGGGGAGGCTGAGTTTGGAACTAATGTAGGTAGTTGTGAACAAGTGCAGGGAACTTTGGGTGCCATACAAGATGTGTACTGTCAGGGAGTGATAAAATACTGTCAGAGACTGGATCTGGGACGAAGATGATGTCCCTGTGGTGGAGGGCTTTGGCCTCAGTGACTAAACCAGGAGCACTGTGTGTTAGACACTGGTCTGGGGTCGGCTCCGAGGGCGCCATTGTGGGCCGCTATAGGCTGCAATCGCTGTGATGCTGCGAACAAGGCCCGAGGGTAGGGCATTTGCCTCAGCAACTCTAAAGGAGCGCTGTGCCCCCTAGCTGTCTCTTGGCCCTCATTTCAGACTCACTGGGGTTGCCTTGTTGGGGTCAGGACTTGAGAGGTCGTGGTCAAATCAATATTAGAGCTAAGGTACAATAAAGTATCATACAGGATATATATAGGGAGAAAGAATGAATGGAAGTGGACCCGGGCCGAAGGCCGAAGGGTCCGGAAGCAAACATGAGTAAGGAGCGGGGTTGGCCACATAGTGGCTGGCAATGACCGAGGGTCAAAACAAACAATAACAGATAAATAAAGGAAGGAGCGTAGGGCCACGATAGCGGCGATGGTATTGTAGCGGTGCTGGACTCGGAGTTGGGCCGGAGTCAGGCACAGGAATGGCAGCAGCCTGGTGAGGGCCAAGTGGGCAGAGTAGAGGAGTCACGCTTGGTGCAGTGCTGGAGGTGGACTCATGGTGGGGAGGTTGGTGTGGCAGCGGGGGAGTCGGTCTAGCATTGGGGAACCATGGGCAAGTGGGGAGTGAGTGGGGAGTCCTCAAGGAGGATAGGGATGAGGGTTGGGGCTCACACTCACGCTTGCACAGTGGGAATGGGTTCAGGTGGCATCGGGACGGGCAGCTAACAGGCCAGAATGCATGGCCGTGCCACTGGATGGGCCCATGAATGGCAGTGTTACAGGAATGGGTTCCGGGGAACCCAACCTGAGCCGTTCGGCTCACTAATGGAGGTGGCTGCGTAGCCATCGGAGGGAGAGCGGAATAGGATGAGTGTACGGAAGTACAACCTGTGTGTTGGCCAACGGTAACTTGGCGCTCCTGGGAGCGTACCGGTAGCGAGTATGATGTGGGCTCCTTGAGGGAGCCACCTGGCTGTCTGCTAACGGGGACTTGGCACTCCTGGGAGCGTGCCGGTAGCGGGTGTGATGGGAGTGTTTGGCTAGCGGTGACTTGGTGCTCAATGGAGTGTACCGGTAGTGAGGGATACTGGGACTCCCAAAGGGAATCACCCAGTTGGTGGCTATCGGTGACTTGGTGCTCATGGGAGCGTACCGGTAGCGGGAGTTGTTGGGGAAAGCGGGTTGGTGGACCAGTGCATGGCAGTGGGTGACCATGGGAAGTGGGACCCACGGGTGCGTGGCCAGGCATCCTGGAGCTGCCTGGACCGTATCCTTCTCCTGAGGAGGTGGGATAGGCTACAGTTCCTGATAGGGAACTTCTGGTTGGATGGGAGTAACCACTCAACCACCCGGTGGACTGGTGGGAGCGGGCAGCAGGAGGTTGGGCGTGGGAATGCCCTCCTCGTTGTGGTTTTGTCATGGAGAGGAGGAATAGGGAGGTGGACATGGTTCCAGGGTTACAGGTTGAGTTTACAGTGGTGACACAATGGTGAGGATGTTACAATCGCGGTACAAGGTTTGTGGGTTATGTATTTGATAATGAGAAAACATTTTCGGCATCTGCCTTACACATCATATGACTTCTAACTATCTAATATAAAAGTTATAATGGTCAAGGGAAGTCCCTTGAAACTCAACAAATCCCCCAGCCAGCACCAAAACCCAGTGGGAAAGCTTGGCATGGGGTTTGATGGAGAAGTAAAATGGGGGGAGGCCCTGGGTCCACCCACGGAGCATAAGATTCTAGTCTATATCCATAACAGGCAGGGCCGAGTGGAGTGGAGCTAACGGAGTTACAGGTTAGCCAACTAAATATTACTGACGAGTCGGGTTACGGGGTTAGCAGAGTGATGGGCTATAACCCAGAAATGGAAAGGAAGGATCAGCCCGAAGGTAGACTTGCAGGGCAAGCAACTAAATTGCCCAGCAGAGGCAGGGGTGTGCTAGCAGATGTCGGAGCTGTCTGGAGGCCTTCAGGGCTCTGTACTTAGGGAGGCATAGGTGATATATTGAATTGAGGGGGTGGTGACCATCAGGGGAGTCAGAGGGAATTGTGGAATCCAGAGGCTTCAAGGTTAGTGATGAAGGAGTGGAGGTAATCCGGAAGGACCAGAGGTGGTGGAGGGTGATGGCCGTTGAAGGAGAGAACGAAGGAAGGTCAGTTGGGAGGTTCAAACGAGACCACCACCAAGCTGTTCCCTGGTTCTTTAGTTAGGATGGGGAAGTGTACTAGTGTTATTTGTTGTAAATATAGTACCAATCCGAGTGTTTTGGCTAATTCTATTTTTATGGGTTAGTCTAAAGTTTCTGGGAATTGACTTACAGATAAACTGAGCCCTGTGGAGCTGTTCCTTTATTGAAGTTTCTTAATTTGTCTAGGTGTAATTCTGTGTAGCGTTGTTTAATTTGGAATTTAACTTGAATTAAATCTTCTACTTGGTGAAGTTTCAAAGATTCTACTCAGTTAATGGATTTGGATTGTGTCTGGAGTGTCCCTTGAGTTTGTTTTATTTTTGTCTTATTTTATTGCTTGTTTTAACAGTAGCAAAATAACTGTTTTGTGTTTACACTTTGAAATCTGGAGTGTTAACCAGCTCTCCTGTTGAAATATCTACTTAATATTTCTCTCCTTAATTGCTGCCTTTTACTACAGTGGCAATCTTAACTGTATATCACTTTTTCGCACTGGAGTGACAACCAGAAATGCTTGAGAAAAATAATACTCTATTTTCTTACTTCTCTGAGGGGGGCAAAAAGTCGCAGAAAGGGTCTCCCTTTTATACTCCTTGGGTCGCCTTCCTTTTTCACACTCTACCTTGTATTTACAGGATTTATTTACAGTGTATTTTTCTCAAACTGAATAAAAAATGAAATTTTCATGCTATAGTTCTACTGCACTTTGCTGCGCTGAACTGCGGCTCTACTGCGGTCAGACTGTGCCTAGAATCCTTATTGTCCTTCCTCACCTAAGCTATTTTAATGGTTAATTAGAACTTGACTGCGCTGCATTTGTCACAGTTTTCCTATTTCAAATTCCTCATATTTATTATTAAATTTGCTATGACTCGGTGATTCTGAATTCAAACTTCGCATTACTATGCGTGCGGCTGCGCTGAGACCTTCAGCTGATTTATTCCATTTTTATTCAGTGACATTTAGTTAAAATGAGACTTGAAATGGTAAATGAGTGAATTGTTCAGGTTTAAAACCAAAAGAAAAAGTTGCTAGTAGTCAAGAATTACTCAAACAAATGTATTATAGCTCTCCACTTCATTAGAATATCGTTCCCTAAAATTCCCACCATGGTCCATTGTAGTTTGGTGGTTTTCGTGGATTTCGTTCATCTTCTCTGATTCCCCTTTGTATTATTACATCCTAATCCTCCATATGTGTTGTTCGTTGTTATAGTAGGTCGTCCTCGAAGATATCATATTTTTATGTATTTTATTTAGGGCTCTGGACCTCTTGAAGCTGTCCTCCCGCGCATCATCAGGTTTCTAACTTCATGTCCTTGTATCTCATTCATTTCTGGATGGTTTCTCACGTTCTTGGTATCATAAATTTTCATTTATTCCCACCTTTCCAATGGTACTAAAGTTGTGTTCTATTTCCTGGTATTCGTCGAGTTAGCAAAAGTTCATGTGCGCATTCGGTAATCACCTGCATCGTTCCCATAGTCATTCGTATGCGGGCGCTGTTTCTGTTTAATTGTTCGGGATTTATGGTATGCGCGGGTGTTTATATCCTTCATATGGGCTTCTGTGATTTATTTCAGATTTTTCCCTCATGATCTAAGGTTGTTTTGCACTTTCTGTGCTTTGTTTTGACCGGGCTCTTCCTTATTTGGATGGAAATTGGTCTTTGCGATCTGCCGAAGTGCAGATCTCAGTTCCGATGGCCAGTTCCCTTTGCATTGCCACCTCACGTGTCATTAAACATGATGCGGATTTCTATATTCCCGTCATGGGTATAACTTCACAACAACTGGACCATTTGGGCTGAAAATTTGCATAACTATAGTTCCCTATTTTTCATAATTTCCGTGTAAATTTCGTTGTATGTTGTAATTATGGATCCTACGCAAACATCGTCTTTTCCCTGAGCTTGGACTTTGGATGTCGCTATTCCCGTTATTGGATATCTCATTAATGCATGATCCTTTTATTATGAAATTTTCCGTGGATTAAGATTAGATCCCTTCCTTTCTAATGGGCCATCAAGCTCGTCTCGGTCGTTACTGGTTAGCCTTCGTGCTTGCTTTTAAAACGTTGTCCTCGTTTTGCAGGAGTTTTAGTCATATCTCCGTCGTTTATGGGTAGTTTTCCCTGTAATTACTTTCATTGGGTCCGTTTTGGGGACATCTTCATTTCCTATTATAAACACGACTTTTAATTTTGCATTAGTTCCTGAGGAATCCTTGTTCCATGGTACTTCCATCCTTGGCTACATGTGCAGATGTGGGAAAGTAGTTTCCGTGGAGGTTCTCTGATTGTTTCTATAGTCAAATCTTGGTCGATTTGGTATAAATTCCCCCGAGAATTCCGTCCTGTTGATGCTAAGCTTGAAGTATTTTTGCTAATTTTCTTTCTTTCAATTTATCGCGTATAGTCATAATAATTCGTAAAGATTCATTAAAATTCAGGCCCTTCTATTTTCTCATATCTACTTGTCGTATGGGGTTTTGTGATTTATCTGGCATATTTCCATCATGGGTTTCCATAGTGTGACCATTATTTCTCCTACACCGTGGATGGATATGACAGTTCCCAGTCTGTGCTACCTTTTGCTGCTATTGACTAGCAGCAATCTCTCATTCTGAGAGGCTCTTAGCCTCTCAGAATCTCTCAAACTCTCTCATGCTAGCCTGGTGCTAGCTTCCCAGCTTCTCAGCTTGTGCTGAGAAGCTTCATAACTTGCTGACACTGTCAGGGCACACCCGCCTGACCCCACTCCACCCGGTCCGACCCCACCTGATCCCACTACCCTCACCCGATGCCCCCATCCTCCCTCCTCCTTTCTCTCCTTCTTCCTTTCCCTTTTCCTCCTCTTTCTTCTTTCCTTTCTTTCTCCTTCTTTCCTTTTCTACTACACGGACGACTTCCTTGCTCGATGTACCATTAACCAGGCTGCACAACACGCCTGGACCCAGACACACCGGGTGATGCCCTACACACTGGACGCTCCTGAGACCTCTTACGGAGATACCCAGGCGGATACAGCTGTGCGCGTAGATGACGTGGCACTCCCCACGTGACCTCCAACCACATGTACATAAACACAGCCTAAGTGGGAACTGAGAAGTAACCTTCTTCTCACACTTCCCACTTTAGTCTAAGTGGCCAGGGACCCTTGCCTGCTCCGGGCCCGTTGTTATGCACACCCGCACCACACCCTACCGGGCCCTCAGCCCCGGGCGATATACCTGGACGCTCTCGACCCCGGGTCGGTCCCTGACAGACACGTGGATTGCACCAGATTTCTTTCATACCTGACTATGCCGGGTTTCTCATCAATCAAGGCCACAAAAGCAGCCTTGATACAACTTCTCAAACCGCTAAAAAATTGCGGTTTACACCTACTTTCATGGCCTTAATGACTGCAAAAGACTTGCGCAATTTTCATCGGCACTTGGTTCCACCCAGGCCCACCTCACCCGCTCACCCGCTCCCCGCTACCCATCCTTCCTCCTCCCTCCTTCCTCCTCCCTCCTTCCTCCTCCCTCTTCCCCTTCCTCCCTCTTCCCCTTCCTCCCTCTTCCCCTTCCTCCCTCTTCCCCTTCCTCCCTCTTCCCCTTCCTCCCTCTTCCCCTTCCTCCCTCTTCCCCTTCCTCCCTCTTCCCCTTCCTCCCTCTTCCCCTTCCTCCCTCTTCCCCTTCCTCCCTCTTCCCCTTCCTCCCTCTTCCCCTTCCTCCCTCTTCCCCTTCCTCCCTCTTCCCCTTCCTCCCTCTTCCCCTTCCTCCCTCTTCCCCTTCCTCCCTCTTCCCCTTCCTCCCTCTTCCCCTTCCTCCCTCTTCCCCTTCCTCCCTCTTCCCCTTCCTCCCTCTTCCCCTTCCTCCCTCTTCCCCTTCCTCCCTCTTCCCCTTCCTCCCTCTTCCCCTTCCTCCCTCTTCCCCTTCCTCCCTCTTTTCTCTTTCTCCTTTACTTCATTCTCCCTTTCTGTTTATTCTTTCTATTTACATGGACCACCTTCCCTTGTATCATTGTACTGTTGACCCGTCCGGCTCGGACACCCTGGATGACTTCCCGCTACGCCTAGCACGCACACCTGCAGCGGATGCCCTCGGGATCCCTGTGGGGATACCCAGATGGCTGCGGCTCTCTCCGTAGATGACGTGGCACCCGTCATGTGACCCAAGCCGCATGTACATAAATGTACCTGAAGTGGGAACTGAAGAAGTAACCTTCTTCTCATGTTTTCCACTTCAGGTAAGTAGTGTAGTTCTTCCTTTTAATAACAATTCACGTTTTCCACTTCAGTCTAAGTGGCCAGGGACTGCAGTCCCAGATCGGGCCCGTCAGTACGCGCGCCTGCTTCGTCCCCCAAGAGGGTCCCTCTGCCAGGCGCTACAGCTGGGCCCCCTCCACCCCGGATGCATCCCTGACACTTGGACACCAAGTGGGCCCCACTGCCCACTTGTTCTCATTTCCTCTCATACTGAGAGGTTAGAGATGGTATATACGACCATCTCCCAACTGGCTTAGACCAGATCAATGGCACTACAGCCATTGCTGCTTGCCAGCTCACCAAAGCATGTTGCGCTTTGACGATTTCTGGGACAGTCATCTCCTGACTGATTTCGTGCTAGAGCAAGGGCTTTTCAGCCCCTGCCAAGCGCCAGCTCACAAAAGCGTGTTAGCGCTTTAACATCCTCTGGGCCATCAAATTGACGGCTCCCACCTCTTCCCCTCATGATGAGAGGTTGTAGACGGCCCAGATGACCGTCTCTCTACTGGTTTCACACCAGTAGTTCAGCCCTCCAGCTTCTGCTGAGAGCTGACATTTGGAAGCGCAACCCGCTTCACCAATTTCCGGAGTTTGCATCATAGATGCAACTCCTTCTCTCTCTCTCTCAAGAATGAGAGGTTAGAGACGGCTAAAATAAGCCGTCTCCCTGTTGTTTTTAAGTGCAATTAAGCACTTACTAACACTGGGCCATATAAGCGCGCTTGCGCTTCTGGCCCAACTCCTTATTTACCCATTTTTATGGGTAATATCTTCATTTCTGCTCCCTAAATAATCATTTAGGGAGGAGCAGCCTTTACTGGCCTAGGGGCCAACAACCCCAACACTCCCTAACAGCTGTTTAGGGAGGAGCAGCCATAAATGACCTAGGGTTTCGCGACCCTATGTTTTTTATTTTACTTTTAATTCTTCTGTAAAGGTCCAACCACCTTTACAGGTTACTTTTGATTCCTCTGTGAAGGTCTAACCACCTTTACATGTGAAATTTTATTTTTCATTTTTTTTGTGTGGCAAAGGTCTGACCACCTTTGCCACCTATTCCACTGTCAGGAATGTGTCAGATGCATATCTGGACGATCCACAAGGGTGCACGAAGTTGTCTGGGCTCATAAGGTCGGAGGGGTGGGACTTCAGCTTCAGCGACTTGGGTGGAGCGCTGCACTTCGTTCTTACGTTGGTGTCCCAATTTCAGACAGAAGCCTTACAATGAGGAGAGGGGACAAGGGGGGTAAATCCAAGTCGATATATGAACTGAGGTACATCTGGTGTAACCTACACGTGTTATAAACACAAGTAACTAAATAGGACCAGCCCGGAAGGAGTGGCAGATCAAGTGCGATATTAATGAATGAAGAAATAGACAAATAGTTAATATCGGCAAACTTGGTCAACAAAAGGCAAGCAAGAACAACAAGTGGCAAAGGAGGAACAATAGTCCACAAGTGAACAAAAGAGAAAAGGCCATCCGGCCATTGTTAGAACTGGGCGAGGATGGACGATTCCAGAGGGGAACTGGAGACTTAGCAAGGAGGGACCTTGGCCTCAGTGACTCAAGGGGAGCGCTGTGCCATTGCTGTTTGTCCATTTGGTCCTTAATTTCAGAGGCGATGAGCAGGAAGTCTCTAGGGGGCATTTCAGGTCGATTTTAGACTAAGGGCCTAAAACGAGTATGTACAAGCGCCAGTATATAATGGAGAGGGCAAAAGCATGAGGAAACAAGGAGGGTCTGAATCGGAACAAAGGCGTCCGAATGGGACAAAGGGAAGACAAAAGCGGAGCAGTACCGAAGGTGTCAGGGCCATAGCCCCAAACCCTGAGCCACATGTAATTAGGATACATATAGTCATGTGGGTAAGCAGGAACCTCCGGGTAACTGCTTACACACTACCATAAAATACACACCCTTGTATCACTTACGGCTCTGTGTGCTGAGCTACCCTGAGACCTCACAGAAGGTCATAGGTCAGAACCTGTGGTACATCCGAAAGGAGATAGGGAGGGCAAAGCCCAGAGGGGCAGGAGGATGAGGTGAAGTGGGATGATGACTAACTGGCTAGAATGGGAAGAAGCAGCAGTCCAAATAAGGATGAGGGGAAAATGCGAAAGATACATTACAAGTGGCAAAAGTGCCAAGTATGATCCATGGAGCTCGGAGCTTACAGAGCTTACAGAGCTTACAGAGGCGGGGTTGGAAGTCGAGGAATATTGGCAATGGTGTTTACTTTACGTAGTATGAGGTCACCAATGCAATGGACTTAAGCCGAGGTGGAGTCAAAGTCTGAGGTCGGAACTATGATGGAATCTTGGAGCGAAGGTATGAGTGGTGTCTGAGTACAGGGTAAGGGACAGCAGCAGAAGGTCGTAACTTGGTGGAGGGTTGGCGGGAGTCAGAGGAAGGAGAGAGGAGAGAGGAATGGGGAGAGGAGTGGAGGAGAGGAAAGGTGTCAGGTCCGAAGGTGAGTATCGGAGCAGATGGGAGAAGGGTAGGAGAGTGACGGAAGGGTGGAGGTGTCGTGAGGAGTAAGAGGAGGGTGGCGAGAGGAGTGATGTTCGGTCCGAGGTGAGTATCGGAGTGGACAGAGATAAGGTAGGAGAAGGATGGAAGGGTGGAGGTGGTATGATGTCAGGGCACACACCCTGACTAGCCCGGACCCGGACCCGCATGTGTGCTCCACCCCACATGCTCCACGTGCCGCATGCTCTGGGCCTGGTTCCTATTCCTCATGTGACTTCCGGGTATCCCCGGAAGTTTTGCTGATATTGGGGCCACTGTGGGAAGATGAGAAGTTTGCTTCCTTCTCATCTCCTTACCCACAGTAGGTTGTGCCCTGGATAGGGCTGGTTACACCATAGGGCTGTGGACCATAGGGGAGGGTCATGGGGACCCGGGAGTCATCCCCTGACACATGAGGGGTGAGAGGAGGAGTGGTGTCAGGTCCGAAGGTGAATATCGGAATGGACAGCAGTAGGGTAGGACTCTGGAGGTGGTGGAGATGGGGGTCCGGGAGTCGGATCAGGATTGGGTATGTACGGATATGACAGCCATCTAGCAAGCCATCCAGCTGGCAGGCAGACAACAATGAACCACTTGAACAGGCAACCTTGGTTGGAAGGTACACACGTGGGGGAGGAAGTGTGGATGAGGGTGACAGGTGGATGGATGGATGGACAGATGATGATGGTAGCGGGTGGGACGGCCAAGTGGCATTAGGACGCATTGATGGAAGTGATGGATATGCCGGGTCATGACATCCACTTAGTTCATCAAGTGGCAAAGGTCTAACCACCTTTGCTACCGATGTGTTATTAATTTTTCTGGAGTGACTCAGGTCTGACCACCTGTGTTGCCTTATACTTTATTTCATGAGTGACCAAGGTCTAACCACCTTTGTCACCTCTATTCTGTATATTTTTAAAATTAAAATTTCTTAATTTTATAAAGGTTTGACCACCTTTACTATTCACTTTCATTTTTTTCGGAAAAATTTTTTTTTCTTTCTTTTTCCTTCTTCCCACATCATCTCTCTTGTGTGTGATATTAATATCACAAGGGAGGAGAGTGTAAGGAATGGTAACCCCACCCCTTACTTTCCATCTTAATTCTATATGTGTCTCATAATAAACATGTATATACAATAATGTGGGAATTTGGGAAAAGGCAAGGAAGCTTTTTTCCTCCCCATCATTGAATAATCATAGCTCTATACAGCTTAATATTCAATGAACTGAGGACTGAGGCTAACTGGGGTTGGTGTCATATCCATACCAACTCTGCCCAACCTCTGAACTACTCTGCCACCATTCCAGTTCACCTCCAGTTCGTCTTCTCCCTCACCTCCACCATATCCTCCGGTATACTTCTGGTCCACCTCCACCTCTGATCTCCGGTACCTTCTCTGGTACCCCATATCCTCATCATAGAAGTTTATTAATATTTGTATCTACCCAACATTACTACGGACCTCCTAGGACCTCTGCCCACCCTGCAAAGGTTTTCCCATTATCCAATAGCTGTCACTAATTCTCCCCTGCACTTACCCACTCCACAGTGCTCGATAAGGCAATTCTCCCACAAGCTTGCCAACCCGGCAAGTGGGTAAGTCCATCTTGGGTTTCCCTTTCTTCTCATATTTGTCTTGTATTATGTATATAAGTCATGTACCATAGTTGATGGCACCTTAGTGCAAAATCAATGACTAGATCCCCCCAGAGTTTGCGCCCCCTTGTTCTGAAGTTAAGGACCCAACACTAGCGTTACTGAGCATTGGCACAGCGCTCCTCTCCGAGTCACTGAGGCCACAGTCCCTCCGCTTGTCCTCTGCCTCTGGCCTCCCTTCCAGGGAAAGGTCCAGACACACTCGTTCCCTCCTTGCCATGTTCTGACAGTTGGAACCTACACCAACCCCTTACACTCACTGTCCTCGTACTCAGCCTGCATCAAACACCACCTGATTGCACAGTCCTTGTGCAGTGGATGGGAGAGCAATGATTGTAAGTGCAGTCCCACTTGAGAAACGGGATTGATTGCTGATCCTTTGAGAATAGACATTGTCACGTTGATTTATATTATCGTACAGCAAGAGTACACCACCATTGTTCATGGTCGGACTTGCAAGTTGCTGAACAAGCTCTAGCTGTGTCAGGGCACGCTGCACCACTCCCCTCCTCTTCCTCTTCTTTTCTCCTTTCTCCTTTCTTCCCTTCTTTCCTTCTTTCTCTTCTTCTTCTCTATCCTTATAAGGATGACCTTCCCTTCTCTCCTACACCTGTAGCACGGATGCATCTGACACCAGGCACCTCACATGGGTACTGTAACGCTGGATGCACCACACATCCTTACGTGTACTTCCCCTCTCTGACACTTGGGATCGACTGCAGAGCCACCTGCAACAACCTGGCCTCATTGTCAGGGCACATCCACCCAACCTGCCTCCACCTGGACCTGCCTCACCTGGTACCACCCGATGCCCCCTCTCTCCCCTTTCTTTATTTCATGTTCTCCTTTCCTGCTCCTCCTTCTCTTCATGTTCTCCTCTGTTTCTATTTCTATTCCTATCTCTATTTCTATCTTACACAGATGACTTTCCTTTATATCAATGTACTATTGACCCGCCTGCGACACGCACACGACAGACCCAGCCCCGGACCACAACCCGGTACGTGCGTGTGCAGCATACACCCTCGGGATCCCCCATGGGGACACCCAGATGACTGTGGCTGTATGCAGGGTGACGTGGCAAACCTCATGTGACCCAAGCCACATGTATATAAACACACCTGGGGTGGGAACTGAAGAAGTAACCTTCTTCTCATCATTCCCACTTCAGGTAAGTAGTATAGTTCCCCCATTTAATAACAATTCATCATTCCCACTTCAGTCTAAGTGGCCAGGGACAGCTACCCCACATCGGGCCCACCAGTATGCACACCCGATTCCACCCCTTGAGGTCCTCAGTGCCGGGTGCTACACCCGGACCGCCTCGACCCCAGACGCGTCCCTGACACTCATCTGGGGCTGACGTGGCACCTCCATGTGACCTGTTTTCACATGTATATAAACTAAGCCAAAGCAGGACTGAAGAAGCAGCCTTCTTCTCACTCCTGCTTCAGGCAAGTAGTCCATCTTAGTTTAGCTTTCCATTTTAATAACAATACACTCCTGCTTCAGCTTCAGCCTAAGAAGCCAGGGACATAGGCCCGAGTGGGGGCTGCCCATCATACAGTCTCACCACCCTGCCGCTGTCCAGGCTGCCAGCACCGAGCGCTACACCGCTACCCCTGCCTCTCTCAAGCCATCCCTGACAAGCTGCCACTTGCCAATCATATCGATTGCTCTTGAGGACTGTCATATCCTGATCTTCCACCTCCCACCACCCTAGTCCTAGACGACTCCTATGACCTCCACCAGCCCTCCCAATATCTCTCTGCTGCCTCCAGTCGATGCCAACAATCCTAGGACTACCTCCTCCTTCGACTCTCTCCCACTCTTCCTCCCATCTACGTCCGCATCACCTCGGGACCTCCCCTACCACACCTCCACCTCCTCGGACCTCTTGTTCAAAGGATATGGATCTACTTGTTGTTGGTAACCCTCAACTTGCCTATCCACTCTCCTCCTTACTTCTGGTCTCTGCATCTCCGGCACCTCCGGTCATGTATCTCCAGTACCTCCCCACTCCTACCCTACCTCCAGTCATGTTATTCTTTATTGTTTTATCATTTGACATTTTCTACAACCCCAATCTTCTGGACTACAACTTCCAGGCTCTGGATCTTTCCGGACATCTTCCCCTGTAGTCCCCTGCTCATTCATAGACGGGCCCAGGCTGTCAGGGCTTGGTCCTCAATTGGGGACAGCCCAGCCTCAGGCCTAGGTGTGTGCGATGTTCCAGGTGGCTGGGTGCTAGACCCTGTCCTCAGCTCCTCAAACTCACTGAAGGGACTAAGCAGGGATTGAGTTGAGAAGAAGGGTAAGTTTCCCTATTCCCCACTTGGCTGCTATAAAAGGGAAGTGTACTGTACAGTTCATAACGTGACTCTGGGTAGAAGCCGAGCATGTTCTCGCGACTCGGAAAAGGTGTCACATGGGTTAAGGCAAGTTGCTCACCTTGACCCACATGATTTTTCCCATGGGCTCACATGCGGGCTGTAGTTGTGAGAGATATGTAGGGATGGGGAGGTCAGGGAAGTGGGGGAAGTCAGGGAGGGTGGTTCTGGGGTGTGGTTGGGTGCCCTGACAGCGGGGTCAGGGGCCGATCCCTGACATAGGCCTTACCATTCAGTTGGTTTCTAATCCTCCCACTCCACAAACTTCAGACGTAATTCAGGCTTTTTGCCTATTCTATATTTGTCCTGTGGAGTCTTTCTATTTACTTCTCTCTTCCCCTTGGTAACCTTTGTTTACCTTCAGATCCAATTATCTCTGCTATATGTATGTGCATACCACTCTAGTAAATAGTTCCCCCCAGTTATAATATTAAGTCTTAAGTCCTTGAATCCAAACCCGCTTCCACGACGTCTATCACACTCTACTCACCTGCTGCTCCATCTTGAACCAAGAGCTGAGTGACAGACGCACCTAAAGGTGCCTTGTGTTAGAGACTGGATGTGAGACAATGGATACATCTCCATGGCGGAGGGCTTCGGCCTCAGCGACTCAGACCAGGAGCGCTGTGCTAAGTTACACATCCATGCCCTAATTTACTTACTGGCAGTGAGAACTAAAAAGGGGGATTAACTCTAGTTGATTTTATCACTAGGGTGTAACCTATCTACAAGTTATGTATATATAGTTACAGCGAGGGCAGGCCTGTGAATGGCGGGACTGAGCGGAGCAGAGCTAACGGAGTTAAACGTTAGCCGACTGAATATTACTGATGAGTTGGGTTACGGGGTTAGCGGAATGGCGGGCTATAACCCAGAAATGGAAAGGAGGGATAGGCCTGAAGGTAGACCTGCAGGGCAAGCAAGTGAATTGCCCAGCAGGGGCAGGAGTGCGCTAGCAGATGTCGGAGCTGTCCGGAGGCCTTTGGGGTTCCATACTTAGGGAGGCATAGGTAATATATTGAATTGAGGGGGTGGTGACCATCGAGGGAGTCAGAGGTGATTGCGGAATATAGGGGCTCCGAGGTTAGTGACGAAGGAGTGGAGGTAGTCCAGAAGGATCGAGCACGATGGCCATAGATGGATATGACACCTTGGTATAAAACCCAATGAATTGTGTGATGAATGATTGACCCTCGCTAATGCCTCCATCGTTAAGTAGTGAGGGGGGGCTTCTGGCCCCCTTCCACTGGCAGCTGCTGTTCCTCCATCGCCAGTCCCCCTGACAAATTGGGGACAACGAGGATGTAATGGGTGCAGTGCTCCATTCCGAGTCGCTGAAGCCGAGTCCCTTCAACACCCCATCACCCTCAGAGCTCCACCCCACCTCCGGTCTGTCTCTGACCCACTGTCAGATGACCCGGAACATCAAGCTCCATCAGACACACCCACCTGGGTAGTGTTTTGGATCTTCCCCAGGTGGGTTCATGACAAGGACCACAAATAGCTCATGCTAATCCCAAGAGCGTGAAAAGCATCAAAGAGCCAAACAGGGACACCATTTGCATGCATGTTCAGTGACAAAAGTTGCTGAAGTCGGCAATATTCATTTGAGGAACAGTATGCTGCAGCTGATACCATCATGAGGATGGTCTGGCATAGAGTGAGATTGTAAGTGGTTTGCAAGCATTTGTGGAACTGTTCTTGCTCACCATGTTGGGGACTTTATCCTATTTTCCAGCACTTGCCTTTTTAGCCATGTTATATTTTGCAAGATGCTCCAAACAGTACATGCTTTATCCTGAATGATCCTGATCATATCAATGGGGCTACACTTGATAATATGTGTTGGAATATCAACAATCGGTTCCGATGATGGAGTGGCGAGGACGGGGTTGATTGTTGGTGGCGGAAGTGAGGTTTGGGGGTTGAACTTTACACCCCCATTTTTCTTCTTTATGCGATGGGCTCGCCACTGGCATAGTTCATGTATAAGAAGGGAGTTTTTTGGACTCCCTCTCCCTCAGATCTCTAACACGAGTCTGAGATACTTACACGCCATAGCCTTATATTTAAAAATATGTTCTAGTTCAAACCCGGACTCATTGGACTCTAGATACTTCTTGATGGTCCATTTCCCTCTGCACTTGTTCATTTACACTGTTGATAGCCCACTCCAACATATCCTTTCATGCATGGCCATAGCCACAGCCCCTATGTCTTTTTTTCCACCGGTCTAGAATATCTGGGAGATTATCATAGCATATGAGGCTAGCACATTTGGTGCTTATCAACTGGTCCTCTGCCAAATCTTTCAATTCAGTTCTAAAGCTGATGAAGTCTACCAGGAGACCCAATGTGAGGCCCGCTTCCCGGATTCCTTTGAGAGCTTGCATAACTGCCATCGTCTAAATACTCTCATTATTGGATAGATAATCCCAGCAAGCTTTTGAATCTGGATATTGTGTTGCAAAAGCAGGAAGTTGGGCAGGGATGGGGCAAGAATTGCTGGGGGATGGGGAACCATCTGAGGCAATACTGGGCACAGGCAATTCACTCCGGCCATTCATGGTAGGGAGACAGAGGAAATTTTTTAGGGATCTGTTCACTAATATTGCCGGTGCCACCCCATTCCTGTATCAATAATAATTTGCATTCTGGGTCCTGTCTACAGTCTACAGTATCGGCGCATTTCAGCCAGCTGGATGACATGAAAGAATGGAGAAATGGGAGGTTCCAAGTCACGGTTCAAGCTAGTTCGGGGCGGGGAATGTCACGTGCAACTGGAAAGTGGACCTGAGGTACGAAATCTACCAGACTCTCTGGTGGGCGACGAATGGTTTTTTCATCCGCTTTGGCACACACAAACACCAACACAACACAACACATCAATTCAATGCCCCTATGGTCACGCACAGCCCACCAGAGAGTCTGGCACCGAGACTAGAGACATGGGAAAGCTATCAGAGTGCTATGGACAATTGATCATGATCATACAGTCGAAACACTAATACAATGACGATCGAAGAGCGAGAGAACATCACGGGACATTAAGGAACAATAGTAACCCCAATAGCCAATGAGAAGAGAGAACCACAGGGTGGGAAAAGCAAAATTCCCACGAATTGTGGACCCGGAAAGTGACCTTGCAAGCAACGTAATATATTTCAGTTTGTATCAGGGACCTAGCCGACCTCCGCCTCTATGACTGCGTAAATCCTGCAGAGATGTGGAGCTGGAAACGGTTAATGAACAGTTTGGCCAATCCTGTCAAACTAGTGGTTCCAATCGCTGCCAAACTATCCCAGTATAACACGCTGAGTCCAAAAGTGATGGGGTCGGTTAAGTGGTGATTGGTTTCGCAATGTGGCCATTGAGAGTATGTTCTCATTTTACCACGCCACTCTTCCTTTCCTTGCGGGTTGGATCCTCTTGGTCTCACTCCTGTCCTTGATACTAACCGTCGAGGCGTGAATCATTTAACTGAAATAAAGCTACCGCTCATGAGCCTAGGTAATCATGATACGCGGCAGTTTCAGGAGCCTAATGAATCAGGATCGTATTGGTCCCTACTCACCTTGGGGTTCATGCTACATATCTTTGCGCGGCACCGCAGTGTCGATACCCTTAATCACTTCTGATCAGATGGAGAAACGAAGGGGCACAGACCACGAGCATCAAACCCCCACCTATTTCGCAGTTTCTTTATACAGTCCCCCGAGTATAGGATACTTTATGCTAGGCAGCATCACCAATGGAGATGTGCGGCCATTGAAACGGGCGACTTGACTTGTCTATCCTGGAATCAGCTTCGCACATACCCCAGGACGCGACAATGCCCAATCTAAGCGTGATCCACCAGGGACACTTCGGCGGCAGGAATTCAACTTTCGGAATGTCGAAGCGATCCAAGCTCTGACAGGAAGAAACGAAACCCGAATAGAGACCGTTTCAGCTAGAATAAGAGCGCCAAAACCTCCAGACCAGAGGGCGTTGGTGTCTTGGTTATCCGGTCCGATGGGCGGATTCCCCGGTGAACATGGTAGAATTTGAAGAGCCCCCGAAAGCCCCACTCCCGACGGCGAGCGTTTCACTGGCAAGGTGACTTGCAGTCGCGCGTCTTTCACTGGGCTGGATATCAGTCTCTGCTGTTACAGAACCCATCGCTATTCTCGTGGTACATGTGCATGGGTAGTTGTCTAGATCGGAAGCCTGGACACAGGAATGCATGGATACGTATGCGTCAGCTCATTCTTCACCGCCGTTAGGTTATTTCTCGGCTAGCCAGGTACTCGTAATCAGGCAGCAGAAAGGACCGCTATTCTTTGTCGTGAGAAGTGGGTTGAAGCCGATGTGCTCCAATACTTCAGGATGCCATGGACTCGTGCTGTCCACTCAGAAAAATTGGAGGGCTGAGAGGCCATCAACGGTGAATCCCGGAGCCTGAAGGCATAGGGAACATCACTCGTGAGAATTCGAGTGATCCGCTCACTACATTAAACAAGCGAACTATCATTGGCCGCATGTTTCGCATCCAGGTATTCTCGATCCTCAAGGCTTGCGCGTCAACCAAGAGGGCATCGCATTAAGAAACGCACATGTTCAAAGATCGCTGGCAAAGCGAGGAAAGATACGGGGGGTAGAGCGTTCAGATAGCTCGAGGTGACAAACCACCGACGATGGCGGTGAGGACCAGGTGTGTCTAGTTAGGTAGAGTCACTACATAGTCAAGAGCAGGGGACGTAGAGTCCAACCAAAGTTCTGACGCTCACCAGAACAACCTTGGCATGGGCTCTCAAGAGCGTTTTGCTAGCACCAATACTTTGTGCGAGCTCATGTGAGCCCCTTGGAAGAGCATCGAGAATCGTTCTCAGTGGGACGACGTGGACGAAGGAGTTTTCTAAGACTTTTCAGTCTAACGACCTCTACCACCCGAGCAACCGCAGCGAAACGACTGAAGCAATAAATGCTGGCCATAGAGGAAACGACGCCACGAAAGAGCAAAACGGATTACCTCCAATGTCCAAAACACTGGAATATCCAAGGACCATTGCGACAACCCATCAGGGGAGGATTTTGGGACTTCGCGAGAATTCCGGGGTCGCTGAGCCTATGAGTAAACCAATGACTTCCACCTGCACAACTGATTTGCATTAAGACCAGGCAAAAAATCTCGGGCACCGACCCCCTTACCCATGGTCATCTACCGACGATTGACGTGGCGAACAGAACAGCCGTTCTAGCCTCCTGTAACAGGGTTTGAAGACCCGGATGTGCCGAAAACAGGATTCTTTGGGAAGATTTGCCACACGTCCTAAATGGAATGGACAGTTGTTGAATGGAATGATAGTCATTTTCGGCGCCGCGCCAGGTTGGTAAACGCCGGCTATCTTCGTAGTTCGAAAAGTTAGAGGACAAACGGCGAACAAACGAGATCCCTCGGTGTCAACAGTTGGCACTTCTCGCGGGTGTCGAGAGGGAGAGGCGGACTGGTAGGTTTTTGATCACACCGAAAAACGTTCAGCGTGGCGGACAATGAAAATCCCAAAGTCCAGCCTCATTCCCTTTGGCTATCAGTATGCGAAACGACGTCCAAAGGGCGTCCAAAATGAGTTGTTTATCACATGAGGTGGGGGACCGGATTCAATTTGGGAAGGGGATAAGGAAATAAATCCGAAATTCTTAGCGTAAACCTCGCCCAACAACCCCTCAATCCCTTTTCTCTCTCTTATACATCTCTTACCACAATCACATACCTTTTGTCTTTCAAACATGCCAAAAGCACCAAAGGCTGACAGTGAGAAGCCAAAACGCGAGAAGAAGGGTGAGTCCCTACCTCAATCTGGCGCGTCTTCACCCCAGTCGCGTCCGGTTCCGGGAGGTGTTTACTAAATAGAATCTCTCTTGACTCATGCCTGTTCGTGGTATTCCTCCGCACAGTTACTGGCGAGAAGCGTCCTACCACTCTATATCAGACCTATATGAAAGAGAAATTGCCAGAGTACAAGGCGAAGAACCCCGGAGTTTCACACAAGGATGCCTTTTCTGCTGTAAGCCAATACTCATCCCCTCTACCCTTCGCGTCCGTACCGCATCGTACTGGCTGATCGACGCGCAAACTGTGTGCATTCTTATCCTCCTTCACATCCTTCCTTTGGCCCGTAAGAGGCAACTGCTAAACCGTCCGCTTAGGTCGCCAAGCTCTGGAAGGATGCGGACGAAAATCCGAATAAGGGGAAGGACACTTCGGCTGCTGATAAACCTGCCAAAGTTCAAGCTGCTTCGAGGAAAGCACCGAAAGAGGCGTGATCCGCGTGATGAGCTCGTTTCTTCCTGGACTTGTAGGCCCCCTTTTCTTGCAGCCGCCCGCCCTTCGACTCGCTTATCTACATGATTAGTTCCGATGTACTCGTGTAACAAAACTTGAGTTGCAGCAACTTAAGATTAGGTTCAGAGCACTGTATATTCAGTATATGGAAACAGATAACTCTTCTTCTATCAGCATTTACTTTCATTTCTACTGCTTCCCCTCCACTATGAATTTCTTTTGATACTTTGACACTTCGTCTTCGCCTATACGATAACCGCTTGCTCGATTGAGCGAAGATACCAACTGTAGTTCTTTGTAATTCGTATCTTCATTCCTCATCGTACATTCATCTGTCCGCAATCTTCGATTCGTCTGCAAGTGATGGTCATCATTCATCCTTCTTGCCCCCAGACGTGCAGGGGCCGCCTACTCGGGAGAAGAATAGGAAGGACAATAGTATGGGAGTTTGAACTGCTTTCCTTGCCCTACCACTCAGCTCGGAGTCCAGACTGGGCGACTCAGAGGATACTTGTGTCAATTTGATCTAACAAGCATGCATATGAGAAACGTCCGTGACTCATGAAGGAGGCGAACACAACCTTTCCGAAACAAAGTGGATGTGGCTTTATGGTATGCTCTTGGTTCTCAATCACCCGCTGTCCATACGCCAGCCACTCGAGACGAGGTCCTGCATCAGAAGGAATTATCTGCAGGGCCCCACATTTTGGCATGGGATCAATGGTCCTTTGGGCTGCGTGATGGCGATGGAACACTTTATACATGGCCTGGTGGAGGCAGGATGTCGAAAAGCGCCACTCGGTTTGTCACACCACGACCTCGGGGCTATTGTGCCCATTCGTTCGACAGGATCGAGGCATATTGCTTAGAGGCTGGAGTTCCTCCAGTCAACAAACAGAAAAGGCAAGAGCCAAGGAAGACGCCGACAGCATTGAGTGGGGGTCGGCAAACCAGGTTAGAGCCTGGTGACGCTTACATAAGCAATATTCATCTCAATCCTGGCCACACCATCCTCACCCTCAAAACACATCATCCTTAGGATGTAAACTATATTAGAATTAACTGAATAATGGTATTATGTAGACTGAAGATTATGTATATGAAAGGACGGGTAATTAGATGGACATTTTAATGATTGAACCATGTTCGAGCCGAGCACCATCATTCTCCATCATTTTCCCATCATCAGAGGGACTGTAATTGCCATGCTATGGTGTTTTAGATTTCTAGCTATTTGTCTTAGTACTCCTTTCCATCCCTCAATGTCCATACTCAGGTTGGTAAAGACCCCAAGTCTCGTGTATCTACTGTACACACACGACCAACTACCTGTCACGCGTCACGCTGGGCAAAAGGTTGAGCGACCAGTGTCACGCAACACATCGCTGGTGGCACGGTGGCTGTGCAAATGTATTTTTCGGGTACATATTTAGGTTAGAAACGAAAAATCGCCAATTCCTCATCCAAATTGCATGCCCATCTGACTCACATTCCACAGCTGAGGTCACAGCTCTGAAGGTTAGATGTAGGAGGTACTACAGTCACTGCATTTAGAGCAAAATTATCCCGTGTACTATTCTGCACCGTAATAATGCATAAGCTGTGTTATCTTGTGCTATCCCTGAAAAATCCCAAGCCTCTGAGCAGGTGTGGGTTTAAGTTACGAGATGTGCGAAATCATGCCGGGGTATTTGCCAGGAATACAGCGGGGCTGTGCACATGCCTGTTCTATCCTCTGTCCTATTCCTCATTTCTGCAAAATCCGTGTTCTATCCTGCATCAAGCACTTGCTCAGGCCTATTCACTATTAATATTTTTTAAAATAATGTTTGGATTTGTGGTGAATATCTTACTCTGAGGATCTTTCTCGTCTGTGTCCACAGCTGACACTTGCTCCGGATTGACAAGGCCCATCCATGACCGGAGGACAACCAACACCACTGTTACACCCCGCCCTTTTAAAACAAAACAACCTCATTGTACATGTTGTTTTTGATGCAGTTTAGTAACCGATTCTAATCGCAGGCACTCCTGCAGCAATCCATACTTGCAACTGACAGGTCATTCCAAAATGAACAAGGGCTTGCATCTAAGTATCAATACAACGTGCATTTGGTAAGTGGGCAGAAGACACCATATATATTTAATGCCGATTTCCATCTTGTCAGCTTCAGGGATGTTTGTGCGTCAATCTCCCAGTTGGCTGGAAACAAGATGTTCTCAGCATCTGCCAATCTACTGGACAGTGTCTGAAGGATAGTATCGTAATAAAATCACGTAAGGTGAAATGCTATCATCCTCAGGTGCGTCGATGGATGGATCTCAAGTTCAAAGGGATGAAGAGTGTTACAGGTGCCGAGGCCTGTCCTTGTAGTCCATTTCAAATCTTTCCTTGAGCCGCTGTGTCTTTTCAACGGCATTCCACAAACGATCAACCAACACATGAGCCCGGAGTTGCCTCATCAGCGCTGGCTAGGCACCTCAGAGGTGGACGCTCCTCCATGGGTTTCTGAGGGATGGTGGATCTTAGCAAGGGATAGTACTGGATCTTACAGGGAGACCGTCGAGTTTGAGGTTGTTCCGCAAGCAATAGGGCTTCGTATGGCATACGAAACTGCCAAGTATGGGGGGTACCCCTTTGGAAGTTGGGCAACCTTATCTCATGACATACTGGTAAGCATTCCAATATTAATATACTGTCAGAGACCAGGTTGAGATGAGGGAGTGTCTCCGTGACGGAGGGCTTCAGCCTCAGTGACTTGTGCCAGGAGTGCTGTGCCAAGTAACACGTCCGTGCCCTAACTTACTAAACTGGCAACCAGAACTGAAAGGGGTAAACTCTAGTCGATTTTATTACTGAGGTGTAACCTATGTACAAGTGGAGTATATATATGGTTACAACGAGAGCGGGCCTGCAAAAGGCGGAGCCAAGCGGAGCAGAGCTAACGGGGTTAGACATCAGCCGATTGAATATTACCGATGAGTCAGGTTACGGGGTTAGCGGAATGGTAGGCGATAACCCAGAAATGGAAAGGAGGGATAGGCCCGAAGGTAGGCTTGCAGGGCAAGTGAGTGTATTGCCCAGCAGAGGCAGGAGTGCGCTAGCGGACGTTGGAGCTGTCTGGAAGCCTTCGGGGCTCCGTACTTAGGGAGGTGTAGGTAATAAATTGAAAAGAGGGGGTGGTGTCAGGGCACGCTGCCGCCGCCGCCGCCGCCGCCACCTCCTTTTCCTTTTGTCTCATCCCCTCATTCTCTCTTCTTTCCTTCTTCTCTTTTTCTATCTTTATACAGACGACCTCTCTTTCTTTCCTACCCTTGTAGCACGGATGTGTCCGACGCTGAGCACCCCGTAGGGGCACTGCAACGCCGGATGCGCCGTGCACTTCTACTTGTACTTCCCCTCCAACACTCGGGATCGACCGCGGAACCACCTGCAGTAACCCGGCTTCGTCCGAGGGTGACGTGGCAACCCCACGTGACCCATTCACACATGTATATAAACTAAGCCGAAGCAGGACCGAAGAAGTAACCTTCTTCTCATTTCCCGCTTCAGGCAAGTACCCTAGTTTAGTCTGGCTTCCCACCCTAATAACAATACATTTCCCGCTTCAGCCTAAGAAGCCACACAGGGATGTAAGCCTGAGTAAGGGCTATCCACTATACGGTCTCACCGCCCCGCTGCCGTCCAGGCCGCTAGCGCCAAGCGTTACGCCGCTACCTCTGCCTTCCTCGAGCCGTCCCTGACAGCAGAAGAAGGTTTCAACCTAATCTCCCCCACCTCCTCCAGCATGGTGACCGAAGAGCAGTACCAGGACCTGCTGACTAGGTTCCAGGAACTGCAGGCCATCCTCGAAAGCCACGTCCAGAACCCACCGGCTCCGCCCGCGCCCGCACCCACACCTATGCTTAAGCCCAAAGCACCCAAGGTTGCCCCCCCCCACCGCCTTTGCCAGAGCAAGCGAGGACCTCGACCGCTTCAAAGCGGAATGCGGAATCTACTTCCATGTCCGCACCATGGAGTTCCCCGACACCCTATCCCAAATCCTTTTCGTCCTGTCATACATGAAAGGAGGAGCTGCAGGAGCATGGGCAACACAGCACACGATCACGCTGTTGACGGCAGGATCCCCCGCGACCACCATGGACGAGTTCATGGCAGAGCTGGATGCCATGTTTCAAGACCCCAACCGGGAAGCCACTGCCTGGCAGAAGCTTGCCGCTTTATGGCAAGGCACTGACTCCGTGGATAAAATCATCCAGGAGTTCGAAATCCACAGTCCCACTTCGCGGCTAGGTGACGTAGGGCTGGTAGACCGCTTCGAACAAGCGATCAATGCCCGGCTACGTGAGAGCATCTACCATCTGCGCCCCATGCCAGGAACCTGGGCAGAATGGAAACGAGAGGCTACCCTCCTCGACAACCAATGGCGGCGCTTCCAGGCGACTCAACCCCGACTCCCCCTGTTCAAGTCGTCCCTCCCCCCTGCCAGACCGCCACCGTCACCCTCTCAGACCCTCCTGCGCCCACCACCAGGGCCATCGCCGTGACCTGCCATGGCCCCTACCACCCCCACGACTACAGCCCCGCTGCCTCAGCCGATGGACCTTGACCGCTCAAGGGCAGACCAACGACGGGGGCTATGCCACAACTGCAATGCCCCTGGGCACTTCGCGCGAGACTGCCCCCTCCCAAAGGTCCACCGAGTGCGCCACATGCACCCGGAAGACCTTCGAGCACTCGCAGAAGGGCTGAAGAGCCAACTGATGGGGACACCTGAGGGGAACGAGGAGGAGAGGGAGGAAGGGAACCCCTCTGTGGATTTTCAAGAAGGCGACCGGTGAGGGATGCGTCCCGGCTGCCTGCGAGCAATGATACCCAGTGTAAATACAGAGATACGTGCAAGTCTGCGCCGCTGTCCAAATTCCGCTGGGTGATTGCTAAGAAACAGAGGAAAATTGCACCCTCGACCAGAAAGAGCACCAAAGCTGCTAGCCTGCCCTCTGAGGTAGCCGTCTCCCCACCTGCCATCTACGTGCTTGCCAAGCAATCCCCCCACTCCCTCAATATGAAGGTGAAGGTGACTGCCCTACCATCCCTTGCCGCAGTCGCCGTGTCAGCGCTGCTAGACTCCGGCGCGACCGGGAACTTTGTGAACCCAGACTTCGTCCGGAAGCACGGGCTCGAGACGACCCCGCTCCCCCAACCCATCCCAGTTCGCAACATGGACGGGATGCCTAACAAGAACGGAGCCATCACAGAGGAACTGGAGGCCTTGTTGACATTTGGCCAACATACGGAGCGCGCCCGCTTCGCCGTAGCAAACTTAGGGCAGCAGTCCCTCATCATTGGGCACTCATGGTTGTTACACCACAACCCAGAGGTCGACTGGGCACAGCAGAAGGTCGTCATGTCCCACTGCCCCTCATCCTGCCAATCGCCGCGAGCAGATGTCAGGCAAGCCCTCAAAGTGGAATCCGGCGACAGAATCTACGCTGCCGTAATCCCACCGGGGTGGGGACATGACCTAAGAGCGACCACAACGCCGTCCCAACGCCTGGCGGAGGAAGCCCAAGACACAGAGGCGAAGCCGCTGACACTGGAAGAGCTAGTACCCAAGCACTACAGGGACTTCCAGGATGTGTTCTCAAAAGAAGCCTTCGACATGCTGCCCCCGCGAAAACCCTGGGACCACGCCATTGACCTAACCCCCGATGCCAAGCTACCCAGAGGCAAGACATTCCCCCTATCCCAACCAGAACAGAAAGAACTAGATGACTTCCTGCACGAGAACCTGCGGAACGGGCGCATATGCCCATCAAAGTCGCCAATGGGCACCCCCGTATTCTTTGTCAAGAAGAAGGACGGATCCCTGCGCCTGGTTCAGGACTACCGAAAGCTCAACGAGATAACGGTCAAGAACTCGTACCCCCTCCCACTCATCTCCGACGTCCTTGCGTGCCTTCGAAATGTGAGGTATTTCTCGGTGCTAGACCTGCGCTGGGGGTTTAACAACGTGCGGATCAAAGACGGCGATGAGTGGAAGGCAGCGTTTGTGACCAACCGGGGCCTGTTTGAACCCATGGTAATGTTCTTTGGACTGTGTAATTCCCCAGCGACCTTCCAAACCATGATGAACGACATTCTTCGGGATTTCATTGACCGAGAAGTCGTCATCTGTTATATGGACGACATCTTAATCTTCACATCCACCCTAGAGGAACACCGGAAGGTCGTGCGGGAAGTGCTGGGAACACTGTGGAAGAGGAAACTCTTCCTCAAACCTGAGAAGTGCAAGTTCGAGCGACGCCGCATCGAGTACCTCGGACTTGTCATCTCCAAAGGCAACGTGGCCATGGACCCGGTGAAAGTCCAAGGAGTTCTCGACTGGCCAATGCCGACGAAGGTGAAAGAAGTGCAGTCCTTCTTAGGCTTCGTAAACTTCTATCGCCGCTTCATCAAAGACTTCTCCGAGACAGCGCGCCCGCTCCATGTGCTAACCCGCAAGGCGAAGGTCTGGGAATGGGGGGAGAGTGAAGAAAATGCCTTCAATGCTCTTAAGAAAGCCATCACCTCTGCCCCTGTCCTCGCCTTCCCCGCCGACAGCAGCTGCTACAAACTCGAGTGCGACGCCTCCAACCTCACCACCAGCGCCGTCCTGTCCCAGCTCCAAGCTGATGGCGAATTCCACCCCGTAGCCTTCATGTCCAAAAGCTTCACTGAGGTGGAACGAAACTATGAAATCTACGATAAGGAAATGCTCACGATAGTCTGAGCGCTAGAGGAGTGGTGCCACTTCGTAGAAGGAGCGGATGTCAGAGACCAGATTCGAGACGAGGGAGAGTCTCCATGACAGAGGGCTTTGGCCTCAGCGACTTATGCCAAGAGCGCTGTGCCTAGTGACACGTCCGTGCCCTAACTTACTGACTGGCAATCAGAACCGAAGGGGGGTAACTCTAGTTGATTTTATTACTGGAGTGTAACCTATGTGTCAGAGACCAGATTTAAGACGAAAGAATGTCTCCGTAACGGAGGGCTTTGGCCTCAGCAACTTCTGCCAGGAGCGCTGTGCCTAGTGACACGTCTGTGCCCTAACTTACTGACTGGCGCTTAGAACCTAGTGGGGGTAACTCTAGTTGATTTATCTGCTGGGGCGTAACCTATGTACAAGTAGTGTATATATATGGTTACAGCGGAGACGGTTCCGCAATTGGCGGAGCCGGACGGAGCGGAGCTAACGGGGTTAAGACATTAGCCGACTGAATATTACCGACGAGTCGGTTCGCGGGGTTAGCGGAAAGGCAGGCGTTAACCCAGAAACGGAAAGGAGGGATAAGCCCGAAGGTGGACTCTGCAGGGCAGGCGAGTGTATTGCCCAGCGGAGGCGGGAGTGCGCTAGCGGACGTCGGAGCTGTCCGGAAGTCTTCGGGGCTCCGTACTTAGGGAGGCGTAGGTAATAAATTGAAATGAGGGGGTGGTGACCATCGAGGGGTACCGGGAGGTTTGCGGAATACGGGGGCTCCGAGGTTGGTGAGGGGGAAGCGGAGTTAGAACGGAAGGGTCGGAGAGCCCGGAAGTCGATGGCCGGGAATGGATATGACAGTATCCCCTTCTTAGGCCTGAACCCTTGAAGGCCCAGAATTAGTAAGACGAGGGGAGCTGCACTTACAGGAAGAGAAACAATGAGGAAAATAAAAATGAAAACAGAAGTGAGGAGTGGAGGGGAAAGGAGAAATGGGAGAGGAGTCGGGGTTCCTAAGGAGCTTCGGGTCCAGGCTTCGCTGGGTACCGAGAGTGGAACGCTTCGACGAGGTCGGAGGCGTGATCGAGTTCACCGGCAAGGAGCCATTGTGTCTCCTCGTCGGTCCCTTCATAGCCTAGCCACTTGACCAAGTAGAGCAACTTGTTGCGTCTACGTCGGTCGATCTTGGAGTCGAGTATCTCCTCGATCTCGAACTCCATCTCGCCTTCGATTTCTACGGGAGGCGGAGGTGGCTGGTGGCGATTCGGAATGGTGTTTGGGACAGATGGTTCGATCTGCGAGACATGGAATACCGGGTGAATGGCTCGCATGTTATCCGGCAGGCGGAGAGTGAGGGAGTGGGTTCCAACGCGGGCGATGATCTCGAATGGGCCGAGGTTTTTCTCGGAGAGCTTTTTGGAAGGTCGAGTGGAACGGAAGTACTTGGCCTTCATGTAGACCGAGGTTCCTACTTCAAAAGCTGGGGCAGGGCTCCGGCGAGAGTCTGCCAGGCCCTGATAACGGATCTGGGCGAGATGCATTTCCTCACGAAGGAAGTGGTGGAGGGAGTCGAGATCGACGGAGTACTCTTGGGCGCGTACCGATGTCAGGTCTCGCTCCGGGTGAACAGTGATGTTCGGGTGGTAGCCTTTGTTGGCGAAGAACGGGGAGACGCCCGTGGTGGCATTCGGAGCGTTGTTGTATGCGAACTCTGCGAGAGGCAGGAGTTCGGACCAATTGTCCTGCTGGTAGTTACTGTAAATACGCAGGTACTGCTCAAGCGTCTGGTTCATCTGTTCGGTCTGACCGTCTCCTTCCGGGTGATAACCGGAGGTGAAGTGGAGGCGGATGTCGAGGGCCTTACCAAGTGAACGGAAGAAATGAGAGACAAACTCCGGACCCCTGTCGGAGGTGACGTGGGATGGAACTCCGTGCTTGGAGAACACATGGAGGAGGAAAAGCTTGGCCAGTTCCGGAGAGGTGATGGTATCGTGGGTAGGGATAAAAATGCACTGTTTGGACAGGCGGTCCACGACGACCAAGATGGAAGTGAATCCGGAAGAGGAGGGTAGCTGTTCGATGAAATCCATGGAGATGGAGTTCCAAGGACATTCGGGAATGGGGAGTTGTTTGAGTAAGCCGTAAGGCTTGTGACGGGGGACCTTGGCACGGGCACACGAAGTGCAGGAGGATACGTAACTCTTGACGAAGTTACGGATACCCGGCCAGGTATACTCACGACGCACTAGATCCAGAGTCCGGTTTTGCCCGAAGTGTCCGGAAAGTTGGTGGTCGTGTTTGTCTCGCAAAACGCGAAGACGGAGATCGTTAGAATCCGGCACGTAAATGCGATTGTCCAGCCTTAAGAGGCCTTCAGCATCAACGGACCAGCGGGAGTTGGGGAGGTTGGGGGAAGCGAAATGAGAAGAGATTGAGGTGTCGGAGGAGAGGGAGGTTAGGATGTCTCGATGAAGAGCCTCTGTGTCGACGAGTACGGCTGCTCGGATTACTGTGGCAGCTAGGAACGTGGCTCGTAAGGACGCAGTGAGCTGCTCCGAAGTGAAGACCGGTCGGAAGTTCTGTGGGTTGACGCGAGCGTAGTCCATATCCCCTTCTTTGGGATAGACGTCCCAGCGTCTTGTCAACGCATCTGGTTTAACTCCGAGTCTTCCGGGACGGAATCGGACTGTCATGTGGAATTGGGAGAGGAACTCTGACCAGCGGGCTTGCCACCGGGTCAAGAGTTTGGTGGTGGAGAAATACTCGAGGTTCTTGTGGTCGGTGACGACGTCGATTGGGGTTCCTGAACCTTCGAGGTAATGACGCCATGATCGGAACGCATCATGAATGGCGAGCAGTTCTTTGTCATGGGTGTCGTAATTGAGCTCCGGCGCCGAGAGTGTTCTTGAGCGGAAAGCGACGGGGCGAATCTCTCCGTCATCACAGCGAATGGAAAGGATTCCGGAGATCGCGTAATCGGAAGCGTCGGTTTCTACAATGAGGGGGGCGTCGGGTAGCCAATGCGTGAGGATAGGAGCGGAAGTGAAGGCCTCTTTCAGGGTGTTGAAAGCAGCGCGACAGTCGTCGGAGAATAGCCAGGGGGCTCCTTTACGCGTGAGGCGCGTCAAGGGGACCACAATGTCGGAGTATTGGTGAATGAAACGCTGGTAGAAGTTAGCGAAGCCAAGGAAGGATTGGACATCCTTGACTTTACGGGGCTCGGGCCAATCTTGGACGGCTTTGACTTTCTCGATGGACATGGTGAGTCCGGAAGGAGAGAGGCAGTAACCGAGATATTCCGTAGTGTCCGTATGGAACTCGCATTTCTTCGGATTGGCATATAGGCCGTGTTTGCGGAGTCTCCTAAGAACTTCTCGGACATGCTCCTGATGCGAAGCCATGTCTTCCGAGTAGGTAAGGATGTCGTCTAGGTAGACTACCACAGAAACGTCCAGGAGGTCGGCAAAGATCGTGTTTACGAATCGCTGGAAAGCCGCAGGTGCATTCGTGAGACCGAATGGCATGACAAGCCACTCATAGGAGCCATAGCGCATGCGGAAGGAAGTCTTCCATTTGTCGCCTGCTGCGATGCGAACCAGGTGGTAGGCATGCCGGAGGTCGAGTCTGGTATAGACCGTGGCACGGCTAGGTGCGTCAAGGAGGTCGGAAATGCGGGGAAGTGGGTAGCGATCCTTTTTGGTGATCTTGTTCAGCCCTCGGAAGTCGACGCAAAGACGGAGGGATCCGTCCTTCTTGCGGACGAAGAGGACCGGTGCCGCGTGAGCGGAGGTAGCGGGACGAATGAAACTGGAGGCCAGGTGCTCATCTAAGAACGCCCGGAGGGCCTCGAGTTCCGAAGGAGAGAGAGAGTACATGGTACCCAAGGGTGGGGAGGTGCCTTCCTCAAGGTCGATCTTTAGGTCGTGCTCACGGTGCGGTGCCAGCGTCGAGGCCTTGCTCTTACTGAACACGTCCGCGAACTCGTGATACTCCTTCGGAACGGCCGAGAGGTCGACGGAATCGGTGTGGGGAGAGGCAGCCCTCAAGTGGCTTTCCTCAGAAGGGATGGTTAGGCTGAAGGATACCGATCCTTCGAGTCGGCAAGCCTTCGCGAATGCGGAACGGCTGATGAACTCGATAGATGGTAATGGAGGAGTAGCAGCCTGTGACTGAGGTGCTGGCGAAACATCAGATGGTTGGATGTCGGACGACGGCAGTGTTGCCGGAGACGACGGGGGAGAGCTCGGAGTGACTGTCTTGGTAGGTTCGGAAGTTCGGAACGTGATACTGCTTGAGACCCAGTCAATCAACGGATTGTAGCGGGTAAGCCAGTTGTGTCCTAGGACTAGGGAACATGATCCATCCAGCGATGTGACAAAGAAAGTCGTGGGGGTGATGTTTCCAGAAGCGAAGCGGAGGGGAATATCAACGGCACGGGTTATGATTGAGTTGGTGCTACCGTCGAATAGGCGTAGTTGTAGGGGTTTGATCTGGTATGTCTTCAAGGCCAGCTTTTTTACGAAGGTGTCGTCGATGAAGCAGTCTGAAGACCCAGAATCTACGAGTGCGGGTACGTTCTCATAGGAGCGGAAAAGTTTATTTTGTGTCCTACTATTGGACGGAGGAGAAACAGGAGGAGAAAAGGAAGAAGAGAAGCGGAGAGAGGTGGATCGATCTACGGAAGTAGTCGGAGGGGGTGGAGGAGAGAGTGGTACATCAGCAACACTATCTACAACGGGTAGAACATTGCCCGAAGGGTCAACATTGAAAGGAGAAAATAGACCATTTGAGAGAGAAAAGGAAACGGGAATGTGGAGGGAGGATAGGTCGGAAATGGAAGACGCATTTAAACGCACTTCTTTGAGCGCACGGAAGGAAGGACCCCCGGTCCGTGCGGAGTCCACGGGGGTGCGGACTAATTTTTTGCTTCTGCGGAAGCGGATCCTTGCTCCTCGGTCTGGGCCGAACGGGCCTTAGATGCGCGAGAAGAAGACTTAGGACAATCCTTGACCATATGGCCAGACTGACCGCAGAACATACAAAGTTTCTCGTCGAGACGGCGCTTACGCTCTTGTGGCGTGAGCTTGCCGTTGTCTCCGAGTTTAGAAGAGAGGTCCGGTTTAACGGAGCTGGCCTCAGACTTCTTGTTGTCCTTCGGAAGCCTACTACCGGAAGCGGAGTTGAAAGAGGAGGAGGAAAGGACGGGGTCGGAACGAGAAGCGGCGGTGGACTTGTCGAAGACGTTAGAGGAAGAGGGTTTCGCGTGACGTGTAACTTCCGATTTATGCTCCCAATAGCGCGCATCGAGAGTTTGGGACAGGGTGCGAAGCTCAGAGAGAGTAGAGGGTTTACCTACTCTGGCAATATCATCCTTGATTCGTTCCGGCAATCCGTTGTAGAAGAAACGACGAAGCGCGGCTTCTCCGTAACCGTGGAGTTGAGAGGCGTGTCGATTGAATTCGACGACGTATTTGTTGATGTGGTGTCCGTCCTTCATGTCTAACGTCATTAGTTGAACCTCGGCGTCGCCCACAGGATCGTGAGGGCCGAAGTTAGTTTGAAGTTCGTTAACGAACTCTTGATAGTCGTTCATCCATCGTGGACGAAGCGTGGAATTCTGGTCGAATAACAGGTCCGGCTCAAACCAATCGAGGGCCATTCCCTTGAGGTAGGACTGTGCAAATATGACTTTAGCGCGGTCACTAGCGAAAGCGAGGGGACGGTCCTGGAAGTTGAGCTCGCATTGGACCAAGAATACTCGGAGTTCTCGGGGATCCTTCCCGTCAAACTGTTCGGGTTCGCGGACCTTGGTCCGGAGAGCAGAAGATGGTCGTCGTCGTCGTCGTCCGGTGTGACGAGCCAGACTGGCAATGGCTTGGGCCAATTGTGTAATGGCCACGTTGGAGGTGGGTTCGGCATCGTCAGTGGTCGGGACAGTGGGGATGGGAGGATCAGCAGGAGGAGGGTCGACGAAGTCGGGGACCTCGGAACCGAGTCCAAAGAAGTGGGCGGGATCTATGGGTTGTTCCGTGGTGTCTCCGAAGTCGGAGTCTGCGACTGGTGATCGATTCCTAGCGGGGCGCATGATCGGAGTCGATGGGAGAGGGGTTTCAAGGTTAGAAAAGCTTCGAAACTCAACTGGGTTTCTCGCCAATCGACTAGGACCAGGCTGAGAGGGTTCTGGGGAAGGTGAAGCGGAGTTGGGGACTAATGTGCGTAGTTGCGAATGAGTGCGAAGGACTTTTGGTGCCATACAAGATGTGTACTAGTCAGGGAGCAGATAAATACTGTCAGAGACCAGATTTAAGATGAAAGAATGTCTCCGTAACGGAGGGCTTTGGCCTCAGCGACTTCTGCCAGGAGCGCTGTGCCTAGTGACACGTCCGTGCCCTAACTTACTGACTGGCGCTTAGAACCTAGTGGGGGTAACTCTAGTTGATTTATCTGCTGGGGCGTAACCTATGTACAAGTAGTGTATATATATGGTTACAGCGGAGACAGTTCCGCAATTGGCGGAGCCAGACGGAGCGGAGCTAACGGGGTTAAGACATTAGCCGACTGAATATTACCGACGAGTCGGTTCGCGGGGTTAGCGGAAAGGCAGGCGTTAACCCAGAAACGGAAAGGAGGGATAAGCCCGAAGGTGGACTCTGCAGGGCAGGCAAGTGTATTGCCCAGCGGAGGCGGGAGTGCGCTAGCGGACGTCGGAGCTGTCCGGAAGTCTTCGGGGCTCCGTACTTAGGGAGGCGTAGGTAATAAATTGAAATGAGGGGGTGGTGACCATCGAGGGGTACCGGGAGGTTTGCGGAATACGGGGGCTCCGAGGTTGGTGAGGGGGAAGCGGAGTTAGAACGGAAGGGTCGGAGAGCCCGGAAGTCGATGGCCGGGAATGGATATGACACTATGTACAAGTGGGATATATATATGGTTACAGCGAAGACGGGTCCGCAATTGGCGGAGCCGAATGGAGCGGAGCTAACGGGGTTTAAACATTAGCTGACTGAATATTACCGACAAGTCGGGTTGCAGGGTTAGCGGAAAGGCAGGCGATAACCCAGAAATGGAAAGGAGGGATAGGCCCGAAGGTGGGCTCTGCAGGGCAGGCGAGTGTATTGCCCAGCGGAGGCGGGAGTGTGCTAGCGGACGTCGGAGCTGTCCGGAAGTCTTCAGGGCTCCGTACTTAGGGAGGCGTAAGTAATAAATTGAAATGAGGGGGTGATGACCATCAAGGGGTACTAAGAGGATTGCGGAAGAGGTTAGTGAGGGAGGAGCGGAGCTAGACCGGAGGGATCGGAGGGACCAGAAGTCGATGGCCAGGGATGGATATGACAGGGACCTGGAGCAAGTCCAGTAATTTGTTGGATAGTCAATGGGGGGTTTCTTCCCTCTGTTTCCCTTTGTCTGCCTTTAGGGCTTGACTTGGGGAGGCGAAGGGAGGCTCCAGGGGATAGTGGGGCCCTGGAGTTTCCTGTGACTGGATCCAATCAGCTTTTTGGGCTGATTCTTCGGCACTTATATGTTCATCACTGTCAGGGGACGGACCCCGGGTCCCCATGACCCCTCCCTCTATAGCCCACAGCCTAATCTGTAACAGCCTAGTCTCAAGGCACAACTACTGTGGGTAAGAAAGTGTATAGATAAATAGAAAGTAGGCTACACTTGCCTACTGTGGGTAAGAAAGTGAGAAGAAGGTTAACTTCTCACTTTCCCACAGTGGCCCCAATATGGCGAAAACTTCCGGGGATACCCGGAAGTCACATGAAGGTAGGATCCGGGGACCGGAGCATGCAGCACATGGAGCATGTGGTGCAGGAAGCGCGCGCAGGTCCAGACGCGGGTCCGGGTCTGGGCTAAGTCAGGGTATGTGCCCTGACAATCACACAAGTTGATCACCTCATCTGGAGGTGAGAGATCCTTCCCAATGTGGGAAGGAGTGGTGTACTGTGGAGTTCTAGGGGTATTGGGCCCCACACTTACTCCACATAAGTTTTTTAAACCCTCAGGGACCAGCCCTGAAGTGGTTGCTTTTTCAGGATCATGTTGATCCTTGTTGTTGTCTGATTGTCAGGGCACAGCCCCTGACCCCACACACCCTCAGGTACCCTTCCCCCATTTTCTCCTATTTTTCCCTTCACTGTTCCACAATCCCGCATGCATGCAGACCCATGGGAACATTCTGGGCGAGTTACTTGCCCAGAAACCATCACAGCCATGACCGTGGGAACTTTCTGGGTGAGCAGCTCACCCAGAATCTTCCCACGGGGGGGTGCCAATTATGGAAAGTCGGCAAAGAGCCAAAAACTGTATAGTTCCCGACTGTTAGAATGGGCGGATTCGGACGACTCCGGAATGGAATCGGAGACTTATCATGGAAGGACCTTGGCCTCAGTGACTCAGGCGGAGCACTGTGCCATTGCTGGTTGTCCTAGGGGTCCCTAATTTCGGATCTAGCAGAGGGAAAGTCTCTTGGGGGAATTCATGTCGATTTCGGACTGAGGTTACAAGTTACTATGTACATTGTATATAAGGAGGGGTCCGGAATCAAAAGGAGCGAGGGTAGGATGAAAGGAGACAAAGGGAGATGGAAAGAGGAACAACACCGAGGGTCAAGGGTTTGACTCAATGGTGTTTCTCAAAGGAGGAATGAAGGGCCAAGGCCCAAGGAGGAAGGAAGGAGGTTGGGAGTGGGGAATGGCTAGCTGACTGAATAGGAAGGAAGCAGCAGCCCAAATAGGAATGAGGGAGAATAGCGGAATTGAAATGGACAATGCAATAGTTGCAAGGTCCGGAGTAAGTCCGGAAAGTCCGAACTCGGAGGTTAAACTCCGGAATATTGGCAAAGGTAATTAAATGGAATGAGCTAACCAATACAATGGGTATAAGCGGAGGTGGGGTCAAAGTCCGAGGTCGGAGCTAAGACCGGAGGTTCCGGAGACGAGACGTGAACGGGATACCGGAGCGGAGGTCCGGAGTTGGGAGCATAGGTTTTGCGTACTCGTCTGGAAGGTGTCGAGGTTGGGGTCGGACCCGGAATGTTCCGGAGTCGGACTGAAGGTGGTGTCTGAGCCAGAGGTGGGATAACCTCTTGGGAGTTGGCAAGGAGAAGGTGACGGAAGGGAAGTAGGGCTCCGGAAGTCGGAGTTCGGAGTTCCGGGAGCCCGGAGCGGAGGTCAGGATTGTATGGATATGACACCGACCCCCATTTGTAGCGGCTTCACAGGAGGTTGAGAAGGTTACCCTTCTTCTCAACTCATTTCCTGTGAAGGCTGGGGCTAGCCCCCTCAGTGAGTTTGAAGATCTCGGACTGGGACTAGATACCCCAGCAACTAGGAGGATCCCCCTGGGCCCATCGCGGAACGAGGGCCAGGCCCTGACACTGATGACAGCTGCTTTTGCAAATCTCCCATAATGGGAGATTGCAGTTTCTATGAACTGCTCATTCTTTGTTGTCACTGCAGATGCAACCTTGCCCTTGCAGGCATGTTTTGGCACCATTAGTGCTATTGAGTCAATGTATGTAAAGTTCAATGTAAAATTTGTGTGGTTGTGTTTATTCTTAAACACACCTCATACACTTAAAAAAGTGTGAGGTCTCAGGGGTCACTCAGCACACCAGAACCATACAAAGATGTGTATAAAACAGTAGTGTGTAAGTGGTTACGGAAGTTGCCCCTTAACCATGTGACTCTCTAGATACAACTTTGTTACATGTGACTTGGGGTTTGGGGCTATTGCCCTGACAGCGTTGTAACATGTTCAAATAGCAATTCCCAATAACTGGGGAACGCCGCCTGAAGCAGCAGAACCTGCTACTCTTACCCTGCATGCATGCCTCTCTCAACGTTGGTATTGGCTGAGATGAAGCCCGAGATTTGCTGTTACCCTGTAAACGTACCACATACTCTGATTTAACAACCGCGTAATTTACACTGCAGCGTGCAGCACTTCGTACTCCAGTTAATTCTCATCGCACCCAGGCAAAAATGAATCTCACGCATATTGGGCACTGTGATCCATTGTGGTCTTCATCAATCGAAGGCCATGGGAGTTAGTATCTCCCAAGTCCCCCTTTTTTCTGAGCTCATGGGACAAGCAATTGGCTTGATAGTTTCCATCCGAGTGTTGACATGTTCATTGTTTCTTGGAAGGCGCTGTGGGAGTAGTAATATAGCATCTCACACTGTAGTATACTCGATCTTTCAATTGCCTTTCACAAGCACGTTGTGACCGCTCGATCTCTTTGTTTCTGTGAACCATCATATTGATTGCTTTACAGAGCGAGTATTGCATCGGCCAGCACCAAGTTGAGAACCGAAACATCCAGTGAAACATACAAAGAAATGACACAATCCCTTGTCCAACGTACTTGAGCCTGGCCACGTGTCACAGCCATGCATTCCAGCCTGTTCCCGGCCCGTCCCGATGCCACCCAAACCCATTCCCGCTGTGCGAGCATGAGCACGAGCCCCAACCCTCATCCCTATCCTCCTTGAGGACTCCCCACTCACTCCCCACTTGCCTGTGGTTCCCCAATGCTAGACTGACTCCCCTGCTGCCACACCAACCTCCCCACCATGAGTCCACCTCCAGCACCACACCAAGCGCAACTCCTCTACTCCACCCACTTGGCCCTCACCGGGCCGCTGCCATTCCTATGCCCAACTCCAGCCCAACTCCAAGTCCGGCACCGCTACGATACCATCACTGCTATCACAGCCCTACACTCCTTCCTTTATTTATCTGTTATTGTTTGTTTTGACCCTCAGTCATTGCCAGCCACTATGCAGCCAACCCTGCTCCTTAGTCATGTTTGCTTCCGGACCCCTCGGCCTTCGGCCTGGGTCCGCTTCCATTCATTCTTTCCTCCTATATATATCCTGTATACTACATTATAGTACTTTAGCTCTAATATCAATTTGACCATGACCTCCTAAGCCCTGACCCCAGCAAGGCAACCCCAGTAAGTCTGAAATGAGGGCCAAGAGACAGCTAGGGGGCACAGCGCTCCTTTAGAGTCACTGAGGCCAAATGCCCTACCCTTGGGCCTTGTTCGTGGCATCACAGCCATCACGGCCTATAGCGGCCTGCAATGGCAACCCTTGGTGCCGACCCCGGACCAGTGTCTAACACCACAGCATCAAAACACCACCCAACCCTGATCGACATCGTTTGTTCCGATGCTGGTCAGGACACTCTCTAACCCCATGGTCAACCACAGAGCCACATAATGAGGAAAGGACCCAAGTACAGATCATTTGCCATTGCAGTGGGAGGTAACCAGTGTCGCCTCAATGCACGGTGACAAGCAAGACAGACTCGGAGTCTAAAGTGACCATCGCAGTCGGAAACGACACCCTCAGGACAGATCATAATGTGGTGCAGGGATGGTGTATTCGCAAACAGGTTCGGGCCATGGTTGGGGTATACACTGACCAGCAAGTCAGTGTCATAAGCGCTGAACTGCATAGAATTTGGCACGAACTCATGCAATGGTTTTGCAGCAGCACAGACAGCGCAAACCAAAGTGGAGAGTTGTTGGGAGGAAGTTAGGTAGTACTGATTCAGAATCTTTTTCTTCATAGCCAACGTGAGTGTTTCAGGCCAACATGCTGTGCACTGGAGGTGCCATTGTTGGTAAGCGTCAACATTAGAAGAGGGAGCACATTGCGATGCAAGGTGAAGAATGCTGTGACAAATAGTCCGTAGATCTGCATCAGATTCAATGGGCAAAGCAAACTGTGCAACGAAATGATGAAGGCATGCACTGCAGAGATCCGTGGATGCAACAGCAGAGAGAAACTGGGAGTGATGGACATTGAGTTGTGCAGCAGAAAAGGCAAGTGCACGACAGCATGGTTGGACAGGAAGCCAAGCGTGAGCTTCAAGACCAAAGTCACAAGGAGAATCGGCAACAATGTGATCGAACAACAGAGCACGTAATTGATCACGATTTAGACGTTGTTGTGGGGACAACTCCGTGTACCGCAAAAAGTCGGATTCTGCGGAATTTGGTCACCAACATGCAGTACATATCCGCTGACGCTCCCGATACTCATTCTATCACTATCCAACACTCCATACACTCACTCCATATTTTTCCTTATTTTCCCCATCATTCCCGACAGCCCCAAGCCAAATTCCCACGCCCAACCACGCCGCTAATTTCACCCCCTCTCCAGATCTCCATAACCACACATACAACCCAGCCATTTTTCTACCCGTTGGTGATGCTATACCTTCCTCCTTTACCCCCGGAGCACTTCCCAAAATGGCAACCCCATATTCGGATGGCTCAGCATGGTGTATAGCCTCACGTGGTCTTGACAGCACCTGTCAATGGCCACATCTCAAGAAGTACTGCACCAATTGGGATGAATGAGGGCTCGTTGGAAAGCTGGAGACGAGGAGGTTGCTGACGGGAGGATAGGCGGGCGCTGCGGCGAAGTGTTGCGGAGTTAACCTTCACAATTCCCATTTCGGACCCGTTGTCACATATTGCCCATTCATTCATATTTCTTTTATTGTTTCTTTGTTCCCAATTGGATATTCATCATTTACGGTTGCCTAACGGCCCGTTTACATTCCCCCAGTCCATTCATTCCATTTCCAACTCATATAAAATAGATAATAGCTTGTACATAACAAGTTAGTACTGAATAGACCCGTGAAGGGACAAGCAGAAGTTACATCCAAGTGGCAAAGACACCATCCACGACCCTAACGCCCCCTCTGAGCTAGTTGCTCACGTCTAAGACCCCTCACATCATAATACTCAGCCTTGACGTCCAAGAGAGACGTAGGTGAGTGTTTGTTTGAGGTTTTTGCAGACTCAGTAGCACCCACAGACCAAAACCCAGCCCAATGAACCACACCTGCGCACACTACCACCCTCCCCCTTCTCTCTGTCTCAAGTCTAGGCGATAGACCCGTTACAACGTTGTGCAGAGGACATGCCGGGTACACGGTGAAAATGACAAAGGGCTAGTGAGTCGTTCCAATTCATTCTGTCCAGATGCCGGAGAATGGACAAGGGATCAGGATATGTTGCTGAAAGCGATGCAGAAGGAGTTGTATGTTGTGAAGGCTCTCAGGGCCGCAGTGGTGGAGTTGAAGGAGATGGACATCAATAGTGGGTAAATGTTCATGTTCTTGCACACAACCCAGGAGAGCAGATCCGTAGCAGTCAGCATTCACAATATGTCGTATCATGCAGAGTGATCCATGTAGGCATGCATAGTTGGAGATCATGCAAGAGGAGAGATGGAAAGTGGAAGAAAGGAAAGAATAGGGCCACAACCCTGGGTACATCAGTGAGAAGTGAAGTAGCTGGGAATGTATCCACAACACACTTGTATTGGGAGTGAACATGAGCTTTTTCAGGAGATATGATTGGTCAGTGAGCTTGAGAGAAGAAGTCAACGGCGAGAACAATGATGTTACATAAGGAGTGGACCCTAGGTTGGGAGGGAGTGAGGACCCGAGGGAATAGAACTGTATGGGTCAGATAATGGACCTTGGGTTTGGGGTCATACAGGACCCAGTGCATAGGACAATTGAGTTGGGGAGAAAAAAACATAGGACCCACTACGGAGTAGCGGGAATTTCCGACAATATACAACCAGGTACATGTGACTTGGGTTGTGCCCTGACAAGTGTGTAGATTGCCAAGTAATTTGTTGTCACTGCATGTGATAACTGCACAGCGTGATACCTCAATTAGTTAGGTATGAGTAGTGATGGACTGTCATATCCGTGCATACCCGATCCCGCCCCAACTTCTGGACCTCCTCCTTCCCCACCTCCGGAATCCTACCCTACCGCTGTCCGTTCCGATAACCACCTCAGACCGAACACCACCCCTCTCGCCACCCTCCTCCTACTCCTCATACTCCTCCGCTCCCTCCTCACAACACCTCCACCCTTCCATCATCCTCCTACTCTTCTCCCGTCCGCTCTGATACCCACCTTCAGACCTGACACCTCTCCTCTCTTCCTTCCCCTCTCTTCCCTCTGGTCCTCTTCCACCGACCTCCCACCGCTGACCTGTACTTTGTACTCGGGCACCGCTCGTACCTTTGCTCCAAGCCTCCGTCATAGTTCCTACCTCGGACTTTGACTCCACCTTGGTCTTAGTCCATTGCATTGGTGATCTCATACTACGTAAACACCATTGCCAATATTCCTCGGACTTTCAACCCCGCCTCCGTAAGCTCCGCAACCTCCGAGCTTCGCGGATCATCTTTGGCACTTTCGCCGCTTGTAATGTATTTCTCGCGTTTCCCCCTCATCCCTATTTGGACTGCTGCTTCTTCCCATTTTAGCCAGTTAGTCATCATCCCCACTTCCCCTCATCCTCCTGCCCCTCTGGGCCTCGCCCTCCTTACCTCCTTTCAGACGTATCACAGGTTCTGCCTTATGACCTTTGGATCCCTTTGTTCCCGTTCGGATGCCTTCATTCCGATTCGGTTCCCCTTTGTTTCCTTGTGCTTTTGCCCCCTCCATTATATATCGGTGCTTGTACATACTCGTAGCAGGCTCAGTCTGAAATCCACCTGAAATGCCCCCTAGAGACTTCCTGCTCGCCTACTGTGAAATTAAGGACCAAATGGACAAACAGCAATGGCACAGCGCTCCACTTGAGTCGCTGAGGCCAAGGTCCCTCCACGCTAAGTCTCCGATTCCACTCCGGAGTTGTCTGAATCCGCCCGTTCTAACATGGACGGACTTGCCTGCGCAGCGCGATACCTCAATTAGTGAGGTATCAGCTGCTAGCGCAAGTCCGGTCCTTATATACATCTTGTAATGATTCTACACCACTGAGGTGAAACATGAGTGGTAAACAACAAGTTGAAAACAAAAGCGCAAAGACAAAGAGTCAAAGAGGTTGCCGCCGTTTGTGCCTCAAAGCGCCCCTCCCCTTCCCAAAGCGTGAATGTCCGGCCCGGGTGACTCCCTTGACCACCAGTGGCATTGGGCTGCAACTTCTAACACTGCACAGGCTGGAAAATGGACAACCCTGCTTCAGGCTGTCTTTGGACTAAATACACGAAAACCAGGCCACTTCTGTTATGAGGGTTCCCCTCAAACTGGATGGTTGAGCTTGCAGCACCTAAACAACAATAATTCTTATTTCAATACAAATTTACTGACTGTCCCCAGCCATATGGATTCCCATGGTAAAAACCCCCTCAGGAAACAAAAGCCTCGCGAGCTCGGCCAATGGAGTGAAGGAAAGTGAGGGAGTCTGGGGATTTCGCATGTGGTTCTTCATGCATTATGACTAACCGAGCTTAAATCCCGCTCTTTTAAGAAAATCACCTATACTTGTCATCAAGCTAGGGTCCTACGCTCCAATTGAACCTATCCGCATCCTTGAGTATGCTGCGTGATTGAGTGGCATTGACTGGACCATGCTGGAATAAATACATGTATAATTCTTAGGGCTTTTCGCCAACTTCCACAAGGTGCTTCCATTCTTCTATAATATTGCAAGATCCATACCGATGTAGAAGACAGGAGCACTTGGAACCTACCTCACTCATGAAAGGAGACGGTTTTTCCCAGGGCACAGCTTGCCAATCTCCCTACTGTGTTCTGCAATGGAGGGATGCTGCAGTGATGGCCCTATGCACGAATCCAAAGTTATTGGTTTAACTGCCAACTTCGAGTCCTACTCACTTCAGTCAGGGTGTTCCAAAAGTCTGGATACTTACTCAACCCATCCTCTGTAGCGACGTCCAGAAGAATCTCCGATTTTGAATGATTCATCCAGGACGGAGGGAGGATACCAAAATCCCATCATCTTTGTGAATTCCCGTGTGTGCAAGAATTTCGCTACTTTCGCATGCCCATGGTCATCCCAACGTGAAAACTCTTCGGGACGCTCGACAAAATCTAGGCATAATTTGGATGCGAGTTTATGAATTTCGCTGGAGAGGTTGACTACTCAGGAAGGGGACGAAGGGGACGAAGCTGCTCGAAGATCCATGGACTGGTTGGGTGATTTAGGATACCCAAAAGATCCCAGATCCAGAACTGCAGTTCGAATATTTGCAGAAGGCGTTTCTTGCTGGATGACCTTGACCATCTCATCTAAATGGAAATCAAGCATTCAAGCCTCGATCCACGTACCCAGACCCTGGAGCAACACCAGTAATTACAACTAAGAGTTAGACGAATCTCATCTCGAGCCCTAGCAAGGCAACTCACCATGTTTGCCATTGAGCACATCTTGAAGATCTCTTCGCCTGTGGTGTGACATCCTTCGGATGTCATGAGTTGTCTTGCTGGACCTTGTGCCGCTGAAGGGTGCCATATATAAGGTTCTGGCATGCACACGTCTGACGCCACTAATCTGACATCACAAAAAACAATAAGGCAAGCATGGAGAAACTTGCCCATTATCAAGCCACGTTCTCCACACGGCCACTGTCGGGTCGGATGAATAGGCATGTGCAGTAAAGGGGTCAGCGCGAATGTTAGGAGTGGCCGAGCAATCATCTCCCCAGTTACGTATAGAGAGCCTTCAGGCTATCCTTAATGTACTTCCAGGTCCAGAACGAATAGTCATGGATACCCATGCAGGATTGGGTCGAGAAATAATCGTTCGGCAATGAGCAGTCATACAGTCTATATTATAGCAATTTTAGATGCCCGGTGACCTGATTAATCAGCTTCACCGGTGCTGAAAGCGGATAAACATTCATCCATGGTGCCGAGGTGGACAAAGTGGCTTACCTGGTCCAATTCCAAGTACTGTTGTGGAACCCGCCGCGATCTGCGTCCGACCCCTGGAGTATTAGATATGTATGGTGATAGCATTTAGGTCAAGCCATCAACGTGAGGTTGAGATAGTAACATACGCATCCTGAATTGAGTTGGCACAGATGTTCAAACTCTGAGCTGTTGCCTGCAACAAAAGAAGTTCCTCCTCTGAATCACACCGTAGCGCGATTTTTGCTTGTCCCGTACGTTCCCAGTGCTCAAGAAGCTGGAAGAAATCAGTATCACAGTCGACAAACAAGTAGAGTGAAATGTGGCCCATGACCAGTGAGCGGCGAAGATCAGCCGCCTTCCTTCGGTGAGCAAATATGAAGTATTGACGTACCGCCGGATTTGACTTCAACAGGGTTTTGTAACACGCTAAAGTTGCATGGCTGATATGTGTGCGGTTGCGAAATGGCGAATCAGCCGTGGTTGAAAGGCAGAAAGATCACAGGTCAATCAGACACTATCGAAATAGAGGCAGATGATGCTAACCCGCATTGTGCTGCAATCTTTCCCCTTGTCATCCCCAGGTCCGTTCGCACCACTAAAACCTATAAAAACACACAATAAGTTATCCCAACGTGTCACATCCACATGACGCAGAAGCACGAAATGTATTGCGTACCAGTTTGCATTCTTCAAAAATTCCAGCTTTGACAGAAGATAACCCTTCCAAAGGTTCCTCATCCTCGGAGCCCGATTCCTGCGTATCCATCTCAGCAAAGCGTGTCTTTTTTGCGCCCTTAGGAGTAGTGGGTGGACCGCTGCCGACAGGGGAGGACCTGATCAGCGCGACTCGGAAACCGAGGTGATAACCAAGTGCAATTGCCAAAAGCCCAACCACCACTGTGAAGAAGTATTTCCCCATTTGTTAGCCTATTTGCTCTCTCTAGGCGTCTCAGCCATAGTTCACCTGTCCCAGCAAACATGGATTGGAAGTCTCGAGGCATGCCGGACACAGCCGAATCGAGAATCTTTGGTCACAAGATCAGGCACACGGGCTAAACAATTGGCGCAACTCGGGGTAATATCCTCTTGAATGACTTGATTAGCTTTGGCCATCCACTCATCGATCGTGCTCGCGCTTGTGTTAGTTGACTGGTGGATTACTCCTTAGCTCATAACCTGCGTTCCTTGTTTTTGGTAATGAACCTTTTGTTTGTCCTCGGCGTTATTTTTTTTATTTGTTTATTCCTCCCGTTTCGTCTGAATTTCTTTGTAAGGCTCAACACCGTTGGCCTGCGTAAACCGCCGTGCTGCCGCGTTATCCTTGATCGGCCGCGCCCGCTACCGCAGATCCCGACTGATTAGCGTCACGCACGCGTCAACTTTTAGCCGAGAAAACTTCCTTAACGTTTGGCACAAGTGCCGCTGCCTGGCGCGGCTTCTCTTTGATACAAAGGCGTCGAGACGATGATATACTTGTGCATTGGCTACTCTGCTCAGGTGCAACGCTTCGACACCGAAGATTGCGCGGTTACCATTTGCGCAGAGTCCTGAGCTGGGCGCATTGAGGATCACTCGGACGCTGCGAGTTCTCTATGCACTTTCATACCGATTGACATGACACGGCCTTCCGATTGTACAAGTATCATCCAATCACAACTGCGTTGACGAATTAGCACATGCGTGGGTTTACTTAATACTAGAGTTGGGCATGAACTTCACGTGAACCGCGTGAACCAAAGTTCATGAACTTTCAGGGTCCAAGGAGGGTCACACGAACCGTTTGTGAACCGTTCACAATCCGTTCATGAACATTATATTAGGTTACCTAATAGCGCGGGTCCACCGTTTCTCGCTCTCTGATTGGCTCAAGCCTCGCTCTTTAAGGTTTTAGCCTTAACCCCGAGTTGGGGTACCAGTCTAGCTCATCATCCGTATCATCGTCATCTTCACTGTCGAGGTTGCCATAACAGTATATGAGTAGACCAAATCAGCACTGGCTCGAAAGATAAACTGGACATGCATGCATTCGGGGCAACAAGCATGCGATGGGTAGTGTCGGTCAAATTTTGCCGCAGTAGAGTTTTCAGGGATGAGATGACACCAAGATGAGCCACATTACATTTCATAGTCTTCTGTTTGAGCTTATCTGTGGGCATGTTCTGCACATGGCAGCAACCAGGATGACTTGACTTGCAAACATGAAACATGAGACGACAAATGAGCTGGTTCCGTGCCTTTGGCTGGAACCCGCGAGAGTGTTTGATTGAAGTGAGCATAGTATTCACTCCACCGGTGTCTGTTGTATGCTCTGAAGATAGTTTAACCGAGCAAATGCGATAAGGACGACATCGACACACACCTGCAACATTTGCATCGCTCCAGCCCAACTGCATAGCCTGGACATCCATAACCTTCCCTGTCTGTGTCACATCCACATCTGTTGACCAGTCTATTATCAGAGGGGTGTCTAACATGTGTCTGAACTCTGAAGAGGCGAAGCAGAAGGAATTATAATTGAAGTAGTGGCTAAACGGCGGTCTGCGGTGGCTGGGCTAATAGAAAATCTATTGATGTATTGAAGTTTATGAACCAGTTCACGTGAACGGCCGTTCGTGGGAAAGTTCATGACCTGCAGGTTCATGAACCATAGTCTATGAACGTTCATGAACCGGTTCATGAACCGGCATGTTCATGCCCATCTCTACTTAATACTTACTGTGTGCGAGTAGACGAAAGACCAATTAGGCGCACACCGTGGAAAACCGCCGAATGTTGCCTCCGTTGTGCTGGGAGGGTGAATCGAGAATTGCATTTTGGAAGTTGGGCAATCCCGAGGGTACGTATCACTGTAACCAGCGCAAGCGCCACTTCTGTTCATCGTAGGGGACGCAGAAGAGTGATGTGTCCCTTTATTGATCTTCAAGGTATATGAGCTTGGCAGCTGTTGTTCCGATCTGAGGCTAGGCAGGATCCTACTAGGTATCCACTATAGTCATCTGGGGCCCCAGTTAGTAGAAGCTATAAGCGGACAAACGTTGCTTTCGCTCTCCCAGTTACCGATATTTAATCATCCTCCTAGATCATTGCACACGTGGAGGAAGTCACCAGTCGGGAATAGCAACTAGGGATTGCCAGCTACATGGGTCAATCGTGTGAATGGTCGATCTCAACCTGCGATAAAGGACAGTAAGTATTACGGTCATGTGCTACGTACAGCCAGTCCCTGGGAGAACACCAATTTTCCTGGCCACCAAGAATCAACGAAAAACCTAAACAGAACAAGGGAATGCATTATGTAGGATACAGGATACATATTGGATAACAAGATGGTGATGGTGATGATGGTGATGATGACGATGACGATGACGATGACAATGCACATGATGATACAAGAATCGAACAGAAAAAAATGTCAGGAACAAATCAAATGGTACGAAAGTATCTTTTTGAACTGAGAGTAGTAGCCACCCAAATACCCCGAAGCTTTCAAACATGAAAGCAGTCCTGGCGCCACTCATAAAGTGCACGCAGCCAGAACCCAACGGCCGAAACACGATATTCTACACATCAGCCCCTAGCGCCCAATGGAGACACGAATGAGATAAGTTCACAGCAAAAAAAAAGTGGCTATCAACAAACGATCGACACGCCAGCTATGCTTTACCACGATGAGAGAAAACTTCATCTAGCAAGAGAGCGAACGTCGGATCATCGCTCGACAGTCATTCAGCCTCGACAAGAACCCGAACCCTCCTCGCGGCGCATATACCTTCTAACATGTTCAAATTTTCCTTTACGTCGTCCTTCTCAAGCGTCGTGCTCGGAGCACGAAGCACAACCTGTTCGAGCGCAACAACATCAAGTGCAGACTGAGATTCGATCACGGTAGAAAGGATATCAAGGGATATCGCGAACATCGACGGCAGTTGACTCCCCTTGGGGGAGCAGAGTGAGAGCGTTTTGAGCGTATGTGGGAGACGGGAAGCGTAGCACGGAGAGAAGGAAGGGGTGGAAAGCGAAAGAAGATAGTGTGTGAGGGGGCAAGAAGTAAATTCAAGTGCCTGTAAGTTTGGGGTGAGCGATGAAAGCGCTATTGGGTCGAACAAATAAGTTGGAGTTTGCGGGTTTGGGGGCGAGGGTGATTCATTAGAAGTTTGAGCTTGATAGGCGTCTAAATTGCTAACGTCGAGGCCCGACTGGGAACCCAATGAAAGCGAGCGAAGATTAGGCCCAATAAGACGCAATACGTCCTTGAATGAAGATATGTTGACAGTTTGGGACCGAGTGGTCCATGGATTAGGGTTCGTCTCCGCGTGGACGATTGCGGAATGCGGAACGGTCGACAACTTGAGTTCATGAATACTTTTAACAGAAGAGTGAAGTAGCGCGCAAAGGAAGCCAAGGAAAGGAGATCTCTGGCGTACGTCAAGCGCGAGGCTTGTGAGTTTGTTTGGCATGATCCAGGGTGTGCGTACATCGCCCGATGAATGTGCGTTGATCGGCCCGTCGCGAGAGGGGAGCGTTTCCGTGTAAAGCGTCGTTTCATTCTCGAAAATCACCCACGAAAAACGTGACACATTTGCAAAGATACCCTCTGTGAAGAGACTTTGGACCGCCTGTCGATGCCAGGATCGCTCCTCCTGCACACACAGTTCAGTGATCCGATTTCCAAAACGACCGTCTGTATCACTACCCATCGCACTTCTCAGGATCCCCAAGGACTCGGCATTGAATTGCAGGAGTCCAGACTTGACTCGGACGCGTTCGATGTTAGGGCACGTCACAAGGAACTGGGCAAACTCAATTGGGTTAATGCGAAGCAGTGGATGCCGCGACGGATCCATAAAGGTTGGACACTCAAGCATGGTAACGGAGCGAATGGAATTTGCAAGAATGTGAGACTTGGATATAGGAGTGGCGATGGCAGCATGGAGGGAGCGGAATCGAGCAAGTATATTTCTTGAGGGATGATCAAGAGCAATCGTTCGGAACTGGAATGTGCTCAGTTCAGGTCTGGGCTGGCGGCAGCCCCAAAAGAGGATTTCAGAAGCACTTACGAGACGTTTTTGAGCAGGGAGAGTCCATTCGCGACAGACCAAAGAACAATTCCGTAGAGCATCGAGGGAAGACTGGTGTGGTGTCAGAAGGTCAGAGCCCGGTTCGATAAGCGCGTCCAAGATATCGAGGACGAGGTCGTTGGGGAAGCGAGGCATTGGCTATGAGGAGTGAAACAAGTCCACTAAACTCCGCAGGCGTTTTGTGCGGCGGGAAAAGGTGGAATCGCCGCAACGGGAGCTCAGAGAACGTGTGGACTGTTCGAAAGGTAGTGTTCGGGTGGAACGTGCTGAGCGGGGAGGCCAGGAGGACGCTATTGGGCAGCGTGGTGAGACGGGACAAGGTGGAATGGAGAGCATGGTATTTATACGGGCGAGGACCAGAATTGGATGGTAATTCTAATACAGACTTCAAGTTCGACGCAAATGGGCCTGTTCGAATGAATTGTTATCGACTCCTTATTCCATTTTCGGAATTCTCCTTGCTCACTCTCGCCACCATAGAGTTGCTCTACCTCCGCACTTGCCTTTCTCCTCTTCCATTCATCGTTTTTGACGGGTTTCATACTATGCCCGATCATTCTTGACCGTTAGAAACTAAAAAATGAGAGTGAACGTCTAATTTATAATTATTTCGTTTCCGAGGAGAGACCTCGGCGTAGTCGTCAATTCTCCGTCTTCTCTCCGTGGGTTTCATTCCCCGTTGGCGCATTTTTTGCCTAGGTAGAGCGTGTATCCAACGAGGAGCCTCTCCTCAGCGGTCATCCTTGCGCTATCCTGTCATGTCCATCAAACGTAGAATCTTATCTGCCTCTCACCCTTCGCCAGCGACCCTGCCTTGCATGCTGCCCTTGCACGGACTTGCGACAATTCCATGTGCTGCCACAAAACACTTCGATTCAGTCGTTGTGGCTTGATGTTCCTCGTTTGGGTCTGTTCCCTGCATCCTCTCCCTTGTGCCTTCTTGCTTTGCACCAGCATCTTGGTGTTACTCAATTCAGCCGGCGAGAATCTTTTCCGCAGCGGATTTCCAGGGCCGATCAGTTGCGCCTCGAGGTTTGCCGTCTGTTGGCTGGCAATACAGGTCCTCGACCAGGGTCAGCATGCTTCCATAACCATAGGAGAATGTTACCGTTCTGGAATTCGACGGTGGTTGCTGGCACGCCGATCATTTCTAGCGACCGCTCAATTTCGTGCTTGATTATTTACCCTACATGTTCTTTCCATACATGAGTGATCTAGCCCTCAATCATTCCAACTCTTGCAGGGGAACTCCGACCGAGGACGTACATATATGATCACGCATACATACCGGATTATGGCATGAGGGCAATCAGCATTCATTTGACTGGTTCTGTCCATTGCGGCATGAACAGCCTCGCCCGATGCCTATGATCAATTGAGGATCATGAAGGTTTGTTTGGGTAAGTCCAATGCTTGTATCAGCCATCCCGTTCTGAGAAGCTGAGGATCTGTCGATGAGTTACTTGTGCTCTAACGTCACACTCTGTCCGAGTGCTCTCATTTGATGTCTTGATCTTGAATTATTTTATCCCCTCTATTCATGCGTGGCTCAAGTGTGGTTCCATCGAAGCGGGGGAGCATCAATGCGATTTGTGAGTGAAATGTGGGAGGATTCCATAGTCGGTTACTGATTAGTTACTGATTAGGATGCGGCACCCGTACCTCCAGACGAGAGGTGTTGGCTTGTTAGGCTCGCACCTCAGTACCCAGCTATCGTCGTCAGTCTCGTTTAAATGGGAAACACCCTTGTCAAATACTCGAGAACCCCCAAAGCAATCTAGTTTTTTTTGCTAGCTCCCACCAACAAAACGTGCATTCACCCCACAAAATCAACGTACCGAACAAGGGCATAGCCTCCCCTTCCGCCCGCCCTCCCTGGGACGATGTTTTCCGATTCAGGCCGACCCAAGACTTTTGCGAGATCTTTCCATGTCAGGCTCGGTGCCTTTAGGGCCGCCCATCCGCCGATGACTCAAGATACCCGAAGTAGCGTAGTTTCTAAGTTTCTCCCAACAAGAAATGCGTCCAGGTCCAGGGAACAAAAAAACTAAGTCTGTCCTGGGAGAGGTTTTTCCCTCTCAGATGCTTGTGCAGGAAGGCCTGCCCACATTTGAGAGTCGGGGGGGCTGTACGTGACATGTGGTGTTCATATCAGTATTGGCAAATTTAATCTCGATGTCAGGACACTTTGTTCATCAAATGTTTGTTGGCATCATATTTCCCCTTTTCCCTCCCTCCACCCCTTTTCTTGGGATGGATCCCCCTCATCCTCATGAGCACCCACCAGATACTAGGGTACCACAAGTCTGCTGGCAGTTTGCTTGTAGCTGTAAGTGGCTTTTTGGGGTGTGGCCTTTTGAAGGTGAGCCTCTATTTCATCCCTGATATTGATGAGTATTGATACATTCCACTTCCCATATGGATTTGTTGGGATAGTTTTGGAGACTCTCAAAAATTCCTGACACCACTTTTGTAAAGTGGATGCATATGGCCATCCATGATTCCATGCAATTGCAACCCACTCAGAGGCAATCATCCAACCTTTACTTTCAATCAAAGTTGGGTGGTTGCAGCAGTACACATGGAACAGTTACAGCATCTGTTCCAGTGAAAGGTTGGTTGAGGTTCCGACCTTAGTGTTGACTCCTGCTATCCTCAAGCTGTCTGGAAATAGGCAGTATAGAGTTGATATTTTAGACAGGGGAGGAGAAGAGTGAAACCCAGTTTCACCCTTCCTGTCATGGCCATGCATTCTGGCCCGTTCCCTGCCTGTCCCAATGCTGCCTGTGCCTGTTCCCACTGCATGAGTGTGAGCACGCAAGCCCCAACCCTCATCCCTATTCTCCTTGAGGACTCCCTGCTCACTCCCCACTTGCCTGTGGTTCCCCAATGCTAGACCAACTCCCCCACTGCCACACCAACCTCCCCGCCTTGAGCCCACCTCCGGCACCATGCCCAGCGTGACTCCTCTACCCTGCCCACTTGGCCCCTACAGGGCCACTACCATTCCCGTGCCCAACTCTGAGTCCAGCACCGATACCATTGCCATCACCGCTATCGCAGCCCTACACCCCTTTGTTTATTTATCTGTTTTGACCCTTGGTCATTGCCTGCCACTGTGTGGCCAACCCCGCTCTTTGTTCCCTTTTGCTTCCAGACCCTTCAGCCTTCGGGGTCCGGAGTAAGTTCCAGAGGTCTGGAGTCGGAAGTCAAAGTCCGGAATATTGGCTAGACATAATAAATGAAATGCAATAAGGAATACAAGGAGATAAGATGGAGGAGGTCAAGTACTGGAGATGTGACCAGAGTTCCAGAGGTGGAGGTGCGATGGGGTTCCAGTGCAGGAGTCCGGAGCTGGAGGTGTGGAGCATCACAAGCTCTGGTCTGGAAGGTATGAGGTTGGGATTGGACCCGGAGTAAACTGGAGTCGGACCGGAGGTAGTGTTGGACGTTGTGTTGGAGCCAGAGGTAGAGTGGGCTCTCAACAACCAACAGGGGGAGGAGGAGGAGGAGGATGTGGAGTTCTGGAGGAGGAGATGGAGGTCCAGAATCAGGAGCAGAGGTCCGGAGTTGTATGGATATGACATGAAGGATGCAATTGATCTATTTGAGTTCAAACACCCAGACTGTGTCAGAGTATGGATATTTGACTGCTCTTCAAGCCATGAGGGATTTGCCCCCAATGTGTTGAATGTGAATGTCATATCCATACAATCCCAACCTCCGCTCCGGGCTCCTGGAACTCCGAACTCCGACTTCCAGAGCCCTACTTCCCTTCCATCACTTTCTCCTTGCTGACTCCCAAGAGGTTATCCCACCTCCAGCTCGGACACCACCTTTGGTCTGACTCCGGAACATTCCGGGTCCGACCCCAACCTCGACACCTTCCAGACGAGTACGCAAAACCTATGCTCCCAACTCCGGACCTCCGCTCCAGTATCCCGTTCACATCTCGTCTCCGGAACCTCCGGTCTTAGTTCCGACCTCGGACTTTGACCCCACCTCCACTTATACCCATTGTATTGGTTAGCTCATTCCATTTAATTACCTTTGCCAATATTCCGGAGTTTAACCTCCGAGTTCGGACTTTCCGGACTTACTCCGGACCTTGCAACTATTGCATTGTCCATTTCAATTCCGCTATTCTCCCTCATTCCTATTTGGGCTGCTGCTTCCTTTCTATTCAGTCAGCTAGCCATTCCCGACTCCCATCCTCCTTCCTTCCTTCTTGGGTCTTGGCCCTTCATTCCTCCTTTGGGAAACACCATTGAGTCAAACACTTGACCCTCGGTGTTGTTCCTCTTTCCATCTCCCTTTGTCTTCTTTTGTCCTACCCTTGTTCCTTTTGATTCCGGACCCCTCCTTATATACAATGTACCTAGTAACTTGTAACCTCAGTCTGAAATCGACATGAATTCCCCCCAAGAGACTTTCCCTCTGCTAGATCCGAAATTAGGGACCCCTAGGACAACCAGCAATGGCACAGCGCTCCGCATGAGTCGCTGAGGCCGAGGTCCTTCCACGCTAAGTCTCTGTCATATCCATTCCCGGCCATCGACTTCCGGGCTCTCCGACCCTTCCGTTCTAACTCCGCTTCCCCCTCACCAACCTCGGAGCCCCCGTATTCCGCAAACCTCCCGGTACCCCTCGATGGTCACCACCCCCTCATTTCAATTTATTACCTACGCCTCCCTAAGTACGGAGCCCCGAAGACTTCCGGACAGCTCCGACGTCCGCTAGCGCACTCCCGCCTCCGCTGGGCAATACACTTGCCTGCCCTGCAGAGTCCACCTTCGGGCTTATCCCTCCTTTCCGTTTCTGGGTTAACGCCTGCCTTTCCGCTAACCCTGCGAACCGACTCGTCGGTAATATTCAGTCGGCTAATGTCTTAACCCCGTTAGCTCCGCTCCGTCCGGCTCCGCCAATTGCGGAACCGTCTCCGCTGTAACCATATATATACACTACTTGTACATAGGTTACGCCCCAGCAGATAAATCAACTAGAGTTACCCCCACTAGGTTCTAAGCGCCAGTCAGTAAGTTAGGGCACGGACGTGTCACTAGGCACAGCGCTCCTGGCAGAAGTCGCTGAGGCCAAAGCCCTCCGTTACGGAGACATTCTTTCGTCTTAAATCTGGTCTCTGACAGTCTCCGATTCCACTCCGGAGTCGTCCGAATCCGCCCATTCTAACAGTGAATGTGAATGGCATGAATGTGAATCCAGGTGGAAAACAGAAAACAATGTGACCAACCATCATCCCACTCGACAACCCACCCCCATTACCAAATGAGGAAGATACTCATGGCCAAGTACAGCTAATGGTCTACCCAGATGACCCAAGCATCCCTGCTGGGCTGCAAGGAAAGCCTAAAGGAATGCACATTGTGTTGCAGGAGCACCAAAGTGTGTGGAGGAAACTTGTTGCCGAAAGTCTAAATGGGAAGCCAATTGGGGCCTGCAAGCAGTGCCAAAAGTCTCAAGCTGCAAAAGATGCAGAAGCATGCATTTCTGCTGTAGTGGCAACTGGTGAGGAAGTAGAGGACATCCCACTGTCAGATGCACTGGATGACCCCACTACGGCCTGACTGGTGCTTGTTAGAATGGGGCGGAAACGGACGACTCCGGAGTGGAATCAGAGACTTAGCGTGGAGGGACCTTGGCCTCAGCGACTCAAGCGGAGCGCTGTGCCATTGCTGTTTGTCCATTTGGTCCTTAATTTCACAGTAGGTGAGCAGGAAGTCTCTTGGGGGCATTTCAGGTCGATTTTGGACTAAACCAAAATGAGTATGTACAAGCGCCGATATATATAATGGAAGGGGCAAAAGCACAAAGAGAACAAAGGGTGACCGAATCGGAACGAAGACGTCCGAATGGGAACAAAGGGTAGAGGGAGCGGAGCGGTACCAAAGGTCATAGGGCAAGACCTGTGATACGTCCGAAAGGAGGTAGAGAGGGCGAGGCCCAGAGGGGCAGGAGGATGAGGGGAAGTGGGGATGATGACTAACTGGCTAGAATAGAAAGAAGCAGTAGTCCAAATAGGGATGAAGGGAAAATGCGAGAAATACATTACAGGCGGCGAGAGTGCCGAAGGCAGTCCGCGAAGCTCGGGGGTTGTGGAGCTTACGGAGGTTACGGAGGCGGGGTTGGAAGTCCGAGGAATATTGGCAATGGTGTTTACATAGTATGAGGTCACCAATGCAATGGACTAAGGCCGAGGTGGAGTCAAAGTCCGAGGTGGGGACTATGACGGAGGCTCGGAGTAAGGTACGAGCGGTGTCTGAGTGCGAAGTATGGAACAGCGGTGGAAGGTCGTAACTTGGCGGAAGGGTGGCGGAGGAGTAACGGAGGGAGGAGAGAGGGGACAGGTAAGGTAAGAAGGAGTGGCGGAAAGGAGAGTAGTCAGGTCCGAAGGTGAGTATCGGAGCAGATGGGGGAAGCGTAGGAGGATAACGGGAGGGTGGAGGTGTTGTGAAGGGGGAGCGGAGTAGTAGGAGGGTGGTGAGAGGTAAGGAGGAGGTGTGTTGCCAGGACCGAAGGTGAGTATCGGAACGGCAGCGGTAGGTTATGACTCCGGAGGTGAAGAGGGTGGAGGTCTGGAAGTCGGGTCAGGGTCGGGTATGCACGGATATGACAGTGCTGTATGATGTGTGTTCTATCCCTGCAATCTGACTTCAAGAGTGAACGGCCACTTCTTCAGCAATATGGAGAGGAGCAGGGCCACATCTGCTTATTCCTACCGAAGTTTCACTGTGAGCTTAACCCAATTGAAATGTACTGGGGGTATGCAAAATATCGTGAGTCAAATCAATTTCTTGATTGATCTCATTTTCTAATATGTAAGCTCTTCAGGATACAGAGCTGCAATGGATGGGAAGTTTAAATCTGCAAAAGCTCTGATTCCACAGTGCTTGGATTCCTGTGACATTGTAACAATCCATCGCTTTTTCCATAAAACCTGGTGCTATATGGATGCATATGAGTGAGTACTTAATTTTGTCCATTTGCTTATTAACATTCCCTACATAGAAAAGGTCTTACAGGGGCACAGGCTGAGTATGCAGTTCAGAAATACAAATCCCATAGACGAATAAAACAAAGTCTTTTTGATAACTAATTTCAGACTTCCATTTGTTCCTTACCTCCACCTTCCAAAAATAGAAATTAGTTTTAAAAAAAATTGGCAGTCATACCAAATTTTCAGACCTGGTAGAAAATTACATTATCCACTGTTTTTATAGTAGAATTTTAATTTGAGGTGAAGTTGTCTAGTAGGATTTTTCATTGCAGAGCTGCCATGAATAATCAATCTACACTGTAGCACTATGCAAAGTTTCAGGCCAATCAGCCTAGTCATTGTGAAGTTATGCCAGTGACAGGAATAGAGTATCCCACACTATGTCAAAGGACATGTGAGGGTGGCACCATCAGAACCGAGACCTGCACTTTGGGAGATTGCAAAGACCAATTTCTGCCCAAATATGGAAGACTCCGGTCAAAACAAAGCATGGAAAATGCAAAAACACCTTAGAACATCACCCAAAAATCTGAAATAAATCATGAAAGCCTGTATTAAGGTTACAAATGCTCATGCATACAATAAATCCCAAATAATTAAACACAAACATTGCCTGTGTACAAATGAGTATGAGAACAACACACATGATTGTCAAACATGCCAATTTGGGGTGCAGATGGGGCTCAACTAGGGGGTTCCAGGAGATCAGGTAGTGGACCGAAGCTTCTCTGGGAAGCTTGAGTCTGCTGGCTAGTACAAGAGTCTGAGAAGGACATGGCCTCAGCGACTCAGAGGGGAGTGCTGTGCCTCCATTATGTCTTAGTTTCAGATGGCTGATGTATCTTGTAAGAGGGGAAACACAAAACACTTGTAGGGGAGTTTGGGGGTGAAGTTTAGTCGAGATTAGAACTAACGTACAATGGGTTCTAATCTACAGGTATATATAATAAAGTGGGGGAGAGGACTTTAGTTAAAGTCCAAATGATACCAAAAGTGTAGGGAATGGATGTGTGGCGATGCGTGCTGTGCACGCTTTCTTTATTCATTGTTTATTACTCTTTATTTCTCGATGTAAACAATGTATATAAATTGCGGGGAAGGGTGAAACAGGTTTTCACTCTTCTCCTCCCCTGTCGAAATAAAGCTCTATACTGCCTAATTTCTGACAGCTTGAGGATAGCAAGAGTCAACACCAAGGTCAGAACCTCAACCGACCTTACAAAAAGGTACCAAAAGATACTGAAAGGTTCTGAAGGGTATCTTCAACAGGGACCAAGGTGTCAGGTCGAGGAGGGTGGAGTAGGAGGCTGGGGAATAAATGGAAATGAAAAGTGGGTAAGGGGGAGTTAGCTGACTGAATGAAAAGAAGATGTCAGCTGTGCTAGAAGTGGGTGATGACTAATCAAGATGGTGAAGGGTGGAGTTGCCAAGGAATTGTCAGGGTTCAGCACCCTGCCTTAGGGTGCCCCGGACTCCCCACCTACTTTACCCCCTTTTATTCTTTGACTGTTGCCTTGTTGTTGCCTTTGTGTGTTGTGTACACGCACGCGCATGGGATAGCGTGGGAACTTTCTGAGCGAGCAGCTCGCCCAGAATGTTCCCACGGGTCACAGCCACAGTTCTGGGCGAGCAACTCGCCCAGAACGTTCCCACGCTTACTGGGCACTGCCACCTGGATGTTCCCTCCGGGTCACACTACACAACTCTAGGAGCTGTATAGTTGTGGGCATGTGACCCATTCCTTTATATAGCAACCATGCGGGGAGATGAGACCTTTACCCTTCTTCTCATCTCATGCCCTGCATAGGCAAGTGTATATATTCCTTTCTTTTACTATACATCTCATGCCCCGCATAGTGTGAGGACAGGTTAGATGGGGGCTGAGGTCAGGGAGCCTCCGAGTCCGAGGCCGGGCCCTGACAGAGAGCTGGTTAACACTCCAGATTTCAAAAGTGTAAACAAAACAGTATATTGCTACTGTTAAAACAAGCAATAAAAACAAGACAAAAATAAGACAAGGCCAAGGGACACTTCAGATACAATCTAACACCATTCACAGAGTAAAATCTTTGAAAATTCACCAAGTAGAAGATTGATTTAATTCCAAATTGAGAAATTACACCAAGGGAACAGCTCCACAGGGTTTTGTTCATCTGTAAGTCATTTCTCAGAGACTTTTAGACTAACCCATAAAACAGAATTAGCCAAAATGCTAGGATTAGTACTATATTTACAACAAATTTACTAGTACACTTCCCCATCCAAACTAAAGAACCAGGGAACAGATTGGTGGTGGTCTTGTTAGAACCTCCCAACTGACTTCCTTCATTCTCTCCTTCAACATACCAGGCCTTCTGGGAGTGAACCAAGGAATGGAATTGTTATCACTGACTCTATTTCCGAACAGCTCTGTTGTTAACACTGCTTAAATCCATGACCAGAAGGCCTGGGACCGAGACTATAGTGCAGGAAACTGAGTAGGACTTAGCATCAATTGTTGAGTGTCGGCACTAAGTCAGGTATCCTCAGATGGTAGCAACAAGTCAGCCATTGTCGGAAAACCGCAGTATCCATTAAAAACACAAAATTTGATGTCTAATCAGGGCTAACAACTGCTGGTAGTGGGCAACGGCCACAAAGGGCCCATGTGAAATTTGCCGCATGCGCGCGACGCGTGACCCGCGTTCTCGTACATACAAAGGAAGAGCAGGAAAATTACTAGAACTGATGACAGCCACAACTGAAAGCGCTAACAACTAAAACAAAAACAGCAAACAGAAGCTAATGTACAGAGGTGAAATACAATGAAGAGAAAGTGAACTACAATGAAGAGAAAGAGTAACAGACGATGTGAAAAAATTCGAAAAGAAGAGATGGAGGAGTATCGGGGAGGAGGAGGGAGACAAGAAAATATAAGCTAGGGGCTGGAGCAGATGGGAATGTAGTCGAGAATCGCGGTATTGGCAGCAGCAAATCCGGGATAGAGTAATATGCAGGTGGCAGCAGCGGCAGCGGGTCAAAAGCGTGAGCCCGGAAAGGCAAGCGGCAAATTGGATCTCACTCACCAGGGGAGCGCGAGATACCAGGCGATAGGGAGAGGGGAAAAGGGATCCGTCAGGGCCCCTTTATAGGCACGACCTAGGTAGTATGAAACCTAAGGTAGTATGAAACCTCTCCTCAACAGCGAAAATTCAGTACGTACCTCCACTGAATGGTCCGCTTCACGCATCTGCGCCGAAAACATTCAGCGTACGACTGAGGCAGCGTGATTTGACCCGTTCAGGCTAAGTTGCGCGATAAATCATGGGAAAACCACGATCGGTGAGAGAAGGCATGTGAATGCCAAAGCGGTCGCGACTGGGCGCAGTCAGGTTTCCCAGCCAGTGGCAAACAAGGGCGGAAACCTGAGGTCAGCTGGGGGCAGACTGCTAACCCGTGATTAGTCTCGTGAAATGAAGACATTAAACAACAACTAATCAGGGCTAACAACTGCTGGTAGTGGGCAACGGCCACAAAGGGCCCATGTGAAATTTGCCGCATGCGCGCGACGCGTGACCCGTGTCCTTTCAATCCAACGATGGTGGAGGTGAGGGCGGATGGTGGTGGAGGAGATGATGATGAAGCGCGTGCGTGAAAATCGAGTGAAGGCAGGTGGCCGGTTGATCAGAAGGCAACGCCATCGAAGGCTGATACTCCCGTGAGAGTACCTTGGATTAAGATTGGGTTTTGCCACACATAGATCAAGAAAGCATCCGAAGACCAGCGCCCGATGGCTTGGATGCGAGTCAATGGAGTTCCGGCCAGTGCCAACGCAGTGGCCCCACCCGATCGCAGCGAATGGCCACTAACATTGTCGTTAGGAAAGATCGATTGAAGGCGCGATATGAACCAAGAACGTGTTGGCACTGTTCCTCTGCTCGTCAGCCAAAGCTCAGGTAGGTGAGGAAACCGCTGATCGCGCGAAACCAAATACTTAGCGAACACCACTAACGGGTCCAATCGATTTCTACGGCTTTCCAACACGATCTGAGACCCTTCAAACAGACGATCCGCTTTGTGCATTGGTAACGTGAATGAGATGTGCGGGCGCGGGAGTTTGTTAAAATGAACACTGCGACGGGAAATGGTTTTTCGAAAATTGCGCAGCATGGAGGAATCGGGATCCACCAATTCTCCTAACCTCATCAAGCAATGCCAGCCCGTGAACACCATCGTGAGGAACAATATGTCGTCATGAGAAGGAGGGGTGGGCAAGCTACTTTGGATGCTAATGAGGTCCTCTTCTGTGAGGGCCCTCTTCCGTCTGGTGGGTGTATTGTGCAGTTTCATGCATCCGTTGAGGCAACGTGCGATAAAAGGTGAGTTTCTGATTGTTCGAACCTCAGGCCAGGAACCTTCCAACTCTGCACAAATGCCTGAAAGGTAAGACTTTACCGATGAAGGCTGGATATAATGGCACATATAGACAATGAAGAAACTCAGCGTGTTTTCAGTGGGCTTTATCGGAAATTCGTGGGTGTCGCAAAAAACGACATAGGACATGAAAGCAGAAGAGTAAGCCTTGCGAGTACTCCGTTCAAGGGAGGCACCTAAAGCACGAGCGCGCTCTCCCATCAGACGCTCCATCGACCATCTCTCACGGACAGGATGTGTGGTCGAGGAGCTCCCCTGGGAATTCATACCTTGACCGCCCCCGACATGTCCAGCGGAGGCGTGAAGTGTTTAATTAAGAGTCCAGGCATATGCAAACGTGCGATGGCGAAGGCCCGTCGTGAGAGTGCATTGGCAATGACGTTCTTCTTTCCGTCAATATGGAAGACGCGCAAGTCGATCTTTGACTCCAAGCGAATTTTGACCGCTGCCATAATGATCGGGTTGTACACTTCCAAGGCACGCAAAGTGTTGAAAATTGCGAAAGATGTGGTAGAATCAGTGTGAATTGCCAGGCGTTTTGGAGGGGGGTTAAGGGAGGCTGCCCATTCTAGAGCAGCAAGCACAGTGACCGCTTCGTTGAAGAAGATGTTGAATGTTCGCTCTTGATCAACAATGGGATCAGCAATATAGGCAGTTTTGTGGGCAGGGGAAAAGAAAGCCAAACCCATTGCCGAAGTGTCCTCCCAAATCTGGAAGTCCGCATCTTCAGCGCCCCACTCCTCAGTGTCCAACATTCGGACCCCCTCCAGAGATTCCACCTGATCTGCAAACCAAAGTAAGTCGTTCCTTGCGAGCTTGTTAATATAAATCAGTGCGCTCATAAATTTCCTGCCCGCGACCTTGTTATATGAGGAGTTCAGCGCTGGTTTGAGGAGTGGGAAAACATTGAGGGCCCAGTTCGCATATCCAAGGATTCGCAGCCAAGATCGGAGGGATTGTTGCCGCGGGGTAGGAGGATTGTTGACAAAGTCGCGAATTGCTGTCACCAGACTTGCCTTTGCGTCTTTTGGCATCCGGATGGTCATTGCTGGTAGATCAACTTCAAAACCAATGATTTCCAAGACTTCGCCATACTGTTGCTTATGGTCCTCATGAGGAACTCCGATGATGTCCAAAAGTCGGAGGAACTCGGCCTGAGGTGTAGGTATACTCCGGCTGTAAGGCGCGTAAAAAGTGAGCGAAGAGGAGAAACTGGCAGAGAAGGCATCGTCGACGTAGTGCAATAAATTCGTGATTCCTCTATCGTGAATTCCGATCCAGCAGACCAGGCCAAAGAACAAGCACCACAAACATCCAGATGCGCGATTCCCGAACACGGCACACCTGTCCACATGATACTGTCCATCAATCAGTGTGGCCTGACGCACCTGCCAACGCGGGTGCATTGGAAGCCGTCGATAAGCCTGAGAAGCATCAGATTTCCACACATAGAAAGGTCTTTTACCACCATTGATTGCCATCTGTGCCCGGATGTTTGTTGCTAAATCTGTGAGGTTGTCAAGCTTAACGAAACCCCCCTCTGCTGGGATGAGAGAATTGAGGGACTTCGATCCTGCGCTATGGTCGTTCACTAATCGGAGCTTTGAAGATCCCTTCTTCGGGACGGTAAAGACTGGCTGTGCTGTCATTCCTGGTAAGAGAGAAGCGCCGAAAGACTCGGAGTACCGCCCCAATAGCATCTCGGTATCACGTTGTCGGCGAAGAAAATCGACTGATTCGTCATCCAGGCTTGGAAAACCTGAAGGACGTGCAACGATACCCCCAGGTTGCAACTTGGGATCGTCGGTATCTGCAAACGGCCAGAAACCATAGCGTAACCCGTGGCACATCGAATCCACAAGTGCGCGGTTTGGATGATTCCTTAACAAGCTCTCGAAGAGGTCAACATTTATTGGCGTGACAATTTTAAACAAGTGTGGGTGCTTAGCAATTGTCTGAGTAATATCCTTGTATTTGTAATCACTGTCAGGCACGCGTGGGATTGGGAGAGCGCTCTCGGTGTAAGTTGCTGATGGCGTACGTCCACAGTCATTGCGCCCAAAAATAAAGCGCATGTGTCGAGGTCGCCTACCCGCATGTTCCAGTAGTGGTTCGGTTTCTTCAGGCAGTCGTCTTTTGAGCCGAGTCTTTTGTACATTGGAAGCGTGGGTGATTCCCATTGCAGTCCCGGCAGACGTGCCTGAATTTGCATGGGTTGAAAGAGCACCCCTTTTTTGTGTTGAATTCTCCACAGATAGGGATTGTACCCGGGCTTCTGCCTTGTTTACCTTTTCCCTTTCCTGGAGCAGAGTGTGCATTGTGTGCTGATCCTCCGCTGTTGAGATGTTTGAAAGCGATGTCACCAAAGAGGTGGATATCGGCGAAGCAGAGCTGGTGTCGTTCTTGGACAAACTTGCGGACAGCGGAGTCGTATCTGATGACGCCAAGGGTGTTGTTGCAGACATTAAACTTGTCCAGCATGTGTGCATAGTAGATGTCGAGTTCGTCCCATCGGTGTGGGTAGGCGTAGAGAAGCGCACACTTATATTTCTGGTAACCCAAAATCCATTCACCTTCCGTCTGAATTTTCGCTTTCCCCTTGGAATGTCCTCTGTTAAGCGTGAGCTCGGCCCCACTTCCAAGGTCGATAGCTTCGTGATACTGGGGAGCGATGGCGTTGTGGTCTTCGACGACGGTGTTGAGGTCAATGTGTCTATCGCATACGAGGTCACGCCATTGGCTGTAGGGGAAGGGTGGTGAGCGTCCTCGTGCAAGGAGGCTCCGGACGGCGGCCTTAGCATCGAGGCTGTAGATATTGCGTAGCTGCAGGGTTTTCTGTGGGGTGGTGAGCAAGGAGTTAGTGTCCCAAGGTCTGTTACCTCCTGGGAGGTCCCAGTTCCAGGCAAAGCGGGGGTCGTGGTCGTCATCAACCTCTCGAAGCCGCTTCGCCCCTCCTCGTGCATCATCCCCGTCGTCATCTCGCTGCCGCCGACCCCGTGAGACTGCATGGGTTCCCCCAGAAAGATCGGCTGTATCAACAACTCGGTCGAGGGGGCGATCGATTGGATTTGGCTGAGAGCTAATGGGTCCCCGATCAGGGAGTGCATGGCTCCGGGTTCCACGGACGATTGCCTCTTCTCTAGATTCAGCCGTCTGGTCGAAACGGGCAACATACCGGTCGAAGAGTTCATTAGTTTGCTCTCGGGTAAGTTCTGTGGCGCCATCGAGGAGACGGCGGAGTCCTCGGCAGGCATCATACAAACTGATGGATCGATTGGAGTAGCCTGAGACAAGGTTGTCGAGTTGATCGAGAAGGAGGCCGTTGCCAGGTGCGGATGTAACCTGTTCAAGGTCGATCCCTCCAAAGACCGAGTCTCTAGTGGCTGCAGTTGTATCACGGGCCTCGGCTGAGACATGCTGCGAGTCTCGAGTATCTGCGGCGGCGTTTTGTGCGTCGGTTGAGACATGCTGCGACATACCAGTGATCACAAGATGTTCGAAGAGTAGAGACAAGAAAATATAAGCTAGGGGCTGGAGCAGATGGGAATGTAGTCGAGAATCGCGGTATTGGCAGCAGCAAATCCGGGATAGAGTAATATGCAGGTGGCAGCAGCGGCAGCGGGTCAAAAGCGTGAGCCCGGAAAGGCAAGCGGCAAATTGGATCTCACTCACCAGGGGAGCGCGAGATACCAGGCGATAGGGAGAGGGGAAAAGGGATCCGTCAGGGCCCCTTTATAGGCACGACCTAGGTAGTATGAAACCTAAGGTAGTATGAAACCTCTCCTCAACAGCGAAAATTCAGTACGTACCTCCACTGAATGGTCCGCTTCGCGCATCTGCGCCGAAAACATTCAGCGTACGACTGAGGCAGCGTGATTTGACCCGTTCAGGCTAAGTTGCGCGATAAATCATGGGAAAACCACGATCGGTGAGAGAAGGCATGTGAATGCCAAAGCGGTCGCGACTGGGCGCAGTCAGGTTTCCCAGCCAGTGGCAAACAAGGGCGGAAACCTGAGGTCAGCTGGGGGCAGACTGCTAACCCGTGATTAGTCTCGTGAAATGAAGACATTAAACAACAATTAAACCCCATAATTTGGCATTTTAAACACCCCGAAACGCTCTGAATACGTTTTTGATAATTTTAATAATTGCATCATAAATCCTTCCCACTGCATCGAAATTGTCAAAAACCCGACTCATCTAACTTACAAATGATCACGACATCTGGCCAACAATTTTCCGACAATTGCCAACGGGCTGCACGTGGGCGACTAGCACCGAGTCTGATGTTAAATTAGATAGGCCGTGCGTTCGACATCATCTGAAATGACCCTCCTGATGACCCTTGTGATACTTGCACTAGATATCCATGACATGTACTTTATTTGGCTGTTGTACGTTGCTATTGTTTTTAATCACATTTCTTGCCGGCCCAAAATGGGCCGTCTCCACCAAGTATCTCCTGGCCGGAACCGATTAGACGAAATTCCGGGTCTTCCGACAGTGTCCCCTAGCATCGCACCACCATAACACACCCTATGATTCATAGACCGGTTAGGGGCACGAAGCACCACGCTCTCTAACAGCGAGTTAGAGGGAGTCGTGGGTGACTAGCCCGACTTGATTGCCGATACCCAGCATTTGGACTGAGAATGTACTAACGGTTGCATCATGAAAGGCCACTCAGAATAGGAGCAAAAAGAACGGAGTCGTCTCCGTCTGCTTAATGTGTAGGCCACTCCCATTTAATGCAACCTATTTCAATCACTCTGCACACTCTGTTGCGAGCTGTGAGCAAGCCGAAGGTTCTCATAAAATCATAAAAAAGTATGGAAGGGTTCGTGTCAGCTACCGGTGGGCACGAGTGGGTGAGATGGAAAGAATACATCCTTGGGTACGGCTTAACGTGAAACACGTCTGGGCCATCATGAGACCCAAATTTCTATTTGGTGGCCAAGAACCTTTGGAATTCAAACAGAGGAGCAATTACCGTATCCCGGTTCTGAGAAGATGAGGGGGCTAAACGAAACGAACGGAGAAAGCATATCAACATGGCTTACTGGGCCAGAAGTGGAAGGAGGGAACTTGAGAGTAGGAGGACGCGAGGGTGGTGGACTTACGCCAGGCGGATACTTTGATGGGTCGCTGGGAATTCGTACGTCGTTCTCATTCATCCAACCCCACACAGTGCCGGCAGATCGAACGTAGTGCTCAATGGTAGTTCGAGGTTTCTGCCCGGATCTCACTATGAGCAATGGAAATCAGATGAGCCGTACCATGTGAGTGAGCGGCGGAACTCACGGAAGGCGGCACTGTTGATTTGATCCGCAAGTGCTACTCGCCTATCGTAGTGCATGTACTTCAAAACCTGCATCAAGCCTGTTGCCTCAGGTTCAGGATATGCCATCAGTGCCCAAACGTTGTCGAGCTCTTTCAAATATACTGCTCGGTCCGTGGCGTTCCTCAAATTTTGTGCCATTTGCAATAGATCTCGGGCGCTTCGTAACACGGCAGGCTGGTTGTCTCGCTCACGATGGGACGAAGCAACGTGTGAGAATATAGGGGGATTAAAGGGATTATATGCGGGGGTGGAAGGAGTGGACAAGCTCATACGTGCAGGAACAGGCGGAGGCGGGTTCAGCCTCCTCGTACGAACATCTTCGATGAAACCTTGAATGCGAAGGTTCAATGCGAGGTGGGAAGGCTCTAGGGAGTGGGGGAAAATAAAAGGTGCTGAATTGAGTGTAGGAGATGAAGGGCGAGCCATCGAAGGGGGTCCAGAGGGGGAGCGAGCCGTTAGGCTAGTGTGAGTGAGAGGAGAAGATGATATATTCAATTCGAGTTTTGGTTGAGGTTCGGATTCGTTCAAGACAGTTGGGAAGTGTGCGTTGAGGAGCTCTGTGGCTTCGGCAATATGACCCTGGAGAATGCATTTTCGGATTTCTGGGGATGACATTAGATCGAGTCATGGAACAAGGCAAGGCTCTTACCTTTTCTCAACTCGACTTCAGTTAGATCAGCCTCGTCGTCCCTTCGCACCTTTTCGACCTCAACGGAGATCGGAAAGGACTCTGTTGATTGCCCGGCTGGGATATCGGCTGAATTTCCAGATTTTGAATCTGCCTTGATAGAGTCTGACGCCAGGGGTTCGTCACTCGCAGGGATGCTGTCCTCCGGGAGGTCTCGAGAAAGAACTTGTTCAATTGAGCGAGTCTGGAGTGCATTTTCTCCTTCCCCTGGTGGCGGGGTCATTACTTCGTCGATATCTTGTTCCTTTAGTCTCGGAGCTTCGGACAAATTTTCCAAGGTAGTGCGGATGTCAGACGTTGGAATGGCAATAGTGTCCATGTCTACAGTCTGGGTTTCTTCGGTGGGAGCAGACGCTACATCGTCAATCGATTGTATAGAATGAGGATGGGAGGGCCGAGTGGGAGGGGGAGAAGCCCGGGAGACTTCAGGGTGAGGCAAAACATTCCCAGTCTTCAGGTCCCGGTCCACCGGACGTTTCCCATACCCGAACTCCATCCCATCGCTGGTCGAGTTCGATCCATCAGGATCATCACACGCAAAGCGTCGGAAATCTCTCATAAACGCCCTGGCTGTATTTGCATGACATTGTTGACACAGATAGGAGAGAACTAAACGCCTCTGTGAACGGAAGAGTCATGTAGAGTGCACAGGGGTATGTCATTAGGGTTGAACGGACTCACAAGTTCAGCTGGCCTTGGTGAGAGATATGGGAGGTTCATAGTGTTCGGATTGTGGCTCATGTCAGTGTTTCCGCTGGGCATCGTTGCTTGAAAAATCGCGAGTTTGACAAATACTGTATGTGAGCTTTCTAGATCGGGCGATGCCGGCAATCGAGCAGGAAGGCTGGAACTCACTGGATCACGCAAGTAAGTCACTAGCGAACGAACTCGATTGACTGTTAGCCATGTGGATCAACTAGTTGGGAGCCCTATGATTTACTGCGCGGGAAACTGTTGGAGAGCAGTGTTGGAGCAACAACGACACTTACCAACCAACCTCGTATTCACCTCGTGACGCCATGAATATAATAACTGGGGAACGCCGCCTGAAGCGGCAGATCCCGCTACTCTCTTGCTTGTTCACCACCAATGATGCCATTGGCTGAGACCCTGCCTGAGTTTCTCATTCCTCAAGCAGTTTTTTTTTTTTTTTCACATTTCTCGCTCCACAATCGCACCGCGAACTGTGGACACGCACAATTTCGACCCACTGGAGAGGATTTGGTAGGCTCCTAGCGGATCGGATCGGTCCGGATCCTGATCAAAATCCGCGGATATGCGGATCAACCGCGGATTATAGATAATATGGTGGAGAACTGACAGAGATATGGGGAAAATGGCACAAAAGATGGGTGTCAGATGCCAAATTTGGAAATAACGGGCCTGGGTGGTTAGATAGGACTTGAAAAAATTGGGAGAAAATATGGAAACATAGGAGGGGTATCTAGGAAAGTGGGATATGTTTAATCCACAGATAATCCACCTATCTGCGGACTAGAAACCGTGGATATTATCCTCTCAAAAGCCACAGTAGAGTAGGAGTTACAGTAAATATGGGGAATTTCACCCTTATTTGCCTCAGATCTCCTGCATATCTGCAAGCAATAAATCATGTGATAAAACTGCAGATAATCCGCAAATCCATGGAGTAAAAACCACGGATATTTTCCTCTGAAAATCCAAAACTGGATCCATGAATTTCTGGATGTGGTTGCGGATATCCGCAGATCATCCAATCTGCTAGGAGCCCTAGGATTTGGAAACTGGCATATGGTGTGATAATGCCCATGTAATTTTGGAATAGCAAACAGTGTTACTGTCAGGGCATACCCTGCCTGACCCCACACTGCACCCCATGCTGCCTGTGTCAGAGACCAGATTTTAAGACGAAGGAATGTCTCCGTAACGGAGGGCTTTGGCCTCAGCGACTTCTGCCAGGAGCGCTGTGCCTAGTGACACGTCCGTGCCCTAACTTACTGACTGGCACTTAGAACCTAGTGGGGGTAACTCTAGTTGATTTATTTGCTGGGGCGTAACCTATGTACAAGTAGTGTATATATATGGTTACAGCGGAGGCGGTTCCGCAATTGGCGGAGCCGGACGGAGCGGAGCTAACGGGGTTAAGACATTAGCCGACTGAATATTACCGACGAGTCGGTTCATGGGGTTAGCGGAAAGGCAGGCGTTAACCCAGAAACGGAAAGGAGGGATAAGCCCGAAGGTGGACTCTGCAGGGCAGGCGAGTGTATTGCCCAGCGGAGGCGGGAGTGCGCTAGCGGACGTCGGAGCTGTCCGGAAGTCTTCGGGGCTCCGTACTTAGGGAGGCGTAGGTAATAAATTGAAATGAGGGGGTGGTGGTCATCGAGGGGCACCGGGAGGTTTGCGGAATACGGGGGCTCCGAGGTTGGTGAGGGGGGAGCGGAGTGAGGACGGAGGGGTCGGAGAGCCCGGGAGTCGATGGCCGGGGATGGATATGACAGTATCCCCTTCTTGGGCCTGAACCCTTGAAGGCCCAGAATTAGTAAGACGAGGGGAGCTGCACTTACAGGAAGAGAAACAATGAGGAAAATAAAAATGAAAAACGGAAGTGATGAGCGGAGGGGAAAGGAGAAATGGGAGAGGAGTCGGGGTTCCTAAGGAGCTTCGGGTCCAGGCTTCGCTGGGTACCGAGAGTGGAACGCTTCGACGAGGTCGGAGGCGTGATCGAGTTCACCGGCAAGGAGCCATTGTGTCTCCTCGTCGGTCCCTTCATAGCCTAGCCACTTGACCAAGTAGAGCAACTTGTTGCGTCTACGTCGGTCGATCTTGGAGTCGAGTATCTCCTCGATCTCAAACTCCATCTCGCCTTCGATTTCTACGGGAGGCGGAGGTGGCTGGTGGCGATTCGGAATGGTGTTTGGGACAGATGGTTCGATCTGCGAGACATGGAATACCGGGTGAATGGCTCACATGTTATCCGGCAGGCGGAGAGTGAGGGAGTGGGTTCCAACGCGGGCAATGATCTCGAATGGGCCGAGGTTTTTCTCGGAGAGCTTTTTGGAAGGTCGAGTGGAACGGAAGTACTTGGCCTTCACGTAGACCGAGGTTCCTACTTCAAAAGCTGGGGCAGGGCTCCGACAGGAGTCTGCCGGGCCCTGATAACGGATCTGGGCGAGATGCATTTCCTCACGAAGGAAGTGGTGGAGGGAGTCGAGATCGACGGAGTACTCTTGGGCGTGTACCGATGTCAGGTCTCGCTCCGGGTGAACAGTGATGTTCGGGTGGTAGCCTTTGTTGGCGAAGAACGGGGAGACGCCCGTGGTGGCATTCGGAGCGTTGTTGTATGCGAACTCTGCGAGAGGCAGGAGTTCGGACCAATTGTCCTGCTGGTAGTTACTGTAAATACGCAGGTACTGCTCGAGCGTCTGGTTCATCCGTTCGGTCTGACCGTCTCCTTCCGGGTGATAACCGGAGGTGAAGTGGAGGCGGATGTCGAGGGCCTTACCAAGTGATCGGAAGAAATGAGAGACAAACTCCGGACCCCTGTCGGAGGTGACGTGGGATGGAACTCCGTGCTTGGAGAACACATGGAGGAGGAAAAGCTTGGCCAGTTCCGGAGAGGTGATGGTATCGTGGGTAGGGATAAAAATGCACTGTTTGGACAGGCGGTCCACGACGACCAAGATGGAAGTGAATCCGGAAGAGGAGGGTAGCTGTTCGATGAAATCCATGGAGATGGAGTTCCAAGGACGTTCGGGGATGGGGAGTTGTTTGAGTAAGCCGTAAGGCTTATGACGGGGGACCTTGGCGCGGGCACACGAAGTGCAGGAGGATACGTAACTCTTGACGAAGTTACGGATACCCGGCCAGGTATACTCACGACGCACTAGATCCAGAGTCCGGTTTTGCCCGAAGTGTCCGGAAAGCTGGTGGTCGTGTTTGTCTCGCAAAACGCGAAGACGGAGATCGTTAGAATCCGGCACGTAAATGCGATTGTCCAGCCTTAAGAGGCCTTCGGCATCAACGGACCAGCGGGAATTGGGGAGGTTGGGGGAAGCGAGATGAGAAGAGATTGAGGTGTCGGAGGAGAGGGAGGTAAGGATGTCTCGATGAAGAGCCTCTGTGTCGATGAGTACGGCTGCTCGGATTACTGTGGCAGCTAGGAACATGGCTCGTAAGGACGCAGTGAGCTGCTCCGAAGTGAAGACCGGTCGGAAGTTCTGTGGGTTGACGCGAGCGTAGTCCATATCCCCTTCTTTGGGATAGACGTCCCAGCGTCTTGTCAACGCATCTGGTTTAACTCCGAGTCTTCCGGGACGGAATCGGACTGTCATGTGGAATTGGGAGAGGAACTCTGACCAGCGGGCTTGCCGCCGGGTCAAGAGTTTGGTGGTGGAGAAATACTTGAGGTTCTTGTGGTCGGTGACGACGTCGATCGGGGTTCCTGAACCTTCGAGGTAATGACGCCATGATCGGAACGCATCATGAATGGCGAGCAGTTCTTTGTCATGGGTGTCGTAATTGAGTTCCGGCGCCGAGAGTGTTCTTGAGCGGAAAGCGACGGGGCGAATCTCTCCGTCATCACAACGAATGGAGAGGATTCCGGAGATCGCATAATCGGAAGCGTCGGTTTCTACAATGAGGGGGGCGTCGGGTAGCCAATGCGTGAGGATAGGAGCGGAAGTGAAGGCCTCTTTCAAGGTGTTGAAAGCGGCACGACAGTCGTCGGAGAATAGCCAGGGGGCTCCTTTACGCGTGAGGCGCGTCAAGGGGACCACAATGTCGGAGTATTGGTGAATGAAACGCCGGTAGAAGTTAGCGAAGCCAAGGAAGGATTGGACATCCTTGACTTTACGGGGCTCGGGCCAATCTTGGACGGCTTTGACTTTCTCGATGGACATGGTGAGTCCGGAAGGAGAGAGGCAGTAACCGAGATATTCCGTAGTGTCCGTATGGAACTCGCATTTCTTCGGATTGGCGTATAGGCCGTGTTTGCGGAGTCTCCTAAGAACTTCTCGGACATGCTCCTGATGCGAAGCCATGTCTTCCGAGTAGGTAAGGATGTCGTCTAGGTAGACTACCACAGAAACGTCCAGGAGGTCGGCAAAGATCGTGTTTACGAATCGCTGGAAAGCCGCAGGTGCATTCGTGAGACCGAATGGCATGACAAGCCACTCATAGGAGCCATAGCGCGTGCGGAAGGAAGTCTTCCATTCGTCGCCTGCTGCGATGCGAACCAGGTGGTAGGCATGCCGGAGGTCGAGTCTGGTATAGACCGTGGCGCGGCTAGGTGCGTCAAGGAGGTCAGAAATGCGGGGAAGTGGGTAGCGATCCTTTTTGGTGATCTTGTTCAGCCCTCGGAAGTCGACGCAAAGACGGAGGGATCCGTCCTTCTTGCGGACGAAGAGGACCGGTGCCGCGTGAGCGGAGGTAGCGGGACAGATGAAACCGGAGGCCAGGTGCTCATCTAAGAACGCCCGGAGGGCCTCGAGTTCCGAAGGAGAGAGAGAGTACATGGTACCCAAGGGTGGGGAGGTGCCTTCCTCAAGGTCGATCTTTAGGTCGTGCTCACGGTGCGGTGCCAGCGTCGAGGCCTTGCTCTTACTGAACACGTCCGCGAACTCGTGATACTCCTTCGGAACGGCCGAGAGGTCGACGGAATCGGTGTGGGGAGAGGCAGCCCTCAAGCGGCTTTCCTCAGAAGGGATGGTTAGGCTGAAGGATACCGATCCTTCGAGTCGGCAAGCCTTCGCGAATGCGGAACGGCTGACGAACTCGATAGATGGTAATGGAGGAGTAGCAGCCTGTGACTGAGGTGCTGGCGAAACGTCGGATGGTTGGATGTCGGACGACGGCAGTGTTGCCGGAGACGACGGGGGAGAGCTCGGAGTGACTGTCTTGGTAGGTTCGGAAGTTCGGAACGTGATACTGCTTGAGACCCAGTCAATCAACGGATTGTAGCGGGTAAGCCAGTTGTGTCCTAGGACTAGGGAACATGATCCATCCAGCGATGTGACAAAGAAAGTCGTGGGGGTGACGTTTCCGGAAGCGAAGCGGAGGGGAATATCAACGGCACGGGTTATGATTGAGTTGGTGCTACCGTCGAATAGGCGTAGTTGTAGAGGTTTGATCTGGTATGTCTTCAAGGCCAGCTTTTTTACAAAGGTGTCATCGATGAAGCAGTCCGAAGACCCAGAATCTACGAGTGCGGGTACGTTCTCATAGGAGCGGAAAAGTTTATTTTGTGTCCTACTATTGGACGGAGAAGAAACAGGAGGAGAAAAGGAAGAAGAGAAGCGGAGAGAGGTGGATCGATCTACGGAAGTAGTCGGAGGGGGTGGAGGAGAGAGTGGTACATCAGCAACACTATCTACAACGGGTAGAACATTGCCCGAAGGGTCAACATTGAAAGGAGAAAATAGACCATTAGAGAGAGAAAAGGAAACGGGGATGTGGAGGGAGGATAGGTCGGAAATGGAAGACGCGTTTAAACGCACTTCTTTGAGCGCACGGAAGGAAGGATCGCAACCCCCGGTCCGTGCGGAGTCCACGGGGGTGCGGACTAATTTTTTGCTTCTGCGGAAGCGGATCCTTGCTCCTCGGTCTGGGCCGAACGGGCCTTAGATGCGCGAGAAGAAGACTTGGGACAATCCTTGACCATATGGCCAGACTGACCGCAGAACATACAAAGTTTCTCGTCGAGACGGCGCTTACGCTCTTGTGGCGTGAGCTTGCCGTTGTCTCCGAGTTTAGAAGAGAGGTCCGGTTTAACGGAGCTGGCCTCGGACTTCTTGTTGTCCTTCGGAGGCCTACTACCGGAAGCAGAGTTGAAAGAGGAGGAGGAAAGGACGGGGTCGGAACGAGAAGCGGCGGTGGACTTGTCGAAGACGTTAGAGGAGGAGGGTTTCGCGTGACGTGTAACTTCCGATTTACGCTCCCAATAGCGCGCATCGAGAGTTTGGGACAGGGTGCGAAGCTCAGAGAGAGTAGAGGGTTTACCTACTCTGGCAATATCATCCTTGATACGTTCCGGCAATCCGTTGTAGAAGAAACGACGAAGCGCGGCTTCTCCGTAACCGTGGAGTTGAGAGGCGTGTCGATTGAATTCGACGACGTATTTGTTGATGTGGTGTCCGTCCTTCATGTCTAACGTCATTAGTTGAACCTCGGCGTCGCCCACAGGATCGTGAGGGCCGAAGTTAGTTTGAAGTTCGTTAACGAACTCTTGATAGTCGTTCATCCATCGCGGACGAAGCGTGGAATTCTGGTCGAATAACAGGTCCGGCTCAAACCAATCGAGGGCCATTCCCTTGAGGTAGGACTGCGCAAATATGACTTTAGCGCGGTCGCTAGCGAAAGCGAGGGGACGGTCCTGGAAGTTGAGCTCGCATTGGACCAAGAATACTCGGAGTTCTCGGGGATCCTTCCCGTCAAACTGTTCGGGTTCGCGGACCTTGGTCCGGAGAGCAGAAGATGGTCGTCGTCGTCGTCGTCCGGTGTGACGAGCCAGACTGGCAATGGCTTGGGCCAATTGTGTAATGGCCACGTTGGAGGTGGGTTCGGCATCGTCGGTGGTTGGAACAGTGGGGATGGGAGGATCAGCAGGAGGAGGGTCGACGAAGTCGGGGACCTCGGAACCGAGTCCAAAGAAGTGGGCGGGATCTATGGGTTGTTCCGTGGTGTCTCCGAAGTCGGAGTCTGCGACTGGTGATCGATTCCTAGCGGGGCGCATGATCGGAGTCGATGGGAGAGGGGTTTCAAGGTTAGAAAAGCTTCGAAACTCAACTGGGTTTCTCGCCAATCGACTAGGACCAGGCTGAGAGGGTTCTGGGGAAGGTGAAGCGGAGTTGGGGACTAATGTGCGTAGTTGCGAACGAGTGCGAAGGACTTTTGGTGCCATACAAGACGTGTACTAGTCAGGGAGCAAATAAATACTGTCAGAGACCAGATTTTAAGACGAAGGAATGTCTCCGTAACGGAGGGCTTTGGCCTCAGCGACTTCTGCCAGGAGCGCTGTGCCTAGTGACACGTCCGTGCCCTAACTTACTGACTGGCACTTAGAACCTAGTGGGGGTAACTCTAGTTGATTTATTTGCTGGGGCGTAACCTATGTACAAGTAGTGTATATATATGGTTACAGCGGAGGTGGTTCCGCAATTGGCGGAGCCGGACGGAGCGGAGCTAACGGGGTTAAGACATTAGCCGACTGAATATTACCGACGAGTCGGTTCGCGGGGTTAGCGGAAAGGCAGGCGTTAACCCAGAAACGGAAAGGAGGGATAAGCCCGAAGGTGGACTCTGCAGGGCAGGCGAGTGTATTGCCCAGCGGAGGCGGGAGTGCGCTAGCGGACGTCGGAGCTGTCCGGAAGTCTTCGGGGCTCCGTACTTAGGGAGGCGTAGGTAATAAATTGAAATGAGGGGGTGGTGGTCATCGAGGGGCACCGGGAGGTTTGCAGAATACGGGGGCTCCGAGGTTGGTGAGGGGGGAGCGGAGTGAGGACGGAGGGGTCGGAGAGCCTGGGAGTCGATGGCCGGGGATGGATATGACAGCCTGCCCTACTCCGCTTCCCCCTGTCATTGCTCCCCATCTTTCCTTCTTCCCTCTTTCTTCTTTCCTCTTTCCTCTTTCCCTCTATTTCTGTTCTATGGTCAACCTCCCTTTCTCTATGTACCACTACACCCCAATTGCTGCATCTGCCATGCGCATCCCTGCCCACACAGCAGCCACCTCCGGGATCTCCCATAGAGACACCCAGAGTGGTGCAGCTGCATGCGGGGATGATGTGGCCCCATCCATGTGACCTTAACTGCATGTATATAATAGCACCTGGGGTGGGAACAGAAGAAGCAGCCTTCTTCTCAATTTCCCACTTCAGGTAAGTACTGTCATATCCATCCACAGCCATCACCCTCCACTACCTCTGGTCCTTCCGGATTTCCTCCACTCCTTCGTCACTAACCTCAGAGCCTCTGGATTCCGCAATCACCTCCGGCTCCCCTGATGGTCACCACCCCCTCAATTCAATATATTACCTATGCCTCCCTAAGTATGGAGCCCTGAAGGCCTCCGGACAGCTCCGATGTCCACTAGCGCACTCCCACCTCCGCTGGGCAATTTAGTTGCTTGCCCTGCAAGCTCACCTTTGGGCCGATCCCTCCTTTCCATTTCTGGGTTATAGCCTGTTACTCCGCTAACCTGTCAGGGACTGACCCAGGGTTGAGAGCATCCAGGTATATCGCCCGGGGCTGAGGGCCCAGTAGGGTGCAGTGCAGGCATTGTTGTGGGGACAAGTCTGTGCAGGTCAAACCAACCCTTATCACACATTTCACCCCCTACTGCATCAGGGACTAGGATTGGTGAGTCGTGGTAATAGTAGGAGTTGTAGAGACTGTGGAGATGGTTCTGACGAGTCCAAGATCGTCGGATTTGGTGGAGTGGTTGAGGAGATATGACTTTTTCTTTATTTTCCTTACTATTTTCATTCATTCACATGTGACTTTCCTTTTATATTTGTATCGGACTCTTCTGTGACAACTGTACAGACAGTTAGTTAGAGGTTAGACAGAGTATCAGCACCGTACTCCCAAGGACCATCCTACCTGAGAGATAGAGAGAGACCTACCCCCCCTAGACCTGAGTTGCAAGTCTAGATTGATAGACCTGTTACAGCGTGCATAGCAATGGGCCTGAAGCAGGCAAGGGTCCCTGGCCACTTAGGCTAAAGTGGGAAGTGTGAGAAGAAGGTTGCTTCTCAGTTCCCACTTAGGCTGTGTTTATATACATGTAGTTAAGGCCACGTCATCTGCGCACACAGCCACGTCTGTCCGGGTGTCTCCGTGAGAGATCCCAGGAGTGCCTGGTGTGTCCGGGCATGTCGTACTGCAGCCGGGCCAATGGTACACTGATAGGAGGGAAGTTGTCCATGTAATAAGTAAGGAAAGAAAGAAAAGAGAAAGGAGGGAGAAAGGGAGGAAGGGAAAAGGGGGGAGGAAGTAGGGAAGGAGTGGGTAGCGGGGAGCCGGGTCAGGTGGATGACAGGGGACCGGGTCAGCTGGGGCCGGGTCAGGCGGGTGTGCCCTGACATCACCCCCCCCTTAAGCCGCTTTGCCTTGAAGTGGCCAGGCGGTTCTCCCTCTCTCTTCCTGGAGCCTGGGGGTGCATCCTGTGGAACTCCTCAATCTGGTCAGGGGCATGGGCTAGGCGGTCCTGCTGGAGCCATTGGTTCTCTGAGCTTGGCCAGCCCGTGAACTTTACCAGATACCAGAGTTTCCGGCGTAGCCATTTAGAGTCCAATACTTTCTCAACTTCATACTCCTCTTCTCCATCTACGAGTTCCGGGCCTGGGCGGGGGTCAGGGGGTCGTTCTGCGATCTCGTCCAGGCGGTGGGGTCTTATGTTCATCATGGACATGACTGGGTGTACTCCCTTCTGCCATGTGGTGAGCTGGAGCTTGACAGCAGCCAGGGAGATGACTTTGATGACCTTGAAGGGACCTAGCCACTTGTGGTCCAGCTTCTTGGTCAGACGGTCAGTCATATAGTTTTGGGTGCTGAGCCAGACTTGGTCGCCTTCCTGGTACTTGGGGGCTGCCTCCCAGCCTTGGTCGTAGTAGCGGGCCATCTCGTCTGCTGTGTGCTCCAGAGCTGCCTTTGCCTCCTCCTGCATCTTCATCATCCTGGATGAGAAAGCGTCAGCGGCTTCTACCTCGGACGTACATGTGGGTTCCATCCCCATCCTGGGGTGCTGCCCGGTGTCAAGTTCGAAGGGGGTTTGATGGGTGGAGGAGTGGATGCGGTTGTTGTAGGCAAACTCTGCCAGTGGGAGCCAGTCCGCCCAATCGTCCTGGCGGTGGTTGACAAACACCCAGAGATAGGCTTCAATCTCCTGGTTGACCCATTCCGTTTGTCCATCAGTCTGGGGGTGGTGGGGTGTTGAAGGGGTTAGTTTGACCCCCAGGAGGTCTGTGAGTTCCCTTGAGAAGCACGAGACAAAGGCGCTTCCCCTATCACTGAGGATCTCTTTGGGGAGCCCATGGTGCTTCCAGATGTGCTCCAGGAAGAGTCGGGCGACACCAGCCAAATCCACGGACGTCATAGTAGGGATCACGTGGATACGTTTGGACAGGCGGTCCACTACAACTAGGATGGCATTATATCCCTTCGACTCTGGGAGCTCTCCCACCATGTCTACTGAGATCACCTGCCAGCGGTGGGTGGGGACTTTATTTGGGGTGAGCTTCCCAACCTTTTGTGTGGGGAAGGTTTTGACATGGTTACAGGTGTCGCATCCACGTACATATCGCCCGACATACTCTGCCATCCGGGGCCACCAGTAGTTGCGGGAGACAAGCTCCAAGGTTTTCCATTGCCCTGGGTGCCCCGTCGCCTGTGTGTCATGGTGTAGCCATACCAGATCGTGGCGGAGTTGTGGGTCTTTCGGAACATACACCCTACCCCGGTAGAGGACCAACTCTCCCTGTTTTTCCCACTCGTCCGACCTCAGTGTCCCTTCTCCCAATTCCCTCATGGCCTTCACCACCCGCTCATCATGATCCTTCGCTTCTCATATCCTCTCCAGAATATCTGCTTCCTCACCCTCCACTGAGACTGCCTCTGTCACACGGGCCTCAAACCAGCCTGGCTGGAGGAGCGTCAGTCCCTCGTTGTCGTCTCTCCCCTTCGGGTGGTCAGCACATTGTGAGAGTGCATCCGGTTTCCCCATGAGTTTCCCTGGGCGGTGGACGAGGGTGAAGTGGAAGTGGGAGAGGAAGAGGGACCACCGTGCTTGATGTTGGTTCAGCCTCTGGGCCATGCAGAAGTACCCCAGGTTGCGGTGGTCCATGTAAACCTCGACCTTCTCCTTGGCACCTTCCAGGAAGTGCCGCCACTCTTCAAGGGCTCGGACAATTGCGAGCATCTCCTTGTCGTATACCTCGTAGTTCTGTTCCACATCCGTGAAGCTTTTGGACATGAACACTACTGGGTGGAACTCCCTGTCCGACTGGAGCTGGGAGAGAACTGCACCGGTTGTGAAGTTGGAGGCGTCACACTTGAGCCTGAAGCAGCCGGAATTGGTGGGGAAGGAGAGGACAGGGGCAGTGGTGACGGCTTCCTTAAGGGTATGGAAGGCATGGTCTTCGTCAGGGCCCCAGTTCCAGACTTTGGTTTTATGGGTCAGTGCGTGAAGCAGGCGGGCCTTCTCTGAGAAGTCTTTGATGAACCTGCAGTAGAAGTTCACAAACCCCAGGAAGGACTGTACTTCCTTTACCATGGTTGGGGTGGGCCAGTTGAGGACTCCTCGGACCTTCACAGGGTCCATCGTGACACTCCCTTCAGAGATGACAAGTCCGAGGTACTCGATCTGCATTCGCTCGAACTTGCACTTCTCTGGCTTCAGGAAGAGCTTCCTCCTTCGCAGCATCTCCAGGACCTCTTGGATGACCCTCTGGTGCTCCTCTAGGGTAGTTGTGAAGATGAGGATGTCATCCATGTAACAGATGACAACCTCCCAGTCGATGAAATCCCGGAGGATATCGTTCATCATGGTTTGGAAGGTTGCAGGTGAGTTGCATAGCCCGAAGAACATCACCATGGGCTCGAACAGCCCCTGGTTGGTCGCAAACATGGCCTTCCACTCATCACCATCCTTGATTCGGATGTTGTTGAACCCCCAGCGCAGATCCAGTGCTGAGAAGTATTTGGCATTGCGGAGGCAGGCGAGGACATCAGAAATGAGCGGGAGCAGGTACGAGTTCTTTACTGTGATCTCATTCAGCTTCCGGTAGTCCTGAACCAGGCGTAGTGACCCGTCCTTCTTCTTAACAAAGAAGACTGGGGCTCCCATTGGGGACTTGGACGGTCAGATGCGCCCATTCTGCAGGTTCTCTCACAGAAACTCGTCCAGCTCTTTCTGCTCCGGCCGTGAGAGTGGGAAGGTCTTCCCTCTAGGGAGCTTGGCATCCAGCACTAGGTCGATGGCGTGGTCCCAGGGTTTCCAGGGAGGCAGTCAATCGAAGGCCTCTTTGGAGAACACGTCCCAGAAATCCTGGTACTGCTCTGGCACCAATGCTTCGAATGGTACTGTCAGGGCACGCTGCCACCTCCTTTTCCTTCTGTCTCATCCTCTCATTCTCTCTTCTTTCCTTCTTCTCTTTTTCTATCTTTATACAGACGACCTCTCTTTCTTTCCTACCCTTGTAGCACGGATGCGTCCGACGCTGAGCACCCTGTAGGGGCACCGCAACGCTGGACGCGCTGCGCACTCCTACTTGTACTTCCCCTCCAACACTCGGGATCGACCACGGAGCCACCCGCAGTAACCCGGCTTCATCCGAGGGTGACGTGGCACCTCCATGTGACCCATTCACACATGTATATAAACTAAGCCGAAGCAGGACCGAAGAAGTAACCTTCTTCTCATTTCCCACTTCAGGCAAGTACCCTAGTTTAGTCTGGCTTCCCACCCTAATAACAATACATTTCCTGCTTCAGCCTAAGAAGCCACACAGGGACGTAAGCCCGAGTGAGGGCTGCCCACTATATGGTCCCACCGCCCCACTGCTGTCTGGGCCGCCAGCGCCGAGCACTACACCACCACCTCTGCCTTCCCCAAGCCGTCCCTGACAGGTACGGGCTCCGCCTCCGGGTCATGGGCTTCTTGGGCCATCCACTGGGAGGGTGTGGTGGTCGCTCTCAGCTTGTGTCCCCATTCTGGGGGGATGATCGCGGCATAGATCCCATCTCCGGGCTCTAGCATGGGGTCTTCATCAGCAAACCCAACCAGGAGGTATGACAGCTCTCAGAGCTCACAGAGCTATGAACTTTGAAAATTGCAGGTCCCCCTCTCTGAGAGCTTGGGAAAGTAGCTCAAAGCTCTGAGAGCTCTGAAAAGTAGCCAAAGCTCTGAGAGCTCATAGAGATGTATTTGCCCACAGAGGACTGTTAGCTCTATGAGCACCCTGAGCCCATGTTTAATTCGCAAAAATTCAAAAAAATAAAAAGCTTGACTACAGTATCATGTGACTGGCCACAGTCAAGTCCCTACCCTAGGGTCAACTGGACAACAGTCTACTTAACTTGCAACCCCTCATGTGGCACTGCAACACAACCCAATTGGTATATACACTGAATTTAGGGTTATAAATAGGGTTAATCCGAAATTACTTAGGGGAAAATGAGGGGGAAAATAGGGGGGAAAATGAGGGGAAAATTGAGGGGGAAGGGGGGGAATTGGGGGGGGATGAGGGAGAAAATGAGGGGGGAATTGGGGGGGATGAGGGAGAAAATGAGGGGGAATTGGGAGGGGGAATGAGGGGAAATTAAAGGGGGGAAATGGGGGGAAAATGAGGGGGGAAATGGGGAAATTTGGAGGGGGGGATGAGGGGGGAATGAGGGGGAAAATGAGGGGAAAATGGAGGGGGGGAATGGGGTGACATTTGGAGGGGGCAATGAGGGGAAATGAGGGGGAAAATTGAAGGGGGGGGATGGGGGGGAATTGGGGGGAATGAGGGGGGGAATGGGGTGAAATTTGGAGGGGGGGATGAGGGGGAAATGAGGAGAAAATTAAGGAGGAATTGGGGGGGGGAATGAGGGGGCAATTGAAGAGGGGGATAGGGGGGAATTGAGGAGGGAATTGAGGGGGGGGAATGAGGGGGGGAATGAGGGGGGGGAATGAGGGGGGGGAATGAGGGGGGGGAATGAGGGGGAAAATGAGGGGGAAAATGAGGGAGGAAATGGGGGGTAATTGAGGGGGGAAATGAGGGGGGGAATGGGTGAAATTTGGAGGGGAGAATGAGGGGGAAATGAGGAGAAAATTAAGGAGGAATTAGGGGGGGGGAATGGGGGGAAAATTGAAGGGGGGGATGGGGGGAGAATTGCAGAGGGAATTGAGGGGGGGGATGAAGGGGGAAATGGGAGGAAAATGAGGGGGAACTGGGGGGTTTCTAAAAACTTGAAAAAAAGTCAGGGAAAATTAGGGAAAATTCAGAAATCTTGGGGAATGTTAGGGAGAGAAATTTCAGGACATTTAGAAATAATTTAAAAAAATTGAAATCACCTTTCTATCATAAAATTTTTGCTATCTGAAAATTTCAAGGCAAACTGTCATATCCATACAATCCCGACCTCCGCTCCGGGCTCCTGGAACTCCGAACTCCAACTTCCAGAGCCCTACTTCCCTTCCATCACTTTCTCCTTGCCGACTCCCAAGAGGTTATCCCACCTCCGGCTCGGACACCACCTTTGGTCCGACTCCGGAACATTCCGGGTCCGACCCCAACCTCGACACCTTCCAGATGAGTATGCAAAACCTATGCTCCCGACTCCGGACCTCTGCTCCGGTATCCCGTTCACGTCTCGTCTCCGGAACCTCCGGTCTTAGTTCTGACCTCGGACTTTGACCCCACCTCCACTTATACCCATTGTATTGGTTAGCTCATTCCATTTAATTACCTTTGCCAATATTCTGGAGTTTAACCTCCGAGTTCGGACTTTCCGGACTTACTCCGGACCTTGCAACTATTGCATTGTCCATTTCAATTCCGCTATTCTCCCTCATTCCTATTTGGGCTGCTGCTTCCTTTCTATTCAGTCAGCTAGCCATTCCCGACTCCCATCCTCCTTCCTTCCTTCTTGGGTCTTGGCCCTTCATTCCTCCTTTGGGAAACACCATTGAGTCAAACACTTGACCCTCAGTGTTGTTCCTCTTTCCATCTCCCTTTGTCTTCTTTTGTCCTACCCTTGTTCCTTTTGATTCCGGACCCCTCCTTATATACAATGTACCTAGTAACTTGTAACCTCAGTCCGAAATCGACATGAATTCCCCCCAAGAGACTTTCCCTCTGCTAGATCCGAAATTAGGGACCCCTAGGACAACCAGCAATGGCACAGCGCTCCGCATGAGTTGCTGAGGCCGAGGTCCTTCCACGCTAAGTCTCCGATTCCACTCCGGAGTCGTCCAAATCCGCCCATTCTAACACAAACTCCAAAATCCAAAAATTTACACTATATATTTCATCTCCTTTCTCACCCAAAACTCACCCAATTTTGACAATTCAAAAGGCTTGGTATGGATGTATGGATGATATCTGAAGGATACATCAGCTTTCTGTTTGCTTTATTGGGCTGTATTTTAAATTTACTCTTTTTGGGACACTTTTCAAAACTGATTTATACCCTACATAACATGCATGGTTACATTGCCACACTTAAGTGCTTTCCAATGCACATAGATAGAATCATCAAAATTGGATGAGTTTTGAGCAAGAAATGAGATGAAAGATAAAGTGCAAAGTTTTGAATTTTGGAGTTTTCCTCAAATTTTACAAATAGCAATAAACAAAGTGCTGTATCTCAGCATATTCCATGGATACATCAGTAAACACAAAAGGTCTATGAGGTCTATGAGCCTGCTGAGATCATAGAGCTCATAGAGCCTTTGGAGCCTTTGGAGTGATGAGGATGGCTATTTTCCACACATTTACAGAAACATATATCCATATTACCATTGCACTACTGGTGCCAAGATAACTCAGCAGATTCCATGGAGACATGAAGACCATTCATTAGTAAAAAAAAACACAAAGCTCTATGAGCTCTATGAGCCTTTCGAGTGATGATGATGGCTATTTTACATGCATTTCCAAAAATGGATATCCATATTATCTTTGCACTTCAGCATCCTTATGAGAACAAAATCATATATATATTTCATTTTCTTGACTCTATGTGTAGAGGGTGCACAGCAAAAGACTCAATTTGCTCACAGAGCTCTGAGAGCTCTGAGAGGTCCATACCAGGTTTGCTGATGAAGGGCAGTGGCAATCGGCCCAAAGATACCTCAGATCAGGGTGATCCACCTAGTACGACGGAATGGATGGACAGATCCTCCATCTGTGGCAATGTAGATGCTGAGATCACATCAGCAGATCGAGTATTACCGAGTATTTTGGAACCAGGCAGTGAAGGGAGACTTACCGAGCGCGAGAGCCCCAGGTTAAAGGGCTCAGGCCTCCAGGCCTTCGTCGTAGTTTATGTGTGATGTGTGCTGAGCTGGGGTTCGACTCAGAGACCAGAGAGGATGTTGGTATTCCAAGTGTGGACTTGAGTATCGATGGTGGTCAGACATTGATTGTCAATCCAGGAGGTCATGCGAGTAAAGCTATTGACGAGACACAGAGTGGCATTGATTGTGTTCAAGAGTGGTGTGACACAGAGTCACTGGCCAGTGGACATGGATTTGGAGACTTCAAGAGCGTGATTGTTCCTGCGCTGGAGTTTCCTGCTGGTTTGATTGATGATGCGATGGATCTAGATGAAGTTCAGGATAGCCAGAACAGGCTACCTGAAGGAAATTGTGACATACCGTTTGAGATCGATGCTGAGTCAAGCGCATTTCATGATGACTACATTGGCACCTCAGGATGAGTTTTACTTGGAATGATGGTCTATGACACCAGCGATGGGAGTTCATTGGTGGTGATGACATCAGACATGTACCAATTGCATGAGTTCGATGCGATTGAGTCTTCCATGCCAGATAGTTTACCTGAAAAGATTGTCGAGATGGAGTCATGTCAGGGGACGGACCCCGGGTCCCCATGACCCCTCTCTCTATAGCCCACAGCCTAATCTGTAACAGCCTAGTCTCAAGGCACAACTACTGTGGGTAAGAAAGTGAGAAGAAGGTTAACTTCTCACTTTCCCACAGTGGCCCAATATGGCGAAAACTTCCGGGGATACCCGGAAGTCACATGAAGAGTGGGAACCGGGCCCGGAGCATGCAGCGTGCGGAGCATGCGGGGCGGAGCGCACATGCAGGTCCGGGTCCGGGTCCGGGCTAGTCAGGGTGTGTGCCCTGACAAGTCGATAGTATGAGAGATCGAGTTGAAAGAGCTTAGGCCTCCCAGCCCTCACTCTAGCATAGTCAAAAAGCGCGTAGAGTGCTCAGATAGTTCAGGATGTAGTGAGCAGGATGTTCACTTTAGGCCTCCTGGCCCCTGCTTTACCATGGTTGAGAAGCCTCCTAGCTTCAGTCCTAGTGGATGTTTGAATCAGATGGTTGATGACGAGGTCAGAAATGAAAATAGCGGAGGTCATGGGACAAGTCAAACATTTCGGGTGGTCACATGTGAGGGATTGAGGGATCAGAGATCAGAGATCCCGAGTGACTTGTGGACTCCTGACAATGTTTTGCATGGCATTCCCAAGTACGATGGCATTGTCTTTGACAGCAGTTCTGAACAAGCAGGGTGAGAGCAAGAGTTTAAAGAGCTTAGGCCTCCTGGCCTTGAGCTTGGTCAAGTTTTGTGTGGCAGAATTAGTGAGACATGGGTGAATGGTAGTGAAGAACAGGCAGTGGCCCAGTCTAAAGACCCTCCTAGTGCGTGGAGCAGTCTTTACATGGAGTCCGAGAATAGTGACGGAAATGAGTTTGAGTTCAAAGAGTTCAGGCCTCCTGGCCCAGATCTTACTTCAGATGAGAAGGTCGGTGCAGGGCAAGCGAGTACTAGTCACGGAGTGGGTCAAGTACAGTGGACGAATGTCAGGGCACACACCCTGACTAGCCCGGACCCGGACCCGCATCCGGACCCGCATCCACCCGCTGCGCTTCCTGCATGCACACACGCTCCGCGCGCCGCATGCTCCAGGCCCGGTCCCTATCCCTTCATGTGACTTCCGGGTATCCCCGGAAGTTTTGCTGATATTGTGGCCACTGTGGGAAGATGAGAAGTTAGCTTCCTTCTCATCTTCTTACCCACAGTAGGCAAGTGTATATACTTGCCCTTCTTTGATACCATCTTCTTACCCACAGTAGGATTGTGCCCTGGATAGGGCTGGCCAGACCAGAGGCTGTGGACCATAGGGGAGGGTCATGGGGACCCGGGAGTCGTCCCCTGACAACGAAAGATCTGCCAAACGAGTGGCGCAGCCCTGATGCATGGCTTAGTGATCCCAGAGAGACAGAATGTGTGGACAAGACAGCGTTCCACATCGGAGATGATGTGCACAGGACGGATTATTGGTGTGGTTTTGGTCTGGGAGTTGAGTGGAGTTGGGAATTAGAGCCGAGAGTGGTGGTCAAGCCTCAGCCAAGCAACTGGGGAGTGGTTTTGACGAGGGTTTCACCGTGGTTGTCATTGCTGCTGTTGTGCATGATGGCATGGAGTCAGTGGAGATGAAGGAGCCAAATTTGATTTGAGGGACCGAGAGTATGGAGTGCGGAAATTTTCTGGATGGTTTCAAGTGGATAATTCTTTGTTTTTATGTTGGACTGCGACTTTCTTGGAGCGATGGAGATGTGCATTGGATGTTTTTGGGTAAATTGTGAGGGACCACAATTAAGAGCTAGGCCTGTATGTGGGAGGGATGAGCCGGTAGTACCCAAACACCACCATATAACGGTCTACAGATGCTACCTGGGACCCGACACACAATCCCCCAGCCCATTGCACTTCCCCCATCATCTCTGTATTTTTTGATATTTTTCCGGACCAGGTTATGGCCACTTAGTTTCCATATCGGGCCGCTTCTATAATATTTTCACCATATCTCCCCCAGGTCTTCTCCGATCCAGACGCATTTTATATCGTTAGAAAGCTACCGTCAAGACGAGTCGAACAAGTCCAGCACCGGGTGATTTGGTGCAGCCGTTGTGGAGATCGTCGAATTCTATCGATTGTGTGGCCGCACCCATATATTTATCATGTTTTCTGTTGTTTTCTTTGTTCTATGTTGTTCTGTCCATTTCTGTCCGTCCCTAACACCGTCGGATTGCTCGGACATTAGCTTTGGTTATATACAAACATGTATTTAGTATGATAAGAGATCTTCTCCTCCTTCCCCGCTTTAGTGCCAGTCCAACAGTACCGCATCTGGGAGCGTGTGAATCAGTTCAGTTAGGTTTCGTTGAGAAGGCAGGACGCCTTGCTTGGCCCTAGGGAAGGTCCACCAGTTGGTTTAGTTGGTTTTTCACGGAAGTTTGAGTTTCCGGACCTAGTAGTAGGAAGGTCCACCAGTGAGTCTGTCAACGCTGCGGTTTCGCTCCTCCCCTTTCATTACCTGTGTGTGTGTGTGAGGGTGGTCTGCTCAGGTTCAGAGGTCTTGTGCCCCTGCAGCCTCTTCAGCCATTCTCCCTGCTTTCAATGCCCCTCTCATTGTAGAAACCGACACCTCCGATTATGCAATCTCCGGAATCCTGTCCATCCGTTGCAATGACGGAGAGATTCACCCCATCGCTTTCCGCTCCAGAACACTCTCGGCACCGGAGCTCAATTACAACACCCATGATAAGGAACTGCTCGCCATTCACAATGTGTTCCGATCGTGGCATTGTAACGGGTCTATCGCCTAGACTCGCGACAGGAAAGAGGGGGGGGATAAAGATCTCACTACAAGTCAGGTCTGAAGTGGGGTATATTGGTCCAGTAGAGTCTGGTGCTGATACTCTCTACCAAACTGTACAGTGTCACGGAAGAGTCCGATAAAACAAATAAGGAAAGAGCATCACATGACGATAAGGAAGTGGAAACATCGGGCTCTAGACACCGGAAATGGAATCAGAAAAATAAGGAAAAATAGGAAAGTGTGTAAGGAGTGTGAGGGGATATAGGCTACATGTGAGGTGCTTGCTGAGGGTAGTAGAATCGCGGGATTTGGCTCATTTATGGTACACCGGCAAATCCCCGTGACAGCGTCACTACCTTGAAGGTTCAGGAACCCCAATCAACATCATCACCGACCACAAGAACCTCGAGTATTTCTCTACCACCAAACTCTTGGCCCAGCGGCAAGCCTGCTGGTCAGAGTTCCTCTCCCAGTTCCACATGACTGTCCAATTTTGTCCTGGAAGACTCGGAGTGAAACCAGATGCGTTGACTAGATGCTGGGACGTCTATCCCAAAGAAGGGGATATGGACTATGCTCGCATCAATCCGCAGAACTTCTGAGTGGTCTTCACTTTCGGAGCAGCTCACTGCGTCCTTATGAGCCACGTTCCTAGCTGCCACAGTAATCCGGGCAGCCGTACTCGTCGACACAGAGGCTCTCCATCGAGACATTCTAGCCTCCCTCTCCTCCAATACCACAATCTCTTCTCATCTTGCTTCCCCCAACCTCCCTAATTCCTGCTGGTCTGTTGATGCCAAAGGCCTGTTAAGGCTGGACAACTGCATTTACATTCCAGATTCCAATAATCTTCGTCTCTGTGTTTTGCGAGACAAACACGACCACCAGCTCTCCGGACACTTTGGCCAAAACTGGACTCTGGATCTAGTCCGTCATGATTATACCTGGCCGGGCATCCATAACTTCATCAAGAGCTATGTGTCCTCCTGTACTTCTTGTGCCCATGCCAAAGTTCCCCATCACAAGCCTTACAGCTTACTCAAACAACTCCCCATCCCCGAACGTCCTTGGAACTCCATCTCAATGGACTTCATCAAACAGCTACCCTCCTCTTCCAGATTCACTTCCATCTTGGTCATCATGGACCGCCTGTCCAAACAGTGCATTTTCATTCCTACCCACGATACCATCACCTCTCCAGAACTGGCCAAGCTATTCCTCCTCCATGTGTTCTCTAAGCATGGAGTTCCTTCCCACGTCACCTCCGACAGGGGTCCGGAGTTTGTTTCTCACTTTTTCCATTCACTTGGTAAGGCCCTCAACATCCACCTCCACTTCACCTCCAGTTATCATCCAGAAGGAGACGGACAGACCAAACAGATGAACCAGATGCTCGAGCAGTACCTGCATATCTATAGTAACTACCAGCAGGACAATTGGTCCGAACTCCTACCTCTCGCAAGGTTCGCATACAACAATGCTCCAAATGCCACCACAGGCGTCTCTCCATTCTTCGCCAACAAAGGCTACCATCTGAACATTACCATTCACCCGGAGCGAGACCTAACATCAGTACGTGCCCAAGAGTACTCAGTAGATCTCGACTCCCTCCACCACTTCCTTCGTGAGGAAATGCATCATGCTCAGATCTGTTACCAGGGCCCGGCAGACTCCTGTCGGAGTCCTGCCCCAGCTTTCAAGGTAGGAACTTCGGTCTATGTAAAGGCCAAGTATTTCCGTTCCACCCAACCTTCCAAGAAAAACCTCGGCCCATTCGAGATCATTGCCCACATTGGAACCCACTCCCTCACCCTCCACCTGCTGGAAAACATGCAAGCCATTCACCCAGTGTTCCATGTCTCGCAGATCGAACCCTCTGTCCCAAACATCATTCCGAACCACCACCAGCCACCTCCACCTCCAATAGAAATCAAAGGCGAAATGGAGTTCGAGATCGAAGAGATACTCAACTCCAAGATTGACCGACGTAGATGCAACAAGTTGCTCTACCTGGTCAAGTGGCTAGGCTATGAAGGGATCGACGAGGAGACACAATGGCTCCTTGCTGGCGAACTCGATCACACCTCTGACCTCATCAAAGCTTTCCACTCTCAGTACCCAGACAAGCCTGGTCCTGAAGCTCCTTAGGAACCTCGACCCCTCTCCCATCTCTCCTTTCTCTCCACTCCTCATTTCCATTTTCGTTTTTTTTTTCTGTAAGTACAGCTCCCCTCACCTTACTAATTCTGGGCCTTCAAGGGTTCAGGCCTAAGAAGGGGATACTGTCATATCCATCCACAGCCATCATCTTCCACTACCTCCAGTCCTTCTGGATTACCCCCACTCCTTCTTCACTAACCTCAGAGCCCCCATATTCCACAATCACCTCCGCCTCCCTCAATGGTCACCACCCCCTCTTTTCAATATATTACCTATGCCTCCCTAAGTATGGAGCCCTGAAGGCTTCCGGACAGCTCTGACATCCGCTAGTGCACTCCCGCCCCTGCTGGGCAATTCACTTGCTTGCCCTGCAAGTCCACCTTCAGGCCTATCCCTCCTTTCCGTTTCTGGGTTATCGCCTGCCATTCCACTAACTCCATAACCCGACTTGTCGGTAATATTCAGTCGGCTAATGTTTAACTCCATTAGCTCCACTCCACTTGGTCCCACCATTCATGGGCCTGCCTCTATGTAACTATATATACTTAAACTTGTAGATAGGTTACACTCCAGTGATAAAATCAACTAGAGTTGATCCCCCTTTAGTTCTCGTTGCCAGTAAGTAAATTAGGGCACAGACGTGTAACTTGGCACAGCACGCCTGGTCTGAGTCGCTGACAACTCCTTCATCTCGCTCCGGTCTCTAACAGTAGTGGTACATAGAGAAAAGGGAAAGTTGACCATGGAACAGAAATAGAGAGAGAGAGAAGAAAGGGGAAAGGAGGAACAGGGAGTGATAGCAGGGGAAGCGGAGTAAGGCAGTGCAGCATGGGATGCAGCGCAGAGTCAGGTGGGGTGTGCCCTGACAGTAAATGAGTGAACATAATAAAAGGTATACTGACCTCAGTCTCATGGTTGTGAACGCAATGAGAACTGAGGGCATCAGCGAAGTAAACATCGAGCTTTTAAGCATCAATTACTCAAATGTAACAGGAGTGAGAGTTATTACAAATAAAGGAAAGTGAAGCGACCAACAGGTCGGAAAAAGGAAGATAAATGCTAAATAAACATGGAATGATAAGACAGTAGAGACCGACTAGAAATAATTATAACATCAATCATCAGGCATCTCACCAAGATAATGTAGGTTGGGTATCCTTGCACTAAAGCGTCAAACCAACCGTTGCTGTCTTACAACAGTTACATGTGACTCAGGGTTCAGGGCTATTTGTAAGGCCGGTTGGGGTGCCAGCCTTGGTGACTCCTCAATCCTCAGGCTGTTGAGAACATAGACTGTATGGAGCTAGTATTCAACAGGGGGGAGGAGAAGAGCAAAGCTCCTTTTCCCGACCCCAGACACTATATATGTACATACAGGTGTTATACATTGTTTTGTGCGAAGTTTATTAATGAATAAAGAATCGCTTTGCACACATCATCCCATCCTGGTCCATCCCTTACACTATTGTGCTGACAAAATTGCCGCAAATGATAACGTTCAACCCTCCCCATGCCTTTTTGTGCTCATTTCATCTGGATAGTTGTGCCTTTGTATCAATTCCAGAATGCCCAAGATTCATGCAAATTACGTCTGCTACACCATCAAAAACTCATCAATAATCAAGTATTCCTTGCCCCACCAAAATTATGCCAATTCTTCAATTTTTTTGGCACTTGGCATCTTCACACCACATGCAGTCAATCCAAAGAGGACATGCAATGTCTTGCCACCAATGAGACTTGCATCATTCAAAAAATTCATCCCGATCATACATACTTCAAATACTTTAAATTTAATGGAGGCACGAGATTAAATATGACTTGTGTGTGCCGGCCTCAGCGCCTCAGTTTTCTTCTGGGTATCCGCTGTGCCCCCTTGCTAGGTCAAGTCCTCGTCTGTACGCAATATTCATTGCTTTATGCCTTTAGACTGTTCATCCACGATGTTCAGTTTTTCTCAGTTGTCTGGTATGCAATTGTGTCCATGTTTCTGATACTCTGCTGCTTGATTGGTACGTCGGTGGATTTTCTTTCTCTTTACATGCGTCTGCTGTACGCTTCGGCCTCCGTGCCTTCTCTTCTGCATCCGCAGTACGCTTTGGCTTCTCAGCCACCACCTCTCGCGTCTGCTGCACGCTGTTGTTCTACAGTCTTTTACCTCCTCTTGCGTCCGCACACACTGGAGTTTATTTCCTTTTTCTATGACTCTGACATATTTTTGGCCGAGCTTGCGAGGCTTTTGTTTCCAGAGGGGGGTCAGATTTTTTTCCGTGGGAACGAAGCACGTGAAGGTGCATGGCTGTACTGTGTGGGAATGGTCCCCCTGTGAGAAATGGTCCCCCCGTGGGACACCGGATCCAAATGGCTCACACTCGCGCACTGAGCATTTGTACTCACAACACTTGTTTTGCAGGTTGGGATAGTCAGTAAATTTGGAGAAAAATAGTAACTATTATTAAGGGTCATTTGTGTATGATTTAAGTAAAATATGAGCTTTTATCTTTGTCAGTGCATAAAGAGGTGGTTGCACGCGTGCAAATGAGGCTGTGCTGCAAACATGCGCTAAACATGCGCAATGTGTGCAACTCTCTGCAACTTCTTGCCACAACTCTCTGTGTGCACTAGGTCCTATTTCTGTGGAGTCTTGTGTGCCCTGGGCTTAGGATATTGCATAAAGAGTACTGTCTGGAGTAGATCTATAAGGTTCAAAGGTCTCTGAAGTGCGACCCCTGCCCCCCAGCCCCTGTGGTAGCCCACACAGCCTGGGATCAGTTCGGCAGTTTAAGACCAGCACCGCTCAGAGCCTGCAAGTTGCAGGGATTCCTGGCCCCTTTTTTCCTTTTGGAAAATACGTCAGCCTTGCTCCATACTGTCAACTTGTGCAGTGGGCCTGTTCCCTGCTTCATGATAAGAAATTTGTTCAATTTACCTGTAAGAGGGGACCTTTTCTTTACAGAGACCTTATCTGTTTAAATACTGTGTACACACTGAGATAGTAAGTGCAGGAATAGTTATGATTCACACTTTAATGGGATTAATTTAAATATATTCTAGATGCCAACCACAGATGAGATACTCCGTGCAGAGAAGTTGAAGAGGAAAAATGAGAGGAGAAGGCTGGATTGTGCAGCTAGTCAAAGTTTGCTGCACTCTGGGTCATCAGCCCCTTCTGATGGTTCCCAATCAACCATTACCATGTCAAACCCCACTGAGCCTCTCGAACAATCATCCAACCCTTCTGGGTCTTCTCAACAAAGATCTTGGCATAACCGAAACCCATCTATTGGAACACAGCTTGCTCTAGACCTTCAGGAGCTGAATGTTCAGTCTCAAATTAGTTCCAAACCTCCAGAAATACCCCAGAATACACCACGTATGTTGTTTCTGTTATCAGCCAGATTCAAAGATTCATTTTTCATATAGAAACTACTCCACCAAACTCTACTGGTCCTAGGCTCCACTCTGAACACCACACACATACTCCTGAACGGGTGCGCAGACACAACCAGAGGACTCGTGTTGGGTCTCCCACTCCAGGAGCAGTTGATGATGGGATGTATGAGGCTCCCACTGGGCCCCTTGATCCCCTTTCTCTTCCTGGACTACCCTCTCTACCCCCAACCCACCAGCAAAGCTACCAACATGGATCATTTGAAGATCCCTTTCATGTTCCAGACTCCCCAGAGCCAATGCGACAATGTAATCGTGGACATAATGCACCTATATCGGCATTTGATGGGGGTGGGAACAGGTGTCAAAGATGTGTTGCTTATGACCAGAGGTACAAGGAAGCTCGTCGTAGGGCTATCCAGGAGCAAATGGTAGACCATTCATCACCTCCCCCCTCATCCCCACTCACAGCACCAGAACCAAACTCCAATCAACCCTCTAGACCACCTTCTCCCCCACCTCAATCCCCATCACTAGAAACACCCCCCTCTAGACCACATTCACCCCTGCCTCCATCCTCACCACCAGACCTATCAGAATCACAGTGGGACCAGGGGTTCAATGAAGAAGATTTGAGGAGGGGGTTTGAATATGCTGTAACTTCAGAGGATCAGGCCCTGTTAACAAAATTCCGGGAAGAGCTGATGAAGATTCAGATGGAGCACTGCAATGGCTGCCATGAGACATGGTTTGACCTGAAAGTCAGGAATGGACATTGCGTGAGGTGTAGAAAGGACAACAAGTACACCACAGAAAATGCCATGGATCCTGGCCGCAAACCACAGTTTGTTGTGGATGATCCTTCCTTGGAGCTTACACAGATTGAGGAGATGCTGATTGCCCCTATCCATGTTGTCATGCAAGCCCACACGGTGTATGGCGGACAGATGAAATATTCTGGACATATTTGCAACTTTGTCCGTGATACATCTGAAGTCCGTCAGTTGCTTCCTATCCTGCCTGAGGAGTGTGAAGTCCTCCAGATTCAACGGGAAGGCCCGGACCATGTCCTTGGCCATGATGTTCAGCATCTTTACTATGTCCAGCGTCATGTTGTTCAGCAGTGGCTAGAATGGCTTGTTGAGCACCACCCAGCATATCAACAGGTCACAATTAGTCAGGAGAATCTTTCTCAACTCCCAGAGAATGGCAGTGTTCATGGACGCCTACAGTCCATTAGGATTAGTGAAGTGGGTGATGAAGGAGGGGGTGATGACATTATAGGGCCATCAAATGGGGATGAGACTGATGGTGCACTGGGGGGGAGGGCACTGTTCACATCAGGGTTTATTCCAAATGTGAATGAGGAGCGAGTCTCTGAGTTCCAAAACCTGCGCTTGGCAGCACAAGTGGGACAAGAGCCCATTCTCATGCCACACATTGAGTCTCAGCCAGTCAGTGAATGGCATAACAATCCTATTGCTTCAAGAGCTTTCCCCAGCCTCTTCCCTTCTGGCCAGGCAGACTTTCACACTCCCCGTCAAAAACCAGTCTCATTCTCTGAATGGGCATCACACCTAATGCGGTATGAAGATGGTCGCTTTGCAAAGCACCCTCGCTTTCGTTATTGGGCATTAAACACCATCATGCGCACTCAGGCCAAAAAGGACTCCTCATGGTATCTCACCACTCATCCAGATGAACGACAGTGGACAGTAGAGCAGATAAGGGAAATGGTGGAAGATGCTGGGGCTGATCAACTGAGGGAGCTTGCAAAGCGGGTCTCCAGATCAGGGGTGAAACTTGCTGGAACCAAACCATTTTGGATGGCACGTCAGCGAGAACTTACCGCCATGATGTATCAGCTCCGTTCACCTCATGCGTTCATCACTGCATCAGCTGCAGACCTCCAATGGCCAGACCTCCACCAGCACATGCCACAGTGGGCAGAATCACAGAATGTTGGGGAGCAGGCAGCATATAGGAAGAGGCGAGAGGACTTGAATGACAATCCTGCCATTGCAGCATACTACTTTGTGAAGAGATGGGAGTTGTTTGTTGATTTGGTCCTCAAAAAAAAGTTCCAAATTGCTGACATGTGGTGGCGGTAAGTCAATGGGTAGTTTACTTGGTTTCATTGTCTAATCCCTATCGAATCCTTAGTTATGAGTGGCAGTTTAGGGGGAGTAGCCATGTGCATGGCTTTATATGGTTGAAGAATGCACCACCTGTTGAGGATTTGGATCTCAATAATCAGGAGACAATTCAGAACTTCATTTCTTTCTGGAATCCGATTGTGTCAACCTGGAATCCTGACATACATGCTTTTTCCCATCAACATGCATCATCCCTATCCTACACTTCACTTGAAGACACACACAAGGAACTTGCAGAACTCCTTAACCGGGTCCAACGCCATTTGAAGTGCCCTTCTTCATATTGTTCACGACGAAACAAGCACACAAAGGAAGTCCAGTGTCGATTTGGATTCCCAAAGGACCTTGAGGAACTCACTAGGGTCGTCATTGATGAGAAAGGGATCATTGATCTTTGTACAAGGAGAAATGATCCAATCTTGAACTCCTACAATGACACTGTCATCCTAGGATGGCGTGGGAACATTGACTTCCGTCCTGTGACAAGTTTTGGTGCTGTTCTGGCATATGCTGCAAAATATGTCACAAAGGCTGAAACAAAATCCCGAGCATATGATGAAGTCCTGCAAACCATCCTTGACAAGTCTGATGCTTCAGACAGGGTGCAAGGGGTATATCTGAAGCTACTTCAGACCCTCATTACAGAGCGAGACTTCTCTGCCCAAGAGGTCTGCCACCTTCTTCATGGCCTGAGATTGCACCATTCTACACGCTCCTACATATCTGTCCCACTTTCCCCAAGACCCTCACTCCCCCTTGACTTTGAAAATGCAACAAGAGAGTTCAAGACACTCAGGGAGAAGTACAGCTCACGTCCTGAGGGTCTCAAGGATCTTCCCTATATAACATTTCTGCGCAGATATGATCATCACAGCTACAAAGAGCGTGGTGCAAATCCAGAGCGTGCAAATGCTGCAAAAGAACGGGTCATCATCATGTACCCAACCATGCACCCAGACCCTGAAAATCAAGATACCTATCCCCTCTTCTGTTATGCAAAGTTGCTGCTTCATTTCCCATGGAAACTAGGTGATGCTTGGCTGGAGGATGAGGATTGTTGGGTGCAGAAGTGGACCGAGTGGTCTGAAAACCATGAACTTCTAGATGATGGACTACCTTCTTTGGAGCAGAGCAGAACTGGCGATCAGGATGGTGAAGATGATGAGGATGACCTGGAGGACCTCACACAGGAGGAGGGTTTAAACCCAAGAGCTGATTGGCAGCTTGAAGCATTACTTGGGCCCAATCAACAACCAGATGTTGAAATCACAGCATTGGGAGGGAGGCCTGTGGACTGTCAGCACAACTGGAGCCAGTCTTCACCACCCATTGATATTCTCCGGGATGCTGAAAAGTTCTTGAAGGAGGCAAAAGTCACTGAAGGAGGCAGTTCAGATCTGGAATTCACTCCAGTTGAATACCAGAGGCTGAAAGGCAACCAGAGAATTGTCTTCATTCGGGTTATGGCATACTTCAAAGCACTATTCAGGCACCTGCAAGACCATACCAACCCTAAGCCAAACCCTCTCCGCATCAACATTGATGGAAGTGCTGGGACTGGAAAATCCTTCCTCATAGGGGCCATATGCACATCCCTTAATGACCTTGCCACTGGATATGGCATCCTTGGATCCCCTGTTGTGCGTCTTGCACCCACAGGTGTGGCAGCATTTGGAATTAGGGGCTGGACAATCCATTATGCTCTGGGAATTGGTGCCAAGAAGTGGGCAGGGTTAACGAATTCTGGGAAAGCACGTCTTCAAGCCAGGTGGAAGGACATTAAGTTGATTATCCTTGATGAGAAGTCAATGGTTGGGTGTAGAACGGCTGGAAAGGTCATCAGTCGCCTCAAAGATATCTTCCCTGAAGCAGCAGATGACCAACTGGCTGGCATGTCCCTAATCCTCTTTGGAGACTTCTGTCAACTCCCACCAGTTGGTGAAGCCCCTTTGTTTACCACAGCTAATCTGAAGCATGACCTCAGCCGTGTTGGAAATCATCTCTATCATTCCATTCCTGAGTCGATCACCCTGAAGCAAATCTTCCGCCAAGAAGGTGTGGATAGAGAACAGAGGCATTTCCGTGATTTCCTTCAACGTCTTCGGACCAATGAGGTCACTTTGGATGATTTCAACCAACTTCTGGTTCCACGCATGTGGAATAGTCTTCCCCAACATGAAAGAGAGAGTTTCTCAACAGAAATTCATCTCCTCCCACAGAATGAGCTTGTTGATACATTGAACTTTCATCGATTAGCATCATTAAATAAGCCTGTTGTTCGTATCAAGGCAATAAACCATGGGACAGGGGCAGCAACTGCATCCAAAGAAGAGGCAGAAGGTTTGGACAATGAGATTTTGCTAGCTGAAGGTGCTTCTGTCATGCTCACCCGGAATATTTGGACAGATAAAGGTGAGACATATAAATATATGGTTTTCCCCACAAGGCACTGATGTAATGGCAGGTCTTGTAAATGGTGCTCGTGGAACAGTGGACTGTATTGGATATGCACCTCATGCTGATCCCACAAAAGACATTCCTCTGGTTGTTTTTGTATGCTTCCCAACATACACTGGCCCTGTGGATCCAAGGTGGCAATCTCAAGCCAATCCAGATTGCCCTGTTGTGCCCATTACCCCCTTCACTACACGTTGGGACACTCGAGATGGACACTCACTTTCCCGTACTCAATTTCCACTCACCCTTGCATGGGGTATATCCATCCACAAGAGTCAAGGTCTAACACTTGAAAGGGCAGTGATTGATTTGGGACCAAGTGACTTTGCAGTTGGATTATCATATGTTGCAATCTCACGGGTCAAGTCCATCAAGGGAATTGCATTCAGAACATCATTTGACCTGACCCGTCTCCAAAAAGTCAATAATCCAGAAGGTGGGATTCGGGGAATGTTGCTCCGAGATAATGTTAGACGTGAACAGCTTGATTTTCATGAAAATCCATATGATGATGTTGATGTATCTGAATATGTATTTTTAGATGATGATTGATTGATTGGGTCCTCTTCCTCTGACATCTATACATTATACATGCAGTCACATCCAGCAGCACAGTATGCCCAGAGAGTAATTGCCATGGGTTGAGACAGTGGTTTGTTGGCTGAGCTTGCAAGGCATGCATTTGTTTGGGTAAGGGCTGTGTGTGTGCAAGTGCTGAGTGTGCTGAGTGCTGTGTGTGAGTGCTGTGTGGTGTGTGAGTGTGGTGTGCAAGTGCTGTGGGGTGTGTGAGTGTGGTGTGTGAGTGTGGTGTGTGAGTGCAGTGTGTGAGTGTGGTGTGTGAGTGCAGTGTGTGAGTGTGGTGTGTGCAGTGTGGTGTGTGGTGTGTGTCTGAGTGCTGAGTGCTGAGTGCTGAGTGCTGAGTGCTGAGTGCTGAGTGTTGAGTGCTGAGTGTGGTGTGTGCAGTGTGGTGTGTGGTGTGTGTCTGAGTGCTGAGTGCTGAGTGCTGAGTGCTGAGTGCTGAGTGCTGAGTGTTGAGTGCTGAGTGTGCTGTGTGCTGTGCTGAGTGTGCTGTGTGCTGTATGAGTGAGTGAGTGTATGTATTGCATGCCTGGAAAGTAATTGCCCATGGGTTGGGTTGGGGGGTTGGGGGTTTGGGTTGTGGGTTGGGGGTTTGGGTTGTGGGTTGGGGGTTTGGGTTGGGGGTTGGGGGTTTGGGTTGGTGGTTGGGTCGGGTAGGGGGTTGGGAAGTTGGGTATGGGGCTGTGGTGTGGTGGGAACGTACCTCTTTAATAATGCCATATGGAGCAGAGCAGGACAGCCCCTGCAGTGACCAATGTGGAGTAAGGACAGGGCCAAGTGCAGAACACATGGCTAGCTGTCTCTGATTAATATCAGGTACACTATGATGGCAACTTAATAACATTGATTTCCCTGGGTAGCATGTATATATGCAATCCTGCTTCCATTTTTATCAGTCACCTGCCAAGACTTTAACCCACATAGATGTGGAGGAGTGTCCATGCACCCTCTCTCTACTGACATCTAGGGCTCCTAGCAGATCAGACCCATATTGGCATATCTTTGTGGGCCAATCTGAATGTTGGGGACATAGCATATGACTACATATACTGTACTGGCACAACCAACAACCACATGGTTTTGGAGCGTGACAGAAATTTACATCAGACATTCAACCAGAAAGCCCAAGTGATGCGTGACAGCCAACCGGTTGAACCTGGAACAGCATGACAAGAGCCAGAAATACCTGAGTGCTAACGGGTCTATAGTCTTATATCCGAGTAAATTTGAAAATAAAAATTGAACTGAATAAATCTCGTGTTTCAACTGCAAATTTAAATTTACCCATTTCTTTGGGGGTAAACGAGTCAGACGGGTGAAAAATCTAGAAAAAGAGATGGAAATGTATCACTTTTAGTTTTACATGTGACCAAATCCAATCGAAAAATCACACAGCCACTTGGAGCCACCAAACAGCATGATGCCGGACATTGCAACTGCAAAGCCAGCATGACGTGTGACCAGTTGTTGGTTGTGCCAGTACAGTATCACTGCATGTAGCTGCATCAGCCCATAACTCTCTCACCCCTTTCCCTGATCTGACTCCATCCCTGGATCTGAGTATCTCCCTGTTTTTATTACTTTGTTGCCTACCTCATCATTTAGTTCTGTTGATCCTTTTTCTTCCAATTGATTCATATCTCTCATGTATATAGCCCTATGTGTTGCTGAGGGTTGGAACCTCAGCTTTGTCTATGACTAGGTCTTTGGGTGATACTTGACTTGGACTGACAAGCGATCCCTGACACTGAATGCACATTTCAATCTGTGGATATGGCTCAGATTCTTGGATTGGGTATGGGGTTTATTTACTGCAACAAATAGACCATTGCCTGAACTAAACACTTTGCATACAAATGAAGATGGCATGTTTAATTTGAAATTGCAGTATGGTTTGTTAGAGGGTTCCTCCCAAACTGGATGGCCAAGCTTGCAGCGCAGCGCCGAAGGCGCTGCAAGCTCGGCCATCCAGTTTGAGGGGAACCCTCATAACAATTGTAGCCTGGTTCTGACTAATTCTCTTATTAGTTCTGGTTAGGGTGGTTGGTTGGTGTTGAATATTCGGTCTTGCATTGGATAAGGCAGTTAGCCTTGGTTACCCTTTGCAAGTTGGATCCCGGATGTTTACGGTGTCTTTCATTTTTCGGCTCATGCCTTGTTTCTTGTAACTTGACTTCTTCTCTTTTGTTGGCGCTTCTTGCTGCTACTCTCTGTCTGTCTTCATCGTTACCCTCCACCTGCCCCATCACCTCCTTTTTTTGGGGGGGGGTTTTGTATCTACCGGCTCGCTTCAAATCAAGAGGCTTCGACAACACATGTGACTTCTGTATTGTAATACACTTTTTGTTCTTGAATGTGACTTTACAACTGAATTCTAATACAACAACTTAGTTGAGATTTTGCGCGTCCACGTAGTGGAGACGGCTGGGTATGAGTCTGAGTTTCAACATACAAGAATATGAAGTCAAAAAAAAAAAGTTGCCCCAGTGTTCGAAAGGAGTGAAGTATTTGAAGTATGATCGGGATGAATTTTTTGAATGATGCAAGTCTCATTGGTGGCAAGACATTGCATGTCCTCTTTGGATTGACTGCATGTGGTGTGAAGATGCCGAGTGCCAAAAAAATTGAAGAATTGGCATAATTTTGGTGGGGCAAGGAATACTTGATTATTGATGAGTTTTTGATGGTGTAGCAGACGTAATTTGCATGAATCTTGGGCATTCTGGAATTGATACAAAGGCACAACTATCCAGATGAAATGAGCACAAAAAGGCATGGGGAGGGTTGAACGTTATCATTTGCGGCAATTTTGTCAGCACAATAGTGTAAGGGATGGACCAGGATGGGATGATGTGTGCAAAGCGATTCTTTATTCATTAATAAACTTCGCACAAAACAATGTATAACACCTGTATGTACATATATAGTGTCTGGGGTCGGGAAAAGGAGCTTTGCTCTTCTCCTCCCCCCTGTTGAATACTAGCTCCATACAGTCTATGTTCTCAACAGCCTGAGGATTGAGGAGTCACCAAGGCTGGCACCCCAACCGGCCTTACAAATAGCCCTGAACCCTGAGTCACATGTAACTGTTGTAAGACAGCAACGGTTGGTTTGACGCTTTAGTGCAAGGATACCCAACCTACATTATCTTGGTGAGATGCCTGATGATTGATGTTATAATTATTTCTAGTCGGTCTCTACTGTCTTATCATTCCATGTTTATTTAGCATTTATCTTCCTTTTTCCGACCTGTTGGTCGCTTCACTTTCCTTTATTTGTAATAACTCTCACTCCTGTTACATTTGAGTAATTGATGCTTAAAAGCTCGATGTTTACTTCGCTGATGCCCTCAGTTCTCATTGCGTTCACAACCATGAGACTGAGGTCAGTATACCTTTTATTATGTTCACTCATTTACTGTCAGGGCACACCCCACCTGACTCTGCGCTGCATCCCATGCTGCACTGCCTTACTCCGCTTCCCCTGCTATCACTCCCTGTTCCTCCTTTCCCCTTTCTTCTCTCTCTCACCAAAATTATGCCAATTCTTCATTTTTTTTGGCACTCGGCATCTTCACACCACATGCAGTCAATCCAAAGAGGACATGCAATGTCTTGCCACCAATGAGACTTGCATCATTCAAAAAATTCATCCCGATCATACTTCAAATACTTTAAATTTAATGGATCAAGAGGCTTCGACATCTTGTCGGGGCCGTCGCCACGCTATCCGTTGCGCCTTCACCCACACACAAGTTCACTCCTTTCGAACACTGGGGCAACTTTTTTTTTTTGACTTCATATTCTTGTATGTTGAAACTCAGACTCGTACCCAGCCGTCTCCGCTACGTGGACGCGCAAAATCTCAACTAAGTTGTTGTATTAGAATTCAGTTGTAAAGTCACATTCAAGAACAAAAAGTGTATTACAATACAGAAGTCACATGCGACGGACATAAACACAAGTCCGATCACCTACTCCGGAAACCAACTCGCAACACTTCACTCTGACAACTGGTGCAAAATGGCAGTGGCAGCACCACTCGGCAATTGCCGAGTTCGACACGACAGAAAGAGATTGCGGACACGTGAAGTTCCCATGAAAACATAAGTCACACAATGGATCTTTTGGTGTTAACCCATGTGGTCTTGTACCCAACCCAACCCATAGCGCTTGGAGAGCACCTTGAGGGCTTTGAAATTAACACCTGGGCATGGGCGGAAAATCAACCCTTATATATTACTTTGATCCTAAAATACAGTTCATGCTCAGTAGTATAGGTGGCACAGCGTGAGTTGACGATATAACCTTTTTTGGCTGCATATGTTTGATTCTCAGCTGGTAAAACTTTGTTTTTTCTCATTCCTTGCTCTTTAGTGTGCACAAATTTTACAACTATTCCACAGGAGAACACAAAAAAGTTGTACCAAGTGAGAATCGAACATACACAGCCAAAAAGGTTATATTGTCAACTCACGCTGTGCCACCTATACTACTGAGCATGAACTGTATTTTAGGATCAAAGTAATATATAAGGGTTGATTTTCCGCCCATGCCCAGGTGTTAATTTCAAAACCCTCAAAGTGCTCTCCAAGTGCTATGGGTTGGGTTGGGTACAAGACCGCATGGGTTAACACCAAAAGATCCATTGTGCGACTTATGTTTTCGTGGGAACTTCACGTGTCCGCAATCTCTTTCTGTCATGTCGAACTCGGCAATTGCCGAGTGGTACTGCCACTGCCATTTTGCACCAGTCGTCGGAGCAAAGTGTCGCGAGTTGGTTTCCGGAGTAGGTGATCGGACTTGTGTTTATGTCCGTCGCATGTGACTTCTGTATTGTAATACACTTTTTGTTCTTGAACGTGACTTTACAACTGAATTCTAATACAACAACTTAGTCGAGATTTTGCGCGTCCACGTAGCGGAGACGGCTGGGTACGAGTCTGGTTGAAACTGATCTCTTGTTCAAATAAAAAAGTTTACATCGCTGTCTCGCAATATACCGGGTAACCGAAAGGAAATACGTAAGCAGTGCAGAGTCCCGCGAAGCGCGAGGATACTCGCGGGTGAAATTATTGCGGCAAGCAGTCAGGTGATCCAGCATTGAGGACTCTCACGCTCTTTCTGCCTAACATGCTGCGTCAAAGCATCGTTGCGGCGTCCAAGGTTCCTGGTACGTCAGGGGTTTCTCTTCTTACCACGTTTCGGGCTCTCAATGTGATTTCAAAAATTGCCACGTACAAGTGGCTCGTCGAGCTTTCTCCAGTTCCGTGTCACGCAACAACTATGAGGATACCATTCGGAACCTCCTTGTCCACAAAGACACCAAAGTGTTATGTCAAGGCTTTACTGGAAAGACTGTAAGCATCGGTGATGTTTAGCGGATGGAACGGACTGACCCTGTACTGTTTTGCTCCGTTTCCTCCCATCAATGTCACAGGCAACTTTCCACGTCCAGCAGGCTTTGGAATTTAGGACTAAAATGGTTGGGGGTGTCTCTCCTAAGAAAGCTGGGCAGACCCATCTTGGGCTGCCCGTATTCGGGAGTGTCAAAGAGGTCCGGTCACCTATGTCCTGCGCATATGCCGACTTCTCTGACAGTCAGCGATTTTTCGAAATGTTTTCCTAATCCTTGCTTGGCTCTCATGGAACGTGAATGGGTATGAACGCAGGCAGTACGAGAAACAAAGCCCGATGCCTCCGTCTTATATGTTCCGCCACCTCACGCCGCTGATGCTATCATTGAAGCCATTGAAAACGAGATTGGTCTCATAGTTTGTATCACTGAGGGTATCCCCCAGCAAGATGAAGTCCGAGTGCGTAACATTTCCTTTTTACTCTTGGGACTCACAACGTTGACACCCACATCCAGGTCATCAACGCGCTTAAGAGTCAGTCCAAATCACGCCTCGTGGGTCCGAACTGCCCAGGTGTCATTAATCCCGAAGGATGCAAGATGGGCATACAACCTGGACACATCCATAGACCGGGAGCATCGGTTAGTTTCTGGTCACGTCCCAGAAATTTGTATCGGCTTTAGTCCCGCGTATATTTAGGTATTGTGTCGCGCTCCGGTACACTGACCTACGAAGCTGTCAACCAGACTACTCTTGTGGGACTTGGCCAGTCTCTCTGCGTTGGCATCGGCGGTGACCCATTTCCTGGCACTCAACATGTTGATGTTCTCAAAGTCTTCCTCGACGACCCGAAGACGGAAGGTAAACTCACTCTATTCATTCCATCTACCCTGATTGAAGTCTCAATCTCAATAGGGATTGTTGTCATTGGTGAAATTGGTGGATCTATGGAGGAAGAGGCAGCAGAGTATCTGGAGAAATATAACAAGACACGATCAAAACCCAAGCCCGTTGTCGGTTTCATCGCGGGCATTACTGCCCCCCCTGGGCGTCGCATGGGTCACGCAGGTGCCATCATTTCGGGTGGAAAGGGTGCTGCCAGTGATAAAGTTGCTGCTCTCCGGAAAGCCGGTGTTGTCGTCAGCGACAGTCCGGCAAAGATTGGGTCGCTATTGCTCCAGGTGTGTTCTAGCCCACGGTGATTCGTTTGCTCTTCTAGTAACCTTTGCGATATTCACAGGAAATGCAGGCGGCTGGGCTTGCATAGTAGCTGCAGTAGCCACCGATAGACATCAATGTACTAGGACTCTGCTGCAACCTCAATGTCACTGGCTTTGATACCAGGGACAGACGACATTTTGACTGAACCTCAATCCGCTTCCAGCTGCTGACGTACAATTACCTTGCTTGTTACCTTGCTTGCAAGGTCACCCTCCCATCATCCACACGTGCTAGCAGAAATGTATTACATGCAGCCGTCTATTAATTATGTTCATACCTCCTAAAACGTGCTGTTACGCTGTACAGAAGCCCATCCCACAGTAGCTGCCGTCGATCTCAAGTTCCGAAGCAGTGTAGCCAGCATAGAGGCCAAGTTAATCATAAGCCCCGTTACTCGCGGACCTGGACCTGGACCTGGACCTGGGCCTGTGTATCTAGGATGAAGGAACGATCTATGATGTCTTCAGTCTTCAGTCATGTCTCGATGATGAGATCCCTTGCCAAATGGTTTTCACTTGTTTTCATACTTCGATGAAGAGAGCTCCTGCGAAGCCCACGATATTTCCAATGCGGACTTGTAGTTTGATGAGACTGAGGCCACAGATCAGAGTTCGAGGCCCAGACAGGTGATCTAACAACACCCAAGGCTGAATCAACCCCCTGCAAAGCAGTCTATCACTTGGATTCCCACTCCAATGACGAAAGCTCCCATGAAGCGATGTCCGAGAGTTTCAACCGTGAACCCACTTGCTCTGTCGATGCAGACGATCACTGTACATGCATGCTGTTGAACCTGGATCACACTCTCAAGCACTTCAATCGTTGAACTTATTAAGCTTTATCACGTCAACGTTTACCATGCTGGACTCAAACCTCAAAGAGCTAAGGCTTGACGGCCTTAATCTTGTGTGGACGAACTGCAAAACAAAATCCACGGGGCGCTAAGAGCTTTCAGGAACGCTTGGCCATTTGGAAGACACTCCGCAACCTAGGCCTCATGGAAAACATTGAGCATAGTCTTGCTGAGAAACATAAGCCCCCGGACGAGCTATGCGACAACGAGAAAACTGACATCAAGGAGTGGAACTCCCTAGGCCCTGGCTCACCTTCAGAATATGGGCTATCATTCTCCCCAATCAAGTGCTGATACCATTAGGGATAGATGGTCAACATGGGGAAGTACATGTACAATTTATTCTTTGTTGATCATCTTTTTCACACATACATACGTCCAAAAAAGAGTCTGGATTCTACAAAGGGCTTAACGGTAACTCTTCTGTTATTCATCATTCCACCACCCAAAGTCAGTCCCACCTGCTAGTTTTTGAAATAATACATTAATCTGGTGGAACGTGCACTAGTGTGATCGAAAGCATCACATTTTATTCCCAAGCAAGGTCACGGCGGCGCAGCAGCCCTTCTAGTAGTATAATACTGCTTGAATCATGATTAACACTAGTCAGTACGGCACACGACATCCGCCTGGATGGCACCAATCCTGGGGATCAGAAATGGCGGAGGTTCACTTGTGTAAGGATATAACAATTGTGGTGAAGTCATTACTCAGCATTCCCATTCGTGTGTAAAGGGAGAATGTATCAAGTCAAACTAATGAAAGAAAGAGATAGGTACTTGGATTGGGGGGAAGGGGAAGGGAAAGATTAAGGAAACTTAAAGGCAGTAAGCCGAGAATGCTGAAAAACATGACAAATAAGAACACATGTGGTGGATGTGTATGCGTGCGAATACAGGAAA